>NC_090929.1:1055010169-1055635169 GCF_040938575.1 Ambystoma mexicanum | reverse complement strand
TGTGTGGGCATTGACGAAGTTTAGACCATACTTGTATGGATCTACTTTTAGAAGTAAAACCGACCACCAACCTCTGGAGATTAATGCAGATGAAGGTAGAAAATCCAAAATTGCTGAGGTGGTCCATTAGCCTTCAGGGCTTTGACTTCACCATAAAGTATTGGTGAGGTACCCAACATAAGAATGCTGATGGTCTCTCCAAAAAGCATGACTGACTGGAACCAGAGATCCATCCAGGAGTGAATTAGATCCTCCTGCCCCTTAGTCCTGGGGAGGGGTGGCTGGGGGAGGATGGGAGGTGCAGGGGAGAGGGGAATATTAGGGAGAATCTATCATGTGTATGCGAGACACCCAGCA
Source organism: Ambystoma mexicanum (assembly GCF_040938575.1). NCBI lineage: Eukaryota > Metazoa > Chordata > Amphibia > Caudata > Ambystomatidae > Ambystoma > Ambystoma mexicanum. The sequence continues at coordinate 1,055,634,812 of NC_090929.1, read as the reverse complement.
TGTTTTTCTTGACTCAGACCTTTTTCTTCATCTCCTAAATGAGGGGGGCCTTTTTGCCCCCTCATTCATTATTTTTGCTCTGACCATGGGAACCCTGTTAATGATGTTTTTAATTTGTTTAATTGAGTCTTGCTTTCCTCCATACTTTTTAAAAAGGCATCTGCATTTCACTTTGGCAGACCATAGCACCTTTTGTGCAATGTTGCTGGGAGCCCTTTGGGCTCTCTGTTCTAAATTCATTTATTTTCCTTAAGAACTAGTGTTCTTGAGGTTGGAGGGACCCTTTTTATAAAATTCTTATCTTTTACTTTTATGAGATCAACACACACACCACCCTACGTGGAGTGCTGAGGGGTTACCTTATATACCCTTTTCTCACTGCTTCTGTAACATTTCTGTTACGCCGACAGGCATACATTTATGGCTGGTGGCAGTGGATGTGTTCTACTGACTTTTGGGCAATATGTACTCGTAGGCTGTCTGCACAGCTGCAGTTATGCACTGAAGGGTCACCAGTGACTAAAAATGGTGGCTTCCTTCTTTTATCAACATTTCTTGTGTGCTTGCTTGTGCTTTCTTGGTCCTTCTACCCTCCTGGGTGAGGGAGGTCCTAGATTGACTTTTGTGTTCGGCAGGCTTCACAAAGGATTCCTGCCGAGGCACCAGTGTGTCTGCGAGGACAGGAAACAGGGCGAGATCATGAAACACCACTGTCCTTTGTTTTTTGATGTGCCTGAGAGAAACCAGTTCCTACTAGGCGGCTGGCTGTACTGATTGGACAGCCACCTGCCCCTTTTCGTAAACTGTTGCATAGGATAAGTGTGGGTTCCTGATAAAAAGCGAGGATCCTGAGAGAGAAGGCAAGTCGAACACTGGAACTGAAGAACCGAAGACGACCAGAGAAATGCAGCACCTTCCAGAAACAGCGAAGAGAGACTACTGCTGTCCTGACCCCGTTTTCTAACGACTCCTTCCCTTTGGCTGGTGCAACCAATCAGCCATAAGACTTGCAAAATGAGCCATCCCATGACATGCTGCGATCTTCCTGAGCTATAAACCGCCAATACCCTGGGACCTCCGACCGTATTGCAGTGCATCTTCTTGTGAAAATATACTCCGGCTTGACGTCCAGAGGCAAGATCCTCCTCCTTAAAGTCCCCTCACCAGAGTACAGGACCCAAAGAACCAAGGCGGATTGACAGGGCGGTAAAAGTTTACTCTTCGAGTCTACAAAAAGGCGCCAAAATTGCAGACAGACAGAGCATGAATAATCCCTTGCTGGGAGTCCTTTCTCTAGACTGCTGCTGCGACATCCCTTCCAGAGTCCCCATGACCAAGGAACAGGAGACCGAGTCCACCCCTGCTGCAACATGAAAGAATCCAGCTGCATCTTCTTAACTCCTCAGGCACTGTGGGACCCTGCGGTAGTACATACCTTGAGTCATTCTGTCGCTCATTTGTTGTTGACCGGCTATTGTTGCTTAACCTTTTTATTCCTACAAAAGAACATTTACTGAGTTGCTATAACAAGTGATTTTACTCACCTTCAAACTTTTTTCAATTACATGTATAATTCTTAACTTCTGGTTTACTCACCTAAAGTATTGCTTTGATTTTATTTTATGTTGCTTAGTTTGAAATAGTAATTAGCTGAGATTTAACTTAATTGTATATATACAAGTGCGTAAGAGTTTCTTTGGGCCTATCCATTTAATGAGTTCATTGTGCTTACCTAGACCTCACATCTCCCTACTAAGATAAGCCCGACTGCTCTGCCGTGCTACAGAAACCTTGAGTTCCTACCCCAGGTAGAATTTAGGACAACTCCCCTACTAGTGATGTATTTTGATAAGTAGCAATATCAGCTATTATTTTGAAGGTAAAATGCAGTTAGCGGCTCAGGCCCTTGGCCCCAACAAGCTCAAACAGGTGAGGTCCTTGTCTTCCCCCGTCCTTTGCGGAGGACACCGGCGAGGAGGACTGATAAAATAGGTGGTGGGAGGAGCAACTGAGTGGCAGTGACCAGCAGCCTACTCATTACTCTTCGAAGAAAAAAGGTATTTAGAAAACTTCTATTTCCAGTAGCACCAAAACAAATTGGTATCTAGGGGACTTTATCTCGGAGGCTAATGAATGTGTATTGCAGAGATAAGCTGCCATATGTATTGGGCACACTGCACAGGCAGCATCAATCATTACTACAGAAGTAATGAATGTGTATTACAGAGGTAAACTGGCATAAGTACTGGGCACACTGCACATGCTCAGGCAGCATCAATCATGCTTTGTAAAGGACAATGTTGGCCTAAATTGGGAACAGCCAGGATAAACATGTTACTACAGAGGCATATTGTGGGCACAACCAGCATGGGAATGTGTGACAGTGCTGTCTTACACTGTGGACACACAGATAATTAAAATGTGTTGTGTTGTAAAATGTTCTTGTCTGCTGTTGGTGACATGGAATTTACATTTTCCCCTTTAGAACTGATTATAAACGTATGGCTTTTTGGTCAGTTTTTCTGCTGTAAAATGCACCATTTCAACCCCATATTTGAAAAAAAATTCTTGGAAGGGGAATCCCCCCAAACCCTCCCTAGAACCTTGTAGCTCCCTCGCTATGCTCGGTCGCCCCCACTATTTCAGGAAAATATTAACACATATACACTGAAAGAAATCACAAGCAACTGACCTTGGATCGTTTCATGGAGGGGCTTCCTTAGGTACTCACTGCCCCTGACACAAATAGCTATCTTTGGGACTGCATGGCACCTGTGATGCTATTCTGTCAAAGGTCACACAATATCGCTTTTTAATATACTGCTTTGGGTGAGGTTGTTGACTTTTGGCTCACCGGCCCACAGGGTGACAAAAAGTTCATGCTTCGGCCCCGCATTCAAAAAGGTTGGACAAGCCTGATCTAGACAATAGTGTTTTGTAAAGGTGTGTACAGAACTCCAGGTTTCCGCTTTGCAAATGGACTCTAGGGGAACATTTGCAATGAACGCTATGGCAGTTCTCTCTTAGCAAGAGTGTAACAGAGAGTGATGCACTGGACAATCCATCTAGAGATGGTGGATTTGGAGACTGCATCCCCTTCTCTTCCTGACGCCACTGAGACAAAGAACCGATTTGTCTTTCTTAGTGGACGAGTTCTTTCCATATAAAACATGACTGCCCAGTGCACATCGAGTGTGTGTAGGCTCTTCTCCCCCAGGTTTGAAGGATTTTGAAAGAACGTTGGTAGTTCTATAGACTGGTTGACATAAAACTTTGAAATTAATTTCGGTGCAAACCTATGTTGTGTGCGTAGAACCACCTTATCTTTGTGAACTGTTACAAAGGGATCAAAGATAGAGAGCGCTTGTAGTTCACTCACTCTCCTAATGGAGGTGATAGCTATCAAGAAAGCAGTCTTAAGAGTGAGATCCTTAAGGGTCGCTTTATGCATGGGCTCAAAGGGGGAGCCCATTAGCCTGGTTAACACAACGTTCAGGTCCCATCCGGGAGCTGGGTTAGACATAGGTGGGTGAATTCTTTTCACTCCCTCCATGAAGGCTTTAATAACTGGAACCTTCCACCATGACACCTTATGTTGAGACGTAGTGTAGGCGGAGAGCGCAGCTAGGTGAACTTTAATAGAATTAAAGACTAAACCTGAGTCCAGCAAGTGAGTCGGGTATAAAACAATATGTGTGGGAGAGCACTCAACGGGGTTGATGCTCCTTGAGTTACACCAGCTGACGAACCGTTTCCACTTACTAGAGTAGCAGTAACGAGTGTTCGGTTTCTTAGCCTCCCTCAGAATTTCCATGCATCTCTGAGGGAGCTGCAAATGTCCAAATTCTATGACCTCAGGAGCCAGGCTGCCAAGTTCAGGGTCTGTGGGCATGGATGCAGCTTTTGGCCCCTGTCCTGTGACATGTTGTACGGGCAGGGTAGTTTCAGTGGAGGAGACAGCGACATCTCCATCAGATGAGCGAACCAGGGTTGGCGGCCCCACATGGGGGCCACCAGTATCATGGTAACTGGTTCCTGGTGAATCCTGTGCACTATCTTGTTGAGAAGGGGAGTCGGGTGGGGGGGAGCGTACACACATTTCCCTGAGCATGTTATCCAGAGGATAATTGTATCATCCCAGTCCTATCCTCAGTCAAAACACTGGGGGTTCACATAGACGCAACACTATCCATGGACAAACAAGTCAGCGCCATAGTCTCGGCTGCAGCACTGAGTACTAAACTCATTAATGCAATAAAACCTTTCCTAACCAAGGAGGGCTGCCTCTCCATCGCCCGAGCAACTATAGGAGCTAAACTAGACTATTGTAATGCGCTCCTAGCCGGCACCTCCCAAAAAAACCTATCTAGGCTCCAAACAACCCAAAACAACGCCCTCAGAGCAGCCCTTAGCATACCAAAAAGAGAACACATCACACAAGCCAGAAAGGCAGCTCACTGGCTCCCAGTCAAAGACCGGATCTCCTTCAAAATTCTCACAACCACCCATAAATGCATCAACCTCACAGCTCCCTCTTACCTATCTGACACGATAGGTAAATATCAATCCACAAGACCAAGAAGAGCTCAATACACAAACCAACTAGCAATACCTTGCATCAACAGAACCAAAGCAGGAGGCATAGGCTTCCCCTTCCTGGCACCTAAGCTCTGGAATTCCCTACCTATGGAGCTCAGAGCTGATGCTTCTCTCTTCTCCTTCCGAAAAAAACTCAAAACTACCCTTTTCAACTAGCCCCATTCTCACGTGTCTTTATGCTGATCTTGCATGTCTGTAAAAAAAGTATATCTCGTCCAATTTAACCACACGGACATGAACTGTATGTAACCAAGTATAAGCAACACTGTAACTAGCGCCACCATGCCTTCAGATAGATAGATAGATAGATAGATAGATAGATAGATAGATAGATAGATAGATAGATAGATAGATAGATAGATAGATAGATAGATAGATAGATAGATAGATAGATAGATAGATAGATAGATAGATAGATAGATAGATAGATAGATAGATAGATAGATAGATAGATAGATAGATAGATAGATAGATAGATAGATAGATAGATAGATAGATAGATAGATAGATAGATAGATAGATAGATAGATAGATAGATAGATAGATAGATAGATAGATAGATAGATAGATAGATAGATAGATAGATAGATAGAGGCTGTTCCACTGGGAGCGGTTCTGGGGGTACCTGGAGGTGTAATCGAACAGGTCGATCTCTGGGAAGCCCCATTGTGCAAAAACGTTGGAGGCTATGTCTTCGTGTAACCGCCATTCGTACTCTGCGGGTAGAGGGAAGTCTCTGCTGAGTCCGTCTACCAGAAGATTGAGTTCCCCTGGTACATGTTGAGATAACAGGAACATGTGTTTGAGAGCCCACTTCTAGATGTTCTGGGACAGCTTGGACAGTCCGGGAGAGTGAGTGCCCCCTTGCTTGTTCAGGTAGTACATGGCCGTGGTGGTGTCTGTGAGGATCAGCACCGTCTTTCCTTGTAGGTGTGTCTGGAAAGCCTTCAGTGCTTTCAAGACCGCCAAAAATTCCAGCAGGTTTATGTGTTTGGACGCCACAATTGGAGTCCAAACTCCGTGTGCAGTATGATGGGATAGGTGAGCCCCCCTTCCTGTGAGGGATGAGTCTGTGGTTAAAGTGGCGTCCACAGTGGGGGTGGCGAAGGATTTCCCCAACACAAGGTTTTCCCTCGACCACCACCGAAGCGAGAGAACCAAGGCTTGCGAGACAACCACTAGATCGTCCCATTGTCCGCTGGCCTGACACCACTGGCTGTTGAGCCACTCTTGCATTGGGCGCATGCGAAGGCACGCGTGAGGGACCAAGTAAATACATGACGCCATCATTCCTAGCAATCGCATGGCTTTGCGTACCGTCACCTCTCGACCAGCTACATATTGAGGGATCTGAAATGAACAAGTTACTTTCTTACCTGGTAACGTTCTTTCGATGGGAGGGTCCGACGACGTATTCCATATCTATGACATGTAATCACCACAGCTGTGCTGCTTCGGAAACTTTTTCGGCGTCTGCGTCCTGCGTCGATGACGTCGATGCGCCGCCGTCGAGGACCTCCTCTGACGTCCGACGTCATCCGATGTGATAAGTAGGACGCACGACGCCAGTAGCCTCAGTTGTAGTTTTTTCCCCCAGAACGTGTGACACTAGTCAACTGCCAGTCCGACACAAAGCCTTGCGGAACGTAAGCTGCAATCGCAACAGAAATTCTGCAGCGGGGAAGGCAGGGTGGGAGCGATATGGAATACGTCGTCGGACCCTCCCATCGAAAGAACGTTACCAGGTAAGAAAGTAACTTGTTCTTCGAGGGGATTGGGTCCTCCGACGTATTCCATATCTATGACAGACTCCCAAAGCAGTACCAAATCAAGGAGGAGGGAAAGAATTTAGAAACAAAATTTAGAATAGCCAATCAAATAGCAGAGCAAAGGACCGCCTTGCCAAAGGCCAGATCCTGCCCTCTGATGGAATCGAGGGAATAATGCCGTACAAATGTATGTACTGAAGCCCAGGTGGCAGCATCACAGATGTTGCGAATAGGAACACCCCTCTGCAGGGCAGTAGATGCAGCCACGCCCCTGGTAGAATGGGCCCGCAAGCCAGCCGGTGGGTCCTTACCCGCCAAGCGGTAACACTCCGAGATGGCCAAAATAATCCAGCGTGACAAAGTCTGTTTCGTCACAGCTTGCCCCAAGCGCTTACCAGCGTAACCAATAAAGAGTTGATCGTCCACTCTGACCCGGGACATGCGAGAAACATAAAAGCTCAAAGCTCTCCTAGGAACAAGCCTATGGAGCCTCTCCTCTTCCTTACCAGGATGCGGAGGAGGATAGAATGCCGGAAGAACAATCTTCTGGGCCAAATGAAATTCCGTCACTACCTTTGGAAGAAAAGAAGGACGAACTCGAAGGACAACCCTGTCCTTGTGAAATACAGTGAAGGGTGGCTTAACAGAAAGTGCCTGTAACTCACTCACTCTGCGAGCGGAAGTAACCGCAACTAAAAACACAGTTTTCAAAGTCAACAGCCTCAAAGGGCAAGAATGTAAAGGCTCAAACGGAGCACCCATAAGAAACCTAAGAACAAGGTTTAAATCCCAACCGGGCACCAGGAAAGGCGACGGAGGGAACACATTAGTGAGCCCTTTTAGAAACTGTGAAATTAAAGGGATTTTAAAGTAAGAACATTCTTCAGATGAGCGCTTAAAGATGGACAGCGCCGCCAGGTAACCTTTAATGGTACCCACTTGCAAGCCCCTGTGGGCCAAAGAAAGCAAAAAGGACAGAACCATGGGGATGTCACATGCAAAAGGATCCACATTCTGAACTCTGCACCAGTCGCAGAACTTACGCCAACGGCAACGGTACAGAGACTTAGTTGCGGGCCTTCGGGCCGAAAGCAACACCTCCATCACGTCTTCAGGGAGGTCCCAATCCTTATACCTCAACCTTTCAGAAGCCAAGCGTGAAGGTTGAGGGATCCGACCTCTGGATGGAGAACCTGACCCCCCTCCCGTGAGAGCAGATCGTCTCGGTAGGGAAGACGACGTGGAGGGCAGATGGACAAGTCGAGAAGGTCCGGGTACCACGTCCTCCGAGCCCACGCCGGAGCAATGAGGATCATCCGGGAACCGAACTTCCGTAACCTCCGCAGCACTTGCGGGATGACGGGGACTGGAGGAAACGCGTACAGCAGCGGGAATGACCACTCCACCACAAACGCGTCTCCTAAGGCTCCTTTCGGAGGAAATTCCCGCGAGCAAAACCTCTCGCACTTCCGGTTGACACTGGAGGCGAAGAGATCCACTTGAGGGGTCCCCCAAAGGGCGAAGATCTCCAGGAGAATCTCCTGAGCCAACTCCCACTCGTGAGAGATCGCGCTCTGCCTGCTCAGAGCGTCCGCCGTCACGTTTTCGTCTCCGGCCAGATGAACTGCCGAGATCGAAACTTCCTGCCGGATGGCCCAGAACTCGAGCTGCATCGCCTCCCTGCACAGAGGAAGTGACCCTGCCCCCCCCTTTTTGTTGAGGTAGTGCATGGCCACAGTGTTGTCCGTCATGATCAGGACAGTCTTTCCTCGCACAGTCGGCAGAAAAGCCTTCAGGGCTAGCCTGACGGCCCTCAGCTCCAACAGATTGATATGGAGTCTGGACTCCAACGGAGACCAACGACCGCTGACTGTCAGCCCGTTGGCATGAGCTCCCCATCCCGTGAGGGATGCATCCGTCACGATCGTCACCTCCGGCCAGGGTAGCCAAAACGGAGCCCCCTTCATCAAGTTGCCTTCGACGGCCCACCACAGAAGGTCCCGGGCGACCGAGGGCGGCACCTGAACCGGGTCCGACATCCTGCCGGAGGACTGCGACCATTGCGTCTTGAGTGCCCACTGCAAAGATCTCATCCGCAGGCGAGCCTCTGGCACCAGAAGAATGCAGGATGCCATGAGGCCGAGCAACCTCAAGAACTCGAACGCCGGGAGCGTCTGGGCATGCTGAAACTTGTGCACCATCTGCTGAATGTGAAGAGCCCTCACCTGGGGAGGAAAACACTGCCCCAGGGAAGTGTCGAGCACTGCTCCGATGTACTGGAGCCTCTGTGTTGGCGTCAAATGGGACTTCTTTAAATTGAGGGAGAAGCCCAGCCTGTGAAGGGAGTGGCAGGCGACGGACAGATGATCCAGGACTTGCTCGGGAGAGCTCCCCCTGATCAACCAATCGTCCAGGTAGGGGTAGACGTGAATCCCCCCTTGCCTGAGATGCGCTGCCACCACCACCATGAGCTTGGTGAAAACCCTCGGGGCGGAGGTCAAACCGAACGGCAGGACCCGAAACTGAAAGTGCGAGTCGCCAACCGCGAACCTCAGGTACTGCTTGTGCTTGGGATGGATCGGCACATGGAAGTAAGCATCCTTGAGGTCGAGTGACACCAACCAGTCCTGAAGCTGAAGGGCCTGGAGGACTTGAGAGAGAGTAACCATCTTGAACTTGTCCTTCCTGAGGAGTTTGTTCAAACCGCGCAAGTCCATGATGGGTCTCAATCCCCCGTCTTTCTTCGAAATCAAAAAATAAGGGGAATACCATCCCTTGTTCCTCTCCGCTACAGGCACCAGTTCTATGGCGCCTTTCTCCAGCAGGGCTTGAATTTCCTGCGCAAGGAGCGGATCCGGACACTTCAAAGAGAGGTTCCCCGGTGGATTGTCGCGAGGCCTGTGCCGAAAGGGAAGACAGTAGCCGTGGGTTATGATCTCCAGAACCCACACATCTGAAGTAATGGCACGCCACTCTACAAGATCCTGCGCCAGCCTTCCCCCAACCGGCGAACCATGGGACATGGCCTCATGACTGAGTAGGAGCGGCTGCGGCGTTACCTGAGGGCAAAGAGGCAACTGCCCGAGCGGCCTTGGCACCACGGGTACCTTGTCGTCCACCTCTGGTACCCCTGCGTTGGCCCCTTTGACTGCCAGCTCCTCTTGCTTTACCAAAGGACGAGTAATAGCGAAAGGAGCCACCCCTCCACTGCTGTCCCCTAGGACGAAAAGGCGGAGGTTGGCGAACTGCAGCACCCAACGACTTCGCTGCAGCTTTTGAGGTCTGCAACCTCTCAAGGCTCTCGTCAGCCTTGCTGCCAAAAAGATGTTCACCATCAAAGGGCATGTTGAGGAGCCGGGACTGCACATCAGGAGCAAACCCCGACTTCCGCAACCACGCAAACCTGCGTATCACGGTGCTCGCCGCCATGGACCTACTGACGCATTCAGCTAAGTCCAAACCCGACTGAACGGACTCACACATGGCATCCTTACCATCCTGGACCATAGCAAGGAAACCATCCCGTTCGTCCCCTTCGGGAATATGTTCAGCCGCTAACGCAACACAGTTCCACAGAGTGTGCGTGAAACGCGACAAGGCACAAATGGAGTTGGCCGCCTGAAGCGCCATACCACCAGAAGAAAACACCTTCTTCGCCCAGCCATCAAAACGTTTGTCGTCCCTATCAGGAGGGATGGTAGGGTACGACGCCTGCTTTGCCGGGGCCGTGGCCGCCTGCACCACCAAACTTTCCGGAGTGGGGTGCCTGGTCAAGTAGCAGGGGTCGCCACTGGCTGGACGGTATTTTCGCGACAAGGATCTGCCTACTGCCGGGAGACTCTCCGGAGCAGTCCAAGCCGCCGCCACCCTACGCTGTAAAGCCATATGGAACGGCAGTACCGGGTCAGTTGGGGGACCAACATCAAGGATGTCCGTCAGATCATCCTGCACAAACTCCCCTGGGGGAGCAGACCATCCCAGATACTCAGACACCCTAGCCATAAGGCGCCGGTACGAGGAATCGGCATGGGAGCCAGGCTCAGGCCGACCAAATTCCACCTCCGGAGAGGTGTCCAGTCCACTGGCATCATGCAGCGACTGCCTCAAATCGTCAAATTGACTATGGCCCGAGACAATGTCATCTGGCACCTGACTAGGAACCAGGCCATCCGAATCCTCATCCGCCTCTGAAATATAATCCAAGTGGTGGAAAGGCACCCGAGAGTGCCTGCTCTTAACCAGAGCCTTCCTAGGGGGAACACCCGAGACACGGGGCACCTCCGACACGAAAGGCGTCGATGGCGTCGAGCGAATCGGCGCCGACGTCGAGAAAACCGGCAACGGCGCCGAGAGGATCGGCGTCGACGAAATCGGCGTCGACGTCAGATGCAGCGCCTCCAGTATCGGCGGCGTCGACACAGCCCTCGAAGCCGGAGCCCCGAGCATGTCCCTCGACGACCTGACCGTCGACGGCTTCGACGACTTCCTCGGAGCCGGAGCCTCGAGAAAGCCTGTCGACGCCCTCGACGCCTCAGACGTCGATGTCTTCCTCGAAGACATCACAGGTGCACACGGTCTCGATCGCGTCGAGGACCAGGACCTGGAACGGGTACGGCGAGAACGAGCCTCCTTGTCCGAACGGGACCTCTCCCGTGACTCGCGCCGACCACTCTTGCGAGCGGTGGCTCTCGACCTCACACGGCCGACCCCACTCGGGGGCGCGGACGGTTGAGTACCCTGCGACTCAAGAATCGCCAACATCTTCTTCCCGAAGGAAGCCCATTCCTCCGGCGTCGCACGGCTGGTGGGGTAACCGACGTGCCGGGCAGAGTCCTCTGAAGAGGACCTGGAAGGCGACCGGTGTCGGCGCTTCCGAGAATGCCTCGAAGAGGCTGAGGAGTGGCGAGACCGACTCCTAGAAGAAGACCGACGAGACTTCCGACGATGACGCGGAGAGTCACCCCTCGAATCATCCGTCGAAAGCCCCGCCGACTTCGACTTCCGGGGCTTGGACACCCGACCTACCGACAATTTCTTCTTACGTTCGCGTAAGGCCTTGGACGTGAGCGACAGGCAGTCGACACAGTCATCCGTGTCGTGGGCCTCCCCGAGGCACCAGAGGCAGGCATCGTGCGAGTCAGTCACCGACATCTTGGACCCACACTCCCCGCACTTCTTGAAGCCCGGACGCGGGGTTGAAGACGAAGTGGAAGACATCGTCGATTTTAGGAATATTCACAAACGAACAGGTTCGAAGAACCAGAAAGAACAGAACTCCAACGAGTCGAGGCTAGAACCGAGAAACACGAAGCAACACGTTCGCGGAAAAAACGGAACTGAGGCTACTGGCGTCGTGCGTCCTACTTATCACATCGGATGACGTCGGACGTCGGAGGAGGTCCTCGACGGCGGCGCATCGACGTCATCGACGCAGGACGCAGACGCCGAAAAAGTTTCCGAAGCAGCACAGCTGTGGTGATTACATGTCATAGATATGGAATACGTCGGAGGACCCAATCCCCTCGAAAGCATGTTTTGGACCCTCTCGTTGGAGGGGAAAACGAGGTTGTCCTTTGTTCGAATTAGAGCCCCTAGGAATTGCTCGACTTGGCTGGGGTCTAGACTGGACTTCTCATTGATCGAGAAGCCCAGGTGGAACAAGAGGTCTATAGTCTTTTGGGTATTTGCGAAGCATGTTTCGTAAGAATCCACTTTTATGAGCCAGTCGTCGAGGTAAGGATAGACCGGAATGGACAATCTGCGCAGGTGTGCCGCTGCCACTGCCAGTACCTTCGTGAATACCCTTGGCGCTGAGGCTATGCCGAAGGGTAGCACTTTGAACTGATAGCATTTGCCTTCTATCATGAATCTGAGGTATTTCCGGTGTGCTGGCAACACTGAAATATGAAAGTATGCATCTTTCATGTCTAGTGTTGCCATGTAATCCTCCTGTGTGACCATCCGAAACTTTTGAGGTTTTACAAATTTGTTCGCTGGGCGCAGATCTAATACAGGGCGCATGGTTAGGCCCTTTTTGGGTACAAGGAAGAACACTGAATAAATACCCTACCTTTACCTGTGACAGAGGCACGACCTTTATGGCTCCTTTTTGCAGCAGCAATTCCACTTCCTGAAGAAGGATGAGAAGGTGTTCTGGTGTGAGAAGTCTTCCCTTTGGAGGTCTGAATGTCGGGGACCGGCTGAATTCGATACAGTAAACATGGGATATTGTTGACAGTACCCAACGGTCTGTGGTAATTCCCTCCCATGCTTGCAGAAATGATGTTAACCGGCCCCCGACCGGAGATGCATGGGAGGGGACCCGAATCTTTGGGTAATTTGGTGGTGGTAGCCGGGGAGCCTCTAGGAGTAGGGCCCCAACCTCTTCCCTTGCCATGACGTTCTCCTCTTTGAGCATACTGCGTTATAACCACTTGTTCCCTGAGGGGAGGACCAGTTGCTGGCTGAGGTGTATTGCTGTTGAGTTTGTCATTGGCCATGAAAAAAGCGCCTATTGCCATATCCGCGCTCATTAGGGGGTCTCGTGATTTGGTCCAGGGTCTTTAATGTTTTGTGCTCCTTCTTAGCTCCTTCTTTGTGTTTCCAGTGCGTCATCAACTGCCTTACCAAACAAGTTGGAATCCTCAAGGGGTTTGTTGAGGAGGGACGCCGGAGTTTCTGGCTTGAAACCTGAGCCATGCATGTCTTAAGGAGTACGCCCTGGACTAAGGAACGGCCAGCCGTTTCCGCAGCATCTAAAGTATTCTTGATTATGCTTTGGTTCACTTGAGTGCCTTCTGAGACGGTGGCCAATAAGCGGGTACGAAAGGGCTCAGGGACTTCTTGTCTTCGCGCAACAGGCTCCATTGGGCATCAGCTAACTAGCCAAAAGAGTGGTATTGTTGGCAATACGCGTGGCGAAAGCTGCAGAGGATGTAATCCTTTTCCCTAGAGCATAGAGCTTTTTCCCCTCTTCATCGGGAGGTGCCTCACTGGTGGACAGCGGAACCCCGTGCTTTTTCTTGTGGTGATCACCACCAGAGAATCTGGTATGGAATGACCCCTGATATATAAGGGATCTGAGGGTGAGGGGCTAAAAAGCTTCTCGATCCGTGGGTTCACACCTCTAACTAAGGCAGGTGTAGATAAAGAGGGAACGAGGCGTTTCTTGATGGAGGCGAGGAGAGGTATGGCTTGGCTAGCAGGTGGCTTTTGTTTGATTATTCTTTCAACAAAATCAACTTCTGGGGTAGCCTCCCCCGTATCGATTTGAAAGTGTGCTGCCGCCTTCGTAGCGTGGCATTAAATGTGGGTTGATCGTCCACAGGTGAAGTGTCTCCGACAGGCGTAGTCTGTGGAGAGGCCAGATCCAAAGCATCAGGGTCCGTTGACGCCCCTGGAGACTGCCAAGGCTGTGGCTCGCACATGTCGGGGTCTTCTTCAAAGTCCCCTACAGGGTCTTGTATATCCTCAGTATTGAAACAAAACAAGATGCAATACTCTGTAGTGACCACTGGATGTCGGACTATGCACAACATGCGATTCTAAGCAGATTAACAAACATCAGAAATATGAATTCCAAAATAGTTCATACATTAGATTCGTCAGAACTACAAGACAAGACAGTCCTGAGCAGATCCAAATTGGCCCGGCACCATCGCCAGTACAAGGCAGAAATCCGGAAAGCTAAAAAGCCCATTACAGCTCCCGAATCCTTAACTGTAAAAACCCCAGCAAAGAACTTCACAAAATCATCGCTGAATTCACCAAACCATCATGCACCACCACCCTTCCCACCCCCTCACAATCACTGTGCGACTTGCTCTCTCCACTTTTACACCACAGCTCTCGAAAGAACAAACTCTAACCAACAAACTAGCTCTCTTACACCCACCACGCAATTCACCCACCCTACCTGACATCCCACCGCCTGCTACCACTACCCAACCGACTTTCGACTCCTTCACTCCAATATCAACTAACCAATTTCTCAAACTTCTCTCTGCCCGCAAACCATCCGGCTCACAGCTTGAACCCTGCCCAGCCACAACCCTTAAAGAAATGTTCGCATCTACCTGCGCAGGAGAACACGCAAGAACCATCATAAACAACTCCCTCTCCTCGGGAATTTCCCCCCCCCCCAGACGCTTTCAAAACTGTTCATGTCAAGCCCCTTCTAAAAAAAAATCTTCCCTCGACCCTCTCAGGCCAGAAACTACCACCCCATCTCAAATACCAGGTTCCTTGCCAAACTCATTGACCGAACGGTCTCCTCCCAACTAAATGCCTTTGTCGAAGCCAACAATCTCCTTGACCCCGCTCAGTCAGGTTTCAGAGCCCGACACAGAACCGAAACCACTCTAACCTCAATCTGGGATGACCTTAAAAACACTGCAGACTCGGCGGGATGCGCCGCACTAATCCTTCTTGACCTATCCGCCGCCTTCGACACAATCAACCACTCAATCCTCCTTGACCGCCTCCACTCCCTGGGAATCTGTGGAAATGCTCTCAAATGGATAGCATCCTTCCTCAATAATAGGAACCAAATAACCCTACTCTCTGCCTGTGCTTCCCACACCCGACCAGTCAACACTGGAGTTCCACAAGGAGCATGCCAATAAGCTCTCCTGTTTAACCTCCATTTGTCCACCCTCCCACGATCCGCTCGCACAATATCCTGCGCTACAACTACGCCGATGACACACAACTAATCCTAAAACTCCTGAATTCAAAACGCAAATGCCAACCCAACCTCGCTTCCTGCCTCCTCGACATAGATCAACGGATGACCACAAACCACCTCCTGATAAACCCCTCCAAAACTGAAATCATGGCATGTGGCAAAACCGAACTGCTTCCACACCCGCTACCCTGGCCATCTGCCATGGGCAATTCACGGACACCCTCCAACTCAGTAAAAAAACCTTGGATGCACCCTAGACTCAGACCTAACCCTCTCACTCAAGTCAACAACGTCTCCAAATCCTGCCACTATCACCTTAAAACGCTTAGGCACATTTTTCCATACCTCTCCTTTCCCATTAGACTCTCTGCGGTCCAATAAATTGTTATGTCAAGACTGGACTATGCCAACCCCCTCTACCTAGGAATCCACGCATACCAACTGACTGAACTACAAAGAGCACAAAACGCTGCAGCCAAACTGCTACTATCATTTGGCCCAAGAGATCACATCTCTCCAGCCCTCAAAACGCTGCACTGGTTTCCGGTTGCCCCGAAGGGTGACCATCAAGACCTTATGCATCTCTCACCGAGCAATGCACAAAACCCGACATCAATATCTTCAAGAAAAACTAAAACCCCATCATCCTCCACGTACCTTAAGATCAAGCTTGCCGGCTTCCTAGTCATACCAAAAACCAACTCAGTCAGGTTAGGAGGATCATCATTCTCAGCCTTGGCCCCCGCTCTATGGAACGCACTTCCACCCCACATCCGACTCACAGAGAACCTCATGTCGTTCCGCAAACTACTGAAAACATGGCTATTCCCCCTAAAATCGACTCTTAACTCAAACTAGATAACAGCAACTCAATTACCTTAGCCCAAAGCCGCTATATCATAAATAACAATCCAGCATCATGATCCGAGTGAGAAATCGAAAACTAATAAGCGCTAATGTAAATTTAAACAGATAAACTTAATAGAACGAATGAAGTGGATGAAAGTACTGAAGTGGATGATAGGAATAATTTTGATGAAAGCAGTGAAGTAGTTGAAATTAAGAAAATGGATGAAATGGATGAAACGGGTGAGAAGAACGAAGTGGACAAGAGGAATAAAAAGTGGACGAGAGGATGGAAACGATGAGTACATGATACGGACGGAGTGCACGGAATAGATAAGAGTGCATGGAATGGATTGATGGCATGGAACGAATGAAATAGATGAGTCAAGTGCATGAGATGGATGTAGTGCATGGGACTTAGGTGGAACGGATGAAGAGTGTAGAATGGATGATAAGTATAGCGCGGAAAGGATGGAGCGTGCGCAGAAAGGATGGAGCGTGCGCAGAAAGGATGGAGCGTGCGCGGAAGGAATGGAGCGTGCGCGGAAGGAATGGAGCGTGCGCGGAAAGGATGGAGCGGGCGAAGCAGATGGAGCGCATGGAAAGGATGACGTGCACGGAAAGGACAAAGAGTGTGCGGAGCGGATGAAGCGTGTGGAACAGATGACTTGTGAGGAAAGGACGAAGCGTGTGGAAGGGATGAAATTTGTGAATGGATGACGCCAATAGAACAGATGTAGTGGGTGGAACGGATGAGGCGGGGGGGAACGGACGAAGCGGGGGGGAACGGACGAAGCGGGGGGGAACGGACGAAGCGGGGGGACGGGTGTACGGATCATATGGAGTATATGGAACAGATGGCGTAGATGGAACAGATGGAGTGCATGAATCAGACTGAGTACAAGGAAGAGGTGACTGCATTCGATAAAGTCCATGGAACGGATGGAGTCCATGGACCTGATCGAATGCATGGAGCAGATGGAGCGCATGGAACAAATAGAGTGGATAGAACGGAGGGAGCGGATAGAACAGATGCAGTAGATGTTACGGATAGAACTGCTGGAGTACATATAACGGAGGCAGATCATGGAACAAATGGAATGCATGAAGTGCATGGAGCGGATGAAGTGTGCCCAATAGTGTCACTGTGTTGAATTTCGAAGTATGCACTAATAGTGTCACTGTAGTAGAAATGAATTTAGTAGGTATTCCCAACTTTTACTGAGTGTACCTGGTCGCAAACACTTTACGGATTACCACAATATCCCACTACTATGCTTACTCCCTCCTATACACCAGCATTCAACTAGAACACAGCAGTACTATGACACATTCGGTAAAGCTGTTCTCATACTAACATTACCCATCAAACTACCCATCATCCTTATAAAACAGATAGCTAGCACCGACTGGCTAGCTTAGGCGTCTCCTCGGGCCTAACGCAGCCAGAACTCGGTCTGAATGTCCACCCTCCAGAATGAACACATTCAATTGATCTCCTCTGCTCCACACCTACCGTTAAGAAGCAGCTATCATGCAACAACCACACCAGCTGCACAAATACCTGGTGCGCCCACGCACTTTACGACTATCTCTCTCAACTGACTCGAACTGCAGTTCCCGAGGGCGTTCAACCTACCAGCGCCTTGAGATCATACCAATGGTACATAAGGCGCTATACAAATGCAAAACAACATAACATAACAGAACTCTTTTGGCCCATGAGGTTTGACCTCAAACCACTCTGCAGTGAGTTCCCCCGACACCTCACGAGACAACATATCATTATGTCATAAAGTCCCTTAAATCGGGAGACAGAAGAACAAGTTACTTTCTTACCTGGTAACGTTCTTTCGATGGGATGTACTTCCGACGTATTCCACATCTATGACAGTAATCACCAGGGCTGTGCTGCCTCGGAAAAAAGCGTCTGCGTCAATGACGTCGATACGCTGTCTCTCGAGGGCCTCCGTCGAGCGCCGACGTCACCGGATGTTATATGTAGGACGCACGACACCCGTAGCCTCAGTTGTAGTTTTTTCCCAGAACGTGTGGCACCAATCTTCTGCCAGTATGAATAGAGAAAGCCTTGCATAAACGTAAACTGTAATCGCATAAAACAATTCTGTAGAGGGGCAGGCTGGGAGGGTGCGATGTGGAATAAGTCAGAAGAACATCCCATCGAAAGAAGGTTACCAGGTAAGAAAGTAACTTGTTCTTCGAGGGGATTGTGTCCTCCGACGTATTCCACATCTATGACAAAAGCAGTACCAACTTATGGAGGTGGGAAAAGAATTTAGAATTTTAGAATACCCAATCAAATTGCAGAATAGAGGACCGCCTTACCAAAGGCCAAATCTTGCCCATGGATAGAATCCAGGGGATAGTGTTTTACAAAAGTATGGACAGAGGCCCATGTGGCTGCTTCACAAATATTACGAATGGGAACACCCCTCTGCAGAGCAGTCCAGGCCGCCACACCCCTAGTAGAATGAGCCAGTAAGTCCACCGGAGGGTCCTTACCCACCAGACGGTAGCATTCAGAGATTGTCCAGATGATCCAACGGGACAAGATCTGCTTAGAAACAGCTTGACCCAAACGCCTTCCAGTGTATCCTACAAATAGCTGATTGTCCACTCTGACCAGAGACATGCGTGAGATGTAGAAACTTAAAGCTCTCCTAGGATCCAACCTATGGAGTCTCTCCTCTTCCTTACAAGGATGCGGAGGAGGATAGAAAGCCGGAAGAACTACCTTCTGGCTCAAATGAAATTCCGACACAACCTTCGGAAGAAAACAAGGACGAACCCTAAGGACAACCCTGTCCTTATGGAACACTGTGAAAGGTGGCTTGGCGGATAGTGCCTGCAGCTCACTCACTCTGCGAGCGGAAGTAACCGCAACTAAAAATAAAGTCTTAAAGGACAACATTCTCAATGGACAAGGGCTCAAACGGAGCTCCCATCAGGAACTTTAAAACTAAGTTCAAATCCCAACCGGGCACCTGGAAAGGTGACAGAGGAAACACATTAGTTCGCCCTTTCAGAAACTGAGAAATCAAAAGGAATCTTAAAATAAGAACACTCCTCAGACGAGCGCTTAAATATGGACAGCGCCGCCAGGTAACCCTTAATGGTACCCACTTCCAGGCCCTTGTGGGCTAATGAAAGCAAAAAAGATAGCACCACAGGAATTGAACACTGAAAAGGATCCACATTCTGTACCCTGCACCAGTCGCAGAACTTTCTCCAACGGCAACGGTACAGGGATTTTGTTGCGGGCCTTCTGGCCAAAAGCAACACCTCCATCATGTCTTCAGTGAGGTCCCAATCCTTATACCTCAGCCTTTCAGATGCCAAGCATAAAGGATGAGAGACTTGACCTCTGAATGGAGAACCCGACCCCCCCCTCCCGTGAGAGCAGATCGTCTCGGTAGGGAAGACAGCTTGGAGGGCAGATGGCCATGTCAAGAAGGTCCGGGTACCACGCTCTCCTGGCCCACGCCAGAGCAATGAGGATCATTCGGGAACCGAACCTCCGTAACCTCTGCAGCACTTGCGGAATGACGGGGACTGGGGGAAACGCGTACAGCAGTGGGACTGACCACTCCACTACGAACGCGTCCCCCGGAGCTCCTCTTGGAGGAAATTCCCGCGAGCAGAATCTTTCGCACTTCCGGTTGACACTGGTGGCGAAGAGATCCACTTGTGGGGTCCCCCAAAGGGCAAAGATCTCCAAAAGAACTTCCTGAGCCAGCTCCCACTCGTGAGAGACCGTGCTATGCCTGATCAGAGCGTCCGTCGCCGCATTTACGTCTATGGCCAGATGAACTGCTGAGATCGAAATTTCCTGCTGGATGGCCCAGAACCAGAGCTGCATCGCCTCTCTGCACAGTGGGAGAGACCCAGCCCCCCACCCCCTTTTTGTGGAGGTAGTGCATGGCCACTGTATTGTCCGTCATAATCAGGACACTCTTCCCCCTAAGAGACGGCAGAAAAGTCTTCAGGGCTAACCTGACGGCTCTCAGCTCCAACAGATTGATATGCAGTCTGGACTCTGACGGAGACCAACGACCGCTGACTGTCAACTTGTTGGCATGAGCTCCCTTATTCCGTGAGGGATGCAGTAGAATGCAGGATGCTGTGAGGCCGAGTAACCTTAAGAACTCGAACGCCAGGAGACTCTCAGGCAGAGGTCAATCCGAACGGCAGGACCCGAAACTGAAAATACGAGTCGCCAACCGCGAACCTCAGGTACTTCCTGTGCTTGGGATGAATCGGCACATGAAAGTAAGCATCCTTGAGGTCGAGAGACACCAACCAGTCCTGAAGTTGAAGGGCCTGGAGGACTTGAGAGAGAGTAACCATCTTGAACTTGTCCTTCCTGAGGAGCTTGTTCAAACCACGCAAGTCTGTGATGGGTCTCAATCCCCTGTCTTTTTTCGGGATCAAAAAAATATGTGGAATACCATCCCTTGTTCCTCTCCGCTACAGGCACCAGTTCTATGGCACCTTTCTCCAGCAGGCATTTGATTTCCTGCGCAAGGAGCGGATCCGGACTCTTCAAAGAGAGCTTACCCGGTGGATTGTTGCGAGGCCTTTGCCTGAAAGGAAGACGGTAACCGTGGGCTATGATCTCCAGAACCCACACATCTGAAGTAATGGCACGCTATTCTACAAGATGCTGCGCCAGCCTTCCCCCAACCGGCGAACCATGGGACATGGCCTCATGACTGAGCGGAAGCGGCTGCGGCAGTGCCCGAGAGCAAAGAGGCAACTGTCCAAGCGGTTTTGGCACCTCGAGTACCTTGCTTTCCGCCTCTGGTACTCCTACGTTGGCCCCTTTGACTCAAAGCTCCCCTCGATCTACCCAAGGAAGAGTAGTATCGAAAGGAACCTCCCCTCCATTGCTTTCTGATAGGACGAAAAGGCGGAGGTTGGCATACTGCAGCGCTCAACGACTTCGCTGCAGCTTTGGAGGTCTTCAACCCCTCAAGGCTCTCGTCAGCCTTGCTGCCAAAAAGATGGTCACCATCAAAGGGCATGTTGAGAAGCCAGGACAGTACATCAGGAGCAAACCCTGACTTCCGCAACCACGCAAACCTGCACATCACGGTGCTCGCCGCCATGGACCGGCTGACACAGTCTGCCACGTCCAGACCCGACTGAACGGATTCACACATGGCATCCTTGCCATCCTGCATGAGTGTAAGAAAACCATCCCGATCCTCCCCTTCGGGAATATGTTCAGCCGCCAAAGATACACAATTCCACACAGTGTGTGAATCTTGCCAAGGCACAAATGGAGTTGGCTGCCTTTAAAGCCATACCTCCAGATGAAAATACTTTCTTCCTCCAACCGTCAAAGCGCTTGTCGTCCCTATCCGGAGGGATGGTAGGGTACGCAGCCTGCTTAGCTGGGGCCATAGCCGCCTGCACCACCAAACTCTCCGGAGTGGGGTGCGTAGACAAGTAGCAGGGGTCGCCACTTCCGAAGCAAACACGTTTACGGAAAAAACAGAACTGAGGCTACGGGCATCGTGCGTCCTACATATAACATCCGGTGACGTCGGCGCTCGACGGAGGCCCTCGAGGGACAGCGTATCGACGTAGGAAAACATTTTTAAAGCAGCACAGCTGTGGTGATTACTGTCATAGATGTGGAATACGTCGGAGGACACAATCCCCTCGAAACAGACTTTCTCGTGCCTCGGAAATAGTTAACTTGCAAAACCCCAATGCTACACAGCAAGCTCCTCTACTAGATCAACCAAGTGGGGAAAAATCTAATTCCAAATTAAGATCAAATGTCAGGATGATGCCAAGGGAATACACAATGCCAGCCCTGAACCCCAACTATCCAGAGATAATCTGAATTGGGGCTGGTTAGCCGAGGCACTGAACACAAACAAACCACAATACCAGCCATTGAACAGAGATGAAGAGACAACCACCATTGCCAGCCATAATACGAGAGGCTACAAGCACCCGTTTTACAATGATAAAAAAACCTGGGGGTCCTGATGGACAACAATCTCACTCTAGAGCCACAAGTCAACCCTCTACTCAAGAAATGTTTCTTTCTACTGCAAGCAGCAAAAAAGGATCCTACCGTTCCTGTCATTTGCCAACAAAACACCATCATCGCTTTTGGTCATGTCCAGAGTAGATTATGCCAATAGCCTACACCTGGGTATGCCTGAGCGACTTGTAAAAAAAACTACAACGCATACAAAATGAGGCAGCCAGACTCCTTCTCAAACTACCCCGAAGAGAACACACCACACCCGCGCTAAAAGTACTACATTGGCTACCAATAAAACTACTAATAAAATTCAAATCAATGTGCATCACGCACACAGCAATACACAACCAAGGCGCAGAATTCCTTAGAGATAAATTACACCTACACCAGCCGAATAGAACGCTCAGATCAAGCAACGACATCTACCTGGAACCGAAACGCTACACAGAAGAAAACTCGGAGGATCCTCTTTCTCTCACCAGGCACCGAAAACTTGGAATGACTTACCAAATAATATACGTAATACAAGAAACCATCTAGTATTCAGGAAACTGCTAAAATCCTGGCTCTTCACTGCGTAACTAGAAGACCACCCACAAGAACACCCACACCGCTAAAACAACGATGAAGGAAAATACCGATCCCGGTTCCCACCAAGCAACCGAATACAAACAGAACTCAAGGAACGCACTCCACGACATACCATAAGACATAATGAGGGATAGCCACAAGAGGAGGACACTAAAGACTGAACACATGGACAGACCAATACGGAAGCACTTCGACAACCCTTCCATAGCATCCAGGCCCTGTACCACACCCGAAGTTCCAGCTGACAAATTCACATAGATGGTAAGGAAAGAGGACACCACAACTCCCGCTCCAACACCCAAGGAGGAGAATAATCTCACTTTACATTGTTCATTAGAATACAACAGGGAGGGCGCTGCGCTTAAACCCCAACAACCAGACGGTCAAAAAGGATAGTAGCAACTAATCCCACCGGTAGTAATATAATTTAAACCAAACAAGATATGCCACAACCATTATTCTCACCCCACCAACCCTACCTTCAAATCTCTGCATACCTAACTCAACTGAAAATTCACACAACCTACTCTTGCCCAGCAAACCACACGCACTTTATGACACTGCATCAACAACAAACTAACAGATAATCAACAGCACACGTGGTCGCGCCCCGGTCCAATACTAACACCAAAGCGCAGCACACGGTGTACACCGAGCTGAAACCGCCAACAGCACATCACTTCTCTCACTCTCCTACTCCCTTCTCCTCCAACTAACCAAACCCAACCCCCCCCCTTCTTGATTACAGATCCGCCACAGCGCCCGGGGACCAACTCATTTGGTGACGCTGCGCAATATAAATACCTTGAACATTTAACAAATCTGCACTAAATAAATTTGACATTCTTTGCTGTCAAGAGACCTGGCTTTCTAAACCTCCTGTGATAGACTGCTATTCTGTGTTCCTAAATCTAGTAAGCAAAGGCTCCACAGGCCACCCAACCTCTGGCCTATTGACACTAATAAAAACTAGCATAGGCCTGAAAATAGCAAACAAAAAGAACCTCAACCATAACATGCAAATTACGATACTAGAGTTGATGAAAGACACGATCAATACGTCCCACGTTCTTATGGTTATGAACTTATACTGGAATCCAGTTGCATGGACAAAAAATGCTTTGTTGAAGCTTTGTTGAAGGCGTGATGGCATCAATCGCCAAGAGTATCCTTGGATTTGATAACCCTATGATAATCCTATGCAGAGATCTCAATATAAACTACATCGGAGAATCGTTGTACAACATACAAACACAGATTGGAGCCAAAACTCAAGAGCAGGACCGGCAAATTGTGGAAAAGAGAAATCGACGAACAGAATTTCAATTTCCTGAATGGACAGACTAGGTGATATTCCAGCTGCGCTGACCTGGAAAAGGGGTGAGCAAGCCTCAATTCTAAACTACTTCTTCGTGGTATCTAACCTGCTGCCACTTGTAAAATCCTTAATAGTGACTCTAATGTCACAAAGTGATCACGACTTGGTCGAAGTTATTCTTCAATTTTCTTCTGAGAAAAGTGCCACCTGGTGGTGCCATAATGTGGCCCTAGAACGTGGTAGAAATAGACTCCATCTTTTGCCTCTTGATATCAGGCAAATAAGTACTAATTATAAAGAGGGCGCTCGCTGAGCACAGCATCGATGCCAACTATGAATCCCTCTTCAGGGATTTCTTTAGATCAAAACCATCTAGTCACAAAATGCACTTCAAGCCCACCCACATGTATGACGCTGAAGGCGTTGAGAGGAAACGGCAGTTACACCAGGACATTAGAATAATGAGATCAATGGAAGGTAAAAGGAAGGTAAAAACATGAGAAAAGACATCAAAAGCTGTGACAACAGTACAAGAACTGGATATTCAGAATTATAATGCTCCAGAGAGATGCAGAACAAATGCTGCTGAGTCTAGCATCAAATAATTCAAGGTCTTTGTGGACACTACTGAATAAGCTAGATGGAAAACAGATACCGCAGTTGAGTAACGCTGTTCTGGAGGTTCAATGGATTCAATTCTTTGGTGCACTATAGCAACAATCTGAATGTGAAAAGAGGTCAAGTAAAAGCAACTCTACTGTACTCTGGTCTTTGGCCTTCAAGACTGATGAGATTGAAGAACTGATTCTTGTGCTCCAGGACTCGATGGTCTTTCTAATGTAATGTTAAAGAAAGCGCCCGGAGAATGGGCAGTTTTCTGCATGACCCTCTTCAGTCTTATAGCTGAGACAAAACAAGCTCCGGACTCGTGGAAGATGGCTCTGGTAATGCACATTTTCAAAAAGGGGAATAGAGCAGAACCAAAATATTACCGACCCATCGTCCTTCTAGACATTCTCATCAAAATCTTCGCAATGTGAATCTTGCGAAAGCTAAAAGGAGTGTTTAAAGTCATCTGGCCACTTCGATGATAGGCAGACGGGTTTGTCAAAGGAGTGGGATGCTGTCTAAACCTATTCACACTGAACATTCTTAGAGTTCTGAAAGAAGGTTCAAAAATCTATATAGCAGCAATCGACCTGGCTCAGGCATTTGACAGCATCAACCAAGAGCCACTATGGACAAAAATGGAAAAATGGGATTGCCCACTGGAGATATTGGAACCAATAAAGGCGCTATAGACAGCAACTTCAATACAGATAAGACAAAACATCGAGGGCCATCTCAGCAAAAGCATACCAACGTTCAGAGCGATAAAACAAGGCAGCCCTCTTGCTGCTGAACTATTCAATCTTTTTAAAGATTCAATGTCCTCCGTCAACTCATTCTGGCCAAAACTGAATAACATCCCTGTCTGCTGGATGTTATATGCGAATGATCGGCTCATTCTGGACCAAACTCCAATTGGTCTTCGGAGAACATTGGACAATCACCATTCCTACATCAAAACAAATGGGCTCAAGATCAGCACTTCTAAAACTGTAGTTTTGGTATTGCAGAGATCCAAAGGTAGGAAGATGAAGCAACACGTTCAATGGCAAATTGGAAGAGATACATTAACCCAAGTCCAGAATATGAAGTACCTTGGGATCAATCTAAATCCGAGTGTAAATGATGCGCCACGAATAAGTGAATTGAAATCTAAAGCAAATAACCTAGCGACTCAAGCTGCTATCATACACAACAAATTTGTAAAAATCTCATTTATGCCAGTACTGAAATTCTGCAAGCAAAAAGTAATACCCATATTGACATACAGTGCGTAGGCTCTGTGCTTCCCTTGGGAAGTATGGAGTACCCTTGAAAGTGTCTTTTGGAAGAAAGTTTTTAGGTTGATGCGTACCTATTGCCATTATAAGACATGAACTAGGACTAACCTCGATCTATGCGGCATATGCATTGAAATATTTCAGCTTGTGCAGAAAGCGGTCCCTGGGCAATCAACCACCTCAATTTACACTCCACCTAGACAGTTCTCCTAACCAGGATTGGGACTTCTTCAGTGGTCTATCCACTGTTTACCAATTTTAGCTGAGGCCGATATATAATTAGATATCCTCTTGAACAACCCGGATGCAACAAAAAAGAAATTATGGAACTGGAAAAAAAACTAAGACGACAAAGTCAAATGTAAGCTGTATGACTATGTAACAGATGACATTAAAGCAAGGAATGTCCTCCCAAAATATTTGACTACATTTCCAAGTTCCCGGCATAGAAGGTTTAGGTCGATTTGACCGAAGACAAATGGTCGAAACGACCAAATGTTCTAAAAATGCTACCACCAAAGGATCGAACACCAAAAGTTCGATCCTTTGGTGGTAGCATTGGAAAAAAAACTGGGGACTGCGGGGGTGTCCCCCGCAGCCTTCCGTGTTAACAAAAAGAAAAAGACCCTGCAGCGCTGGTTCCCTTTCACAGAAGTGAAAGGGAACTGGCGCTGCAGGAACCCAGTGTGAAGACAAGGTGTGTGTGTGTGTGCGTGCGTGTGTGCGTGTATATGTGTGTGTGAATGTATGTGTGTGAATGTGTGAATGTGTTTTTTCAAATTATCGGGCCTGAAATGACCGAAAACAAAGTGTTTGAACTTTTCGTCATTTGAACACTTTGTTTTCGCGCATTTCATTTTCGATAATTTGACATTCGGTCAAATCACTTGGATTCGGCATAGAAATGTGTTTTTGCGGATCAGATTGAATCTTCTACCAACGTTGCAAGTGCTTTCTGCAAAACATATGACCATTGATGACTCAGACGTATAGACTGCCACCTTCAGCGAGAAACATTAATGCACCTGGTACCATGCTGCCCTGATCTGAGAAAACGCAGAACTAAACATCTAGGTGCTTGAATAAATGCCTTGCGAATACAAGATGCCAAAACCTGCTGGTCCATGCTATGTGGGAATGAGAATTTTCAACTATCGATTGCTCTAAAAATCTTTGTAGAGGATTTCTAAGATCCAATCTGGAGCTAAAGGGAAAGGCATTGCTAATAAATTCAATTTTAAAATGACGTGTCATTTTATGTTCTAATGTAATGAATTGGTGAAGGGTTTAATTAAACCATATGTCAAATAAATAAAAAATAATACATTTCTGTTTCTTTTTATACTGGGTTCCACTTATTTGACAAGTCGTGCTTAAAAATGTGGACGCATTACACATTACATGTAAAACAAAGGGTTAACAAACATGGCCCTGCTTGAAATGTAATTTCTCTGCTATGAGAACTGCTTCCCAGTGTTTGAGTAAGTGTCAGTTTAATTTCAATTGTATTGCTCTTTAAATAAAGAAGCCGTGTACGAATGAATTCCTTGCATACTTCTTCCTGCAGCTAATGAAGTTTAAAGTGGGAGAATTCCTTGTCTTTTTTCCATACAAAAGTGATGACCAGCTTGCGTGTGCGTTTTTCTTTGTTGCTCATTTATCGTGTGACCTCCTTAGGATTAATAAGTCTCTGGGACTTCGAAAGCTAATGGAACTTCCATCTCAGCAGAATACTTTTCTTTGGTCAATAAAAGGCATCAAAACTTGGATTATGTTTGGTTACCAAAAAGAAAATGTTCCTGACCTAGAAAAGCTAACAACAAAACTGGGGGAATGAATGGGGTCTCAATATGTGACTAACAAGCAGCAAAAATGAAAACCTGTCCTGATAAGTGGAAAGATAGCTTGAGCCTCAGCATCACCCCTGCCATGCTTACCTGTCTGCCAAGACGTAAGGGTGAGATGTCTGCCACACCAGTGGCCGGAATTTCATAACGGAGATGAAGCGGCCCAGATTCCGGATCTCCTGCTTCTGGTACTCTGCATACACCATTCCAGAAAGGTAGAACAGCTTGGCCCCCTGAGCATGATAAACAGAAATAAAAATGAGCAATTACTTGACGGACAAACTTTTCGAATTCAGGACCCTTTACAGTCACTGCTCAAGTTCCACATGAGGCACTCAAAGTGGAGCTGCTTTTTGTAAATCAAGAAGAACATGGAGTAATAATGAACACAAGCCACGCATCAAAATATAAATCAGAGTTCCAAGTAACTTGACTAGAACGCCCTATGGCAACTACTACAACATTGGATGATCATGTGAGAAAAACAATTGGAGGTATTTAAGACCTTTCCATTTATCAGAGAACAAAATCCATTCCAGCCGAGCTGTCAGTCACCGAGCAGGGTGGCTGGCCTTGCCGGACAGCCAGACAGCCAATCACCTAGGAGTGCATTTGTGTCTCCTAGGAGACAGAGCACAGGGAGTTTCGGCACCTCCCCCACTTCCTGCCCCCAGCAGACACTCTGGGGTCAGAGGCGGGTTTCACTCGTGAAGCCCGCCAAAGACAAAATGAACAAAGGGACCAAACCTGGTTTGGTGCGCAGAGTAAATCTCAAGAAGGAGCAAAACAACAAGAAATGGTGAAAAAAGAAGACCGGGCCGTTTTGACAAAAATGGCACCCATGGGTACTTTACTGTGGCTGCGAACACAGCCCGTGGTAAAAACACAACAGGGTAGTAAAAAGTAACCACTGCCACCAGCCATTAATTGTGTAAAGGGTAACATAAAAAATGTTACATGAGAAGCTAGACAAAGGAGCTACTAAGTAACCCCTCCAGCACCCCATTGTAAGATAGTGTGTGCAGGGTCCAGAAAGTTAAAATGTATAGTAAAGTCAATTTTACTTTACTGGTCTTGGAAACAGTAGTTAATCCAAGAGCAAGGTATTTAAACCTTAGGAAATCTAAAGGACTTCCCTGTGTCACTGCACTGAAGGTGCTGTGTGACAATGCAAAAAGATGCCTATGGAGTTTGTCAGACTCCAAAAAGAGTTCAAATCACAGAAAAATACACGAGAGTGGGAAAAAGATCTCACTCTCTCCAGGTTCAAAATTAAGCTAGAGTCCAGCAAAAGTGATGGGGGTCTCTAAGGTAGAGCGGAATTAGCACATTTCTGAGAATTCTCCCTCACAGTAGCAATGAAATCCACAAATACAAGTAGCCAAGTAACACTTAAACTCAAGGTTTGTAGTTATTATTTAACAGCAGTTTTTAAATAAGCATTCTTTAAAAAGAGCAATGTATGTAACAATCAAATATACTTTAAAATACTTTTCCAGAATCAACACAAAGCTAGTAGATGCTCTTTACAGATGCTTTTTACACACTTCCTACACCCTGAGGTGACTTCACGAACTAGGACAGTAATGGCATTTAGATATCACTAGTAAACTTTGTAGATTCTGAGGTTTGTAGACAGGAAAGGTTAAGGGAAGGAAACCGGTTCTCAGAGCATGTGAGCACTTAAATCTTCCAGTGAAGTCTAGACAAAAACCTTTCCTAACAATAATAGTTTAAAACCAAGTTATCACCTCTGAGGGACAGTAAATATCAAAGTCAAATGGACTAGAAGAGTCTGCAGGGAGCCAGGACAGCCAAAGTCAATTGGAGCACAGTCTATGGAGCTGAGACACTTCTTAGATAGCAAAGTCTTGCACAAAGTTAGAGAGTTTGTTGAAGAAAAATCACTGTAGGGTCACAGGTTGGTACACTTGTAAGGGGTAGAGCTGAAAATCAACTCTAGCAAAGTAGCTACTGCAAGTCTCAACTGAGAAGAGCAAAGCTAAAGACACGGAGGTAAGTACCCCAAGTCAGAACAGTACCTTTGGATAAAAGAGTGGTCCAGCTGGCTTCTGTCTGGTTGCAGTGATGCAGATACTGGTTTCCTAGACCTCAGTCGTGGGGACAAGAGGGAAGACGTCGGGAGGACTACTGCGGCAGCAATTTCGGAGGTTGGCAGCAGCTACAGGCTCTTTTCAGATCAGCGGCACTTTGCGGTTCCAGCGCTCGGTAAACAGTACCACTGCAGATCTTGGACACCAGTTGGGCTTCCTTCATTCCTTCAGTCCTGCACTCTGGTGAGGGGACTCAAGCTCTGGTCGTCCTGCTTTTGGAGGGTACTGGGGAGACTCCTGGAGCTTCTGGCCAGATTGAAGACGATGCACTACACAACGGATTTCTCGACCCCTGGCACTCGGTTCCTGCAGCAGCAAAGAAGTAAAGCCAGTCGGGGAAGATGGTCCAGTGGAGTTCGTCACAGGGTTAGTTGATCCCACTAACCCAAGGGAAGAAGTCGTCCCTTCCAGAGCTCCTCTTGTCGATCAGAAAAAGGAGTTTTAGCACAGAAGCAGGGCTTCACACCGGGCAATTCAAAGATCCAGGAGGATGCAGCAAGCTCCGTTTACGGTTTCTCTGTCTGGTTGCTATTCCCAGTGGTCAACTGTCTTCAGTCCCCAAAACGCTCAAGCAGGTTCTTTCCATTCATTCACAGCCCAGCTGTCACTCAGCTGTCACTCAAACAGCAAGGTGGTCGTCCGAAGGATAGCCAGCCAGCCAATCAGGACTGGGTGAATTCAGGCATTCCTAAAGACAAAGGACCGGGGAGTTTCGGGAACCTCCATCACTTCAGTACTGAAGCCCGCCAAAGGCAAAACGAACAAAGGGCTCAAACCTGGCTTGGCGTGCACAGTAAACCCCAAGAAAGACCTCACAAACAAAATGGCGAAAAAAGAAGACCGGCACATTTTGACAACAAATGGTCACCCATGGGTGCTATACTGCAGCTGAGGATTCAGCCTGTGGTAGAAAAACACAAAGGTAGGAAAATGAAACCACTGCCACCAGCCATTTAAAGTAGTGAGGGTAACAAAACAAAATGTTACATGAGTAGGTAGGAAAGGGGGCTACTGAGTAACCCCCCCCCCCCACCCCCAGCACTGCACATATGATCGTGTGTGCTGGACCTACAAAGAAAAAAAGGTAAGTCAAGTCAATTTCACTTTACTATTCTTGGGAACAGTAGTTCACACAAGAAAAGGTATTTAAATCTTATGAGAAATCTAAAGGATTTCACTGTGACACTGCACTGAAGGTGCTGTGTGTCACCATACAAAAAGTAGATGCCTATGGAGTTTGTCAGACTCCAAAAATAAAGGAAACACATAATCCAAATCAGGTCAAAACACGAGAGAGTGAGAACAAGGGCTCATTCACTCCAGGGTTAGAATTAAAAAGTCCTAAAGTCCAGCAAGAGAGCTGGGGGTCTTTAAGGTTGAAGGGAATTAGCACAGAAATCAGAATGTTCCCTAACATTTATTTGTAGCAATGAGTAGATCAACACCACTGTGTGCTACAAAGTGACCACAAAGCAGACTGTCACATTATGTTTGCGCTCAAAAGAAGCCAAAGAATGACCAACAGGTTTGACAGCATCACTAAAATCCCTTAACAAGGTCACCAAGCTGATCTGGCAAAGAGGCTAAAAATGAAAGACAGTGAATTCCAAATCTTCTGCCAACACTCTCTGGGCCTAGCTAAATAAAATGGGTCATTTTTTATTATGGTTCTTGTAAAACAAACAGACTCGCTTGCAGTGCTACATTAATAAACTTCCAGTCTTTCTAGACATCACAGGGGAAGTCACCAGCTACGTCCTACTGCAGCCAAGCACAGCTAAGGCAGTGCAGACACATTCAGCTGAACTGACAGAGAAACCAATGTGGTTCATCACTGCACACAAACAGAGCTATACAAATATGCTAATATTGCACATATATCCCATGCGTAGGAAGTTATCTTTTCCTTTGGCTTTCACCATCACCTCTTTACAGACAACGCTCACATCTTTCTCCTTTCCCTCCTTCACCCCAGCCATCTCAGAACGTATTACCAGCTGCCTCAGTGCAATACATCACTGGATAGCACTCTGGTGCCTCATTCTGAATGCTTCAAAAACAGAAGTAATATTTCTACAGTCTTCCAATGCCATCTCTACTCCCTCCCCTTCACCCATCTCCTTCAAGCCTGAGCTTCTTGCTCTCTCTTCACAGGCTCGCAAGTTTGGGGTCTTCTTTGATAGTGAACTACGGCTGCAACAATTCATCATCACCACTGGCTCGTCTGCATGTATTAAACTTCGGCAAATTCATCCATTTCATACTCGCTACTCTACAAAAACTCTGATCACTTCCCTCATGCTAAGACAATTCAACTACTGATCATGCCTACTCCTACCCCTCTCTAGAAACAGTCCTCACCTACATGCTACCCACACTCTCTACTCTCATATGCTGGCGTGGCTTTCCATGCACAACCGCTCCTTTTCCAAATTTTCGCGCTTTGAAACACTTGTGTATAGGCGTGTTACAAATGTCTTATCATATCATACTCCTAAGCTGTCAATGTTGCTCCTCGGTAGCCCCTCTTCGACTGTATGTCTTTCTACTCATCTAATTTCTTGCGCTCCACTTCTGCATTCAACGGGTGTCCCATGCCGCACTGCGAGGGGTCAGAAATTAAAGGTAGACATAAAGTTGAAATGTTTTCAACATCAGACTTTTTACATTAAAATTAAAAAAAGGATGGATAAAGGCATTTCTCTCCCGATCCTAAGGAGAGTTTCCCTACCTAAAACTAAAGAACAATCTGTCTCATTGTTAAAACATATAAAATGTCCTTGTGTACAAAACATATTACTCTAACCCTCACACTAAGAAATTAACTACGAGTGCAAGGAAATGTATTACTTATATTTTGGCTAAAAGTGTTCATAAGAAAGAGATAAATCCAACAGACAGTATTTTCCAAGTAGGAGTTCTTGGATCCAGAGGGTGATTTTTCCTTCTCCTGGATATTTCAAGTGAGATGGTAAAATTGTCTCTTTCAAATAATAGCTTCTTAATAATGGCACAAATGTCTCTCCCAAACAGTTCTTTGAAGATGGCAAAGTTGTCAAAATTATCTCTCTCAAAAAATAGTTATTAGGATGACAAAAATGTTTCCGATATTTTGTTTTACAAAGTGTATGATTAAGAAGTACATGTAAAAAATAATTACGTTTCCTTATACAACTCTAACGGACCTCCTGGTATACTCAACTGACAGGCATCTTTCCTCTCTTAATACAACCTTACAGGACTTCCTGGTATACTCTCCTGCACAAATACCTTTCTGGGTCTTAGAGATCACCTGGTGTACTCTCCTGCCAGGTATCTTGAATCTCAATGTTCACTGCCTGGTGTGTTCCTTTCCTCTAGAATTTCTTCTTGAATTCACTGTCCTTTAATTCAGCACAGTTGTATTACTGAACTGTGTTCCAGTTCATTGATTTTAGGTACTACTTGTTCCAACTTTCCCCACACTGACATCTCACGTATGGAGACGTGTTTCAGTTCCATCACTTGGTCTTCATTCACCTTTAACTGCTCATATGCCTGTCAGTACACCCCGGGGACCCCAATGGTTCTGGGTAGATTCACTGGTGTACTGAAGCGTCCCCAACCCGTGGCACGTTGCTGCGGTGAAGCTACCAGTTCAGAACAGGCTTTCTCACCTCTTTCCAGCTCTCTGAACAGCGTTGCATTCACCCACCACTTCTCTGCACAACCATGATCCCCGACAGCTCTATTCCAGCCACCAGCTCCTGGACAGTACTCTATTGGTGCCTGCGGTGTCCCTTCCGGCCTCACGCCACACTGGTATGTCAATCTTGGGAGCGGCGGATTAGAAGTGCCTGCTTTCACCCAGCACAGCCCTTCCCCGTACTTCGGTCTGCTGTCATGGTTCCTACCCCCGGGCATCCGGACCAGGTCCATCTGTCCCGGGAGCAGGCATCCAGATACTTGGGGGAAAAACCCAGCAGCCCCGGCTAGGGGCTATCTGGGTACAATCCTGGCGCCAGGCTCATAGATGGGGTCAGTCCTGGCGCCATGGGCGCCAGGCTCATTTGCTTTCACTTAAGACACTTCCTACACCCTCAGGTGACTTAAATATCTAGGGCACTGTGGACATTAATATATCACTGGTATATTTAGAGCAATACTGAATTTGGCGTCAAAGAAAAGGGTGATTAGAATAAAACAAGAGATCACAAATATTCTGAAGCTGGTTAAGTACTTTTGAACCCCCAATGCAAAGTAAGTTACCCCTTTCCTGGAAGGAAAGTACAATCAGAGGGAAGAAGAGTCATTCAGGGAGCCAGGCCAGCCAATGTCAATTGAGCAAAAAGTCTAGGTGAGCTGAAGCACTTCTTGCAGGTAAGTAAAAGTAATGCACAATTTTTTCGAAGTCTTCGTAGAAAAAGTAGAATCAATGTAGGGTCACAAGCTGGGAGGCTTGTGAGGGGTAAAGCTGTAAGCAACTCTACAGAAGCAAACAAGACAAGTCTCAACTGAGAACAAGTAAGGCTACACAAGAGTTAAGTCCCCTTAGTTTTACAGCACCTTTGGTTAGAAGAAATGGTTCCAGCTGGCTTCTGTTCCTGTGTAGCTCTGCAGATCCTGCTGTTCCTGGGCCTCAGTCATGTGGACAAGGGGGAGGCATTCTGGGGACTCCTGCACTGCAATGGGACAGTCAGAAGCAGCAAAGGGCAAACTTCAATTCAGCGGCACTGCGCTCCTCAGCAAATAGCACCACTGCGGTTCTCGGCTACCACTTTCAACTTTCCTCGCATTTGGCGTCCAGCATTCTGTTGAGGTGGCTCAGGCTTGGGCAGTCCCGCTTCCTGGGAGTCCGGAGGATCTTCCTGGAGCTTGGGTCAGACTTAAAAGTGATGCACTCAATTTGGTGTTCCTCTCCCTGGCAATTCGGTTCCAGCAGCAGCAGAAGGGCAACCAGCTTCGAGAGGATGCCCAAACGAGTTCACTTTGGAGTTGATTGGTCCCACCAACTGAAGGGGAGAAGTCGTCCTTGCAGGGCTTCTCTAGTCGAGGCGAATTTGGAGCTTCAGCACAGCAGCAGGGCTTCACCAGGCAAACCAACATTCCAGGAGTTGCAGCAGGCATCTCTTCCAAGTTCTTCTTCGGATTCCTTTGTCCAGTGGTCGACTCTGCCTTCCAAGCCAAAAACCCTTGCCTTTTAGGCAGGTGAACTCTTACTCCTAAGAGTCCTTTAAGATTAGGAAGCAATACTCAGAGGTGGATGGGTATGCAGAAATTACTAAAAAAAAATCAATAATCTAAACTACTCAGAGATTGGCAAAATGCTTTGTTTTAATACCAATCATCTAAAACAGGGAGTACAACGGGCATCATCTGACACCGCACACCTCAATCTCGGTGCATTTTAGAAAAAACTGTTCTTTTATAACAAAAACACATCACTGCCGACGTCATGTTACTTGGCAAACTACAAAAATGTACGAGTACCCGTGATTGGCTATAAGTGAACATTTAAGTTCTATATAGCCAAAAGCTTATGATTGGGTATCCAAGTCAGGTGGGCATCGAAGCCCATCCCAAATGACTGATCATCACCATTGTCACTAAATACATGACGATTGATTGGATCCTCAAACTATAGGGCTATTCATTACATAACCCTCTATGATTGGTTTGGCACCCTTGTACTCTTCTAGAATGTTCCTCATGCTAGTAGCATGCAGGCTACCATCCCAGGTGCATAAAGGGCTCGGCACGATCCTGTCTCCCCCTCCAATTAACCCACCATATATCATCACTCCTGCGATGTGTCAGACAATTACGTTTTTAACTTTTCCTTGGAGCTGTTGACTTTTTCTGGAAAATAAAGGGAGTACACCCTCACTGTGCCTCCTAGTTTCGGTACAGCCTGACTCAAGCTATTTCTATCTCACCCATGTGACTAGGAGACCATTCTGAGCCTTTTGCAGTATTTAATCCTATGAAATGATGAACTTTAGAAGCCTTCAGTGTTTTTTCATACTGCTTAAAAACAGAAGCGTGTTTTTCTCACATTCGTTGTAGCCTTTTTGACAAGCATACATTCCTCCGCGGCCTTATCTGCTTGGTCCTAGGCCAGCCCAACCTTCTCTGAAACTACTTGCCTTGCCATTAGTGATTTCCAACTGCGCCAAACATTTTGAAAGTCTTCCCTTCTCAAAATGTTCAAGAGCCTGCTAAAGTGCGTTGTGGAATCATTCAGATTCTATACATTGGCGCATCGCCGCAATTTAATTCACTACGTAGCCAGCCTTATGATTACTTTTCCTACTTGCATTTCGGCATCTGTACACGTGTAAACGGACATATATTCTTCAGTGTTTCTGTAGCATGAGCATTTATATCTCAAGCCCGAAATACTGCTCATCTTTACAGTCTGCTCTCCAGTTCTTAGAGAATATTTTCGTTACTGTTCTTTATTCATTCTCTGGATACGTCAGCTTCTTATTTCATATAACGTCATCAGGCTCCTTTTTCTGTTTAAATGCACATTTCCTCTGGCACTTCATCCAAAAGAGCACTGTCAGTGTGCATTTAGGTAGGGTTTCCGCAATGGGCGTTTTGAGTGAGGATGTCTGACTGCACCTCTACACTCCCCCCCCCCCCCCCACCCCTCCTCAGGGCGATTCATCAACCACTTCATTATCAATCTTTACATCAAGACATCATCGCCTGTAAAACTGTTTCTTTGGGACCCAAATCTTCACAACTCCTTTCAGGCATCCTGCTGATTTCACACGTTCATCAACACTCCAGGTAATAAGTGTGCAGTGTCCACTGGGGGTGCAGTAGATGCATCTTCCCACATACTTCTTCCGGTGTTGTGGATACAGAAACTTTGTACCTTCAGGTGCATGTATGCTGGCTTTCACGTAGTCTCTGATCTCAGCTGACAATTCTTTGAGCTTTCCTCCAGATTCAACATCAATTATAACCTTCATTCCCACCGCTTTCTTTGCAGTCTTCATGCATCGAGTGATTATAACTCTGATCACACAGAATCCAAGCAGGATCATCACCAACAGGGCTCCAAGAAACTTGAACATATCTGCCATCCATTGTGGAACCCATGAGAAAACTGCTCCAAACCAACTGTCATCAACAATGTCTTCCACTTCGTCAATCATCTGGACGTGCATGTCTGTCAACATTCATATGGCCTCTGTCAAGGTGCCATTCTAGTCGTCATGAGAAGGTGTAAATGTGCAACATGATTCTCCAATTTTGGCACACACCTCCATCCATAGCTGTAATCATGTACAGGACATAACTATTCTAGAGAGTCTTTAATCGTATGCCCCTCAGCTATTCCTTGATGGCATTGAATCCCTTTACGTTAGTGTTAATCGTTTGCAGAAGCTCCCATCTGGTTTTCTGTAACCACTTGGTATTTGCTGCAGTCTGCATCCTGGGCATGAAGATTGCCATGACTATTCATGAAGTCTGACTATACAGTCTGTGCTCATATGCAATAGAATCAAAATCCTCTATTGATTTCGCTGAGAAATAGTTCTCTCTTTTCAATCGACTCAGATGCCTTGCAGATCTCTTCTTCCTAAAGTGTGCATCTGCTTTCTGGAATTCACCAATGTTCAGATCACTCATTGGAATCACCAATGCTGGAACATGAACAATTGCTAATGAACATAGTCCTCCCCAATCTTTGAGTAGCCTCATATAAACTTTGGATCTACAGGCCCAATAGTGATCCATTATTACTGCTGTTCCAATGCTCATTCCTGGTACATCAAAGATTTGACCATAATTCTGATTTTCTCCCATTTATCTTGTGCCATTATTTCTGAAACGTAGCTTTGCATTCACTTATTTGCAAAGGCCCTCCGTTATCTTCGACCCACGTCAGTAGTTTTGCAAGCCTTGGCCATAATGATTTATAGCCATGTTCCACAATGCCAATAGTTGATTCAGGGCGTCCAATCATCACCCATGCTCTGCAGACAACTATGCCTTCTTCCCATCCATCTGGAGAGAGTACTGACCCTCAAATCCGCTGTTTGAAAGGAGTCCGGGAACTGCTCTCTTTTCCAGTCGTTGGAACTCAAAATCCAGATCTGCCATTTCTCTGCTCTTTCTTTTGCAGTCCAAAGTCAAATGTCAGCACACCTCTGTGGCTTAAGAACAATGTTTTTTTCACTTTCTGCTGTAGCAAATGCAAACAGTGTTTTCCAGGAGAGCCACAGTCCAAAGTACTCTTTGTCTATCCTTACATAGTCTCTGCGTCCTTCTTCCTCGTCATTGATCTTGTCTGCACGTGCTGAAATACTTCTTCTTGACTTGCTTCCGAATGGTGTGCAGGTGGTCTCTCCAAGGGAGACTTTCACATCACCTTGATGAATTCACGCTCTTCTTCCTGCAACCTTTACAGCCGACTGTAGTAATTCTGGGCTCGTGCCACTTTCTGGTGAAGTTTCGGATTAGTACCGGTCTCCTCAAAAGACCTTTTGTACATGAAGTTCTTGCACTTAGGTTTTTGTATGGTCTTCATCTGTCTTCTGAGCCTGACAACCCGCCTGCTTGACTTGGTCTTAAAGGACAGAAATACTTGTGGTCATACATGTTAAAATAATTATGTAACTCTGTTCCTAACAATTCTGCAGTTTCTCTGGACATCACTTCTAATTCTCGATGGAGAGGTTAAAGGAGTTTCATTCCACTTCCAGTGACTAATTTGTGGGGCGTGAGGTGGTGGGCTGAGCCAGGTTGACTCCCAAGTGCATATAATGCAAGGGGTAGGCAAGGCAGCCACCCCTTCTTCCGGGTCAATTTGAATTGGGCTATTCTTTCTTTAAGCAGACTGCTGAGTCTCTCGCATATCTCATTTCCTTGCGGGTGATAAACTGAAGAAAATGTATGCTTTAAGCCAAGCAGCAAACTAATTTGCTAAAATACTTCAGTTACAAAATGGGGGCCATTATCTGATCTCAGAACCTCACATAATCACCATCTTGGAAATACTTCTAGGACTAGAAATCTTTCAGCGCAAGTGACATCAGGATGTGTGCACGGGCCAGCCTCGACCCACCTCGAGAAAGGGCACACCACCACTATCATATACCTATACCCATTACAGACTTGCAGCTTGTCAACATAATCAATATGTAAATGCTGAAATGGACCATTTGGTGTAGGAATGACTCCTCTGACTGTTCGCAGAGTGTGTCCAGCAGTAAACTGGAGTACATATCTCCAAGAGCATAAGGTGAAAATTGGGCACTCTCAATAATAAACCAATTGGGAACATAATTGTCTACTTCAGTAGAAGTAAAGTCAACTTTTCAGAACACAACCAGTGCAATAATTTATCAGGTTTGGATACCCAAACCCCCCGTCCTTCACCGGACATATCAAGATGTATTTAGGTATCTTCGGCCTATTTCCCCTCTCCCCAAAGAAATTCCTGAAAGGCTTTGTCAACAGGAGGGATGACCTTTTTTGTGAATTTCAGAGGGATGGATTGCATGACAGAGAATCTTTGGCAAAAATACAATTTTTATGGCATTAATCTTGGCCCATACCCCCATCTTTAATTGGCCCCACTTCAATATGTTCCTTTTGATAACCTCCAATATTCGATACATTAAACTCAACCATCCTTTTCAAGTCCCGAACCAAGTAGCTGCCCAGATACTTCACTGCCCCCATTTCCCAGTGACAGTTCCAGGAGTCCAGACCACTACGTGGAGTACTAGCATCCAAAGGGAAGACTACTGTCCCCCCCCCCCCCCAATTAATCTTGTGGCCTGAAAGCTGACCCCACCTCCTCAAACATACATTTATGTTTCTCACATCCCTCTGCTGGATTGGATATAACAATAGTCATGTCATCAGTGTAACAAAATCTTTACCTCACTATCCCCAAACCGAAGGCCATGAAGACTATGCTCCTGTTTAAGGTATAAAATGAGGGGTTCCAGCAGTAAACCTTTGACATACGATGCAATTTACTACATAAAATGCAACGTGTTCTAACAGTTTCGGCATGAACTAGTGACATGCGCAAGGTAGTGTAGCTGCTCTAACGCCACCCTTAACAAAGCAACAGGCATCACTAGTTTACCAGTCCTGTTCTGTTCTGTCGCCATATTACTTCGGTGGGGGATAAAGAACACCCCCTCCGTATCCATAAATCTTTTTCTTCCTGAGAAACACCACTTTGAATTTCCATGAGCTGTGTTTGACAAATTATAAAAACTTTCATTTACAATCATCATCAGCCCAATCTTCTCTTTCACATAAGCATTTCAAAAGTCATATCTAAATGAATATGCAACTCTTTTTGCCTCTTCGTCTGTAGCTTGATTTTTTGCACGAGAAAGTCTGTTCTCTTGGTGTGTGCTTTGCAATGGCTACTGAGGGTTGTAGTGCCCTAATAAGCCTTTCCAATAGACCAGCGTGTTGCCCTGGAGTACCGTCCGCTCCGAGGTAGCCCCTCCTTTTGCAGCGTGCCAATACTGCATGCACGTTCAACGTCACATAAGCAAAGTCACTATACACCGTCACTTCCTGGTGTGCGTGGTTGTCAAGTGCAAAAATAAGCACCACCAATTCTGCAGGTTGTGCCGAGAAATGGGATGTAGTCTTGCCTTCACCATTACCTTAAACTCCCCATTAGCCTCATGCTTCACTAAAGCAGCACCTGCATATCTTTGCCCGTCAGTTTGATAGATTCTCGAGGAACCGTCAAAAACAATTTCGCCCGTGGCGTGAGCATATTTTTTCACTCTCGGGATATCATCATAACATTCTTTATAATTCGAACAATAATGCACTTGTTCACCCATCCGTTAATGGTTCAGCAACAAACATGGCAGGGTTCACTGTTTTACATCAGACAATTTTGATAGTTGGATTTGATATTACTACTTCATACGCAGACGTTTTTTACGATGTCAAAGTACCCTTAGGTTTCTTCAAAACAGCAAACCGAGCATGCTCAACAAATAACGCCATAGAGCACGCCATCACTCTGCTAGCAGATTTTTCAATAGTGAATGCGGCAGCTGCCAGTGACTGTTCGCAGGGCAAATGACCCTTCATTACTGGG
This sequence comes from Ambystoma mexicanum, assembly GCF_040938575.1. NCBI lineage: Eukaryota > Metazoa > Chordata > Amphibia > Caudata > Ambystomatidae > Ambystoma > Ambystoma mexicanum. Next base: position 1,055,594,042 of record NC_090929.1, on the reverse strand, counting down.
TCTAGAATCCCACTATAATATGTCAGGGGCTTGTACCCCAAAGTGGTCCTATTCTTAAGCATTGCTGTCATAACTACTCCATTTGTGTGCCAAAACAAAAGGATGTTTTTTTTGTACACTGGAGGTGTACAAATAGCTTTTTTCAACTCATTAAATCCTTCTTCCATTCCCTCAGTCAATTCAATCTTTCCTAAGCATTTTTGTGCCTTCTTCAGGGCTTCCAACAATGGCTTTGTATATGAACTGTAATCCAATACCCATGTTCTAACATAATTGCACAGTCCTATAAATTGCTGCATTTGCTTTATGATGTGCAGTTTTGCCGTTTTAAAAATCGCCTCAGTCCTTTCTGGTGTGACTTTTTCCTTCATACGAAATTAGCTGTCCTACGTATAGCACTTCTTGACAGTACTGCAATTTCTCTATCCACCTTATATGCTTTCTCTGCAAAAATAATCATCTGAACCGAGTCTCGTCTACACTCTTTCTGACGTGCTGCAAATTAAAATGTTATCTACGTATTACAACACTCGGCAAAGCTATATTGCTCAAATCCATCTGCAGCACTTTATTGAAAATCCTTGGGGTAACCTTGTGCTTTTCAGTTTAGTCTGACTGAACGTAAACAAGGTAAGATCTTGTGAGTCTTTGTGCAATTGGATTGAGAAAAATTAATTTTTTTAAGTCCATCACCATGAAATATTGTGCCTCAACCTGGATATTACATAGGATCATAGCTGGATTAGGAACTAGAGGAAACTCGGCCTCTACAATCTGGTTAATCGGTCTCATATCTAGAATTAAACGCCACAACCCCCCCTTTATTTTTTTTGATCGGATACACTGCAGTATTGCATGACGACACGGACGTCACTAGAATGCCCTAATCCATCATGGCTGATATAGTCTTAAAAATCCCTTCATCTGCTTCCCCAGACATGGGGTACTGTGTCACTCGGGGCAGAATTGCTCGTGGTCTAAGCATAATCTTAACCTCACCTACCACCTTCAATAGGCCTATGTCATAAGGACCTGTTGTCCATAAAGAAATTGACACCTTTTCCATGTCCTCATCAAGATATGTGGGACGTTGTCGCATGATCACCATTTGCTGTGGGATCTCGCTCCATTCTGTTATAATCCATTATGTGATTAATATTTCAACCACCACATCATCATCGTCCAACAGATCATCTTTAAACATATCCTCGTCAGTTAATCTGCACCCTTCCTCATTGGCAATCACTGTTCTCCATGGCCTGCCTTCGTCAAAGAATCCTTCGAGCATGGCAACTTCTCCTCGTACTATGGCTGCCTGTAATTCTAAGGGGAATTTCTGTCCCCCTTTCCTCATTTATAAGTATCTGCAGCCTGAATAGAAATTATCAGGTATTCTCATTGTCTTGCCCACTAATCCAGGTAGCCATGTTAACAAAATACGCACTCATTATAAAAAAAAACCTCGGGCTCCAATGGCTTCCCTCGCAAGGCTATCTGCCCTGTAAATGCCATAAATGTATTCCTGGTGTCGAGCACACTATGCCCTCATCAGTGAAGGATTGTCATATTTAACTTGGTCATTAAATCCAGACCAGTATATTAACTGGTGTCTGTTTCGAATACAATAATGGAACAGACATGTCACATTCTCCGATAGAAACTGGCAATTTCTCAGTAAAAGAGCTCTACTTGTAGCTCCTGTGAAACCTTGAGCATTCATGGCATTTCCTGACAATAAAAATGTTCCCTCTCGTATACATGAGCGAGTCGTTCCAGTGTCTACTAAAAAAAGAAAGGATTTGCCTCCTATTGTGACGTCAACCCTAGGTTCCTCATTAGGATCAGGCGTCACAGATAGTACTGAACACATGAAGTCCCCCAGTGAGCTGTCCTATTGTGGGTACATACTTATCCCTGTATCTGAAGGGATTTCCACCTTTGACAGTGACACCTTCTACCCTGGGATTGAGTAATTGTCCTGTGTTTGCACTCTGCTGTATTTGCATGGGTGTGCGCTGCGATTGTCCTTGTGGTGGATTCAATGGTGCTTGCTGAAATTGCAAAGTTTGCTGTATTCGTGGTGCTTGTGTCCGATACACTGATCTTGGGCAGACCCATCTCTACCTTGCGGGCAATATGCTGGAAGATAAGCTGCCGCCCACCCTCTTGAAAATTGCCCATTCTGTATATCCCCTTGGTTCCCATATGTTCGCGCTATATGCCCCGTCATTCCACGTGTCCAACATACAAGAGGGAATCTCATGATTTGCCCATCCCGCATACCTTGATTGCTACCTTGGCTATTCTGAAAATGTCCTTGATTGTTTTGAAAGCCTCCTCTACCTCTTGACATAAATCCATTTCCTCCTTGCCCTGGCTGCCATTGATTATTTACCTGCGGCATACCTGCAGCAATCCTAAACCCTCTCCACTAGTTACCATCGCCCCATCAATAGCATATTTAGATAACTTCTTCTGTACTAATTTGGCTCCCTCAACTTTTCTAGTATCCTTTTTATGCTTCTCTTGCAACAGTGCGCAATGGTCAGCTTTATTTCTGGCCATGGCTTTGCTTCCATACCCACCAGCTTCTTGAGCTGTCTCTGTACTTGCTCAGGCAATCCCCGAAATAAAATATGATAGAATACTAGTATATATTTCCCCCACGGCTCCTGTGTTTCCAAAGACCACTGCTCTTGAAAACTTTGAATGTAAGCAAGCCGATCCTTTCCTGCATCTTACTTGCCATTATAGCTCCCATATCCGATGTATCAGGATACTGTACTCTAAGCGCTTTCCAGGCGGCCGCTCTACAATTATTAAACGGCGAGCCATCATGCACTGTGTTCTGTGACTCCTGCATATCCTGCCCTTGACCAAATGTCGTCAGCCCTTTCCGCAAGGATGGCTGCAAGGAGACCTTTAATGTCCCCATGGCTAATGCGTTACCTTCTGTAATTTTTTCAAATTCATAAATCCATTTTCCGGCACCCAACGTTAAACTGGGCAACTTACATCTTAGGTTGTCCTTATCCATCTAAGGCCATGGAATATATTGTGGTCTGGCCCCTCCTTTCTCCAATAAAGGAAAACTGCAAAATCCCCAAATCGCAATCTGCTTCCATTGGTTGCCCATCCATAGTAGGGATGATGGCTCCCGACTGCTTTCTTCCTGGCAACGACCTAAATCTATTTATGTATAGTGGCGACTCACCCTGCACACTTTGGGATCACCCTGTAGGTCAACCTAGCCGCGCCACTGGGGCTGGCGGCCTCGGTTAAGGTAGCTCTAGGTCCGACCATCTAACCTCTGTCAACAAACATTCCACAAACCCACATGTCTTTGACATCTCCTGTCCCCAACTCGTGCGACTCTCTTCCTTCTCATCCCTATTTAATGTTAGCCTGTCCAAAGATGCTCTGAACTAAACATACTTCCCTCCTTGCCTCGTGATTGGGAAATCTCAAATTGGTCATCTTTTCCTTATTTTTCAATTCGCCTTTTGTCTTTAGTTCGTGATATGTTTTTGCGATTCTGTCATCGATAGTTTCTGCTTCAAACTCCTCCTCTAGATTTAACCTAGAGGGCCCTGTCATCGACTCTTGCGATGGGAAGAACTCCTCTATGTCCTCCCATGCTACTACTGGATTCGGGTTCCTCAACTCTTTCTCAATGCGATCAATGTCACGTGCTCTCAGTCTCCTTTTTCATTCCATTCCTCATTAAATGCCCTTCGTTTCTTCGCCTCGTCTCTAATCCTTTCTTCCTCCTGTCTCTTCATTCCTCTTCTCTCATTTGCCATACGTATTTCATCTTTTTTCTCCTTTGCATATTCTTTTCTCTTAACTTTTCTTCCTCTTCTCTTTATTTAATTTATCCTGTTCTTCGATCGCTAGCTGCCTATTGTATTTCCTTTGTTCTTCCTTCCCTCAGCTTCTCTTCCTGACACAGCCATTCTCATCTTTCTCTGTCCTTCCTTTTAAGCTCTTCCTCTTTTACTCGTTGCTCTCGTTCCCTGTCTTTTTTAATCTTGTTCGTCCTGATCTTCCTTTTGCCGTACCTCCATAATGCTTGCTCCATCGAGTTTGAGCAATATTTTACCTCCCATGCACTCATTTTGTATGAGCACTATCTCGTCAGTTTTGTCTTTGTCTCCCTTCCATCTCTTATTTTCTCTGTCTATATCCAGGCATGCCTGGTCCCTCGCTTCTCTCTTTGCCCCATAGGACTGTAGAGATCACATCCTTTTCTGGAGCTTTCTCCAAACCTTTGTCACTGCTATAAGCAGGAGGTTCATACGCTGGATTACTATATCCTGCCGCTGCCTTAAACTCTCCGAGTGGATACACTCCATCTTTTGTACTATTGCCTTGCATTTCAGGTGCGGTGGGGGGGGATCTGAAGGCTCCTCACTCCCCCCCCCGCCGCATTGGTGAAGCATCCAGTCTTCAGGAGGTGGATCTTGCCGTTCCTCCTGGTACGTCTTCCAAAGCTCTAAGCTTGCTAACCTTTTCTCCAGCTTTTTTCTTGTGTATGCTGCGTGCAATTATATGGTCCTGTGTTGCAAAACCGCTTTTGACAGCAACCCCCCTTGTGGCCACGGCATGAACATGTTATTCACCGTGCATTTAACAAGTTCTGTACTATACGGTTTGAGTTTGGGTGTGTATTTCGGCAACTGCTTGCACATATACATAAGTGGAGTAATATCCTCCATGATAACAAGGCCCACTCGCCCGTCGATACTCATGCTTCACACAAACAATCACTACAATATGAGCGTGCACCAATCGTCGCAGCTCCAAACCTCTATATTCTGTTTCACTTCAATTCTCTTATTTAATTAATGCTTCTTTAAACAACAAAAATAAACACTTCTCTTTTTTCCGTTTAAACACAATTCTATTCTCTTGTCGCCCTTCGACAATTCACCTCGACTTTGACTCACATACATAGAACATACATAACATAGAACATACATTGGCCGGCACACAAAATTCCCAGCTGACGCGCCTTGCGGCTTTCTTATTGTCCCCAATATTACTCCTGATGGGGAGTGTAAAATATCTTCCTTAACAGACCGGTCTATTCGTCTAGTATGTATTTACTTTAGTTGAAGATATTTTCTTCTGTCATTCCTGAATGCAGGCCGTCTGGGCTACTCTATGGAACACTCCTTGTCCATATACCTCAATTCAATACTTCTCATTTCTTATCCAAATACCCAACCAACCCTCCATTATGCTTTCCCCTTGTAAGATTCCTCATGCATACAGTTTGCCACTTTTCCCCCAATCTACTCACCATTGGGTTTTTTCAACTTCAGACTCTCAGGATCGCCTCCTCCTCAACAAGCTGCTTCAGCCTTCAGTCCCACTCAGCTTCTGTAGAAATCAGGAGGGGTTTCTGTTTGAAAACAAGGGTCGCGTCCTACCTAAACTAAGCTTTTGTCTTTAAACTAACCGCTATCTAAAGGGAGCTTAATGTTCTTTCAGCTAAATGGGGGAGGATGTGCGATATTAACGGGACCCAAGAGCTTACTTAATCGATGGGCCTTGTAACCATCATCTGCTACCAAGTGAAATGTTACTTCTGTGAGACCTTTAAGACGAGGTAGCAATATTCAGGATGGTGATGCAGAAATTACTCAAACATCAATAATCAAAACGACTCGGAGTTTGGCAAACTGCTTTCTGTTTTAATACCAATCATCTAAAACAGGGAGTACAATGGGCATCATCCGACGCCGCACAGCTCGATCTCGGTACATTTTAGAAAAAAACAGTTCTTTTTATAACAAAAACTTATCACTGCTGACGTCCTGTTACGTGGCAAACTACAAAAATGTAAGACTACCCACGGTTGGCTCTCAGTGAACATCTAAGTATACATTCTATATGCCCAAAAGCTTATGATTGGATATCCAAGTCAGGTGTGCATCTAAGCCCATCCCAAATGACTGATCATCAACATCGTCACTAAATAAACGACGATTGATTGGATCCTTAAACTATAGGGCTCTTCATTACATGACCCTCTATGATTGGTTTGGCACCCTTGTATCCTGCTAGAATATTCCCCACGCTAGAAGCATGCAGGATACCATCCCAGGTGTATGAAAGCTTAGCGCGATCATGTCTCCCCTCCAATTAACCCACCATCTATCATCACTCCTGCGATGTGTCAGACAATTAAGCTTTGAACTTGGCCTTGGAGCGGTTGACTTCGTCTGGGAAATAAAGGGAGTACAACCTCACTGTACCTCCTAGTTTCAGTACAGCCTGACCCAAGCTATTTCGATCTCACCCATGTGATTAGGAGACCACTCTGAGCCTTTTTCAGTATTTAATCCTATTAAATGATGAACTTCAGAAGCCTTCAGTGTTTTTGATACTGCTTCAAACAGAAGCGCGTTCTTTTTCTCACATTCGTTGTAGCCTTTTTAAACAGGCATCCATTCCTCCGTGGCCTCATCTGCTTGGTCCTAGGCCAGCCCAACCTTCTCTGAAACTTGCCGGGCCATCAGTAATTTCCAACTGCGCCAAGTGCGTTGTGGATTGGGGCATCGCCACAATCTAATTCACTACGTAGCCAGCCTTATGATTACTTTTCCCCTACTTGTATTTCGGCATCTGTACACGTATAAACTGACATATATTCTTCAGTGTTTCTGTAGCATGAGCATCTGCATCTCGAGCCCGAAATGCTGCTCATCTTTACCGTCTGCTCTCCAGTTCTTAGAGAATATTTTTGTTGCTGTTCTTTATTCGTCCTCTGGATACGTCAGCTTCTTATTTCGTATGACGTCATCAGTCTCCTTTTTCTGTTTAAATGCACATTTCTTCTGGCACTTCATCCAAAAGAACACTGTCTGCGTGCATTTAGGTAGGGTTTCCTTAATGGGTATCTTGTTTCAAATGTTTTCTGCGGTATTGGCACCCTTACTGGGACTGCACATGTCGTCATCTCTGGGTTCCAGCATATAGGTAGCATAGGGGCGGAGTTTTGAGTGAGGATGTCTGACTGCACCCTCTACACAGGTTTCTCCCATTCATTCCAGCCTAGCTGTCAATCACAAAGCAGGGTGGCTGTCCTTGGCAGACAGCCAGCCACCCAATCACCTTTGGGTGCATTCCAGTAACCAAGGGGATTAGGCACAGAGAGTTTCTGGCACCTCCCTCACTTCTTTCCCCTGCCAGACATCCTGGAGCCAGAGGCAGCCTTCACTCGTGAATCCTGCCAAAGACAAAACGAACAAAGCAACCAAACCTGGTTTGGCGCTCATAGTAAATCTCAAGAAGGACCTATCCAGCAATAAATGGTGAAAAAAGAAGACTGGGCTATTTTAACAAAATGGGCACCCATGGGTGCTGTACTGGATCTGCGAACCCTGCCCGCGGTAAAAGCACACAATGGTAGTAAAAAGTAAACCACTGCCACCAACCATTAATTGTAGAAAGGGTAACATGACATGCATTCCTCACCGTAATAGCATTTTTGAGGATTGTATCTGCTTAGATTCACGTGCTGTGCATATGTTATGTTACTTGGCATTTATATAGCACCTTATGTATCATTGGTATGACCTCAAAGCACTGGTAGGTTGAACGCCCTCGGGAACCGCAGTTCAAGTCAGGGGAGAGAGAGAGAGAGGGGGAGAGAGAGGTTCGTATGGTGCGTGGGCACACCGGATGTGTGTGCAGCTGGAGTGGTTGTTGCATGATAGCTGCTTTTTAGCAGTAGGTGTGGTGCTGAGGAAATCAGTTGGATGCGTTCAGTCTGGAGGGTGGACACCCAGACACTGCGTTAGGCCTGAGGAGACGCCCAAGCTAGCCGGTATGTGCTCAGCTGCTGTGTTTTATTAGGATGATGAGGTGTTCATGGGGTCATGTTAGTATGAGAACAGCTAGGCCGAATGTGTCCTAGAATAGCTGTGTTCTAGTTGAATGATGGTGTATAGGAGAGAGTAAGCGTAGCAGTGTGATATGGGGGTGACAAAACGTTTCCACTTACTGGAATAGCAATACCGGGTGTTAGGTTTCCAAGCTTCCCTAAGTATATCCATGCATCTCTGAGGGAGTTGAAGGTGTCCAAACTCTATGACCTCAGGAGCCAGGCCACTAAGTTCAGAGTTTGCGGCCACGGGTGTAGAGTCTCTCCCCCGTCCTGGGACAACATGTTGTATGGGCAGGGTAGTTTCACAGGGAGGGAGAGGGACGTCTCCATTAGATGAGCGAACCAGGATTGGCGGGCCCACATGGGGGCCACCAATATGATGGTTACTGGTTGCTGATGCATCTTGTGCACCATCTTGTTGAGAAGGGGAGTCGGGGGGCGGGGGGGTGGGGAGGGAGCGTAGACAAATTTCCCTGACCATGCTATCCAGAGTCCGTTCCCCTCGGAGCTGTTCTGGGGATACCTGGAGGCGTAGTCTTGGCATTGGGCGTTCTCCTGAGTAGCGAACAGGTCTATCTCTGGGAAGCCCCATTCTGCGAAGACGTTGAAGACTATGTCTTCGTGTAGACACCATTCGTATTCTAAGGGCAGTGGGAAAACTCTGCTGAGCATGTTCGCCAGAAGATTGAGTTCCCCTTGAACATGTTGGGACAACAGGAACATCTTGTGTTTGAGAGCCCGCATCCACATTTTTGGGACAGCTTGGATAGCGCTGGGGAGTGTGTGCCCCCTTGTTTGTTTAGGTAATACATGGCTGTGGTGCTGTCTGTCAGGATCAGAACTGTCTTCCCTTGTAGTTGTGTCTGAAAGGCCTTTAGTGCCTTGAACACTGCTAATAATTCTAACAGATTTATATGGTTGGATGCTACTTGTGGGGACAACACTCCATGCGCTGTCTGCTGAAATAGGTGAGCCCCCACCCCGTGAGAGATGCGTTTGTCGTGAGAGTGGCTTCCACTGCGGGGGTGGCGAAGGTCTTCACCTTCAAAAGGTTTTCCCTCGACCACTACTGCAGAGGGAGAACGAGGGCTGGCGAGACAACTACCAGATCTTCCCATTGTCCGCTGGTCTGACACCACTGGCTGTTGAGCCACTCTTGCATGGGACGCATGCGCAGCCGCACGTGGTGAACTACATAAATGCATGACACCATCATAACTAGCAAGCGCATTGCCTTGCGTGCCGTCACTTCCCGACTGGCTACTTATTGGAGAATCTGATGTTCTGAACCCTCTCGGAGGGGAAGACTAGACCCTCGTTTGTCTGAATCAGAACACCTAGGAATTGTTTGGCTTGACTGGGGTCTAAACTGGATTTCTTCTCGTTGATGGAGAATCCAAGACTGAATAGGAGGTCTATAGTCTTCCGAGTATTTCCTAGGCATGACTCGTAAGAGTCCCCCGTTATGAGCCAGTCGTCGAGGTAAGGGTAGACAGGGACGGATAGTCTGCGCAGGTGTACTGCTGCCACTGCCAGGACTTTCGTAAACACCCTTGGCGCCGAGGCGATGTCGAAGGGGAGTACTTTGAACTGATAGTGCTGGTCCTCTATCATGAACCTTCGGTATTTCCTGTGCGCCGGCAACATTGAAATATGAAAGTATGCATCTTTCATGTCCAATGTTGCCATGTAATCCCCCTGTTTCAACAGTGGGATTACTTCCTGCAGAGTTACCATACGAAACCTTTGAGGTTTGACAAACTTGTTCGCTGGGCGCAAGTCTAGTACAGGGCGCATGGTAAGGTCCTTTTTGGGTACAAGGAAGTACACTGAATAAATACCCTTGTTTACCTGAAGAATAGGGACGGCTTCTATGGCGTCCTTTTCCAGAAGTGCGTCCACCTCTTGTTTCAGGATTCGCAGATAATCTGGCGTCAGGCGTCTTGTCTTCGGTGGTCTGGCAAATTCTATGCAGTACCCGGGGGCGACTGTTCCTCGCATGCCGAAAGGAAAGATGTTAAGCGCCCCCCAACCGGGGTGACATGGGAGGGAACCTGGATCCGTAGGTCAGTTGCCCTTACTGTGTCACTGAGCCCTAGGTGGATAGATGGCGGGGATGCTGGACGATTGACCCGAGTTCCAGTTGTTTCCAATGTTGTACATGTTTTGGGCGGAACGGGATTGGCCTCGAAAGGACCAGCAGGAACCACTTCCCCTCTGTGGGGGGGGGGGGGGGTTTGTGTGATTTGTTGCAGGGACTTAAGAGTCTCATGCTCTTTTTTGGCAGTCTCTAGAGCCTCGTCGACGGCTTTAGCAAAGAGATTTGACTCTTCAATAGGTTTGTTAATACGAGCTGCTTGGGTCTCCGGCTTGAAGCCCGAGTTCCGGAGCCAAGCGTGCTGTTTAAGTTTGAAGTTTTGTTTATTTATAAAGCGCAAGCCAGGCCCAGGGGCAACCGGGCTCATACTCTTACAAACAGATTACAGTAAACAGTACATACACAGTAAATTTACACAAATATACAAAATGTAAAGAAATAGATACCATAAGCAGATTCAGATACAAATACAATAAGAGGTGTATATACCCATAACTTATATTACACGTGGCAGGCAGCTCTGAGAGAGGAGCTTCATCGATCATGAGATAACAGCCAGAAGAAGCAGTGTACCCTGAGCCAGGGATCTTCCTGCCATCTCTGCAGTATCCAGAGTGTTTTTAAAACATTTTGGTTGACCTGCCTACCCTCGGCCATGTTGGCAAGTAATTTTGTCTTTGCTGGTTCGGGTACCTCCTGGAGACCACCTTGTATAAGGTTCCATTGCGCATCGGCATAACTGGCAAGCAACGTGGCGTTTGCTATGCGTGTGGTAAAAGCAGCTGCCGTGGTAATACGTTTACCCAAGGCATATCATCTTTTTGACTCCTTATCGGGAGGTGCCTCTCCAGTAGCCAGGGGTACTCCCGCCCGTTTCAGGGTAGTGGTGGTGGTAACCACTAGGGAATCAGGGGTGGCATGGCTTTTAATATATTGAGGGTCAGTAGGCGATGGCCGAAATAATTTCTCCACTGTTGGATTTACTGCCCTGGTCTGGGCATGACAAGAGAAGGAGTCAATCTCCTTTTGATGGAGTTTAGGAGAGGAATGGTTTGACTGCAGGGAGGGGGTTTCTTTAAGAATGTCCTCCACAAAATCTTGTTCAGGTATGGCATCTTGGGTGGCAATCTGAAAGTAATCGGCTGCCTTCCTTAAAATTGCATTAAAGGCCATCTGATTGTCTACTTGTGAAGCCTGGCGGGCCGGAGTGGAAGGAGGGGAGTCCAAACACAGGACATCTGTGTCCTGATTGTGAGTAGAGAGTGCCCATGGCACCGTCTCAGCTTCATGAGTGCCCAAATCCCCACCCCCCCAGATGTCCGTGGCATCCGCCTGGTCATCTGCAGTGTAGTCCTGTAGGAAAGTAGTATCTTCTTCCTCATCATAAATGTCTTGATATGTGTCCATTTGAATTTCATCTTCAGGGTGGATAGAAGTTAAATGTTCCTGAGAGGATTCTACATTTCCAGGAAATCTTAAGGTTGACACAGAAAGAGGATCCTCCCGGGGTCTCTTGGGTGTAGGGTGCTCTGAAAGTGACAATCCTTTCCAAGTGGTCCATGCACCCTTCAAATGTTTCCCTGGTCCATTAAGACGAACCAGAAGGTGCAAAACCTTCATTTTCTTGCCTTTGGTGCCAAAATGTAGTACTAATAGTGCTAGACAAAGGCTCTTGACTGTCTTCATAGTCTTCACAAGCATCAGGGTGCTATGGTGCGTCTTTAGACGTGTCGACGGCACGCTCCTTATGTTTCGTCGACTCCTTATGCATCAGCCCCACTGCCGAAGTAATCCTTGCGATACTTTTGGCGATGTCCGGTAAATCGGGGCATGCCAGACTACTAGGAGGCCTAGCGGTAGATCTTTGTCCTACTGGGGTCTTAGGGAGCATCGGAGCATCAGCTGAGCGTGCTCCACTGGCCAAATGTGATTTTGAGGTAGCGCCCTTAATTTTCAAAGACCCAGTCGCAAATCACTGCTGCGGATGCAGGGAAGGCTGTTGATCTTCAAGATCAGAGGATTCCGTCAAAAATGTCGCCCCTGTCGCCGGGTGTTGTCCCCGTAGTGTGACTTGCATCAGGCCTGGAGGGGTCGGGGATGTGCGTGGTGGACCTAGAAGTGTCCGTTGTAAGGTTGATGGCATCCGATATGGATGCGTGGTCATCGCTAGTGCCCCTGTCACTTTCGGCGGGTGCAGCGGTGGGTGGGAGTTAGGGGGAGGGAGAAGATCCAGCCTGCGACATGCTGTGGGCGGCCCGCCGCTTGACGCAGCGCTCCTGTTTTAGGTCGAAGGTGTTACAAGCCGCACACCGCGCTTCATCGTGGTGAAGGGGTAGACAATTATTGCACTGATCGTGCTCGTCCTTCCACAGGTATCTGATCCTGGAAGAGGGGCAAAACCTAAATGGTGTCCTTTCCATAGCAAAAGGTAGTGAAAATGATGACCAGACCTAGAGGGTGAAGAGGGGGAAAGAGGAGAGACATAGCGAAATATATGACCACCCTGACCCCACTCTCCCTACTGTGTAGGGCGGCCAGAGGGCCCGGCCACATGGATGACTGCCGCCGGATCTTAGGCGTTGAGGTCCACCGTCGTCGAAAGTTCCCGCAGTCTTCCCCGTATTATTTGAAGCACCGTTGAAGTGACTTTAGGGGAAATAACCGACAAAGACGGTAAACAAGGATAAACAATGTCTCTTATGAACAGCTCCGCAATGGGGCGACCAGGTATCTGGGTGGAAAAAAACTATCTGAAGGACCTCGGCGGTGAGGGATTTTGGGTACACTACACGTCACAATAGGGATAGTGTTACAGGCACACCTATGCGGATGTCCCCTTTCGGTCCCCGAAAGACCAGATGCAATACTCTGCGGTTACCACTGGATGTCGGACCATATGCACAGCATGCGATTCTAAGCAGATTAACAAGCATCAGAAAAAAATGTTACATGAGAAATTAGACAAAAGGGATACCAAGTAACCCCTCCAGCACCCTATTGTAAGATAGTGTGTGCTGGGTCTAGAAAGTTTACAAATGTAAATAAAGTCAATTTCACTTCACTGCTCTTGGAAACAGTAGTTTATCCAAGAGAAGGTGTTTAAACCTTTGGGAAATCTGAAAGACTTCCCTGTGTCACTGCACTGAAGGTGCTGTGTGCCACAATGTAAAAAAATGATGCATATGGATTTTGTCAGAATCCAAAACCAAAGGAAACAGTTCAAATCACAGAAAAATACATGAGTGGGAAAAAGGCCTTGCTCTCTCCAGGTTAAAAATTAAAAGTCCTAGAGTCCAGCAACATAGCTGGGGGGTCTATAAGGTAGAGAGGAATTTGCACATTTCTGAGATTTCTCCCTAACATTTGTTATGAGTTTATGAGGTATGAATGATGTTTTGCCTAGTGATTTTCGAAAAATAGTTTTTGGGGTTGACGGAAGGACTTGCATAGTGACAACAAGCCATCAAGACTTTAGGACTGATGAAGTTTTCTCTTGGAAGGGAAGAATACTGCATACCTCCAGATGGGCTCACCAACTTTCCCGGACAGCCGTCTCCCCTTCCATGTGATCCTCACTCAACTCCACCACCAGGGTCAGTATCCGGTAGTGGCCGCTGCCCCCTGGCTACATGGGAGATCTTTGTCAGGGAATCGGTGATGACTCCACTGGATTTATCACACCACCCAATGCCACTTCCGCTCATTCTCTGTACCCGCCTGCTATTTGGGAGCCCACAGCCGATCACAATCAAAGCCAGACTGACTCTTGATCCCTTCAAAGATTAAGCCACCCCACTTACTTTCCAAAGAGTGAGTTTCCTCCTGCCCTCTCCCCATCCTCCCAATCTGACCCTACCGCTTCCACCAGTGCTGTGTAATAATGGAATTTTTGTTGTTATTTGTACAATACTCCTCTTTAGAATGAAGCATGTGCCTCCTCTGCCCCCAAGTTAGGGAGTTTTACTAAAGTCCACCTATAGTGGAACTTCAGAAGACTCACTCTTTAGGTGCACCGGGCTGCAACTCTTAGGTTTGGCCTGAACGACTTGTATGGGGAGTTTTCCTAGAGTCCCACTTGGAGGTAAGACTTTAGTAAGCTATCCCAGTGGTTTGTGGATCCCAAACTCTTAGCATCATTCTGTACTCTCCTTGCTCCTCTCCTTGCTCCTCCTCTGTACTCTTCATGACCTCTGCGACTCCCTCTCCCTGTTCATCCTCCCCTCTGGCCTGACTCACTCTGCAGGGCACACACTCGATACCTTGATCTCCTCTGACCTCCCCATCCCCATCCCTCTGACCACTCCTCTCACCTGGAGCGATCACTCCCCCCTCTCCTCTCATCTCCTCTCATCTCATCTCATCTCATCTCATCTCTCCCTCTCCCTCTCCCTCTCCCTCTCCCTCTCCCTCTCCCTCTCCCTCTCCCTCTCCCCCCCCCCCCTCAAGCCAAGCGGTGTCCAGTCAAAGGATCGAAAACAAAGGATCGAATACCCTTTTGTTTGAAACCAAAAAGGACCGGAATTTTTTTTTCAAATGGTTTTATATTTATTTACATATGGTTTTGTTTAGTATGCATAAAAGTTTTTTTTAAAAAAGGAAAACGGGGGGTTGGGGTGGGAACCCCCGCCCCATTAAAAAAAAAAACTAAAAAAAAAAAAAACTAAAAAAAAGCATTCGAAACTTTTTTTTCCGGCACTTTTGGTGTCGAAAAAAAGGCATTTGATCATTTCGTTTTAGATCCTTTCACCTACAACCAACCCAAGCCTACCCCAACACTGCCCCCTACCTTCTCGGACATCCAGCCCATGAAGCGTGTGTCAGTAGAGGTTTTTGCCGCCACTTTCTCTCTCCCCCCCACCTTCCACCTTTGGCTGTCGCACATCCTGACACAGCCCTGTCTCTGCTCTACTCTTCATTTCTGATACGCTTGATGCTCTTGCCCCTGTCATGAGGATCCGTTTGAAGTCCAAAGCCAAGTGCAATTCCGGGTATGACTTAAACGTAAGTGTAGGGCGGCTGAGAGGAAATGGAGGACTTCCTGTTCATCCTCTGACAAACTGGCCTGTCACCTTCTACAAAGGCAATACCGACTCGCTGTCCTCACCAAGAAGAGAGTCCACATTCAAGCACGTGTCTCTGCGGCATCTAACAACTGGGCCGAACTCTTTAAAATCTGCAAGGAGCTGGCCAACCCTGCTGCAGTCTCTACCCTCCTGTTGCCTCCCAGGCTCTTTACAATACCCTTGCCTCTCACTTCATTTAAAAAACCCAGGACATCCTGTTCACGCTCTCCACCCACACCCCTCCTCTCCCCTCTCCATCTGTGTTTGCTGTCCCTCCTTTAGTTACCCCCCCACCTTCCTTCTCATCCTTTCCTCTTTTCTCCTCTGACGAGGTCACTAGACGAGTCCGATCTATGAAAGTCTCGTCAAAACAGTTTCATCCCTGTTCCTCTAAAACCAACAAGGACCGCATTGACACCCTCGCTCCGGCCCTTTCTGATTTTTACAACCACTCCTTTGCCTCGGGATCCTTCCCCTCCCCTCTGAAGCACTCCTTTGTGTATCCTCTTCTCAAGAAACCCACAGCTGATACTTCTTGTCCAGCTAACTATCGCCCAATTTCCATAACTCCCTTTCTTGGCAAACTCCTGGAAAAGTTAGCCATCTCTCAGGTTAACCTTCATTCCAATTCCGTTGGCTGTCTCCATGACCGGCTGTCTCCATGACCGGCTGTCTCCATGACCACCAGTCTGGCTTCAGAGCTGCCAGAAGCACGGAAACTGCTCTCCTGAACATCCGTGAAGATCTGCTCTCCAACCTGGACTCTAACATTCCCTCTGTCCTCATCCTCCTCTATCTCTCTTCTGCCTTCGACACAGGCAATCATACCATCCTGCTCAACTGTCTCTGAAAACCTGGGTATCACTGATCAGGCTCTGGCCTGGCTGACCTCTTTTCTCTCAGATCAAGCCTCCCAGGTCCAACTTGGGTCTTTCCTTTCATCCATCTTCCTCTCTACCTGTGGTGTTCCCCAAGGGTCTAACCTCTTGCCCTGGCTTTTCAACCAATACCTGGCAACTCTCGGCCACTGCATTGCCACTTTCTGCTCAAATTTCCAGTGCTACGCTGACGACACTCAACTCATTTTCAGGCTGCCCTCTGCCACCTCCTCTCCCTCTCTCATCTCGGATTGCCTAACGGCCATTCAAGATTGGTGTGCCGCCAATGATCTTTGTCTGAATGCCAGCAAGACGGAGATCCTCCTCATCGGCACACCTTCACCATTCTTTCCCCTCACTCTCTGGCCGGCTAAGAACCTCGGGGTCATCTTTGACTCCACCCTTTCCTTCTCCGCCCACATCTCTGAGGTCTCTAAAAAGTCAAATTTACGACTGCACCTCCTCAGAGGTACTCTACCTTTCCTCTCCTTCCCCCAGAAGCTCATTGCATCCCAAGCTCTGGTTCTCTCAAGCTTGGACTATTGTAACAGCATCTTTCTAAATCTACCTGCCTCTACGCTCCGCCCTCTGCAACTAATCCAGAACAGGAGTGCAAGACTTGTCCTTGGCCTCAAGCCCTGGGATCGTATCTCTCCAGCTCTGAAATTTCTCGCTTGGCTCCCAGTGGATGCAAAGATTAAATTGAAAACCCTCTGCATTGTCAACAAGGCTTTCTGGGTCCAAAATACCTTCAGCTATCCCTCTGCAAATACCCCTCCTCTCGAGCTCTTCGCTTCTCCAACTCCCTCACGGTCAGTAGTTTTTCAAAGAAACAAGCTGGTGGTAGATCTCGGTCTTCGTCTGGGGCCTCCCTCTGGAACAGCCTTCCTGCCACTCTAAAACTTGGAGAACCATCTCCGGTTCCAGAAGCACCTCAAGACCTTCTTTTCTTCTGCCTTCGCTCCCCCTCTCCCCTGCTGATCTGTTCTCTCTTGGCACCGTGCACCTGACCATCCTATGTCCTCTCGGCCCAGGTACCTGCTCACCCTGCCACCCTCCCGCACTGCCTCCGGGCCTACCCTGTCTGCTGCCTTAAACCCAGCACTTGCAAATTGCTGGCTGCACTACCACTGTTTGTTGCCTTTATTATTTGTTATTTATCTGTTTCTCCTCTGCGTCACACTTTCCACTTCTCCCCCCTTTCATGCACTTTTTCCCTCCCCCTCTGCCATACACTTGCGCGTTCTGAATGTCACTGGGACTAGTAAGATTGCTGTTTTGTTCTCCCCTGTTCCCCTCCCTTGCCTTGTCGCGCTCTGAAACACTTGTGTATGAGCGCGATAGAAATAAAATATCAATACTACTCAAAGACCTTGGTAGAGTGGCAGAGCAGCCAGGCCTATCTTAAGAGGAAGATGTGAGCTGTAAGTACACTGAACCCAATCAGTAATGCACATCAAAGAAATGCGTACACAAATATATACAAGAGTTACTGGTAAATACTTAGCACAATAAACCAACACACTTAGGTATACTTTATACTACTTTTAAAAGGGCCACTTCTTAAAATCGGTAATTGCTGAACGCTTGCAACTGCTACAATTTTGATAAGACAGGTTTACTGTAATATGGTTATAATGCACACATGGGTGCTGTTTCTATTCAGGCACTCTGGCAGACAAAGGACAGAGGGGTGGAAAACACCTTGACCACTTCCTGCCTGCCCAGACATACTGGAGCCTAGGCGGGCACACCCAAGGGTTCCCCGCCAATGGCAAAACACACACACAGACCTCACCCAACTAGCATGGTAGAAGAGCTAACAAAGAAAAACCACTCTAGAAATGGCAAAAAAAGAAGGGAGCCCCGAGTTAGTACTCAGGTGCCCCTATTGTGCACCACCGAGGCTATTTTTATAACCTGCAGTAAAAAGAAGAAAGAAAAAGAAAATATAAATAAAAATCACACAATAGTTGGTAGAACATGTCCACTGCCACCAGTCATAACTAGAAGGTTATCTATGCGACTAAAAACTAACATAAGCAGAGAGAAATGGGGATAATGGGGATCCCTTCGGCACTCCACATAAGGTAGTGTGGGCCAATCTCTCAGACTATGAAGTTTTAGGAGAGATACTAAGAACTGTAGTTACTCTCTAGGATATAGAAAAGCATCTCTACGGAAGACCCAAAGGGAACCCAGCAACACTGCTCATAAGGAGCTGTGTGCTGCAATAGCAAAATACAGATGCCTTAAAGAGGTATGGCGAAAATATGCTCCATAGTACAGATAAGAAACAAAGAACAGAGTTCCAAAAAAGACAGCGCCTACAAGAATGAATGAGTGGAGGAAGGCTCCACTCATTCAGGATTTAGTCCAGCAAAAAGTGCTTGGGTTCTCACTAGGAGAGAGGATTAAGCATAAAAATGATTAATCTCCCAACAATACCCAAAAGGTTTGGTAGCTATTGTCAAGGACCCAGGCGTAGTCTAGGAGGAAGAAGGGCTGTATGTAAGTACATAGACCTCAGAGCGCACTTATCGTCAAGAACACACTTACAAACTAGTTTTATAAAAATATGGTTATTTATTATAAACACTAACACAACTAATACAATACTAGGATTGTAGGTAAGTAAACTTATTCACAGATATACAATAATAAATTGGTTGAGCCTTACTCAATTCACTGGTAGACTTTAGATGATATACAGGAAAGTGGTCAGAGTAACATTCCAGTTAGCAAATCAATTGTTTACACAACATTCAATGTAATGCAACAAGGATACTGGTAAGTAATTTCTAGCAGCCTGCACTTTACGAGGTCCAGCCCTACCAGATGCTGTTGTACTGGGGAGACCCCCGGCCGGCCCATAGAGTCAGGGTTTGCTCCGCAGTACTTTAAGACGAGATAGCTGCACCTTTGAGATGGATGGCAGTGCAGGTATATTACTCCAACACCAATCAATAAGGACAACAATGGTTTGGCAAGGGGAGTCCGTTTAATGACAAGTACAAAAAACTGGGAAACATGGAAATCAACAGTGATGCGATAGCCAGTCGCGCTTCAACTCCCTCGAACTTCATAGAAACAGTAACATTTATACTCCATAATGTCATCATCGACGTGTAACACTCAAAAGTTAACATGCAGATCTATTGGTTAGGAAAAGGTAACTTTACTCTAGGTACTATATCTGTATATGGTAACGGAGTGAGGATTGGATAAACACTATCAGGTGGGCGTCTAAGCCCTTCCTTCTACCATTACTATTGTGGACGTCATTAAGAGTACGACGTCCCATTGGTTCTGCTATCTATAGGACCCTAGATTATTTGGTCCATTGTGATTGGGTTGGCTTCAACCCCATGCATAAATTTCCACTTTACTTAGCAGCACGCAGAATGGTCAGCCAGGTGCAGGATGCCCCAAGTTTCACCTGGCCTTCCTTCAATCCATCATTACTTTAGTGGCTATGTGTCAATTAGTTGGCTGTGGTCGGCCTCGAAACTGTGTCTTCTTGTCAGGAAAAGTTATATTTGTCTGGGCGGCTGCCAAGCGTAGGTGTGAACCTGTGCTCCTTCTCGCTCGGATGGTCACGTGCTACTCACACCGTAAATCTTCCAAGTTTCCCTCAATTTGTGCATTTAGTTCTTATTCGGCTTGCCACCTGCCTACGACTCCTTATCTCGATCTTCCCAAGATAGGCTATTCTGTTCTTAAGTTTTGTTTAAGCTACTGTTCGGTCCTTCCATTGGTCTGACCTTGGCTCTTCCTGGCTCATGTTGCCTCTGCTGAGTTTCGATTCAGCCATCTCTTCT
This sequence comes from Ambystoma mexicanum, assembly GCF_040938575.1. Taxonomy (NCBI): domain Eukaryota; kingdom Metazoa; phylum Chordata; class Amphibia; order Caudata; family Ambystomatidae; genus Ambystoma; species Ambystoma mexicanum. Next base: position 1,055,574,285 of record NC_090929.1, on the reverse strand, counting down.
CATTTTAGCTGGAATATGAATCCTGTCCTGTTTGGCCTCTAGTAACCTAAGCTAATTCTGCTTTTGTGAAAGCGGACTTACACTTCTATAATGTGCTTCGTTGAGGTAGATATGTATAGGTAGTGCTTGCCACGGTCGATCTTCTACTAAGCATAGCAAGCCGCACTGTTTTCTTAGCTTTCTTGCGGTTTCAAGCATATGTACAGGCGTTAGCTGGTTGAATGACTTCATCCTGTTTTACATCTTAAGCTTCTTTATATTTCAACATCGTCTCTTCTTCTAGGTTCACGATATCCTTATTCATGACATTTCGTCTCTTGTGCCATCTTTGGGTCATCTTATCTTCTACCTGCAAGTCTGTCCGGGCCTTCGTGACATCACCATTAGTCTTCAATTAAGGCCGTTTGGGTTTCTTCCGGGACAGTGTTTAGGCCATCTTCATTTCGTCTTATTTGTTGGTAGGGTTTTCCCAATGGATACCTTACTGTCCATGGTTTTCTAGGTATCGTTATTTCGACAGGTGTTGTTCTCATGATAGGCACTGGGTAGAGCCCTACTGCGGCTCTCTGCTGGTTTATTTGTTCATCATACGTCACATATTTTGGTGTGAACATTCCTGGTACTTCGAAATGGGCGATGGGAGTGCAGGCTTTATCTGGGACCTCCTCTACACTGTCAGTTAAAAGATTAGCAGGATTCTTCAATGTTGCAAGTAGGTACAATGTTTGTTATAAAGAAGGTTCAGGGAGGCCTAGCAGACGATCTTCGCAATGCTGGCTAGTTGGGACTCAGCACAGGCTTTGGAAGAGCGAAGGTTGTCACAGCAGACTTATCCTCCCCCCCCCCCCCCCCCCAATTCCTCTGTCCCCGATTTGTAAGGGGATTTGTAAGGGGAGACATCTCAGCCGAAACCGCAGGAGAGAATGCACAGCAAAATGGTCCAGGTCCCAGAGTATTAGCAGATTGCAGCCCAGGGCGGTCACAGCTCTTTGAGGGGTAGCTCAAAATGCAGTTTGTCTCGACACTGGTTAGGCCCACCAGTCCAAGGGAGGAAGTCATCCGGTTTGGATCTTCCCTGTCGAGCAGAAGAGGAGGTTGGAGAAGCAGTGGTTACTCAGCCGTCACTGGAGGTGGCTGCAGATAGTCATAGTCTGTGTATTCTTCTTCGGATTCTTCGACTCTGCCTTTCTGCTCCAGGACCCTCACCTTTTATGCAGGAAAACCGTTGGGATTCACAAATAACCATTCAAGCCTTCATGCAAATCGGTGGTCTGGCTTGTACAAAAGGACAGCCAGCCTCCCAGTTCGAACTGGATCAAGGCAGACACACTGCGGGACAAAGACATGGGTAGTTTCGGTCACCTCCTCCACTTCCTGTCCCTTCACCTCCCCCACTTCCTGTCCCTTTCGGGTACACAGAGAGCCTTGGCGGGCTTTACTGAGGAAACCCGCCAAAAACAAAAAGACCTAGCAGGACCTCCCCCACCTTAGTAGGTAGAAGGCTCAAGAAAGACAACTCATGAGTTGGCGAGAGGAAAAAAAACAAAAAAAAAAAAAAAGTACAGCCACCATTTTCTGGTCGATGGCTCACGTGTCCCTTACGGCAGCAGTTATAGCCTGTGTGTCAAGTTCGTGAAAAATGCGGTATAAATCATCCACTTCCACCAGCCACTTAGACGAACTTGTCACTCTAGCTAGTAAATTACAATAGAAGTGGAAAAAGGGATAGATTGGCCCTCATTAAGAAGTTGCCGGTAGGCTGCCTTACCGGCAACCTCGGCTTACCGTTTCTGCCACCCGATATCCCGGGAATACTGAATCACGGGCACCGTTAGTAACAGTGCCGCTGTTTCAGCGAATTATCTGCCGGTAGGGGCTTAAACTAACAGCAGGTTAAGCCTGCCAGTAGTTCACAGCCCCTACCAGCAGACTTGGAGTGACCCAGTCTGAAAAAGGTGCCGGTAACAGTTGTTACCTGCACTTTTTTTCAGGACCGGGTCACTCGTAATGAGAGCTATTCTGTCCTCTCAGCACTCCACAGAAGGTGTTGTGTGCCGATTCCACAATATAAAAGTCAGGTAGTATAAAAAGTATACCCGTGTCCGTTACGCTCACCTGGTTCCCACAGGGGTGTCGATCGGACCCGGACAGCTGCGGTCTCCACCAATGTGATGCGTAGTGAAGAGATGACAGTCTGGACTGGCCCGCCTAATCTTGTCTGCTGGACTCGTAGATGTGTTCTCCTGCAAGTGGAGAAAGGGATTTAGCCACCCGTGGACTTTAGTGATGGCCCCCCCCAACAGTTCTCGTTCTCCCCACTAATCACCTCCGATATCCCCTTTTGGTAATCTCACCTTATGTTTTTAAATGATGAGCTCTCCATCCTGCATGGCATGCAGGGGTGCGTAGATACCAGTTACTTCACTGGGTTGAAGGTACTGGAGGAGTTCCGGAGGAATATTAACTCCAGTGTCTATAAAGTTCAAAGAGTTCAATATGTCCGATGTTTACTCTTGTTCCATTCCCTTGTTAGGTTGCAGCTGGGTCCAAAAGAATATTGCCTGGAGGCAGCTAATGGCGTTCAGGTAAGAGTCTGTATTAACAAACACTGTCCGGTAAAAGTTGCATGAGTTTAACGGCATAGGAAGATGCGGCGAATGAAAGAATAGTACCTCTGGTGGTAAAGCAGGTAAGCCTATGGTGGCAAAGAGATTGTCTTTGTCTGTTTTCTCGGCTCACCTTGTTATTCCTTTTGTTTCCCCCCAGGTGCTGGATTTCGACGAAGAAAATGGAGGCAGCGCCGAGTCGAAAGATGCGGTGGACTGGTGAGTATAACACAGTGCTTCTGCTGGCGAAGCGACGCGTGCTGAAATAATGTCCTTTCCAGGCTCGGAGATGTGCTGGATCCGGAATCAGGTAAGGAATCAAATAATGTCCGTGATCTAACCTCTTCTCCTTTCTTTTCCTTTTGTCTAGGAGCTCCGGATTTGAGGCGGGCGTGGCAGATGACTGGATGCTGACTTGCAGACACGGTGAGCGTCACGCTGCTGGATGCAGAATAACGCGAAGCATGGGCTGCTGTTCGGGCGTGGTTTAAATAGCCTGCAAAGTAGTCCCAGGTAAGAAGTTCCCCAGAACCACACCCGAGTGAAAAATAGTCCCTGTAATAAAATAGTCCCATCCAGGCCTCACGTTGGCTTGGACTCATTTGCAGCATGGTCTGCATAAGGTAAGAAAAGTCTATGAGCCTGGCGCCTATGGCGCCAGGACTGTTTTCTATGATGAGCCTGGCGCCTAAGGCACTAGGACTGAATCCAAACAGCCCCCAGCCGGGGCTGTTGGGGTTTTAATGAGTATCTGGATGCCTGCTCCCGGGGCTGATGGACACTATCCAGATGCCCGGGGGTAGGCATCATGACAATGTCCTTGGTAACGTTTGTTAACACAAGAAAGATAGAGAGGGCAGCTCAATGAGCTCCCCGCAACACTGTAGAGAAGCGATGTGTGCTGGAATAATAAATTACAAATGCCTTAAAAGTTGGAGGACAAGCATGACTCCAAAAAGATAGAACAAAACGGGTTGAAAAAGGTCCACAAAGGTAGAGTAAAAAACTGAGTGGGTGGGTAGAAAAAAGGTTCCCACTCACTCAGGAGAACTGGTCAAAAAAATCCAAGAGTCCAGCAAAAGGTGCTGCAGACTCAAAAGTGGGGAGAATTACACACAGAAAGGAAATGCTACCTATAAATGTTACCTTACATAAGGGCAATGCCTCCACATCTGTAAATGTGCTATTCTAAACAATTTCTGATTGAAGTGGACATCCCTGTTCTTCAAATAAATGCAAATGTTACAAATGTAGAAAATTCACATTGTTAACTTTATTTACAGCGCTAAAACACACACATGCCGAGATGTACAGAAATAACTTATTTTTTAGGTTGTTTTTAACCTATCTGATCTGACTTTTTACAGAGAGGTACTTTAATGAATAATTATTGTAATAACATGGAGGTCAAACTTTGAAAATGTGAAACCTACAAACAAATTTTCCAAAATGCTATCGGCAGGCCAGAAGCGATAATGGCAGAAAAATGTTTGCATTCTGCTAGGCCAATGTAAATAAATGGGTGGCAAAAAGGATCAATGCAATGACCAATGCAATTTCAGGAAATATGAACTTCCGGGCCCTTTTTTAATTGCTCCTTTGCCAGACATGCAGTTGGAAGCACCAAGAGATAAAAGGCCTGCACTCATTTTAAGTGGACTTGCTCTCCATGTTGACAAAAACAAATCTGCTTAAACAGGGCATACCCCTTTTAGGGAGCTAATGACCTTTCAGAAGAAAGTGACTAAAAGCAACAGATACTTTTAACACTCAATTTGTAAATAGCCATTTCTCGAACGCCAATGGTGGGAGTGAGAGGGGATTATGGTTTATTGACTTTGAGAATATATGTTCTCAGACTTTAAAGTTACTACAGCCAGTAGTTTGGCATGCCTACTCTTCTAGGAAGATATTCACAAGACATTTTAGACAAGAGCTCCTTTCCATTGTCAATACTTAGTTTTCATAGTTAAATCCTTTCTTCATAAGTTGCCCACCTGGTACACTTCTGTCCAGAACCTGTGTTTCAACGTTTTCTTGATCTTCCGCAACTGCTTATTGTTTCTAAAGGTGTCCAGATGGGTAAGGACTCCCATAATTTTGGGGAAGCCATGGACCTGGCAGATGTTGAGGAACTCAAAGGTTTCCATTTCAAACCCAAAGCTGGCATCAATCAGCATCAGAACCTGGATGGTGAACAAACTATTATTGTGGGTGTTCATAGTATACTCAACGGCTGTGATTTAGCAAGTAAGAGTTGCAACTATACAGTACAGTATTAAAGACAAACGTACAGCCATAATAATCCAAACAATGTGATTCATATGAACAGAGCTCACATACAAAAAACAGTCTTATACTTTTACTAGCACTTACACATCATAATAGATCTCTTCTCAGCCAATCAGAATGTTCATGATGCAGTCAGTAACTACTGGTATGAGCTGCATTCCAGACATTCCGACTTCAAAAGCACCCAGGTAAACAGAAACATTCCTCTTCGTTCAAGGATCAGCAAGCAATTTCACTGAAAGATTCATGCAACAAGACACTCCAATCTAATATAACACACCAAGTGAAAGCTAAAATATGGAACATGCGCTAGGTCACATTTAGAGTTTGGCAGTATTACTGTGGAAATACCTACTACCGCCACTTGGTCCGGCAGAATTACCTTTGGATTCTGAGTGGTGGTATGACTGTTATCCTCATTTTCGGAGTCCATAGGTCTCCAATGGAAATGTGTTGGATTTACTGTGGGCAATGATTCCTCCCACGTTAAATCCACCACTTTTTGCCGCAGGAGATACCTCCAGCCAGATTTGTTATTTATTGGGTATTTATAATCTGCCTGCGCCTATACACAATGTGTTTCAAGGTGCAACAAGACAAGAGAGTGGGGGAAACAGAGAGGACAAAAAACAAACAATCCTACTAGGCCTTGTGACATTCGGAACACGCAAGTTCAATGAGAGAAGTGCAGGGTGCAGTGGGGGGGAAACGGGGGGAGGGGTGGGGTGGTGTCGGTCAGGGCAGAAGGGTTTGTGAGGAAAAGCAAGTGCCAGGGGAAGCCAGGTGGACAAAGCCGGGTGAAGCAGAGTGGGAGTCAGGGGAGACAAAGTGAAGGGGTAGACTGGGGGGGTGAAGAACTCTGAAGGAACAAGGCAGCCAGTCACACAAGCAGACAGGGACATTAGCAGGGGAGAGGGAAGGAAGAAGAGAAAAGGAAGGTCTTGATAAGCTTCCAGAATTTAAGGCGATCCGGCTCAAGAGTGAGAGGGGCAGGCAGGCCATTCCAGAGGGAGGTACCTACAGAGGAGTTTCCCCCCCCCCCGCCCCCAACACTCTCTGCTTGGAAAAGAGTCTGATCTGCAGGGAGTTCGAGCTAGATGACTGAAGGGCTCGAACAGGGAGGTATTTAGGGAGAGAGAGTTGATGTAGAGGGGTCCCAGGGGCGCTGGCGGGGAGGCAGGCGTGCCGGTTGGAGTCGAGAAGACTGGGGAGCCCCCAGGCCTGCTCACCAACTAACAGACCTGAAGGACCGGAGGGACGATCCTGGTGCTCCCGGAGGTCGTAACCCGACGCTGTATACACCAGTCCGGAAGTGAAGGGGAGAAGGGCCCACGGCATTCAGGACTGCCCCGAGACCTACAAGTAAGAGCGTGGGTCGCCTGCCTCGGGCGGTCTAGCCGAAAGTACCCTATGGACGTGTGCAGCAGGCCATGGGGGGAGGGGGCTATGGGGGACCCACAGCAGATGAGGGGGCCGTTTTACGGGCTACCCTCCAGGCTCGATAGCCCCTTCCCCCCCACTACCCTTTCTCAGTGACATTAGCAGCGTGCCCAGCCGTGTTATATCTGGTGCGGGCAAAGTCTCGCCGGCGACGTGGTGTCTGGCCCCTATCGTACAGTGCCTTACCATCTCCACAGGCATAGAAGCAACAACAAAAGGGTGCAATCTCCTCTCCTGCACTGACCCTGCTAGCGGATATACCTGCTCCACTGTAACCAGAAGGGGACCGCATTCGCTGGAGGGACAACAGCGCCTATCGGTTGAAAAGGGGGCACTGACAGCCACAACAACTGTGGGGGCGGCACAGGCTCCTGGTACCATCGACAAGCAATAGTGGCCTGCGTCGGCGGGAGGAGTACTCGCAGTAACAAACCTCTCCCCCCAGATGAATTAACGGCAAAGCAGTGTAACACCCAGATACTTTGTGAGTGAGAAGGGGGTGCAGCCAGACACAGAGACAACATTCAGAGTTGGCCGACACATGATACGGATGTCCCCCCCCCTGTTCCCGGACTGGTGGCTCTCCCCAAGCTAAGCCCGACTGCCCCCTGTACAAATCTACGGAACACGGGTGCTGCCAGAGAGCCCAGCAGTAGCCGTCTTCACCGGTTGGAAGAGGCAGGAGGATGCGCTAAGCCTGGTGCACTGCCTATTATTTAGGTATAGGCGCAGGATTGGCGACAACACCACTCTCTCCCTGTCACCAGGCTGATGTCGTGATGGCCCCACTACACTTCTCATCTCATCTGCTCAGATTGAAGTGAACAATAGAGAGACACGAAGGGGGTGTGGGGGCTAATCCTGTCTCAACCCACCACGTCTGTGCCAAAAAACAACTACAAGCCGCGAAGCCCAGGTGCGCCCCCAGAACATTAACTCCTATGAGCGGCGGCCTAACACACCTAGGAGTGAGGACCACGCCGGGCATACGGCGACTGTGCACACATGCAGAGAGTGATCCGATCAACATAGAAGTGCTATGGGGAACCAGCGCCGCGTCTGCCCACAGCTAAGACTCCATACGGGGCATCACGGAACGCAATCAATACAGATGCATAGATTCCAGATACGAGGTAGGGCCAACAGGGATTCACGAAACGTAACCAATACAGGTGCTTAGACTTCGAAACGAGGCAGGGTGCGCCTCACAAACTCCCACTGCACTGCTGGACTGTGCTGAGCAGCACCATGGGCAAGGGTAAGAAAACTATGCAAAGTACCATGGACCAATACGCCACAAGTACACTCACGGCACTGAGTGACGTGAACCCAGAGGCGACCTCCTCACGACCGGATGAGTCCTTGACGTTGAGGGATGTGATGGCCGCTATTATCAGCTCTCGCTCCTCGATGGAGAAGAAAATGGACGGCATCTCAGCTGAGGTATCTTTCCTTCGCCACGATCTTCAGAAACTCTCGTCTCAGACTGGGGAAGTTGAACGAGTATCCGGGGTGGAAGACGATCTCGGAGGAGTGCACCAACAACTCTCACAGGCGATAACCCGATTGAAGACCCTGGAGGCGGGGTTTGACGAGGGAGAAGGCAGGTCCTGTTGCAATAACATCCGTATCCTTGGCTTGCCAGAACGAACGGAGGGACCTAGCATGGAACTCTTTCTGGAGCAGTTGCTGGCCGATCTCTTTGCGCCAAAAACATTTTCAAACTTCTTTTCCGTGGAACGTGCACACCGAATACCAGCAGGTCGCCCGACCCCAGGCGCATCCCCAAGAACAGTCATTGCTAGGCTTCTCAATTATCGAGACAGGAATGCGATTCTACAAATGGCCCGAACAAAAGGGACTGTCACATACACCGGAGCCAGAATAGCCTTCTTTCCAGATTATACCGCGAGGTCCAGAAGGCCAGACAATCCTTTGAACACTCAAAGAAGAAACTCCACTCCAGGAACGTGAAGTATGGGCTACTTTTCCCTGTACAATTGATGATCCAGCACAACGTCAAAACTGTCTATTCTACTGATCCACAGGAAGCCTGGAAATGGGCAGAGAATCACATTGACGGGGACTGGACCAGGACGGACCCAAACTCCAGGGGAAGAACGGGACCCCGGCAGAGGGGAGAGAGACCTGCCCGGCAGTCTATACCGGGGATCCAGGTTGAACCGGACGGAGACCCAGACCCCTAGCAGCTTTAAGGACGACACTCATCGGACGCAAGAACAGAAGTGAAATATTGGCATAATCCGAGGCCTGTTCCCTTTTCAGCAATTACTCTGCAACAATGCACCTGTCCTGAACGAGATTAACGGGGGGCCGCCTCGGACTGATGATCAGGAGGGACATGCGTCCTCTTCGCCAACATGCCATGCAATTGGCGGACACCAAGACCCCCGGACCAAGACACTTGACCCACAGAAGGAGCAGTAAGCCTGTGGGACATCAGAAATAGTTTATACCACTTAAGTTGATCTGGCGGCATAGTTTTTCAAGCGCCAGTAAAATTTAGGCGACAGATACTTCACGTTGGGGAGGAGTAGGGAAGATGTTTTACACCATGTATTTTTTGGGATGCTACATTGGTTTGTTGCCAATCAAGATGCCACTACTCACACTGCACTTGCTGCTCATACTCCCATATCGTGAGACCACGGGGTCTCCATCTGCAAACACACCAGTCACTTACCAGATACAACATGTCACACTCTCCGACACTAATGTCACAGTACCAATATAGAGGACTCCAGTGACATCCACTGAACGCTACAAGTCCCTTAAGCTTCTCGCATGGAATGTAAATGGCATGGGTTGGAGTATTAAACGCTGCCTTATTGTTCAGTTCGTCAACAGGCATTCCCCTGACATGGCCCTCCTCACTGAGAACCAATTAGCAGGCTCAACCTGCCAGTTCTTCTGTAGAACCAATTATCGCCTAGCGTTTCACGCAGGGTACACCATGGGATCCCAGGGAGTTTTGATCCTCTTACACAAGCAATTCCTGTTCAAACTGCGTGCAGTGGAGCAGGTCCCTATTGGTCGATTTGTGATGTTGCGGGGCACGCTTTGGGGGGGGAGATATTAGTCATACTAGCAATATACTCCCCGCCAGGGCTGGGGGAGGGTCTCTTGGGAGAGGCGACTACATTACTAGCGCAACAACCGGATTTGTGGATTCTGGGGGTTGGCGGGGGGGGGGGGGGGTTCAATGACGTAATGTGTAATGTACGAGACCGGACCCACACCCGGAATCGTAACCCAAATAAGCCCACAAGGCTGGCAACCTTTACATCAGCGTTCGGCTTGAGTGATGTGTGGAGGCAACTCCACCCCACAGATCGAGGCTTTTCCTTTCATTCGGGTGCCCATGCATCCTTGTCCAGGCTAGATTATTTATTTCTTCCGACCGCCGAGGCGCACAGGGTAACCAGCGCAGAACTGCTCCCCTGTGGTATCTCCGACCATTCTCCCATAGAGGTGGTGCTTCGCACGGATCAGCCTCTACTTCCCAAGACATGGCAGCTGAATAACTACTACCTGGGTCTTCCCGAATTCGTAGAACATGCTCTCCATTTTATAACAAACTATGTGGATATTCTCCATGAACTCAAATTGTTATGATTCCAGTATTTTCCATACTCTGCAAAGCCATAAAGTGCTAACTACTAACATTTCTATTGCCCTCACTGCCCTGTAGCTATCCTGTAATCCTCCATTCTTTTGTCATTAAGGCAAAGCATCTCCCTTCCTTAGAAAGGTTGGCTATGAGCAATTTATCTGTGAAAAGGCAAGCTTAATTCAAGTCTCAGTTGGTAAAAGCAGAGCATACACCTTTAGCACAAGTTATCATCTACTTCACTAGTCTGTTCTAAAATTTATAAAAAGGGGTTTCAATTTACATTAGTATTAAAGTGGTCATGTGCACAGGGTTATATTTTTACCTGCCAATTAAGATCTGCCAGTACACAAAGAAGCTAACTGGCTGCACTCAAATTACTGTTTGCCTAATTACAATAAGTGGTATTATCCCAGGGAACGTAAAGTTGAGTTTTATCAACATGGTGGACCATGGGCCTAGTTTTGAATAGGCGACTGCATATAGCTCAATCATTGTATTGCAGTATGTAAAGACTGGAGGGGGTGGGGGGGTATCTGTACTCCTGCCCTATATGTGGCAGAGTAGAAGCACAGAGCACCCCAGCCAAGGTTCTCTATTTGGTAATGAATGGACGAGCAACCAAAGCTTAAGCTCTCAGGAGGTGATTCTGGCTGGTTATTAAGTACAGCATAGTCCCCAAGCCCCCACAAAAGGAATGTCCACACAGTATATGTCAGAGAATTCTTCCTCTGCTTGTGAAGAGTCTGATCCCCTGTCCTCCCCTTCCTCCTCACCTCTGATCTTTCGATGTGAAGCAAGCTTCGGATTGTCTTGTGTGCGATTCTTTCCCTTTTTTTTTGCAGGGAAGGACGACCGTGAAAGGACGCCACAGTGACACCCAATGGGTGAACTGTGGCTACCCTCCTCAGCCGTAATACAGTGGGGAAAAAGCCGGCGGCATAAAAAACCCCAGAAAGGAATGTTTCAACTGAAGAGATGAGTGAGGTCCAGTAGTAGTAAGTTTGGATCGCCACAACAATGTACAGGAAAAGGCAGGCAGTCCGTAGGCAAGCAGGAGTCGGTGCACAGGAAGAACAACAAAGTCACTGGGATAAGGCAAGGCAGTCCGTTACACAGAATGTGGTCGATACACGGGTAAACTCGTAGGTAAGACTGGAAGGAGGAAATGGAGGGAGGTAAGGCTGAAGTAAAGGAACACCAGACGGGAGGACGGGACAGGAGGAAGAAGGGAGCGGAAGGTAGAAGGATAAGGGTAAGGAAAGGAGGCGAAGAGAAATGGTGGAAATACCAAGGGCAAGGACGGGAGGAAAGCGAGGCGAGAAAGAGAGGGCAAAACTCTGAAGGGCGAGTACAAGGAGTACGAAAGCGCAGGCGATCAGGAAAACTGTTCGTTGCAACGCATCCGACCCCGGAAGTGAGCGGCTTATAAACGGGCGTCGGAATGCGTTAAAAAGACTAGACTCGTACTCTGCGTTTCGTTGTACGTAAAGGAACCAGTAATGGAGGACGCAGCTTCCATTTAGTCCACAGCCGCCAGGTTCCTTGAGGTATGACAGTATGCCCCCTCCTAAGGTCCACGCCTCCTGGCTTGCTCGGATTATTGCGATGGAACTTGAACAACAGCAAGGGGGTATTCAAATGTGATCTAGGTTCCCAGGTGTTTTCTGAAATAGGGTATCCTTTCCAACGAATCAAGTATTCTAAGCGTCCTCTATGATACCGGGAGTCACATATCTGGGCCACCTCATAGATATCATTAGAAGGGTCGTTGGGTACAGAGTTGCGGCTTGTCTTTCGGGTCCATCTATCTTCAACAAAAGATTTTAGTTGAGAAGCGTGAAATACCGGATGAACGCGGCGTAAGCTTGATGGTAGCTGAAGACGAAAGGCCACAGGGTTTATAACCCGAGAGATTTTGTAGGGCCCAATATATCTCGGGGATAGTTTTGAAGGATGTACCCAACGTGGTAGGAATTTGGTTGACAGGAGTACTTTAGAACCAACACCCCATTCTGGAACTGGTCTGCGGCGTTTATCTGCTTGGGTCCTGTTTCTTTCTTGGGCCTCCCTCAATCCCAGCCTAGCTTGGTTATGTGCCTCTCGGATAGTTGCCAATGAGACCTCGGCCGAAGGAACAGAACCCTCTATGTCAACTAATGGAAGTAAGGTGCGGGGATGGTAACCATAAGTGCAGAAAAAAGGGCTGATTCCGAGGGCAGAGTGTTTGGCGTGATTATAGGAAAATTCTGCCATAGGAAGTATCTGGACCCAATTGTCTTGCTGTTGGTTAACGAAACACCGGAGATACTGTTCTAATGTCCCGTTAAGGCGTTCCGTCTGTCCGTTGGATTGTGGATGGAATCCCGAGGTGAGGGCCCTCTCTATACCCAAACCTTTACAGAGAGCGGACCAGAAATGGGATGTATACTGGCTGCCTCTGTCCGAAATGATCTTAGTGGGTAGACCGTGTAACCTGAATATGTCCTTCAGGAATATTTCCGCCATACTGGAGGCAGAAGGTACTTTGGGCAAGGGTGAGAAATGTGCCAACTTTGTGAAAGAATCAATCACCACCATGATACAGGTACAACCTTGTGACTCTGGTAAGTCAACGATGAAATCAGTAGATATAGTGGACCAAGGACCCGTAGGAATGGCACAGGGTTCCAATAATCCCAGGGGTCGTTGCGTGGTGGATTTGTTCCGAAGGCAGGTGGTACAAGACTGTACATATTGTTTGGTATCTTCTCTCATGTTGGGCCAGAAGAAGTGTCGTATTAGAAAATCCTGTGTACAACGAACACCACGATGTCCGGCAAACTGAGTCATGACACCAGGATAACGCTGTCTTCCTTAATGCTGGCGTGGGTACGTACAATTTATCTTTTACCAGATAAAGTCTGTCTTTAATGACATACTCCGACCGGTTGTCATGCATTTCATCCTCGAATCTTCCTCTTGAATTGTCCCTGACACGTTGTAAAAAGGTAGAAATAACTCCAATTCTTTGTGTTCTAGGAAACATCAACTCCTTTGTGGATTCCGATTCAGACAGATAATCACTGCGCCGGGACAGGGCATCAGCTACCAGGTTTTGTTCACCTGGGATATAGGTGATCTCGAAGTCAAACTGGGCAAAGCAATGTGCCCATCTTGCCTGCCTAGTGTTATAGCACTCAAATTGACGTAACACTTGCAGATTTTTGTGATCAGTCCGAAGGGTAAAAGGATGTTCCCCACCTTGGAGGAGGTGACGCCATTCAGCACAGGCTAGTTTCATTGCGAGTAACTCTCGCTCTATAACTGAGTAATTCCGTTGACTGTTGTTCAGGGTTTTGGAGAAATAGGACACCGGGTGTTCCTTACCATGGTGTTCTTGTAGCAAGACCGCTCCTACAGCGGCTGAAGAGGCGTCAGTCTCCACGATGAAAGGACTGTGCTGATCGGGTTGTCTCAGGACAGGAGCTGAACAAAAGGTCTGTTTTAGTTGTTGAAAACTCCTCTCCGCCTGAGGAGACCATTGAAATGGAGAGGAGGATTTCTTCAGAAGAGTGGTCATAGGAAGTACCTGTAGAGAGAAATTTGGGATGAATTTTCGATAGAAGTTAGAAAGGCCAAGAAATCTCTGAATGTCCTTAACCGTCTTAGGGGATGGCCAGTCAAGGATGGAATTGACTTTTTGAGGGTCCATTGCAATGCCCTCTGAGGAAAGGATGTAACCTAAGTAGGAAATGGATTTAGCCGAAAAGACACATTTTTCAAGTTTAACTGAAAGATGGTTTTTTTTGCAACCTGTGGAATACCTCCAGGACGTGGGCGACATGTTCTTCTTGTGTGCGAGAGAAAACAAGGATATCATCTAGGTAGATGAGTACTGAATGACCCAAGAGATCAGAAAAAAGTCTGTCCATGAAGCGTTGGAAAATGGAAGGGGCATTGACAAGGCCAAATGGCATTACTTGATATTCATAAAGTCCAAAGGGGGTCCTAAACGCAGTCTTCCACTCATCTCCAGAGTGAATACGAAGCAAATGATATGCGTTCCGTAAATCTAGTTTAGTAAATATTGTGGCCGACTGAACGGCGTGAATGATTTCTGAGATGAGAGGCATGGGATACCGGTCTTTTGTAGTTACCTTGTTTAGTCCCCTGTAATCGATACACGGACGCAGTTCTAGTGTGTCTTTCTTGGGAATAAAAAATAAAGAGGCACCAGCAGGAGATCTAGAAGGCCTGATCAGGTCATTGGCCAGATTCTTATCAAGGTATTCTCGCAGATATCTTCTTTCTTGGAGTGTCAAAGAAAACATACGACAAAAAGGGACCAAAGCCCCCGGATGCAGATCAATTTTGCAATCTTCAGGTCTGTGAGGAGGAAGCTCAAGAGGTATCTTCTCTGTAACTACATCAGTGTATTCATTGAGAAAGGAAGGTAAACAATGTATTGTTTTTGATTCTGTACCGTTGGTGGTTTGGATAGTAGTAAAGGTAGGTTTGGGCAGACAGTTCTTTTTACAGAAGGTGGAGTGAAAACTTAAAAGGTTACTGGTCCAATCTATAGAAGGGTTGTGTCGACGGAGCCAACCTATGCCCAGAATGAGAGGGAAGTGTGCTGCTCGGATAATGTCAAAGGATAGACGTTCAGAATGTTCCATGATGCACACAGTGAGGATCTCTGTGGAATGAGTAATCAGGCCTGAGCTTAAAGTTTCTCCATCAACACCTTCCACTTTCTGATCTTCGGTCTTGGCTACTCGGATGAGTCCGTGGCTTTCTGCCCACTGAGTGTCTATGAAATTGCCAGCGGCCCCACAATCCAGAAGAGCCTGGGTCTGAATGGAGGTCTTGCCGATAAGTAGGGTAACTGCCATCACCATGAGTCGGTCATCATTACTTCCTTCCAATGTAGTGATTGAAAGGGTCACAAAGGGACTAGGACTCATCCCTCGGTAGTGAGTCCCCAAACTTACCGAGGGTGCCCGTTTCCCGAGCGTCTCGGGGGTACATCTGGGCAGTCTCGAAGTAAATGCGTCGAAGATCCACAGTACATACACAGACTTCCTTCCCGTCTTCTTCTGCGTTCTTCCACCGTGAGAGGGGCACGAGTCGTGCCTATCTGCATAGGTTCTTCTCGCGTGGAGCGTGTCGAGGAAGGTGATGTCAGAGGGAGGGAAACAGGAGGTATAGGGATCCCCATCTTTGTCTTTCGACGCTCTGCTCGTCGTTCGGTTAATCGGAAATCAATTCGCAATGTAGCTGTGATGAGATCTGTAAAGGTGAGAGGTCTTTCTATGCGTGCTAGTTCGTCTTTGAGTTCTTCTCGCAGACCTCTCCGGAATATGGCGTATTGTGCCTGTTCTTGCCAGCCCGCCTCAGCGGCTATTTGTTTGAACAACGTGATGTAGGACATTAAGTCGGAGTTCCCTTGTCTAATGTCCAACAGGTCCTCCGAGGCCAAATACGTACTCTCAGTACGTAGGAAGGTCTGCTTCATCAATGTCTTGAAAGCTTCATAGTCTTGTAACACGGGATCTGCTCTGTTGACCAGTGGGGTAGCCCAGGCCAGAGCATTGCCTGACACGTGAGTAATCATGAATCCGACCTTAGCGTGTCGGGAAGCAAATGCATGGGAACGGAATGAAAAATGTAAGTTACAAGCATCCAAGAACTCCTTCAAATTCTTGGGCGTCCCTTCAAACTTCCCCGAGACTAAGGGCAAGGGAGGAAGATCCGAGGTAGGTGGGTCCC
Source organism: Ambystoma mexicanum (assembly GCF_040938575.1). Taxonomy (NCBI): domain Eukaryota; kingdom Metazoa; phylum Chordata; class Amphibia; order Caudata; family Ambystomatidae; genus Ambystoma; species Ambystoma mexicanum. Next base: position 1,055,558,565 of record NC_090929.1, on the reverse strand, counting down.
GTTCCGCCATCCTCTGCTGTAAGGCGGCATTAGCGCCCTTAAGATTTTGAACTTCTAAGTTCAGGCTCTGGACCGCTGCCACTAACTCCTGCACCTGTTGTGGAGTAGCCATAGGGATTTGCTGGCGTTGCAATCTGTCAGAGAATTCTTCCTCTGCTTGTGAAGAGTCTGATCCCCTGTCCTCCCCTTCCTCCTCACCTCTGATCTTTCGATGTGAAGCAAGCTTCGGATTGTCTTGTGTGCGATTCTTTCCCTTTTTTTTTTTGCAGGGAAGGACGACCGTGAAAGGACGCCACAGTGACACCCAATGGGTGAACTGTGGCTACCCTCCTCAGCCGTAATACGGTGGGGAAAAAGCCGGCGGCATAAAAAACCCCAGAAAGGAATGTTTCAACTGAAGAGATGAGTGAGGTCCAGTAGTAGTAAGTTTGGATCGCCACAACAATGTACAGGAAAAGGCAGGCAGTCCGTAGGCAAGCAGGAGTCGGTGCACAGGAAGAACAACAAAGTCACTGGGATAAGGCAAGGCAGTCCGTTACACAGAATGTGGTCGATACACGGGTAAACTCGTAGGTAAGACTGGAAGGAGGAAATGGAGGGAGGTAAGGCTGAAGTAAAGGAACACCAGACGGGAGGACGGGACAGGAGGAAGAAGGGAGCGGAAGGTAGAAGGATAAGGGTAAGGAAAGGAGGCGAAGAGAAATGGTGGAAATACCAAGGGCAAGGACGGGAGGAAAGCGAGGCGAGAAAGAGAGGGCAAAACTCTGAAGGGCGAGTACAAGGAGTACGAAAGCGCAGGCGATCAGGAAAACTGTTCGTTGCAACGCATCCGACCCCGGAAGTGAGCGGCTTATAAACGGGCGTCGGAATGCGTTAAAAAGACTAGACTCGTACTCTGCGTTTCGTTGTACGTAAAGGAACCAGTAATGGAGGACGCAGCTTCCATTTAGTCCACAGCCTCCAGGTTCCTTGAGGTATGACAGTATATTATGCGCCAACAGTTCTTTATATACGGTTCACGATATATACACATCAATGAATAACACTTTGTACTCAGGCAATTCTAATATGGCAAATATATACAATTTCTATGTGGTACTACACTTAGCTCTGGACTCCTTTAAAATGCATCAACTGCTGACAGTTATAATGGCATACAAATCATACAGCAATGTGCATCAGCATAGATCATAGGAAGGAAGGCAAGTTATTTTGAACAATGGCAGAAGGTTTTCCACCTCTACCAAGGCACAATTCTTTGTGAGGATCTCCCCCACCTGGGCAACCTGTAATAAAGAGTATTAACATGCCCAGTCCATTCATGTTTAATTAGTCTTGTTTCATGGTTAAAATGTTCAACTACCCCAATGTATGAGAGTTAAGAGTTTCTTCGACGATTCATCGATGGATCCCTTGAGAGTGGACTCCCTTTAAAGCAGGAGCCACAGGACGGCAGCTTCAACCTTTGCGGTGCTCTTCGCCGATCGATCGAGGAAGTCCTGTGAAGATGAGGTGTGCGGTACACCTCGATGCAAAGAGTTTGGTGCCGCAAAGATGACTTGGTGATGGATGTAGGCCCAGCAGCGGGAGTAGTCAGCGATCGGGGCTCGATCACAGGCTGGACTTCGGATCTTCACTCACTGGCGTCTTTGTGGACTTCGGTGGTGGGAAACCCACCAGCGGATTCTCGTCGGTCATCGACGACCTCGACTTTCTCCGGCAGGACAAAGCGGTTGACGGTGATGCCAAGCTAGCCTTTCGTTCAATGTTCTTAGGTAAGGTGGAGCATTGCGTCTCCGGGTGTCGAGCAGCACAGTGTCAAGCTGTCCCCGCTTCTGGGCAACACGCTTCGACTGGCTTCCAGCAGTTACAGAAATCCTCCGAACCCCGGTCGACAGCAAGAGACTTCGATGGCCTCCATGTCTGGGTGCATTACTTCAAGATTCCCGGTGAACCCCTTCTCCGGTCAACATCCTTTCAGGACTGGCTTCCAGGGTACCTCAAAGATCAGCTTCTGCAAATAATTTCCCTCGCAGCTCGGGGAAGAGGTCCCCTAGCCAGGTCCTCTCTTGATCAGTCCTCGACAGACTCAACAGCTTTTAGATTGCCTCGAAGGAAAGCAGCAGCAATTCCTCTTCCAGCTGGGCTTCAAGGATAAGCAGCTTCAAGTTTCAATTTCAGCTTCTGAACAAATTGGGAAGTGAGAGGTCCCCAGACATACACATCTGTCCCTCATTCACTCTGCTGAGCCAAGATCAGTCAGCCAATCAGACAGAAGGCCATTCATGCAGGCAGGAAGGCAGCCAGTCAGGCTGCTCACAGGCATTGAGGCTATTCACTTCCACCCAGACCCCCATAACAAGGAACGTGGATTGGGGCAAGCACCCAGCCTTTCAGCACACCACAATGCATTCATGTCAGTTTCGGGCAGGGCTGTCTCATTCATTGTGTCACACACTGAGAAACCAGACACCCATAACATAGACTGCATATTGGTCACACACTCTATTCACAGTACAACATAGTCACTGGGAAGGCACCAGCCAGTCTGGCCTGGACTTCCCCCACAATACCATATATGGTTCTTCCATCCAACAGCCAGTCAGAGAAGGGACAATCAGGGCTTCCTAGGACTTTGGGAAAACAAGGTAACAGGCAATAGAAAGCTACAGGGTTGTACCCCCACCCATGGGTGCCATGGGAGTATCCCAAGGGTCTCTGTTCACCACAAATAAAAAAGGAAGAGTCCCAACTGGACTCATGTGGAGTACAGGACGACGATGCCCTGTCGCTCCAATGCATTTCCAGTATCACATAGTCGTCATTTATATATATGTTTGTGCCATTTCCCCATTTGTATTGCCTCAATACGCTTTTTGGTTGGAACGCCCTCGGGGACTGAAGTCCAGGTATGGGAGGTTCTAAGAGTTTAGCTTAAGTTGTGTGTGTGTATTCTGTCAGGATTAGGATTTAAGAGGGATGGCTGGGCTCCAGTAAGCAAACCATAGGTCAAGCACGTGGGCGGGTGCAGGAGACTGTGCCCAGCTAGACAGAAATTAGTCATAAATTGTTACTGCATACTAATGGTAGAGGTGTTGTGGCACATCAGGTGTTCCAGTGCAGTGGGCTACGCGTGCAGCTAGACCGGATTGGTCATAGCAGTAGCTGCATTCTTGAGTGCATGGATGGGAGCTGTTCCGGCAGCATGTGTCCCGATACATGGCGAGATTTAAACATACCTTAAACTCGGATAGAGTTCATCTTCAGGGTCACTTTCTTAGGTCCAAAGTGATTGGCGGGTCCCCCAAACTGAGAACTCCCTAGATTTGAGAACTTGAGCAGTGTGAGCAAAAAGGTAGGGGGTGTGCGATGGTCTGTGGGGGGGGAGCGAGAGGGGGTGGAAGAGGCTGAGTTTATCACAGTGTGCCGCTGCGAATACTGAATGCAGCCGACATATGCTGTGGTTAGTGTAAGGGGAGTTTTCCTAAAGTCCTACTGGCAGTAAGACTTTAGTAAGCTATCCTAGTGGTTTGTAGAGCCCCAACTCTCAGTCTGTACTAGCTTAGGACCTTGTTGGTGTGGCAGAGCAGTCGGGCTTATCTTAAGAGAAAGGTGTGAGCTACAGGTAAGTACTCTGAATCTTAGTTGGACAGGCACAGGAAAGAAGCACTTCAACATATATCTTTTTTATAAATATATGTGTATTATATTTACACCAGAATCACTTTAAATACTTCAGACATGACGGTATAACACTTAGGAATACTAGATAATACACTTCAAATGACACTTTCACGTTTGTTCGCAGTTACAAATGTAGCAACGTTAGACAGGGAAAACGCAAGGTTATATCATTGGTAATTGCGCACTCATACGTTTTTCAACAGGTTATACAGTAATGGATTTACTCTGCAAAAACATAGAAAAGTCACTTAAAGGGAGGATAACAAGTTGTTAATGCAACATGAGCAACTAGTTCAAGGTTCTAGGAGAGGGTTTCTTCGCCTGGCAAGTCCTTTAAGTTCAAAACGCAACCCTAGCTAAATGCAGTTCGGGCTGGGTTTGAAGTCTTGGCAAACAGCGGATAAGGAATAGTTCCTGCAGATTTCTTCCAGTGTCTAAAGTTACTGAAGCAGCAAGTTAACAACTAAAAAAGCAGACCGAAAAACAGACTCGCGAAGGGCACACAAGCAGCATCTTGGGTAAGAGGGGGTTGCCCTGGACACCTCTAGGTGCACTCCAACGGTGTAGAACGACTTGTCTGAATCAGGCAAGCAATACATTGTTCCCCACAGTTCAATCGGTTAGAAGAAAGTGTTTGTGTTGGCACCTCTAGGAGGCAGCAGCTCTGGATCCGACCTTCGGATTCCTTGGTCTGGTGACGAAAGGCAGGACAATGGATGGTGTCTTCCAGCAGCAGTCGCGAGGGGGGAACCTGTGCACGACTTCAGCAACTTCTTGGTTCGCTCTGTGGTTTTGGTGCCTTTTCAGCAGCACCAACAAAGGACACGTATCGCCTGGTCAATCTTCTTCGCTTTCTGCAGTCCCACACTCTGGTGAGGGGGTCTGGGCGAGTTGAATCGGATCTCTGAAGTGTCCTTACAGGCTCAGTCCAAATGATGCACTCGAAATGGGCAGAAGGTCTCCTGGGTATTGGGGTTCTGCAGCTCTGGAAACTCCTAGGACCTCAGGAGATGGCTTGTTTCAAAGTTCGTCTTGGGACTGGTTGTTCCCACCAGCCAAAGGGAAGGAGTCATGGTCTTCGGAGATCCTCTGTCGCATAGAAAACAGGGTCAGGACAGCAGTGGTCATTTCACAGTGTTGCAAAGGGTCTGCAGGCATCTCTGGTCATCTTGTTCTTGGGTCGCGTCTGTTTCCAGTGGTCTACTTGCTTTACACTCCAGAAGCCTCACCTTCTATACAGTTCCAGCACACACTCCTCTACAATCTCTCAGCATTTTACGGAAAGGGGAGTTTGGTTGTCCAATCTGGACAGCCAGACCCCCCCTGTGGGAGCTGGTCCTATTCAGACACTCTGGCAGACAAAGGACAGGGGGTGATGGAAGACTTCTCACCCACTTTCTGCCTGCCCAGACACTCTGGGGCATAGGCAGGAATGCCTACTGGATCCCACCAAAGGCAAAACACACAGACCGACCGACCGACCGACCGACCTCCCCCTGCCCCCTCCCGGAATAATAGACTAATGGCTAACAAAGAACAACAACGCTAGTAATGGCAAAAAAAGAAGGCAGGCCCCAAGTTGGTACTTGGGTGCACCTATTCTGTACTACTGAGGCTATGTGGTATAAAAAATACACAATAGTTGTAAGATCACGGACACTGCCACCAGTCATAACTAGGTGATTGTCTATGTGACTAAAATTTCACAGGAGCAGAGATAAGGGGGAAACTAAGAATCCCTTTGGCACTCCACTGAAGGTGGTGTGTGCCAATCTCTCAGACTACACAGTTTGGAAGCGATGCTAAGAACTGTAGTTACTTAAGGCTATAGGAAGAAGAGTCTTAAAGGAGGACCCAGAGGGGCCCCAGCAACGCTGCCCATAAGGAGCTGTGTGCTGCAGTTGCAAAATACAGATGCCTTTCAGAGCTAAGGAGTAGACAGACTCCATAGTACAGGTAGAATACAAAGAATAGAGTTCCAAAAGACAGAGCCCATTAGAATGAATGGGTGGAAAAAGGCACCACTAATTCAGGATTAAATTAAAAAGGTCCAGAAGTCCAGCAAACAGTGCTGCGGGTCTCACTAGGAAAGGGGATGAAGCACAATAATGATAAATCGCCTTAACAGTTAGGAAGAGTAGGTGTATTGTTGGGTTTGAGCCAGTGCTTCTGTGTGTGGGTCAATCATAGCATAGAGTGTGAGAAGATCATTATCAACACTTGCACCTCACATCTTTTTACCCACCCCACAGCAGAGCAGAAAAACATCCCTATTGCAGGGAAGCTACCCCATAAAGCACTCACCAAGTCAGCAACTTTGGCCAAATCGATCATCGTATTGATATCACACCCGCACTCGATAATTGTCAGCCGGCGCTTTTTTCCTGAAAGAGAGAAAACAAAAATTGAAGTAATAAAACAAATTCCAAAAGACACAGTCTTTGCTGTAACTATTTGGGTTTTGTGGGTAGGAAGTGGGTGAAAACAGAAAAGGAGGTCCATCACATAGCAATCCTGAGCGTGGCAGGGAGGTCAGTTTGCATTCAGAGCAGCCTACAAGACCCCAACTGCAGGTTTAACAAGGTTAACAGAACCGATCATTAACGTTTTTGGTCATAAAAGTACATCATGACACAGGTTAAATAACAACAATTACAGATTACATAGTCCGTCAGTCCTAGTTTGCAATAATTTAACTATGAGAATCACCCATCACCCTTTTCCCAAGGACAACTAAATGTCCCAGTGAGTACAGGCTGGCAGGGACTTTCTCCCAGGTAACCACTTGTTTTACCGCCTGGGTAGGCAGTAACCTTAATTACTGTATGGGGGCTGGTGGGCGGGGTGGGGCATCTCTTGGCAAAACCAAGTATATTTTTCCCCCCAAGTGTCGGTCTTGGAAATCAATCTGCACATAATCATAAGTACTATCCACATGGTAGGGCAACCTAGTGCACCTTAATATCGTCTCCCGTGTAATAAAGACATCCTCAGGCCACTCTGAGCCAATGAGTGTCACCAATGCCTCGTTGGATTTTAAACTGTTGGAGGGCAGTCTGGAGACCCTATGAAGGAATACAGACCCTCCCACATAAGGCGCTGTACCCCAAATCAAATTAGACACTTGGTTTAGAGCCAGCTTCAGTGGAGTATGTTCAGGTCTGTTGTATAGTTTCTCCCTGATGGCAAGGATTCTCAAACCGCCTTCTGACCTTTTAGTGGAGGTCAGCACAGGTGGACCCAAGGTAGGCTGTTATGGGTTTAAATTTAATTCCTGCCCTCCTAGGGGGGAGGGGAGAGGGGGAGAGAGAGGGAGAGAGAGGGAGAGAGAGGGAGAGAGAGAGGGAGAGAGAGGGAGAGAGAGAGGGAGAGAGAGGGAGAGAGGTTCCCGTAATCCAAATATCAGTTCCAGCATTAGTGCCCCTCGGGTTGCCTGGTTTCGTGCAATCATCGGGGAGATTGGGTTGGCCAATGGTGTGACCTGGGATCCCCTGTCAGAGCATACATAGGTTCCCAGGGGATCAAACCAGATGAGCCCCCCTGCAGTGCATCATTATGCGATCCAATTGCAGAGCATGGGTACCTACATACCTCCATCGTCATTGTTGGAAGACCTCCCCCACAACGAAGTGCCGCAAGATCTGTGGTGACGGCAGTGCCAGCAGTACCACTGGTGACCGTAGTTGTCCTCTCAGGCTGGTGAGCAGTCAAACTGGCAGACGGTTTAACAGTTGTAACAATGGCCATGGGCAGGTCCGTTGTAGGCCCTGGGGTGCCATTGACAGTAAACTTCTCTATGGTCGCTTGTGGGAAGAGCCATAAGCATTTTACTATTCTGTTCGCTGAACTGTAATTGACTCCAGGCTTAATAAATCCCTTTGACGAATTCTCACTGCCACTGCTGCCTGTGCCAAAGGCTCCATTGCAAACATTGGTAATCTGTTTGGCATCTATGTTCATCCAAGCGTCCAGACTAACAGGAATAACAGTTGGGTTAAGAAATTGCTGAATCTCATTGTTAAGGCTATAAGCCTCCCCCGCTGTGTTTAGAGTAGTATCCGATCTAAGGTCGGCAGAACTTGGAGGTGGAAAAGAGGAAAGGGCCACGGGCAGTTTCTTCTTAACAGTACGTATCTTCCTTTGGGTTGGAGTTGAAGACATGGTGGAAAACGTGTTCGGAAAGCAGAATCCCTAGCTGCTTGGGGAACACTGTGGAGAGACACTACAGGGGGCTGGGGGACTAGTTGAAGCGTTGAAACAAAAGCTCAATATCAGCCCTGGTTATAACTTGGCTAAGTTGAATCAATCGCATCCAAATGAAAGGAGTATATCTGCCAGAAGGATACAGTCATACAGCATACCGTATGGTGGAGCCCCCTGCTCCAATCTCACAGGGTCAAATGAAAGGTGCAGAAGACGAGTGAAAATCCAATGGTGTACCTGCACTTTACATCCTCTTGTTCTCGATTAGTGAACTCATGCAGTGTAGCCCCCTTCAGTAATGATCACCTGCACCCTTGACCCCTGTGGGCTTCGCCAGTGCAGGGAGTGCTCAGGGGTTTTGATCTCAAAATCGCATTAAGACAGGTGGGCAGGGCTTGGCAGCGCCTGCAGGGCAACTCCTCTCCTCCATCCTGCGGGACCGATAACTCGCACCCTTGTATCATGCACTTCCAATTGTACCGACAACTAAATATCACTGTTATTCCCAACATTTGTGTTAGAAAAGACTAACGGCCTCATCATAAATTGAGAAAATTGGAAATTTACCCCTCTGCCAAATTACGGTGCTGAAACTCTTAAGAAAAACAGCCTGCTTTTGTGTGGAGGCAAAAAAACCTGGATGTCTTGGAAGCAGAAGCGTCCTTGGGTCAATTGGGAAAAATCATTGGGGCTATAGACAATTCAGACAAGGGATTGCTGGTTGTCCAGAGGGGAAATGGGTATTGTATTGTGCTTAGCACACCTAGGTAGGGCCAGATGCTCAGATGCAGCAGAATCACTAAAACACAGGCCAAAGTTACAAATAACACCATGTTAAAGACCGACCAATGCCAATTCAGTTCAATGTCAATTCACTTCAGATGTGAGTGAGTGAGCCAAGAGGTCAAAATAAAGTCACCATAAGTGCTTGATGGTGCTGAAGGACCATATCAGGGTGATTTGTATAGAAAGTCAACAGGGGAGGCCAAAAACCTCATCTTTCTAAAATCCAGGAACAATTTCACTGGTAGTAAAGCATTCTCTATTATTTGAAGCAACCGGTAGATGGTACGTCATGCTATTAGCCCTACCACTACATATTTGAGCAGGGCCTTAAGAACTAGCCAATGCACTTCTATTTCATAGACCCATCTTCAACACTCCATCTGCCTACATGCTGTTAAGACCCACCTACAGCATATAGGGTCTTACAGAAATAAATAAAAACTCAGAATTCAGACTGGCCTCATGGAAACATTTGAGCGGATGTTCCCAAGCTTGCTCAGCAATCCAGTGTTCTTGGGGCCCCATGCTGGCGCTGGGTTTTCAGCAGAGATTGATCATTACTAAGATTTTCCATTACAGAGAACAAGACCTAATACTAAAGGCCATCAGAGAGAGGGGGAGACCTATGGTATCAATCATCCAAAACCACATTTCCAAACTATTAAACAAATTATCAATACGAGCGTGAGCACAACATAAAGGTTCATCAAGTAAAAAATACTTGAATACATTTTCAGGAGCAAAACAATGAATACCGATTGCATCTATGCAAGTAAATGCAAACAGAAAAAAGTACCTCTTCCTTAGTACTGGGATGAAACCACTAAAAGTACTTTTAATTTTATTTTTCTTTATTACTTCCACACACAACATATAACAACATTCCCGACATTTGCAGTCACATGTGTTTCACAATATGCATTACCTGTTCGACTTCTATAATGTCTTCCCCTACCTCCCTCCCCAAAAAAAAAAAAAAAAAAAAAAAGAAAAAAAGGAAAACACTCTAGCATTACACATTGTACCTCCGGCAACAGTTACTCAGGGCAAGTCCTCCTCGAGGTTCTCAAGCAAGTCCTCGTCACTGAGGGCACTACCGGTGCACCCATGTAGCGAGGCTATCATTTGTCTCCATTCCAAGAGTGGTCCTACTTCCTCTCTCCCTCTCCTTCGCTGACCGCCTCATACCATGCCATTGTCTCCGCATCTGCCCACTTAAGGAGGTCCTCCCAGCACCTCTCCACTCTAGGTCTGTGAGCAGCTTTCCAGCTCATGGCGATTCTCCTCTTGCCCAGGATACATGCTAAGTCTGAGTTTGCATACAGGTTTCAATTTACGTGGCCTGGTGAATCCCCTAGCATGCATGCATGCCCAGATGGATTCTACGTCTAACGTAATCCCCTTCTCGGATAGCTTGAGTTTCACCTCCCCCCAAAATTTCCCGACTTCCGGGCATGCCCAGAACATGTGGATCATCCCGGCTCTCTCTTCACCACACTTGGGGCATGTTTGTACCTCTGCGTTTCCAAATTTTGCTATCATACGGGGGGTCATATATGCTCTATGAGTGACAAAGTTGGATTTGTTGTAACCTGGCATTTCTAGACACCTTCTTGTGATACTTTAGGGCCCTCTCCCATTGCCCGTCTTGCCAGGCTTCTCCTGCTTCCTCCTCCCAGTCCCGCCTTAGATCAGTGAGCTCTTTCCCCACTTTCAGCATTGCTAATTCGTAAATCCTGGATATTTCGTGCCCCCCCTCTGAGATTTCATACATTGTTTCGATGGCCGTGGTCGGGAGCTCCGCCAACTCTGGCTCGGACCATGTTTCTTTCACTTTTCTGACTAATCTGTTATATGTGATGTACTGTCCAGGCTGTACCCCGGTCTCCTCCACTATTGTTTGGAAATCTACAACCTCTCCCTCCTGCCAAATGTCCCCCAAGGTGGCTAGGCCCACAGGATCCCAGTATTTTCGGATCATTCTTCTGAGTTGGACATCTGCTCCGCATAGCGCCACCAGTGGCGCCTGCGGGGAGCACGGGGCCACGCCCCCCCATGGACCGGCACGCATTGTGCCATACCTCCCACCCCAATCTGAGCAATCCTGGTCTCCCTTTCATCTCTGGTTTGGGAAGCCAGATTAGTCCTCGTAAAAAAGTAAGGGACACTTTCCTCCTTCAGCAGCCTGGACTCTGCCGTCTCGTTTTCCGCCAGCCACCTGGCCACATATTGTAGTTGTGCCGCTAAGTGGTATATCTCAAAGTTTGGTAACTCAATCCCCCCCTTTTTCATATGCGTTCTGAAGCTTCCACAGGGCCACTCTGTTTCTTGTGTTATGCCACAGGAAGCCCCTGCACAGGCTGTGCAGTTTAGTAAAGAAGCACTTAGGCACCATGTATGGGATATTAGAAAAGTAGTGCAGCAGCCTTGTCAGAACCACCATCTTCAGCAGGGTCGCCCTTCCCACCATAGACAACGTTAGCTTGGCCCAAAACTCCATGCTGTTTTTCACGTCTTCCACCGCTTTCTCTGTATTATGTATGTGCTCGGCCGCTACCGTATGATAGATGTTAATCCCCAGGTATCTAAACGTATCGGTCTGCCATGCTATTTGCATGGTGGGCAGGTTAGATTGTGAAGTGTCTCTGTATCTGCCCAGGGGAAACAGTTGGTTTATCAGGGTTGATCTTAATCCCGGAGAAGGCCGCATAGCGTTCCATCACTTCTAAAATGTATTGCAGGTTCTGCTCCGGGTAGCGCAGGTATAAAAGCATGTCGTCTGCGTATAGCAATATCAGGTGCAGTCCCCCTTTGGTGCGCACCCCTATCTCGCCGTATTGTTGTCTGAGGTAGACAGCCAAGGGCTCGAGAGCTAATATATACAACATTGGCGACCATGGGCAACCCTATCTCGTGCCCCTGCCCAGCTGCCAGCTTTCCGATATGATTTTCCCCGTTCTTACTCTGGCAATGGGGGAGCTATAAAACAATCCCACCCACCGCAAGTACCCAGGTCCCATCCCGAATCCCTTTAAGGCCGCCATCAGCCAAGGCCATCGGACAGAGTCAAATGCCTTAACTGCGTCCAGTGAAACTACAGCGATTTCGTCTGAGTCGCCCTCTGTCTGCTCTACGATATGATGGAGCCTCCTGTGGTTATCGGATATGCTCCTACCCGGAACATAACCCGTTTGGTCGGGGTGTATTAGTTTATTTATCATTGGTTTAAGTCTATTAGCAAGTACTGTGGTTAGGATCTTACTGTCCTGGTTCAGCATGGACAGTGGACTGTACAACCCGCAGTCCACACTGGGCTTGCCTGGCTTGAGGAGGGGGGATGATCATTGCTTCTCTCAGGGACTCCGGCAGTCTTCCGATCTCTCATGCCTCATTCAACATGGCCAACAGTGGAGGTAGGATCTCTTGTCTGTATGTTTTATAAAACTCACTGGGGAGCCCATCCATGCCAGGGGCTTTGCACGTGGGTAGATGCCTCTAGATGCACTAGACTGCCTCTAGTTCCGCCAGCATGATCAGGGTTTCTACGTTTTCTCCATCTTCGGAGCTTAGTTGGGGCAATCCTATGTCCTCTAAGACCTCGAGAGTTTCTCTTTCCAAGTCCTCCCCCACATCTACGTAGAGGTGTTTGTAAAATTCGAGGAATTGCTTGTTCACCATTTCTTGGGTATTACAGATCTGTCCCGCCTCTCCCATTACCTCCCTAATCACTGGCCTTTGTTCCTCGTTTTTATACAGCCACGCTAGCAGCCTCCCAAGTTTGTCCCCACCTGCATGTCGTTCAATATATTTCTTATAATTTAAGTTACTGAGCCTGTCCCTTAGCCCCGCCCCCTCCAATTGCAGCTGGCTCGCCCCTTCAGAGTGTTCCTGTGCAGTTCCCTCCTTCCCCATTATTGTTTCCAGTCTCTTTTCGATATCCTGCAACTTCCGCTCTATGCCTCTTTGGAGCCCTTTGGATTTGGCAATGGCCGCCCCTCTGATTACCACCTTGAAGGCCTCCCACAAGGTCCCATCCGATTCCACACTTCCTGTGTTAAGTTCAAAATAGTTAATTATCTCCTCCCGGAGGTCCTCACGAAATGGAGCGTCGCTCCGAGTCTCCATGTGGGAACTCTGGCTCTAGGGGGCTGGTGTCTCCACTCCAGGACCAAGGGGGAGTGATCTGACAGAATCATGGCTTTGTATTCTGAGCCCACCACCTCCCTAGATACTTCCGGGGGTGGTGAACATGTAGTCCAACCTTATGTATAGATTGTGTGGGGCCACGTAGTGGGAGTAGTGTCTCGCTGTCGGGTGCTGCTGTCTCCATGTGTCTTCGAGTCCTAAATCCCTCAGGAGGGCCCGTAATGCTCTCGCTGCGGGTGTGGGTCTATCAAATTTCGTGTCCGATCTATCTAGTGTGGGGTCTAGTGTGCAGTTAAAATCCCCCCGCCCCCCAAATGACCAGCTCGTCTACGAGGGGGCTAATCTTCCTATACAGCGATTTGTAGTATGACACAGTATCCCGATTAGGAGCGTATGTATTGATGATACTTATTTCCTTGTTTTCCAAAAGTCCTCCCATCTGGCTCCGCCACTGCCTGTAATATCTGGAGAGGCACATGAGGTGCCACCCATATAGTCAGCCCCCTGGCCTATACCGAGTAAGTGGCACCCAAAGTAGTGCCCTTCAATTTTTTCTTGATTATCTCCTGTTTATCCTTCGTGAGGTGGGGTCCTTGCAACAGAGCTACGTCTATTTTTTGCCTCCTCAAGTACATCATCACTTTGTTTCTCTTCAGATAAGTATTGAGCCCCCTGACGTTCCAGGTTACCACACTAAGGTCACCCATCCCCCCCTTTCGGTCTCTCCTCTTTTCTCCCACTCCGGAGTTCCCAGCTCGGGGCTGCTCAACCCGAATTACGCACAGAGGCGCGCGGGTACATGCTCGCTCTCTAACTACTACCCCCGCACATATGCCCCAACTCCATCCCCTGCCTCCTCCCGTTCCCACCCCAACTGTTGCCTAGCTCCATCTCAGGCGAACCCTCATTTGGCCCCGTCCGACTAGTCCGGTACCGGGAACCCAGCAGGTGGTTACCGCTCGAATGGACTCCACTAACCTATCTAAAGGAGTATGAGATTGGGTACTCTGTTTCTCCCTTTTATGTGCTACAGCTCGTTTGCTTGCCCTTTGAGTGACACGACTATATTCAAGTCCCATTTTCTCATCTTATACAGCACCTCTTTCGCCAGTGTCTCTGCATCATTTCTCTGCGCTGCTTTTTCTGGCCATCCTTTCCTTCTGGGCAATTTTGTGCGTCCAGCCAATCCGTTGCCTCCTCTGGGGTGTCAAAAAATAGTCCTGTTCTTGTGGAACACCTTCAACCTAGCAGGATACATCAGCATGTATCTATGGCCCGCTTCCCGTAGCCTTCCCTTTATTGCCCCGAAGTTGAGTCGCCGTCGTTGCACCTGTAGTGTGCAGTCGGGATAGGCCGTGACTGAGGCGGATGCCCTGCGGATTGTGCCCCCCTTTGCAAATAAATTCCAGGATCATTTCTCTATCACGGTAGTTTTGTATTTTGGCTATGATGGGTCTCGGGGGTGCTCCCGGGGGGGGGCCTCCTAGCCAAGGCTCTATGCGCTCTCTCCACTGAAAATCCCTGGGTAAGCGTTCCCCCTGCTATTTCTTGCAACAGCATTGATTCAATGTATTCCGTGGGGTTCGATCCCTCTTCTCCCTCTGGGAGCCCCACGACACGTATGTTGTTTCTGCGTGCCCGTCCTTCGCCTCTGCTCTCCAGGTTGTCCACCTGTTGGCGTAGTGTGTGGATTTCTGAGGTGTGTGTGGTGCAGGCCGCTGTGTTGGCCTCCACTTCTTTTTCTAACTCTCCTGTGCGGTCAGCGATTGCTCTTACGTCTTGTCTCAGGAGGTTCAGGTCTATTTGCACTGCATCAATTTTGACTTCCAGCACCACTTTCAGTGTGGCCATGGCCGCTTCCAATTTCGTGTCCCACGCTGCTTTCAAGTCTGCGATGGCTTCAAGGATTTGCTGGTCTCCTCGCGCTGGGGATGCATCCAGCTGGGCGCTTCTGTCTTTACTTCTAGCTCCTTCCGTCGGCCGCAAGGTTTTTGTGAAATCCTCCATCGTAGATTGCTTCCCTTTTGTTTTGTTCATCTCAGTTGCCATGTCTTCAGCGATTCCAGTTGGGCAAGCTTCCTACCTCGGGTGGTGCGTCTCCTTGCTGCTACCAGGCTCTCAGTCTCTCTTATGTGGGCCTGTTACTGTCTCCTTCAGGTGCCCGAGCACCGCTGTCTGTATGCCAGGCTATAGCTCGTGTGAGCTAGTTTGTTTTGGTACCACCAGAGTCAGTCCATCCTGTCTCTAGACCTCATCTGGGACAGCCTACTTGCGCCACTCCTTATGCCTGACCCCGGCCTGGCGCAGCAGGGCACATGTGAGGGGTGCCTCCGGGCAGTGCTCCGAGTGCCGTTGCGTTACTCGGCGAGGTCTTCCCCTCGTCTGCCTCCTGACATTGGGGTAATGCCTCCCCTCCTTCTCGGGCTGTCTGTGGTTATGGTGCTGCTCCAGGTGCTTTGGGTGAGCTAGTCTCTATGCCCTGTAATGTCTGTGTGGGCTTCTGCAATGTGTTACAGTGCAGCCATGCCTCCTCTTACCCATGGCTGATACTTGCTCAAAGACCTGCCCCGTGTCGTGGGTCCTGCGCAGGTTTGTTACCCACTGTGCTGCCTTCCACGGGGTTCAGGTGTTTTTTTAATTTTATTTTATATTTTTACCCCCTGCGGCTCATGGTGGGGTGCCTCCTTTATTTCCTCCTGTCCACCTCCCCTTCTGTTTCCGATGCTGCGGGGGCTGCCACAGCATAGTGCAGTGGGGGACAGGCTTACGCTCCCTTAGCTCTCCACGCCCCCGGATTGCCGTAGCCAGATTGTAAATCCTGCTTCGGAGGCCCTGCTCCGTGGCTGTGGGCACAGTGCGTTAGCGCACCGTCCTTCTCCCAGTGTGCGCCTCGGGTCGGGTCCTATGAGGCTGGCACTTGTGCGGCCGGAGGGGGAGGAGGGGAGGGGCCATCTGGCATGTGTGGCTCCTGCTCACCCACAGGGCTTGATCTCTCCTCGCTGTCCACAGCCGCCTGGGCTCCTTCAGTGATCTCGGAGCGCCCGATGCGAGCTGCAGTGTCCGGGGGCCCTGCTTTGCTTCGTCGCTCTCCCTGGAGTGTCCCGCTCTCCGCCTCCTCTTAGGGTTCACACGTGCTGGCGGGCGGTTCTACGACTTTCGGTTCCCTAGCTCCCGCAATGCTCTGGTCCTCTGGCATACACACAGCGCTTTCCGGGTACATGCCTGCGATGCCCCTCTGCTTGGATAATTCCGGCAGCGTCTTTGTGCCCGGCCCGCCTCTTTGTTCCTCGGAGCCGTGGCCATTTTCAAAAGGGGTGCCCTTCTGGCCAGCGGTCTGTTGAAATTCGGGTTTAACTGTTTCTGGCAAGGTCGGATTTCGGTCGCTTAGTGCGAGTTGCACTCTCCCGATATTCCCACACGCTCATCTAATTTTTCGATGGGTATACTGCATTGGGGAAGCAAATATTCGTAGGATTATTGTCGGATATCTGGGAGCTCCGGAGTTTCCGTCCCTCTACATGGCTGGTAGCCACGCCCCTCTTCCACTAAAAGGAATAGTGCACTCAAAAATGTTATGATCTTAAAAGATGGGCAATAATACAAAATATGCAATCATCATTTTAATGAAAGTTCCTATGTAAAATATTACACAAATGATGTTTAAACCCCTTTAAAATCAAGCACTAGGAGGTGTCCATTTTGTGAAATGGACGAGCCTCCTGTGCTTGAGTTAATCTCTGCCCTTGCGGCACTAATGGAGCAAAAGCCACCTGCTGGTAGCTTTTATTACAGCGATTTTGCTTCATTCATGCCGAAGACGCAAAGAGCAGAGAATGCAGGCAGGAAGGCTGCTGCCTGGTAAGTGCTTATTTTTATATTCAAACCACAGCAATTTTAAATACAACCGCATTGTATTTATAACTGCAGCAGCTTTCGTTTTGAGTCTCCCGGGCTCCTCTGAGCCGGTGGAGCCCGGGAAACTCAAAACGAAAGCCACTGCAATTATAAATACAACGTTGTATTTATGATTTCCATGGTTTTCTAACTACGGCAATCATAAATACAACAACGCTGTATTTATAAAAGCACTTCTCTGCTCTCCAGCACCAATTTAAAAGATACTACAAAAGATAAACAATAACTAACATTCATATCAATCACCAGTACAAGAGAAAATCTACATATCTCTGAAAGCAAAAATATAAAAACGCATGACATGAAACAAAAAAGCTGAATTAAATGTGGATATCATCATGTTGGTTACATGTTATAACTTGCAAAATTTGAAAACTGAGCAATGAAGCATCTTGCCACTGGGGAATTAAGACAATACGCTATACATGCACGCCAATATCACATGTATCACCAGCTCAATAGATTTCCTGTGAATTTCTGGTATTTCAACTCTGAGATTTGATCTCATTCTTTCAATTCAGTGGGGTTGGGAGTGTGTTTTTTTGTCTCTGTCTTTCTCTCATTTTATACACAATTTATATTATGCAATTTGTTCATTTGCGTACATTGATTTCCATTGGTTGTACTAGTTTGTTCTTTCAGAAATTACACAACACAACCTCTTCTGGTAGGTCTACACATGGTCAGGCATTTATGTATGACAAGCAATATAGATGTAAAGAGTGTACTTTAGTTCAGCTTTTTTATTTACATGGTATGCATTGAATTTGTATTTTTGCAATGACAGACCTTTACATTTTCTCTTCTACTGGCGACAGGTATGTTTGCTAGCCATTATTTATCTTTAATAGTTTTATCTTTTGTAGTTATATTTCCAGAATTGATCATTACTCAAGTATTCTTAGATGGATCATAAAAATATTTTAGCCTGTTGGACTACGTGTCCGAAATGCAATGGCCATATTCATGTGGGCTTCCATGTAGTTCATGATGAAGAGATATTTCTACATTAAAGCATCGGATCATAAAACCTCTGATGCAATATGGATTACTTTTTGGCTGTACATCCGAGGACATTATTTGAGCATTTTATAGTTTCTACACCATCAGCGAGCACACAGTACAAAGGAAGTGGTTATTGGTGCTTTTTTTCATTTTTAGACAATAGCCCACATATACAGGGCTCCCAAGAAACCTTTTAACATGTATGCGGGAAGCTTTGAGAAAAAAGTTGGAATACTCTATGCTCTTCACAGCTAAAATGAAGAGTATTCACAACGGCAAGTCCCATTTTCTTTACTTTGACAGGAAAAGCTGATGCTTACATCTATTCAGAGCATGTTACTCGTCCTCCTTGGAGTATCCTATCCAAGCCAGCACACGTTGGATTGAACAAGCCAACACATTTTGGATTGAATTATGATTGACATGTTTATTGTTAACCATTTGCCCATCTGAAAATGGAATTAGCCCTACGTTGAAGATACAATGTTACTTGATTTATTCACAGACCACATCTAGGCTGACAGTGATATGGAGGAGATCACTGCTGGATATCTCCCACATGCCCAGAGCGCCTTGGCCCATGTGCTGGATTCCGATAGTTTTGCCCATACCTCTCACTAGTTCTTTGTCTCGTTTTCTCTTTAATGTTACTCGTTTTTTTCTGTAGGGCTCGAGTTAATGTGTCTGTTAATTTCCTCTTTTCTCGTCTTCACTTGGTTTCTGGGAACACATACTGAAGATTGGAGATGTGCCAGTGTGGGAGAGTGTGGGTAGTACTGCAATTAGATCCATGTTCTATGAAAGGAGTCGCGATCTATTAGGAGATATGCAACACCTAATTAATGCATGGTAGAAGGGTGCAGAAGTAAGATCAACACAATGGTGACATGGCGATTGCTACAAACTTTTTTGTATCCAAAGGAAAATTTGAAACCCTACCTATCCCTAATACTAAGAGGGGTTTCTCTGCTTCAAATAATAAACTATGGAACCTGTCAGAATGTCCAAAATATTAAGTGTCCACCGTCGTATCAACGCACAATTCTTTACCTAACACTTAAAAATAACTAAAGGTAAAAGTGTGCTGGGCCCAGAGGATCTTCTGGACAAAGGGTTTTAAAGTTCCTTTGAAATGGGCCAAGTGGAATATTTCCCTTCCGCTGGTTTCTCGGTTTCACAAAGGTTCAACAATACCACAGGGGATGACTCCCTCCCCCTGGTTTCTCCCAGGTTTTCCGCAGCACCAGAGTTGACAATTCCCTTCCCCTGGTATCTTCTACTTCCTTAGTTGTGGGTTCCTGACCCTGGTTGGTTGACCAGGTACTCTTCCTTGCCAGGTAGTGTGGTGATTAAGAGGTATGATGCTTCTCTTACTTCCCAGCTCTCTGTATACAGTCTACCTTATTTACTTCCCTGCAAAGCACTGTACTTATGAAGAGCCACAAAAATACACTGGGTTGCTTTTATGGGTGCAGGTACAGACTCGCACTTTCGGTGGATGAGGAAGTAATGGGTATTAGAGGGAACCAGCGCTTCATATCTGAGTTCTAAATAAACCAGTGTTGTTTTTTGTGTGGGATCCCAAGAATGAAGGATTACTCATGTTTTTGGTTCTTTTCATTTCGGTTTTTATTGTTGCTCAAGGTGCCGACGCATGTTTCGACCCCACAAGGGTCTTTATCAAAGCTTTGGTATTTGTGAATCATACCGCAATTGACCAGTTTTGGAATTTGTGTCAAGATGTATGCGTAAAATTAAACAAAATCAAAATTGCGGGGTGTAACCAGTGTGGTTAGTGTTTGGTATAAGTGCGGTGACATAACCATAATTTAAAACAAGGTGAGTACCATATGAGGTAAATTATTAATTGCATTGTGTACATTTCAAATGTATTAATTGGCGAGTACCATTTTCAAGTTTGCATGATATGAAGAATATATGCTTACAACAAGTAGAGCAGAAAATGCCCCGGGGGTGGGGGGAGTAATGGGGGTATTTAGAAAAGATATTTGGTTAGATTGTTTGCTCCATTTAACCTGGGTGTTGAGGAGGCTCATATGGGATCTCAAAGGTTAATTTGTCTTAATTGACTTATCAATTAGTTTGGTCTAATGGGCTTGCACCTGGTATACTCTCCTGCCAGGTACTGTGACTATGAGCAGCAACGAGGATTCTCCTCCACAAGTTCTTTGGTTTCCATTGATACAATAGGTTATTTATAATGCCCATAGGTTTCTAAATGCAGACCCGGGGGTCGAACCTGTGTTGGTCGTCTAGCTTCCAAGGCGAGTACAATGCCCCTAAACTATCCTCCCGAGACTATTACAGACCCCTACTCTAGGGCTTTCTTACTTCATGCCTCTCCGCCACTGGCTTAGGGACCAGGCGCCTGCTCCTTCACCCGCGTACCTTGTCTCGTGGTCTGCGGTGGTCCTGAGGGTTTTGCAACACGTGTGGTCTGCCGCAGGGCTTCAACGCCTCTCGGCATCTTCCACAAGATGCCGAGATGAACAAACAAGTTAGCGCCATAGCCTCTGCATCTGCCTCCAGCACCAAACTCATCAATGCCATTAAACCCTACCTATCCACCCCCAACCGCCTTTCCATAGCTAAAGCAACTATAGGAGCCAAACTGGACTATTGCAGCGCTTTCTTAGCTGGCACCTCCGCCAAGAACATTCAAAGACTGCAAACTACACAAAACAATGCAATCAGAGCCGCTATGAGCATCCCTAGAAGAGACCATATATCCCACGCCAGATGTGAAGCACGTTGGCTCCAAGTCAAAAACTGTATAACTCTGAAAATCCTTACCATCACACACAGATGTATACACAAAACCGCCCCAACATACCTATCTGAAGCACTATCCAGGACCACATTCACATGCCCCACCAGAGCTCAGTACACCAACCAATTACACATACCACACAAAGAGCTAAAGCTGGAGGTCTAGGCTTCTCTTACATTGCACCAAAACTCTGGAACTCTCTCCCAGCCACCAATAGAGCTGAAAATTCCATCTCTGTCTTCCGCAACAACCTCAAGGCCATGTTCCTCAACTAGCAGTACCACTCCCCCCACTGCCATCCTTATTGTAATATAATACAAATGTAGAACTTTACTGTAACCTGTACATATGCTACCAATGACTATATAACTATTTTGTACCCTGTATATATATATTGCTAATGACTACCTAACTAAGATTTGTACTGTAACAAGTGCCACAATGTCCTTGGACTGTTGTGCGCTATATAAATACGAATAAAACAAAACAAATAAAACAAACTGCTCTGCTGTGGCTCTGCCGTGCAAAGCCTTCTCCGGGTGGCGTGGCTCCTAATCCCCATGCTCGCTGGTCTTCAGGGACGTCTGGATCTTCTTCTCTGCCTCCCAAGCGGTCTATCCACACCAGAGTTGCTTTGCACCGGCTTGCCCTGTCTCGGCGTCCCAGTCTGCCTTCTTCCTCCTTCTCCAGTGTTCGCCTTTGCGATTCCTCCAGGGAGGGCTTGACAGACTTCTAAGTCCTTCTTTAGTTTTTATACATATGCAATATCCACAATGACTAGCCTCATCTTGTCGGTTCCGCTGGGTGGTGTTCACCACTCCACGCCTCATCTTCATCTCAGTATGATCATGGTTAATCTCCACTGGGTCACAGATGTTCTTCCTTGTCCCAGTTCTGCAGTGGGCCTCACATGGCTAGTCCCTATTCTTCCTCGTCTCAGAATAAGGTAGCGGGATGGAATGGTCAACCCTACAGACATATTGAGGTGTGTGGGACTATGTTACCCTTTACAGAGTCAGAGGGCGAGTGAGGTGATAAAGGGGCAGTTTGGTACTGCATTCTCCCCAAGATATCCTCCCTGTCTCAAATAAGGGGCTTCCCTCCCCATGTTATACTCCCACAATGCATCACCCCCAGGGGGACTATTGGACTGTGGCTGCACCGTCCTGGACCCATGGGAAGGGTCCCACCCATGGGAGAAGGGACGACATCTAGGAATTAATCAAAATGGTCATTTCATGTGTGGGGGGATTATGATGAGCCAATTCTCGGCCCAACCCTTAATTTTCACTGCTCAAAACACTTTCCAGTCTCTTGGAATGTGCTGGGGCTAAATAATGCAATTAAAACACGAAAGATATTAGTACAACTGGGACTACATCAAATCAAGGTAGCCCTAGAGCACACGAAAGATATTAGTACAACTGGGACTACATCAAATCAAGGTAGCCCTAGAGCAGGAAACGCACGCCTGATCTTGGACCTCTGAAGTATGCCAAGTATTGGGGGGTGGGGTGATCTTCAAATGGTACTCAAGCTGCCAGTCCCACTCTAGGGAGGTCTTTCTATTGTTACACAAAAACATACAACTCATTTAATTCAAGCAAGTATTGGTCCTGCTTGCCACTGGGTCGTTGTCAATGGAATTCTTTGGTGTATTCCTATATCCAACATCAATCTTTACACTCCCAACTACGAAGACCCTGAGTTTTCCCAACAGATTTTCTCCAAGTGTCTTGAGTTTCTCAGATCAGAGGTCCTCATACTGTGGATAAAATGGTTATCCTAGCAGATAGGTCCTCAAACACACATCACACAGCTAGAGCCCTTTCGGACAAAAAGTGTACATTTGCCCTAATGGGTACTTCACAGAGATTAAGATACGCATTCAACACAATACACATTTTACTCCTCCATACAAGACAGTTTTTCCTCAGATTTACGTGTGGTTATCCTTGAGACGTTTACTGGCAGCTTGTATGGAACGAGATATCCCTCCCTAGATGTTATCTGATCACTCCCCCACATGGCCAACTCTCTGGTTGTTGACCCCCACATAAGAGTTTCTAGTGGTTTGAAGCAGATGCGTTAACTGATATATTGTTGAGTAATGACATTCAATCCTTTCATACATACACTCAGTTGGTTGCAGATTTTACCTCACTGTTGGAAGCCTTTAAGGTTTGTATAAAGGGTGTGTGCATTGGCAAGGAGGCTGGTGGGCAAGATTTAGTGCAGTCCAACTGGTGTGGGACTAAAGATTTATCTCTTGGTATTAGGTAACCCACCTTTTGATATAGGCCTGTACTACACAAGTTGGTAGTGTGACTGAGCACCCAGGCTCATTTTAAGAGGGGTAATGTGAGATGTAGAGCTGTACAATGAAATCAGTAAATACAAGTATCCAATTAAACACTTACACACTTAATGTTAAATAATACATTATTTATACACAAAGATATTAAAGCATTCTTTAAAAAGCAGTAATTAGCTGTAACATTAATCTCAAGTTATGATTCAATTCAGAAAGTGAACAATAAAGTAGGTGAGTAATTCATTCATATGTTACATGTTCCAGCACCCGGAGGTGACATCATTTGAGGTAGTATATAGCATTATATAGCATCACCTTTGCAATATTGAGTTTTCAAGGAAGGAAAGGTTAGGGTTAGAGCAGAACAGACCGATAGGTTATAAGAACAAGTAGATTCTCCAAAAGGGATGCAGGCAGTCTATTATCCCAGCATTAAAGAGTTGAACATGTAAAACCTGTGCATGAACAAGCACTGCCAAAGCCAATAGGTTCAGAACGAGGCCATTAGGAAGACAGGACAGCCAAAGTCAATGGGCAATGTCAAAGTCCTGATGCTCTTCTTAGAAATATATTAAATAGTCTGTGTTCAAAAGAGAAACACAGCAACTCAAGAGGAGTCACCTTTAGAAAGCACAAGCTGTAAGGCCAAAGCTGGTAAGTTGAGGTCAACTTAGTATAGGGTTAAATTGCACGCCCAAGATAGGAAGCAGCCCAAATGGCAAAAAGGATAAGTACCCCCAGCCCCACAGTACCTTTGAAATGAAGCAGTTCCAGCTGGTTGCCTTCACAATGCAGTCGACCCTTGTTCCTGGTCCTTGGTCGTGGTGACGACAGGGAGGAAGTCTGGTAGGCTCCTGCGGCAGCACTCGAGACAGGGACTCAGCAGCAATGGATCTTTTGTCCATTCAGCAGCTCTTTGTGGTTTTGGCGCCTTTTTCCCAGTGCCAAAGAACAACAAAAAGCTCTGGTTAGGATTTCCTTGATCCCTCGTCCTGGACTCTGGTAAGGGGACTCTGGACGCAGATTTTTTGCTTCTGTAGGGTCCTCGATGCCCACGAACATCTGGCCAGATTCAGACTTTGGAAGACAATGCACTCGCAAGTGGTCACGGTACCGTGGGTATTGAGCTTCTGCAACCTTGGAAAGCCGTATCAAGTTTGGGGTTGCGCAAAAATAGAGTTTGTCTCGAGGCTAGTTGCTCCCACCAGCCTACTGTCTCACCAGTCTAAGGGAGGAAGTACTTTACGGGTCTTCCCTGTAGATTCAAAAACAGGGACAGCACAGCTGCAGGGCTTCACCGGGCACATCACAGTGAAGGAGGTTGCTTCCGTTTTCACTAGTCTTCGATGTCAGATCTTGTCCTCTAGTAGTTGACTCTGCTCTTAATCCCAAAAACCTCACTTTTTATGCAAGTTCCCATTCATTCAAAGCCCTAGGCTGTAATTCACACAGCAGGGTGGCTGTCACCCAGTGTCATGATCTCTGCTTCCAAAAGGTCAGGGTTTTCCCAACTCCCTTGGAAGCAGATCCATAACCCAGGTTCCGAGTGCCAACCAGTCCCAATTGGGACCTTTTGGACCCAGTCCTGGCGCCAGTGGCACCAGGCTCATAAATATGCCCAGTCCCAGCGCTGGAAGCGCCGGGCTCATAATGCTTGGGTGGACTTACCTGCAGCAGACCATGCTGCTTACTTGCCTGCCAGTTGAGCCTCTGATCCTCTTCTGTTTGGAACTACTTTTCCTGTTGGGTGGGGCAGGAGCCACTCCCTAGGTTCAGAACACTGGAACTCTTCTGGAAAGCAGGAACTCTTTTCTTACCTAGGCGTGGCTGTGGAAGGAGACACCCAAGCACTACAGGAGGCTATTTAAACCACACCCGATGGATGAATCTTGCTTTGCGTTATTCTGCATCCTCTGCAGCAGAACGCTCATCGTGTCTTCTGCATCTGATCCTGGGCCTAAGGAAAAAGGCTTACCATCCTGAATCCAGTCTTCAGCAACACCTATAAAGACAAGAAAGAACAGGTTAGCATTACGGTCTTCAGTGACAGCGCTTCACTTACCTGGTCCATCGGCTGTCACCAACGCCTCGCGCTGCATTCCGGCATCTGAAAGACAAAGGCTTACCTACTCTTCGTGCGCTCCGGAGGTCTTCGCACTGCATTCCGGCATCTGAAAGACAAAAGCTTACCAACTCTTCGCACGCTCCGGAGGCCTTCGGCGCTGCATCCCGCATCTGAAAGACAAAACAAGGTGCGTTTAAAGACATTGGGGAACTTTAATACTCACTTGCCATTACTCCTTTCCACATCTAACCCAGTGGGTATTCCGGCACCCTGCAGCCGCTCCGAACTTGTACCTGCAAAATAAAAAGACAGTTAGAGCGCATCGTGAAGCAGGCAACAAGCGCTTACTTACGTGCTTCCAGGCGCTTCTATTCATCACACGGGCTCCATCTTCAACTCACTTCAGCCCGTCATCCGCCATCGCCGGAACCCTGCAAAGCAAGAGACATCATTACTAAAGACTTCTAAAGACATTAGAATTACTCGAAACTTACCGTTCGGGCAGTAAACGACGGACAGCAGTCCTCTGAAGTCAAGAGGCCTGCTCCCCTTATCCAGTGAAGAAACTGGTTACAGCACCCTGCCCCGAGGCAGATGGAGACGGCGTTCACTTACCTAAGACATCTTACCCTTCGAGCCAGACATACAGTGCACAGAGGTCCAGCCCAAAGAGCCAGCCGTGTGTTACACATCACCTTTGAAGATACGGTATACGCCCAGTCAAGACCGGCGCCTCTACGGGAATCAGGTGAGCGTTACACCCAGGACAGCCAGCCAATTGGAACTGGTTTCACTCAGGCACACTTAGAGACAAAGGACAGGCAAGTTTCGAGACCCTCCCTGCCTCACTTGCTGGCTTTCCAGACACACTGGGGCCTAGGCGGGCTTCAGGGCTGAAGCCTGCCAAAGGCAAAACACTCACAGGACTCAAACCTTTATAAAATAGCCTTAACAGTCAGCGGCACGGGTTACAGTGCTGAGGAGTCATCTAGTCATATATGTGCAAGGCTCTGGCTAAGCGGTAGTGTCATCAGCCCTTTAAAGGTTAGTGAGAGTTTTAAGCAAGATTTTGTCCTTGGTAGAAAGCCACTTGTTTGGTTTCCTCAGTTCTGAGATATGCTCTCTCCTTGATATGCCAAGAGCCGCTCTGAGCGCATTGTTTGTGCGTGGAGCCACCCTTATGTAAACAGTCAGAAAACTAAAGACACGTTGTCACACTACATTCTTGGAAATTCCAAAAGCATTACTTAAAAAAGGAATAAAGGGGTGCCTTTAAAAGATTGAAGTGACAATTGGGAAGCAACAATTAGGCTGAAACAGCATCCAAGAAGGTACCCTAAAGAGCAGAAGCAAGTTTGACAAAAGGTCTTTCAGCTAGAAGCAAAGGTTTACAGGTACATCGCAATTAAAAGGGGAGGTATAAATAATACAGTGACAGAAGAAAATAATAATTGGCATATTTTAATCAAACAATATTTGTTCACAGGTTGATCAGTCAGTCTTCGAGTGAAGGAAGGAGTCCGAGAGAAAAGCCGAGAGCTGGTTTGTTATTTTATCCACTTCCCTCCGGAGTTGCCAACTTTGCAATTCAGAACTAAAAGATTGTAGAGTGGGCAAACCTAGGGGGTTTGTAGGATTCCTCATCTGCTGCTGCAGGAAAGAAGTTCTGGGACCTGAAAGAATGAAAGGCCCAAGTATTTAATCCTGCCTGAGGGACGATGAAATCTGAGCCTGAGCTTTCATAGTTCTTTGGGGAGGATGTTGGAGATGAAGGCAGCCAGAAATGAGACTATCTCTGGGGGCTAAAATAGAAGAGCTAAGTGAAAGGGTGCACAAGTCTTCAGATGTAGCTGGGCCATCCTATTTGAGGAAGGAGTTTGAGGACAACCTACCAATATTGTACCCAGAACCTGGAATGGGGTCGCTGAGGAAAGATCAATAAACTGAGGATAGAGTTAAATGGTGCCGGGAATCTCCCTGGTAACAACCCCTTTAGTGTCTCCAGAGAGATTTGGGGAGATTCTCAAAAATGTAAGTCTTTAATGTAATGTGAGTTACACTTTATTTGCCGTCCTGAATCGTTCCCAACAAACTTCAAGGGTGGCTTTTGCAATGTCATACCTGACAGGAGAGACAGCTGCCTTTGGAGGGAGGAGGGGTGTTAGAGTTGCATGATTGGGCTCAGTTTAAGTTCGAGTTTGTAAGATGTTCGACAGGCGCACCCTATCACAGAGTCTGGATGACGAATTATTGGAACGGAAGCAAGGAAATAGAGTTAGTAGCTTAGATTACACAATTCAGGGCCTTGGTTTTAGAAAGTGGTTGGCCCAAGGATAATAGAGCTCCACTCTCTATAAAAATAGAGGGTTACGAGAGGAGTTGAAAGATGCTTTGGCTACAACAGTGGATAGGGTGACCGCTTGCGAGGAATCAATTGCTTTGGTCCTGCAGTTAGATGCTTGCTTGTCGGAGAGAAGGTCTGAGAGAAGAAGAGAAGTATTCCTGAGAGTAGAACCTGGGTGAGAAGTGAATGGCCAAAGGGAGATTTGGTTGCAAGAGAGGTTAAGAGTTCTGGGAGAGAGAGTCAGGGAAGGCCGCCCCTCACTAAGGAAGAAAAGGGACGAAAGGAAATCCTTTGCCTGTACTGCTGGATAGTATGCATTTCGGGGGCAGATGTCCACGGGCTCCAAAATGATTTCCAGTCGATCCCGGAAGCGGTCAGCTGTTGGCGAACACCACTGAGACAGCAGTTCCACACATATATCTGAATGTATCCTTGCATTGGAATGGGAAGTTATGGTGCAGTAGTCCTTGTGTTATAGACTCAGGAGCTACTGGGAATTTCATGGACAGAAAACTGGCAACCAGATTGGGGGTCCCGGTAGTCTTCAAGGATATACCAGAACAGGTTAGGGCTGTGGACGGCACTCCGCTTTCATCTGGGCCAATTACACATACCACCTGTCAACTAGGAATGAAGATAACGGAAGGTCTGGAAGGTCACAGGGAAGAGAGTCTTTGAACTGATATACTCTCCACAATTACAAATCATTTTAGGAATGCCCTGGCTGATTTAACATAACCAGTTGGTTGATTGGGAAAAGGGAACAGTGGAGTTTAGATCTGGATTGTGCAGAGAGCGATGCAGTTCAGTGGCGTTTGAGTGGGAATCACAGCAAGGCAGCGAAGCGTCTTTGGGAAAATTTCGGGCAGGAGGGGCTGTTCAGTAGCATTATGTGGGAGCGAAAGTGGGAATTCTGCCGGATTAGCAAGGGTTTGAGGATGTATTTAGCAAACAAGAGTTTGGTGAACTTCCTCTGCATCGCCCCTATGATTGCATGATTGACTTGGAGGACGGGGCTCCAATTCCTTATGGTAGAATTTACGCTCTGAACGAAAAGGAAAACAAACATTTTAAGGATTATCTGCAAGAGAACCTGGCCAATGGTTTCATCCGACACTCCCAATCACCAGCTACTTTGTCCCCCATGTTTTGTGCACAAGAAAGAGAAATCCTTGAGGACCTGCATAGATTATAGAGCCTTGAACAAGATAACTAACAAATTGTTACCCCTTTCCTTTGATTTCACTAAGGTTGGACAGGATACAGGATGCCAAGATCTTTACCAAGTTAAACCTGAGAAGAGCCCATCATCCAATTAGGATTCGAGAAGGCAACGAGCGGAAGACCGCCTTCAGAACGCGATGTGGGTTATTCGAGTACCAAGTAAGCCGTTCAGCCTTTGTAATGCTCCTGCAGCATTTCAATTCTTTATCAATGAGGTGCTTCAGGAATATTTAGATGTTTTTGTGGTGGTCTACATAGACGGCATCTTGATTATTTGTAAGGAACTAGCTCAACATGGGGATCACGTCCGTAAGGTGCTGAATACATTGAGAGAAAATCACTTGTTAACCAAACTAGAGGAAGGTCAGTTAGGATTTGTCATCTCGCCTGAGGGGTTGGAGATGGACTCAAGAGCGATAAGGGCAGTAAAGGAATGGCAGACGCCAACTAACATAAAAGAGATTCTGAGTTTGATTGGCTTTGCAAACTTCTATCGTCGGTTTATTCAAGATTTTTCACATGAGGTGGCACCAATTACACAGTTGTTCAGAAAAGGAGTGACGTTTGCCTGGAGTGGAGAGGCGCAAGACGCATTCACCTATCTTAAGGAGAAGTTTGTCACATGGCCCATCCTACTTCACCCGGATGTGGACCAACCTTTTATCATGGAAGTGGATGCTTCCGATGTCACTATGGGAACAGTTTTGACATCGGGAGATGGGACAACTTCATCCAGTAGCATTCTTATCCCAAAAATGTTCTTCTGCTGAAAAGAACTATACCATCTCAGATAGAGAACTTCTAGCTATTAAATCCGTTTTTGAAGAATGGCGACATTATTTAATGGGCTCCAGACATCGTGTGACTATGCTAAGCCAGCAACGAAACATCACATTTTTACGCTCAGCCAAGTCCTTGACAACTAGGCAGTTGCACTGGTCCTTGTTGTTTTGCTAAGTATGACTTTGTAATAACGTTTAAGCCAGGGCATCAGAATGGCAAGACAGATGCTTTATATAGAGGTTTCCCGGGAAGTTTGAAGAATGATCAGAATCTTCCTACATCATTGTTGTCTGAGGAGAATTTTGTGGATGCAGAAGTACAGAAGGTGAATGATTTTCATAAAACAATTCGGCAGCAAATGTCAGCTGGGCAGCTTTTGGAATGGGAGAAGGGTGATCCAGTACGGCGAGAAAGGGAAGGCTTGTCATATGTGGGTTCGAGATTGTATTTACCGTCTGAAAAACTCTCAGAGGAGGCTCTGAAGTCTTGCCATGATTCCCCTCTGGCCGGACATCCGGGCAACATAAAGACACTTGAATTATTAAGAAGAGAAATCTGGTTAAAGTGTACGAGAGAGGATGTCCTGAACTATGGCAGAACCTGCGAGGGGCGTGCTCGCGCCAAATCGGAAAATCAGAAACCAGCCGTCTTGCTGGTTCCGCTGCCTGTTCCACCTCGCCCTTGGCACACTGTATGCATGGATTACATAGTCGATCTGCCCCAAGATAAGGGATGTAAGACCATATTGGTAGTGGTGGATGTTTAACCAAGGCTGGGCTTTTTATTCCTGTCAAGGGGGCAGCCACTCCCTCTTCTTTGGTGCAGGCTTTGTAGCAGAATGTAGTCAAACATCATGGACTGCCTAGTCAGGTAATTTAGGATCGGGGAACTTAATTTAACTCCAAATTCTGGCAGGCTTTCTGCAAGGAACTGAAGATAGAGAGCCATTTAACAACTAGCTATCACCCAGAAGCTAATGGTCAAACCGAGAGGGTGAACCAGGGGTTAGAGAAGTATCTGCAATGTTACCTGGGTTATGGTGAGAGTGGTTATGGCTGTGGGAATTCTGTTCCAATAATACCGCCAAAGATTCAACTTCAATGTATCAATTTTTTTTGTTAATCAGGGGTTTCACCCTCAGTTCTTGAGATGAGTAGTCCTGGATGAGGTTGAAGTTCCAGATATAGAAAGCAGAATCACAATTATGGGGCAATGAAAGCATTACAAGGCATGCAAAAAAAAGACGTTTGCGGACCACAACCATAGATGGCACCGCCCACCCCTTCCCCCTCCCCCTCTCACCCCCCCGACTATCAGTTGGGGGATTTGGTGTGGCTATCTAGCGAGAACTTCGCTCTAAAAGGTAAATACAAATTTAGCCCACGTTTCATTAGCCCTTTTGAGATTGGCAAATCCCATCTCCAGTCTCTGTAAAAATTGAGATTACTGCATGGGTAAAATGTTCATCCCACGTTCCATGCGAGTTTATTGAAACCTTGAAGGGCGGGAACTAGATTGTTGGGAGAGCCAGGTCCAGTACTTGTAGATACTACGGAGAATGAATATGAAGTGAATGCAATTTTGGATTCTAGGATTGTGCGCAGATGATTGCAGTATCTAGTGGATTGGAAGGGGTATGGTCCGGAGGAGAGGTCTTGGGTGGTAGCATAAAATGTTCATGCTCCTAGGTTGGTGAGACTATTTCAACAGCGGAAGTCTGAGAAACCTGGCCCTATGACAGGGCATTAGGGAGGGTGTACTGTCAGGTTCCCTTTGGTCTGCAGGCTAAGAAGGGACACTGGAAGTGTAATGAAGGGATGAACGTTGAACTGAAAATGTTGTTCAACAGGAAAAAGTGTTCAAAGGCCTAGTTTTCCTCAAATTTCCTCTTGTAGTAGCCAGAGGTGATCCCAGCTCAAGATGGGGGGTGGGGGAGCGGGGAGAGATTCCCAGAGCGGATTGGTTTGACAGCAACAGTGAAGTAGTTTGTAATTCTCTCAAAGATTCTAAACTGCCTTTCATTCTGCCATCAAGTTAAGGTCACATAATCTAGAAAAAAGAAAAGGTCAATTGTAATGAAGATTAGAACAGAGCAAATGAAAGTCAAGTGAACTTCAGCAACTGCAAAGCCAAGTAAATTGTTTGCCAGTGAACATAGTTGGTTTTATTTAAGAAGCTGTGATGTGGTGTTAATGTACATAAGCTCATTTACTGTTTAAGTTCATCAACTGAGAGAAACAGTGTTGAAAAGTTAGCTCTCCATTCCGTAATTCGCTCACACATCACTGGAAGCAACCGTTTTTAGTTCGAGACCCTGCAGAGAGAAGAGATGTATGCGCGCGCACGGACAAAACTGTTTAGCGTGGTGTGTGGGTATTAACTTACTAAACATTGCACGGCAATCTAACCAGAACTAACAAGCGTCTCACCGTGGAATTACTCAAGGAAGGCACGCAGATAAAGAAAATTCTAAGTAAGGTGACCAAAAGGATATGCCGCGAGTCCCCTAGTAAAGGACCTTAATTTTTGCACGTTCCGGATGCACGCCGGATTAGCGGTTCGTTTTGTTTTCATTACGCGCATCACGGGAGTCGTGCTGGCACCGGAATTCTGTGAAGGAGATGAGCACCAGTAATAGCACAGCCACGCGAGAGGGCAAACGCGGTGATTCAAAGACACTGCGCTTTGTAAAGCGAGTTAGAACTTCTCAGATAACCTTGTACAAGGTAATACGCAGAGACAAACAGTTTTCAGCAGAGAATGTGCAACAAGTCCCTGAACCTTTTCCCCAACATAAAAAGGATACTTGTTACTGAAGACTGCCTCTGGAACTCTTGCTTGTGCCTTGTCCCTTTTGCCCTCCAATCCGACTCAGACTCTCATAACTGGATAGGAATGGACTTCTAAAGTGTTAGGCCTTGAGAAAAGTATTACAAGTGTTAAAACGTATTTACCTGCTTTACGGGTGGTTGTGTCCCATTCATTTTTACCTGAAACAATTATCACATCATTATTTTACTTTCCTTTTGAATTGCATACTGCCATTCTCAAAGTATTACCAATGTGGTTTATTTGCTGTCAATATTGCATTAGTTCTTCGATGTGCTTATTGTGCGTTATAGTACTTACCTTTCTAAAGAATCACTTTTACCTTTACTCTTTGCTGCAAGTGAGACTGCCTCCCTGATGACGTGATGAGCACAGAAACCGGTCAGAGAACATCAGTAGCTGAAGAGGTCAATTGTGCAGGGAACCTAAGTTCGCCCCTTCCATCCAATGCTGTTTATATTTAAGGTACTCTGGAGGGTGAAAGCTCCAGGGTGCTGCACCAGGGTGATATATGCCTGGCTTTCGATTGCCACACTATGGGCTACTCCCCTCCCTCACTGTGGGTGTTTGGGTGTGAACGGGTTCCCTGCAAACCTAATGACTACAGCGACCAAACATCCTTGCAGCAGAATCAACATTGATTGATTACACCTTACCTCCGTTTTTGTTCTTCCATCTGTCTACTTACAGCCTTCAGCAAACAATCAGACCGAGGCATTTGAAACCGAAATCTCCAAGACACGCCCTCTTTGTGCGCGACTTATCACGGTTTCGCCTCACGTTCCCTTGGCAGGTAGACTTTCCATCTAGTTCCATTCTCTTGCTACCAGCCATTATATTTCGGCACGGTTTAAGTATCATACTTGTTATTACAGCTCAGTCCTCTACATTCGAAAGGCCGGTTCTTTGCCTCAGACAGTTGAATGCCTTCATGTAAGGGACATATCTTCTTTTTCTGTCTTATCCTCCTTCAACCTGTATCCCTTCTAATCTTGTGTTTACCTCTACAGTATTGAGAACATACGGACTCTTCTTTCCCTGATGCTAGACGTTTCTGTCTAGAGATTCTTATGGTAATTTCGATCTTTTCAGTACACTAGTACTCCTGGCTGTGTCCTTTTACTCTTTCCATCCTGAAGCTGATTCTTGTGTCTCTATTTTCAATACCTCTTCAGCATCAAAACAGCAAGTAAGGAGACATCAGAAATTCGAGACGGATCTGCAGTCCCTTCCTGCCCGTCTCGGTAAAACAACGCTCCCCAGCAGCTCTTCCCAGGGTTTTTTCCCCCTTGAGGGTTTCCCTGTTATCCCTCCGGTGGCCAAGTGTTTAAACTAGGCTCCGGAGGGGTCTCCAGGGGGACTTCTATAATCTGCTGGGAAACCGATTGATATTCCACACTTCATTCTTAAAACCTCCTATACCTTATTGGAAAGGATTCAACCATTCATCCAGGTTCAGGTAGGAGATTCTACGTTCCATTTTTGTTGCAATATATAAAGGCTGAATCATTTCCGAAAACAAGGTTGTCTTGATTATAACAGAGCATCTAGTTCCCCTGGAAAATGTTGTGATGACAGGAACATTTTCCGTCTGAGTGCCCATTTCCAGATTTTCTGTGCACGTCTGTATAGATTTGGAGAAGGTGTACCCCACCGTTTGTTGATATAAAACATTGCTGTGGTGCTGCCTGTTACAAACTGCACCGACAGGTTTGTTAAATGGGGTTTGAATGTCTGAAGTGCTTTGAATACTGCCAGAAGTTCCAGCACATTGATGTGGTTTTGAGCTGCAGTGTGAGACCACAGACCCTGAGCTGTGTGGTGAAGGTAGTGAGCCCCCCCCAACCCTGTCAGTGAGGCGTCCGTTGTGACCACTGCCTGTATCTGTGGGTCGTAGAAGGGTTTCGCTCTCGTTTTTCTTCTTTCGTCCACCAGCGAAGGTTTTGTACAAGTGTTGGCGAAACAACCACTAGATCGTCCCACTGACCGTTTGCCTGAGACCACTGTTTCGCCAACCACTCCTGTATGGGACACACGCGCAGGCGCGCGCGAGGAACCAGGTATATGCAAGATGCCATCATGCCTATTAAACGCATTTCTTTGCGCACCCTTATCTGGCGGCGGCCTGAAATGTGGTATTTGCAGTAACACATTTTCTACTCTTGCCTCTGATGGAAAGACCAATCCTTCCTCTGTGTTTAGCATAGCTCCTAGGAACTGTTTGGAAGTACTTGGCACTAGGCTTGATTTTTTTCTCGTGAATTTAGAAGCCCAATTGAAAGAGGAGGTTGACTGTTTGGATGTTTTGTCTGCAAATCAGAGACGATTCCCCTGTTATGAGCCAGTCGTCCAGGTAAGGGTACACTGGGACTGCTCCCCTGCGCAGGTGCGCTGCCACTACCGCCAGTACCTTTGTGAATACCCTTGGAGCTGAGGCTATTCCAAAGGGCAGCACTTTGAATTGGTAGTGCTTGTTCGCCATCTTGAAACGCAAGCATCTTCTGTGCACTGGGAACATTGAAATCTGAAAATAGGCATCTTTCATATCCAGTGTTGCCATGTAATCCGCCTTTTTTAGTAGCGGGATTACCTCTTGTAGCAAAGTAATGTTGTGGCTTGACATACTTGTTTGCAGGGCGTGAATCTAATACAGGGCGCATGGTTCGATCTTTCTTTGGCACAAGGAAGTAAGTTGAATAAATACCCTTGTTTACCTGGTTGATTGGGACCACTTCTATGGCGTCCTTTAACCGCTTTAGTGCCAAGGACAAGGTATCTCGTCCTTGGAATTCCCTCCCTTTTGCCAAGGACGAGATACCTTGCCCTTTCCGGCACTCTGTTTTGTGCGATGCCTGCACAGCAGAGATCGCACAAAACTGTAATGCAACCCCTGGGCTATGAGAGGGGGAGGTCCCCCTTCACTGCCCGGGCATTGGATTACCTTCAATTTCACGTCGGTGTGTGCGTGACGCACGCCGACATGAAATTGAAAGTAAATTAACTGCGGCAGCCATTTTCGGCTGCCGCGGTGAAGAGAGAAGGTAAGAGCCCTTCTCCCTCTGCCTCGATCTCCGGCTGTATTTCAAGCCAGAGATCGAGGCAGGTATCGTTGGAAAGGGTAGATTCTCCCCTTTTCAACGATACCTTGTGTGACAGCATTGCTGGTCACGGATCGGGCGTAGAGCTCTATCCGTGGCCAGTAATGCCCACTAGACCACCAGATATCTGTTTTGGGAATGGGGAGGGGGGCTGCTTACTAGGTAAGCAGCCCCCTCTCCCCCAAGCCCCCAAAGCATGGCGCCATAGCGCTGGAGACCCCTGGGGACAGTGATCAGTGAGCATCATTTTTTGCCCCCCTGAAAGGGTGGTGGCCCTCCCCCTCCCACACCAAGTGGAAAGGGGGGGGGGCACACCTTGTAGCCCTCCCTGTGGGCAGATTTATGCCCCCAGGTAGGAGTACATGAGGTGGCCCCCCCATCCAATTGGGGGTTGGGGGAGGCCACCAGGAATAAGTGTGCAGGCCCCCCCAAAGGATGGGGCCTGAAGGTTAGGGCCTCCTGGGGGCAGATGGCTGATCATCTGCCCCCAGCGAAGGGGCAAAATGAAGAAAAGAAAAAAAAATTCAAAAAAAATAACAAAAAGGGAATTTTGGGTGGGGGGGGGGGCACTAGCCACCAGGGATTTATTTTACAGAAAAGCGGGGTGGCCCTCTCACCCCAAGGCGAAATGGGGGAACCCCTTGTAGCCCTCCCTGGGGGCAGATAAGGTATGGGCACACCGGGGGCCGGATTGGCACACCAATGTGCCCCTCTGCGCCAAGGGGAGTTGGGTTACCAAAGGAAAAAATGGAAAATGGTGGAACTCCTTTTAGGGGGGCTGTGGGGCACCACAAAGGGACAGGGAATGTTCTAATGGGATGGGGCGTTGACCCTCCCCCCAACCCCACCCGCAATGGAGTGGGTGCCAAGTGCAGGCTACCATTTCCAATTGTTTTCTTTGTTTACCAAACTTCGCTTGACGCAGATGGGCACATTAGTGGGCCATCTAAATGATACCTGGCCTAGTAGGATTGTTCTGTTCTCCCTCCCTTGGCTCGTTATGCCTTGAAACACTTATGATATGGCATTTATAACGCACCTATACACCAATCTGGCCCCAGGGTGCCTACAACCTATTGCCCAATTCAATGGAGGGCCTGTTTGGGTGGTTTGGTATTTGGGTGGTTTGGTATTTGGCTGGGCTGACACAGATCATTTATGTTTTTTTTTTCCTTCCCTTTACAGGTCTTGTGCAGTTCAAGCTTCTCCCTTGTTACGTACGTATGGACTTTTGGTTATTTCAACATTGTATAGTATGCAGAGGGCAGATTGCTACTGGGTGGGTGGGCACTGGGTCTATAGTGTTGGTGGAGTGAACAGGAGTGGGTGCTCTGGGCAGGTATTGGGATGGCCAGGGACACACTTGCCGGGGTAGTGCACAAATTGCCCCCCAGACCAGCTTAACAGTGCTGTTCCCCTTGGAGGGCAGTGTGCCGCTAAGCCATCTGTACTAGCTTTTGTTTGTGCTCAGGATTGCCATACGCTCATTGGTCTTATTCCCATTTCCTATCAGTGTGCAGTCTAGCCTTCCGTGGTGGTAGATGACTCGGATATGCTATGTATCTGGTGGAAGGAATCGAAAAGTTTACAGATAGCGGGCAGACAATGTGAATGTGTTATTGGTAGGCTAAGTACCGAATGCAATTCTTTTTTGTTTCCTTTGCAGTTGTGGCTACTGGAAAGCATTTGCTGGCTTATGCAAGTACTGCATATGTTACTTTTGTGGATAGCTATGGTAATGTGGGGGTGGATGGTTACTGTGGTGTGAGCACCTATGGCTGCAGCGTCAGTGGTGTGGGTGGGAATGGGTAGTGGGGAGGTCCTGGGGGCAGTGATGGGTGTTCCTTGCATTGAGGAAGGTGGCTGGTTTGCAGAAAAAAAAAAAGTTTGCTAAACATAACTAGCAACAATTTTGCAAAAACTGTGTCTGGTAGTAATGCAGGCGGTCTTTTCTTCTGAGCATGCAATGCACACTTGGTACAGAGCGCATTCCTTTTTTTTAGCAACGGTCACCGTTTCTGTGGTCCAATTCCAACAATGGTCCCAGTGAGCCACGCCAATGCCCCCATCTTTTGCTGGGGCAAAGCAGTAACGCAGGGTAGCTAGAGGGGCAGGACAGTCGAGGGGTGATGTCACTGGCCTTGGCCGCCCATCTCCCATGTGGGTGTTTTGTCCCCCAAGTTCAGCAGTAGGTGCAGGGTGCACCAGCAGGATCCCCATCCCTTCCTGGAGGGGAAAGCTGTAGCGCTGGCCGGGCAGAGCGATACAAGGGTTGCGGTTGATATGTTTGCCCTTGGGTGCCTCGCAGCCTTTTTAGTTGCGTGCCCCCAAGGTCACCAGTGGTCCTGGAGCTGTGGCCGAAGCTCTCACAATGAAACTGTCGAAACTTGCATCCATTTGTGGTGAATGGCGCACATTCTGTCAGGGTGCCAATATTCAGAGAGCATACAAAGCACACTTGCTGTGGAGTTCTTTTCCTCTGTCAGAATACTTACCCTGCCGAAGTCTAACGGTGCTGCATGTGCAAGTCACTGTACCACCGTGCAGTGCAATCTGTGGCCCACAGGAGCACAAACCTTCTGTGATGACAATTGCGCCAGCACAACTGTGTCATTGGCACAAGGTGACATACTGTGTTCTGCACCTCATTCCCCCTAAGAAGAATGTGCCATTTATGTATCAACCTACTGTTCGCACATGAGAGGTGCATGTTAGAATGGGGGGAAGTGTGTGTCTGGGATTGTTACCAGGGCCATTTGTTGACGCAATCGTTGTGCTATTTGGTAAACTGTAGGTCTGGCCATATTCATGTGGGTTTACTTGTTTCCATTTCCTAGTGAGGAGAAGGGCTGTGTAGATAATTGGATACTCTTTCATCCAAAGGGCTGCACGATTTTTCCGAGGGCCAAACACATCTGGGTCTCAAAGGGATGACCTCCCGGGTGCATTAGGTTTGGGGTCAGGAGGAAGCGCTTTCACCAGCTCAGAGGAGCCATCAGCGATGTCCAGGCAAAAGGAGATGCCCCTCCCCCTGATCTTACAGTGGTGCACCTGGGAGGAAATGATTTGGCGTCTGTGGAAAGAGAAGGGATACAGGAGCTGCTCATGGAGGGACTAGAATGGATTGCACAGAGGTTTCCAAACACTGGTGGCTTGGTCCCAGATCATTTCCAGGAGTTGTGTGCTGGGGGATGCCATACGCCAACTGGTCTATTTCCATTTCCAATCAGTGTGCAGTCCAGCCTTCCGTGGTGGTAGAAGACTGAGAAGTGTCATGTAACTGGTGGAAGGAACTGAAAAATTTACAGATAGCTGCCAGACGGTTTGGATGTGTTATTGGTAGGCAAAGCACTTAATGTAATTTTTTTATATGTTTCCTTTGCAGTTGTGGCTACTGAAATGTTATCGCTGACTTATGCAAGTACTACATATATTACTTGGTAATGTGGGGGTGGAGGGCTACTGTGGTGGGAGGAACTGTGGCTGCAGTGTCAGTGGCATGGGTGGGAAATGGTAGTGGGGAGGTTCGGGGGCCAGTGATGGGTGTGCTTTGCATTGAGGAAGGTGGCCGATTTCCAGAAGGAAAGGTTTGGCCGACATAAGTAGCAGCAAACTTTCAAAAATGTTTACGGTAGTTATGCAGATGGTAATTTTTTTCTTAGCATGCTACGCACACTTGGTACAGAGCGCATTCCTTTTACTGCAACGGTCACCATTTTTGTGGTCCAATTCGAGCAGTGGTCCCAGTAACACCCACCAGGGTCCCCATCCTTTAGCTACCCTGCGTTACAGCTTTTCCCCTGCAAGAGGGGCAGGACGTTGGGGGGTAGGGGGTAATGTCATTGGCCTTGGGCGTCCGTCTCCCAGGTGGATATTTTGTCCCCCAAATTCAGCAGTGGGTGCAGGGTGCCCCGGCAGGGTCCCCATCCCTTCCTGGAGGGGAAAGCTGTAGTGCTGGCCAGGCAGAGATTTAGTGTGGTGGTGGTTGAGGTGTGTGACCTTGGCCGCCTCTCTGCCTTGGTAGTCGATGGCCCCCAAGTTCACCAGTGGTCCTGGAGCTGTGGCCAAAGCACTCCCAATCAAAGTGTCTAAAATTGCATCCATTTATGTTAAATCGGGCACATTCTGTCTGGGTACCTATATTCAGAGAGTGTACAGAGCACACTTGCTGTGGACTTCCTCTGGCAGAGTAGTCACCCTGCCAAAGTATAGTGGTGTAGCATGTGCAAGTCACCTTACCACCGTTCAGTGCAGTTGGTGCCCCACATGAATAGAAATCTTCACTGATTACAACTGTGCCAGCACAACTGTGTTATTGGCACAATGTGACACTGTCTTCACCTCTTTCCCCTGAAAATAATGTACCAATTACGTATCGACCTACTGTTATCTCACATGGGAGGTGCATGTCCGATTGTGTGAAGTGTGTGTCTGGGATTGTTACAAGAGCCATGTGTTGACGCAATCGTTGTGCTAATTGGTAAACTGTATGTCTGGCCATTTTCAAGGGGGTTTTCCTGTTTCCATTTCCTAGTGAGGATGAGGGTTGTGTGGATTTCCGGCCACTCATCAAAAGGGCCGTACGACTTGTCCGAGGGCCAACCACATCTGGGTCTAGAAGGGATGCCCTTGCGGTGCATTGGTTTGGGGTCGGGGGGGGGGGGGGGGTGAGCCTTCGTCAGCTCCAAGGAGCCATCAGCGATGTTGAGGTAAAAGGAGATGTCCCACCCCCCTGTCCTTATAGTGGTGTACCTGGGAGGATATGATTTGGCGTCTGGGGGACGAAAGGGGGTCGGGAGCAGCTCACGGCAGAACTGGAATGCCTCGCACAGAGGTTTGCAAACACTGTGGTGGCCTGGTCCCAGATGATTCCCAGGAGGGATTGGAGAACTCCAGGGAATGCAAGGGCTTTCAACTCCTCGGTGAGGAAACTCAATGGGGAGCTTGCCAGACTGACAAAAGGGGAATGAGAGAATTCGCACTATACACCATGGCTTCATCAAAGGGGAAGTGATGTTTCACAGAGATGGGGTCCACCTTTCAAAAAGAGGCATGGACCTTTTCATTGAAGACATTTTGACCTTTGCCCAGACGCTATTGTGCGTGGGGGAGGCCTGTAACTGATGGACTAAAAATGTCAGTAAGTATGATGACTGCGAGACTCCCACTTCCTTGCAATTGATTTCTGTGCATGGCACGTAAATGTATTTTGTATGTCGATTCTGCTTATTTCTTTGCTACCCATCATCACTTTCAACCTAATTCCACTTGCTTGCCCTTGCATTAATTTCGTCCTTGTGACCTTCCCCTTTCCAACACAGAACCTTATGTGAATGTGCAGGTGTTTTTGTCAAAAGTGTGCTAGCAATTGTCTGGAAGGGCCTGCCATGTAATTTTCTTATATTCCCGGTCTTGATTGCCTCCGTCTTTTCAACTCACCCAATCACTTATATGTTGCATGGTTGCTTCTCACCTCCATTTCCCATCCACCAGCATCCCATGGAGGAGGGGATGGTGCAACGCACGTTGGCTGTTTGTGCATTGGTAGTGTGGGTGCAATCTTCATCCCTACACTTGTATTTGTGTAATGTATAGCGCAAGAGTACATCGTCCATAGCTTTTTTTGTGGTCTTTGTTTTAGGTGCAGGTTGTAGTCGTCTACCCACTTGTAGGAAAGCAGTCAGCTGGTCCTTAGCATTTCATGTGAGTGTTTGCAAAATAGTACTCCATTTCTTGTAGCGTGTTGAGAGTACCTCATGTTGCAGAGGGCTGCTACAGTTTGAGCAAAGTCTGGACCTTTTGGCGTACTTGCGTGGTGTAGGTTTGTGGCACTGAATACCACTAACTGTACTACGTTCCATACTTTGAGAAAAACAAGTTACTCTCTTACCTGGTAACGTTCTTTCGATGGGATGGTCCGACGACGTATTCCACATCTATGACAGGTAATCACCACAGCTGTGCTGCTTCGGAAAATTTTCAGCGTCTGCTTCCTGCGTCGATGACGTCGATTCACTGTCCTCGAGGGCCTCCGTCGAGCCGACGTCACCAGATGTTATAAGTACGACGCACGATGCCCGTAGCCTCAGTTGTCGTTTTTTCCCAGAATGTGTGGCACTAATCTTCTGCCAGTATGACCACAGAAAGCCTTGCGGAAACGTAAGCTGCAATAGCATAAGAAATTCTGTAGCGGGGCAGGCAGGGAAGGAGTGATAGGGAATACGTCATCGGACCATCCCATCGAAAGAACGTTACCAGGTAAGAGTAACTTGTTCTTCGAGGGGATTGGGTCCTCCGAAGTATTCCATATCTATGACAGACTCCCAAAGCAGTACCAAGCAAGGAGGTGGGACAATAATTTAGAATATAGAATTTAAGAGTGCCCAATCAAATTGCAGAGTAAAGGACTGCCTTGCCAAAGGCCAGATCCTGCCCATGGATAGAATCTAGGGAGTAGTGACGTACAAAAGTATGGACCGAAGCCCAAGTGGCTGCTTCACAGATGTTACGAATAGGAACACCCCTCGGCAGGGCAGTAGATGCAGCCATACCCTTAGTAGAATGGGCCTGTAAGCCTACCGGAGGGTCCTTACCCGCCAAGCGGTAACATTCAGAAATTGC
Organism: Ambystoma mexicanum; assembly: GCF_040938575.1. Lineage (NCBI taxonomy): Eukaryota > Metazoa > Chordata > Amphibia > Caudata > Ambystomatidae > Ambystoma > Ambystoma mexicanum. The sequence goes on along the minus strand of NC_090929.1, from coordinate 1,055,516,757 downwards.
CAAGATAATCCATCTAGACAAAGTCTGCTTCGTAACAGCTTGTCCCAAACGCCGTCCAGCGTAACCAATAAAGAGTTGATCGTCCACTCCGAACCGGGACATGCGTGAAATGTAGAAACTTAAAGCACTCCTAGGATCCAGGATCCAACCTATGGAGCCTCTCCTCGTCCTTACCAGGATGCGGAGGATGATAAAGCGCCGTAAGAATGACCTTCTGGCTTAAATGAAATTCCGATACAACTTTCGAAGAAAAGAAGGACAGGCTCTAAGGACAACCCTGTCCTTATGAAATACAGTGATGGGTGGCTTAACAGAAAGTGCCTGCAACTCACTCACTCTGCGAGCGGAAGTGACCGTAACTAAAAATAAAATTTTAAGAGTCAGCCTCAAAGGACAAGAGTGTAAAGGCTCAAATGGAGCACCCATGAGGAATTTAAGAACCAAGTTCAAATCCCAACCGGGCACCTGTAACAGTGACGGTGGGAACACATTAGTGAGCCCTTTCAGAAACTGAGAAATCAAAGGAATTTTAAAGTAAGAACACTCTTCAGACGAGCGCTTAAAGATGGACAGCGCCACTTGCAGGCCCTTGTGGGCTAAGGAAAGCAAAAAAAGACAGAACCACAGGAATGTCACATGAAAAAAGGATCCACATTCTTTACCCTGCACCAGTCGCAGAACTTTCTCCAGCGACAACGGTACAGGGACTTTGTTGCAGGCCGACTGGCCGAAAGCAACACCTCCATCACGTCTTCAGGAAGGTCCCAATCCTTATACCTAAACCGTTCAGAAGCCAAGCGTGAAGGTTGAGGGATTTGACCTCGGGATGGAGAACCTGACACCCCCCTCACGTGAGAGCAGATCGTCTCGGTAGGGAAGACGGCGTGGAGGGCAGATGGACAAGTCGAGAAGGTCCGTGTACCACGTGCTCCGGGCCCAAGCCAGAGCAATGAGTATCATCTGGGAACCGAACCTCCGTAGCCTCCGCAACACTTGCGGAATGACGGGGACTGGAGGAAACGTGTACATCAGTGGGAAGGACCACTCCACTACGAACGCATCCCCCAAGGCTCCTCTTGGAGGAAATTCCTGCAAGCAGAACCTTTCGCACTTCCGGTTGACACTGGTGGCGAAGAGATCCACTTGTGGGGTCCCCCAAAGGTCGAAGATCTCCAGGAGAAACTCCTGAGCCAGCTCCCATTCATGAGAGATCGTGCTCTGCCTGCTCAGAGCATCCGCCGTCTCGTTTTCGTCTCCAGTCAGATGAACTGCCGAGATCAAAATTTCCTGCTGGATGGCCCAGAACCAGAGCTGCATCGCCTCCCTGCACAGAGGAAGTGACCCTGCACCCCCTCTTTTTGTTGAGGTAGTGCATGGCCACTGTGTTGTCCGTCAGAATCAGGACATTCTTTCCTCACACAGTCGGCAGAAAAGCCTTCAGGGCTAGCCTGACGGCCCTCAGCTCCAACAAATTGATATGGAGTCTGGACTCCGACGGAGACCAACGACCGCTGACTGTCAGCTTGTTGGCATGAGCTCCCCATCCCGTGAGGGATGCGTCTGTCACGATCGTCACCTCCGGCCAGGGAAGACCAAATGGAGCCCCCTTCATCAGATTGCCTTCGAAGGCCCAGCATAGAAGGTCCTGGGCGACCGATGGCGGCACCTGAACAGGGTCCGACATCCTGCCGGAGGATTGTGACCATTGCATCTTGAGAGCCCACTGCATCCGCAATCGAGCCTCTGGCACCAAAAGATTGCAGGATGCCATGAGGCCGAGCAACCCCAAGAAAAATGCTGGGAGACTCTGGGCCTGTTGAAACTTGTGTATCATCTGCTGAATGTGATGAGCCCTCACCTAGGGAGGAAAACACTGCCCCAGGGATGTCGAGCACTGCTCCGATGTACGGGAGCCGCTGAGTTGGCGTCAAGTGGGACTTCTTTAAGTTGAAGCCCAGCTTGTGAAGGGAGTGGCAGGTGATGGACAGATGTTCCAGGACTTGCTCGGGAGAGCGCGCCCTGATCAACCAATCGTCCAGGTAGGGGTAGACGTGAATCCCCCCTTTCCTGAGATACGCTGCCACCACCACCATGAGCTTGGTGAAAAGCCTCAGGGCGGAGGTCAATCTGAACGGCAGGACGCAAAACTAAAAGTGCAAGTCGCCAACCGCAAACCTCAGGTACTTCTTGTGCTTGGGATGGATCGGCACATGAAAGTAAGCGTCCTTGAGGTCGGGAGACACCAACCAGTCCTGAAGTTGAAGGGCCTGGAGGATTTGAGAAAGAGTAACCATCTTGAACTAGTCCTTCCCGAGGAGCTTGTTCAAACCGCGCAAGTCCATGATGGGTCTCAATCCTCCGTCTTTCTTCGAAATCAAAAAATAAGGGGAATACCATCCCTTGTTCCTCTCCGCTACAGGCACCAGTTCTATGGCGCCTTTCTCCAGCAGGGCTTGTATTTCCTGTGCAAGGAGGAGATCCGGACACTTCAAAGAGAGATTCCCTGGTGGATTGTCGTGAGGCCTCTGCCGGAAAGGGAGACAGTAGCCATGGGCTATGATCTCCAGAACCCACACATCTGAAGTAAAGGCACATCATTCTACAAGATGCTGCGCCAGCCTTCTCCCAACCGGCGAACCATGGGACATAGCCTCACGACTGAGCTGAAGCGGCTGCAGCATTGCCTGCGGGTAAAGAGGCAACTGCCCGAGCGGCTTTGGCACCTCGAGTACCTTGCTTTCCACCTCTGGCACTCCTACTGTGGCCTCTTTGACTTGCAGGTCCTCTCGATCTACTAAAGGATGAGTAATATCGAAAGGAACCTCCCCTCCATTGCCGTCCCCTAGGACGAAAAGGCAGAGGTTGGCGAACTGCAGCGCTCAACGACTTCGCTGCAGTTTTTGAGGTCTGCAACCTCTCCAGGGTCTAGTCAGCCTTGCTGCCAAAAAGATGTTCACCATCAAAGGGCATGTTGAGGAGCCGGCTTTGCACATCAGGAGCAAATCCCCGACTTCCGCAACCACGCAAACCTGCGTATTACGGTGCTCGCCACCATGGACCGGCTGACACAATCCGCCATGTCCAGACCCGACTGAACGGACTTACACATGGCATCCTTGCCATCTTGCACCATAGCAAGGAAACCATCCCGTTCCTCCCCTTCGGGAATATGATCAGCCGCTAACAAAATACAGTTCCACAGAGTGTGCGTGAAACGTGACTAGGCACACACGGAGTTGGCTGCCTGTAAAGCCATACCCCCTGAAGAAAACACTTTCTTCACCCAGCCATCAAAACGCTTGTCGTCCCTATCAGGAGGGATGGTAGGATACGACGCCTGCTTCGCTGGGGCCATAGCCGCCTGCACCACCAAACTCTCCGGAGTGGGGTGCGTGGTCAAGTAGCAGGGATCGTTATTGGCTGGACGGTATTTTCTCACTGCTGGGAGACTATCCGGGGCAGTCCAAGGCGCTGCCATCCTTCTGTGCAAGGCCATATGGAATGGCAGTACCGGGTCAGTTGGTGGACCATGGTCGAGGATATCCGTCAGGTTATCCTGCAGAAAATCCACTGGTGGCGCAGACCACTCCAAGTATTCCGTGACCCTCAGCATAAGGCGCTGGTACAAGGACTCGGCATGAGTGCCAGGCTCAGGCCTACAGAACTCCACCTCCGGAGAGGTGTCCAGACCACTGGCGTTGTGCAACAACTGACGTAGGTTTTCCATCTGGCTATGACCAGAGAAAATCTTGTCTGGTACCGTATCAGGAACCAACCCTTCCTCAGAAATATAATCCAGAGGCTGGAATGTGGGCACAGAATAAGGGTGGTCCTGGTCCTGGTCCACCTCCACCACCACCACCTCCTCCACCTCCTCCACCTCCTCCACAGTCACAGTGGGTGCCTCCACCAATGGCTCAACCTGTTGTGCCCCCTTTTACTGGTATATCTGGGTGCACAGTGATTACAGATGGGTTTCAGCCTATTGATTCGTTCAACCTTTTTCTTGATGATGGGTTCATTGCAGATTTGGTTGAGCAAACCAATTTATAGGCTGCACAGTTCTTGAGGTCAAGGGGTCCCACTCTGAAACCCCAGTTCAGTGCACATGCATGGGTTCCCACAACAAGCTTCACGTAACCCATGCTGAAATGAATTGGGGTTCACACAAGAACAGGGGGCACTGTTGAGCCACCGGCTAATGCCTATGCTGCTCCGCCGGGGCTGCTATAATCCCAAAGAAATATCCTGGTTGCAGCTTTGAAGTTCCAACAATTCTAATGCATGCATCCTGAAAAACTTGTGGCTGTACAAACCTCGAAGCAGCACTGACCGCGCCACACAGATTGCAGATCTGGCATTAAGATCTGTGTGATAAGGCGGGAAGAGGACTGCGGCTACAACGCAACAGGACACACCGTTGCTGCCTAAGAAAGTTTCAAAACGGAGTTGGTCGCCACACCAACAACACCGGTGAGTCTCTACTCGACCCCAGCTACAGGCGGCGGGAGGCAGGAAAGGCCCATAGAAGAACGGGTGCACCCGGGCCTGGAGGCGGAGTGAGGCTGGTCACCCAGAGCCCCGATCGCCAATAGACCAGGCCTGCCAGCAACCCAGTCCCCCCTGGAGGAGGGTACCCGAGAAGGAACAGAGGGAGGGGCTGGGGGGGATATTGGTGGGGGGGGGGGGAGAATCCGACACCACCACAGCAGATATGGCTTGCCTCGTGGTTAAATTGTGTCTTTCCTACACCAACTGCTGCTACAGTGTCGCTAGGTCTCGTGAATCTCCTGAGAGCAAGTTAGCCCGCCAAGGCCATCTCAATAGTTGTTGCACATCGGTCCGCTGCTTCCTGGGAACGCAGCCGATTGCTGTGTGGGATATGGGGAATGCTCCACACCTAGGTCGTGTCAAAAAAGGAGCTTGTTAGGGAGAATTCTCTTATAAGGCTAATTTCCCAAACCTAGTGAGTCCCCCCAGCAGCTTTGCTGGATTTTTGGGGTTTGTTTTTTTGTCCTGCTAAGAGTGAGACTCTTTTCCTCCCACTCTTAGACATGATTTGAGGTGCTTTTTGACTTAGTATGTGTTCATGGGGTATGGGGTAACCTCTTTCTACTCCATAGGGCATCATCTGTTTTTTTATGTGTGTTACACAGCACCCTCAGTGCAGTAACACAGGGGTGTCATAGTGACTCCCCACCATAGACTCCATACCCTGGGACTGACTACTGTCTCCAAGAGCATGTAAAGTCACCGTTGACTTTACTAGTCCTAAATTGTGAACAGAACCAGTACACACCATCATATTGTGGAAGTACTGGTAGGGGTAATTCGATTGTCCCTGGGTCTGTTTCCAAGGGGGCACTGTGCAGTCCCCCGCCTTGTCGAGTTTCTGGCTGGTGGCAGTGGTTACCACACAAAATATTCCTTCGGAATATTCTCTATGGGATTTTCCCATTGATTTTAAACGCACCACTTTTTGGTGCAATGTTAAAGATACCGCCGGTTTATTTATTTAATATTAAATCACCGGTTGGGTCTTTTTGCCAGAACTAGATTCTAAAATGGCGTTTGTGTCCATCTCTAACTCTAACCAAGGTTAGAGTTGTGGCCCTTTGTTCCACTATTTTGGCACGGTTCTCCACAGAAGCCCTCCAAATGGTGCCACTCTGTCTGGGTTCCACAGGAAGGATGGAGGGGGGGGGAATTGGCACCCTGGACCGCGTTGCCTTAGCAACCCAAGTCGCACTCTTCTCTGATTGGCCCAGTGGTGAGCCGCCCGGCTCACCACTTAGCACGTGTGATTGACAGCTAGGCTAATGAATGGGGGTTTTTCTGCATAAAAGCAGGGCCTTTGGGACTGGAATTTCCGAAGTCGCCACAGGACCCAAGAATCCGAAGAGGGAAGAAGCTGAGCCATCTGCAACGACAACACCACCGGTGAAGCCCTGCTGCAGCTACCTCACCACTTTACCAACAACAAGAGAAGATCTTCTGCTGGGCGAGTCTTCTTCCCCTCAGCTGGTGGGTTCAACCAGTTCGCCCTTTTCGCCTTCCAAAGACGTCTCTTGGTCAAATCGCCCGTGCCAAGCACCCCGGCGGCCGGATAGCCAAGCTCACCACTTTTGACCACGAATAAAAGGACCGCACCTTTTAATCGGGTACTCCGCTGCTGGTTTCATCCCTGTGCAGTGCAACGACACCCCGCTCCCTCCTCGACGAGATCTTCTCTTCCCCTGGTCAGAACCACGAACTTCAACCACTGCCAGGAAAAACGGCCCCCGCTGGAGCTTCCTTCCTCTTTAAGGTACTGTGTCCTGCCTGGCCTCCCTTTCTACAGATTGCTAAAGGTGACCCTTAAATCCTTGGCTTCTAAACTGGGTTGGCTCCAGGCTTTCTAACTAGATCTTTTGCATCACCCCAACCTCTTTTCAACACACTGCAAAGACTTTGTGCACTTTAAACCGTGTGATCCTGGGCACATTTCGCTTTGCTCCATTTAAAGTGGGCCTGGCCTATGAACTTTGGCTCTACAGTATAACCCGCCTTTCTCCCCTTGCTCTGAACTCTAAAAGTGTTGGGAACCGTTTTATTTTTTATGCTCTGCCTTTTTCTCTCCCTTTAACTACCTTATCAGAGTGCCATCTTGGTTAAGCACTCACGTCTGTTCTAACAAATAGTAGTGTTTTAACCCTGACTTGTCTGATAGCTATTAAGGGAGGTGTGTATACTTTACCTGACTGTGTTTTAACTTGCTTTTGATTGAGAGTTCTAGTATATGCCATAAAGTGTGTTTTAAATAAATAATTATATACTTTTTATACAAAGCTCTGGTCAGTGTTTGTTTGCTCTACTGTGTTTTGGCCCTACTGTGTATACTCTAATACTGCCCTACTCTTCTTGAGAGAAGTCCGACTGCTCAGCCACAGGTCCAGGTAAATCTGGGTGGTGCAGACTGCTACCAATTGGGTTTACTGCTTACTCCTATAGTCTTAATCCTTTTGCAGTGTTACCCAAGGAAACTGCACAGGATTCTGCCTAACAGAGCTCCAGGACCGACACGGGCTTACAGTAAGCGAACAGACAACACTTGACAACATGCACCATAATGCCTTAATGTCAGAGACTCCAAAGCACAACCCGGCCTCAGAACACACAGTAAAGGGGCAGACCGCGGCTAACCAAGAAAGTACTTTTCTGATTCCGGAGTCTCCTCAGTACACCTCGACATCCAAACCGGACCTCCAGGGTGGTCTGCTGCCCGACCTGCGGTGTGGTGGGGACAGGCTGGGAGAAGCTGAAGGAATCCCACATAGGCTTGTGGTTTCTTAGGGACTCCAACATTTGCAGGCATCTGGGAAAACAAGCAGGCTCCTTCTGGCATCGCTGCGACGCCCCTCTGACCACGGGGACCCTGTGTGCCCCGTACCACACCCCATACGACCCCAGCACCAAGAGAAAGTCCATACGCTTTGCCCTAGGGCTCGAAAGACTCTACTCACCACCCCGCCCCCCCTGCACGCCAAGGTAGGGGTACAAGAGATGATAATCCAGCTAAGGAAACCTGAGCTATATACTAGCTAGGCGACAATGATGAAAAACATACCCGCAAAGGTGCAGCGCAGAACAAGATGGACCGGTACACGAGTGGCCAGGGAACGGTTTCTTCGGTACGAGACAAGCTGGCGCAGGAAGGGGAAAATGCAGAAACAAGCCAGACATTATCACTCACAGACATCATGGCCGCCATCAGCGATTCAAGGACATCGGTCGAAACCAAAATAGATAGCTTGGCCTCCGAAGTCTCCGTCCTGAGACAGGACCTACGCAACTTGACCTCGCGAGTGGGAGAAACTGAACAGCGTATATCAGACAGCGACGACAATACAGAAGGTGGAGGAATCCTCATGTCTCAAAAATTAAGCACCCATGAGAGCTGAGCGGAAGACAGCGACGGCAGATCCTGCTGTAATAACCTCTGCATACTCCGACTCCTGGAGAAGGAAGAGGGACCGTCCATGGAGCAATCTTTAGATCAGTGGCTTTCTGACCTTATGGCACCCAAAACAAAAAAACTCTGAAACCTTTTCTCTATTGAGCGGGCGCACAGGGTACCAGTAGGCGGACCAATACCCGGTGCTCCCCCACGCATTGTTATAGTCCAGCTCATGAACTACAGGGGCCGAGACACGCTCATACACATGGCAAGGGCGACTGGCCCAATCACCTACAATGGCAATCGAATCAGTGTCTTCCCGGACTACACGAGGGAAGTACAGAAATCACAGCAGTCCTTTGATTTGGTGAAGAAAAAGATTGCATCCCTCAACATTAAATATGCACTCTTCTTCCCTGCCACACTTAAGCTCTGCTACAACAACACGGTGCACATGTTCCACTGCCCCAATGAAGTCTCGGACTAGCTGGAGATTCAAGTTCTCTCTGGCCCGCACCCGGGAATACCAATGGATCGTACAGCTCGGGGCGACACCGCCAAAATGATCCCGACCAAAGACACTGGCACCACGCAAAGTAGACTACAATGGTGGATCCACAAGAAGCAGGAAAAATCAGATGAGGGACATAGGCGTATAGCAATGCCCAGATATGATTTTACAGACACCACTAGACTGGCACTCTGGGATTCGAACCCACCACCTTATCTGAATCCTATATCTAGCAGGCCCTAGCGGGAGACAACGAAGAGCAGGGATGGCTCTCGCGGGCTATCCCAAACACGTTTCCAAAAGGTTTAGTTTACGTAAGTTTGGGCGACAGGTACTTCTAGTTAGGGGGGCGGGGTTGTGCAGGGTGAAGGGACATTTCAGGTTGCAGTTGAGAGGGGTGGAAGGGGCACATTGGGTAGCACTGAAGCTCACTGATGAGGAGACTGTTAGGGAGAATTCTCTGTTTAGGCTGAATTTCCTAACCTAGTGAGTCCCCCAGCAGCTTTGCTGGATTTTTTGGTGTATATTTTTGTTTCTCCTGCCAAGAGTGAGACTCTTTTACCCTCACTCTTGGACATGATTTGAGTGTGTTCCTTTGACTCTAGATGTGTTTAAAGGGCTATGGGGTCTTTTTCTCCATAGGGCTTCATGTGTTTTTGTGATGTGTGTTACACAGCACCCTCAGTGCAGTAACACAGGGGTGTCATAGTGACCCCCCAGTATAGACTCCATACCCTGGGGCTGACTACTGTCTCCCAGGGCATGTAAAGTCACCATTGACTTTACTGCTAGTCTTGAATTCTGAACAGAACCAGTACAAACCATCATATTGTGGACGTACTGGCCGAGGCAATTCGATTGCCCCGGGGTCTGTTAGTCGAGGGGGCACGTCTCCGTCCCCCCTGATCGAGTTTTGGCTGGTGGCAGTGGATACTACTTTTTATATTCAACCGCAAATATTTCTCTATGGGATTTTCCCATTGTTCGAGGCTACTAACTTTATTTATTTAATTACGATCGCCTCGAACATACCGCCGGTTTATTTATTTATTATTAATTCTCCGGTTGGTAGTTTTTGCCAAAACTCTGTTCTAAAATGGCGTTTGTGTTCTCTTCTGTGACTCCAACCCAAGTCGAGCCCTTTGTTCCACTTTTTGGCGGGCTTCTCCACAGAAGCCCTCCAAAGTGGTGCCACTCTGTCTGGGGTACTTAGGAGAGGTGGAGGGGGCTTTAGGCACCCTGGACTGGGTTGCCTAGGCAACTCAAGTCGCACTCCGTCCTGATTGGCCCAAGTGGTGAGCCGGCCCGCTCACCACTTAGCATGTTTGAGTGACAGCTAGGCTGAGTGAATGGGGGTTTTCTGCATAAAAGCAGGGCTTTGGGGATTGGAACTTTAGAAGTCGCCACAGGACCCAAGAATCCGACGAGGGAGAAGCTGAGCCGACCTGCTACGACACCACCGGTGGAGCCCTGCTGAACCGTCTCACCACTTTTCCCAACGACAGAGGAGATCTCCCGCCGGAGAGTCTTCTTCCTTTGACTGGTGGGGATAACCAGTTTCACCGTCTTTTCCTCTTCTCAACGCATCTCGTGGCTGCCTTGCCTGTGCCAAGCACCCCGGCAACCGGAATACCATGTTTTACTACGACCGCAAAATAAAGGGTAATACCTTTAACCGGAAAACTCTGCAGCTGGCTTCTTCCCTGGCAGTGCAACGACCTTCATCTTTCCTCCAAGTCAAGATCTTCTCTTCCTCTGGACGACGCCGAGACTTGCACCCGCTGCCAGGAACAACTGCCACCGCTGGAGGATCCTTCCCACTTAAGGTACCGGGTTCCGCCTGGCTTCCCTTGCCACCGACTATACGGGGTAGATTTAGCCCCCGGCTTTCGAACCTGGATTAGCCTGGGACACCCTGGCTAAACTTTTCTGAGCCTCTCTAAACTCTTTTCGAACTCTCTGCAAGACTTTCAAAGCCTAGTGTAACTGATCTTGGGCGCATTTGTGCTCTGCTCTCTCTAAGAGTGGGCCCAGCCTATGGACTTTGGCTCACCAGTGACTTTTGCTCTTCTGCCTTCCTAAATCTTAGAGTGGTGCATCTTCACATATTCTGCCTTTTTCATGAACTTATTGGAGTGCCATCTAAAGTTAAGCGCTCACCTCTGTCTGGAAATAAGTGGTGTTAACTAAGACTTGTCTGAGAAGGAATAAGGGTTGTATATATCATAATAGTAACTGTGTTTAGAGTGTTTTACAATAAGAGTGCTGGAGTGTTTCAAACAGTGTGTGTTTAAATAAATAATTATATACTTTGATACCAAAGCTCTGGTCAGTGTTTGCTTGTGCTATTGTATCTGAGTGCCTATTGTGTATACTTTGCATACTGCCTAACTCTTCTTGAGGGAAGTCTGACTGCTCAGCCACAGCTACCAGGTAAATCTGGGTGGTACAGACTGATGCCAAGTGGGTTTACTGCTAACATCTGTAGTCCTAAATCTTTTGCAGTGTTCCCAAAGGGAACTGCACAGGTTTCTGCCTAACAGAGACTAATCAACCTATATATGCTTAGGACTAGAGGAGGGCCATTAGATTGGGGGAGATTTGTTTCTACTTACTGTTTAGGTTTGTTGGTCACATGGCTTCAGTGGAAGGCAAGGGGCATTGGGACACAGGAAGAAACACACTGGCACATGGGACACCTATGGGGAGGGTGGGGGGGGGGAAATCGGGACACCCGGTACTGCCTCCAATCCCTGCAATACACCACTGGGGTATTAATGACACGTGACAGGAAATATCTCTGTTGGACTGGGCTCCAGTATCAAGCCAAGGCTGGTACTCCAATTCCTCAATCGACACTCACCCGACATTGCCCTCCTAACAGAAACACACCTAGTTGGAACCAAATGCAAGTTTAAGAGATCCAACTATTCGCTAGTATACCACACAGGATTCGAGAGGGGCAAGGGGTACAATGATTCTCATGCATAAGAGGGTACCATTCCAACTGAGGGAGGTACGCGTCGCACGCAAGGTCGATTTGTTGTGGCAATTGGGGAAATGTGGGGTAGTAGCTGGGGCATCGTTGCAGCATACGCACCCCCACCGCTTACGATGGAATTCCTAAACAATCTCCAAGCTGTTAGGGAGAATTCTCAGAAATGTGCCAATTCCTCTCTACCTTAGAGACCCACAGCACTTTTGCTGGACTCTATTTTAACCTGGGGAGAATGAAGCACCTATGGGTGCCCATTAAGTCAAAATGGCCCTGGTCGTATTTTTTCGCCATTTCTTGTTGTAAAGGTCCTTCTTGAGATTTACTCTGCGTGCCAAACCAGGTTTGGTCCCTTTGTTCATTTTGTCTTTGGCGGGATTCACAAGTGAAGCCTGCCTCTGGCTCCAGTATGTCCGGCAGGGGCAGGAACTGAGGGAGGTGCCCGAAACTCCCTGTGCTTAATCCCCTTCGTTACAGGAATGCACCCAAAGGGGATTGGCCGGCTGGCTGTCCGGCACGGACAGCCACCCTGCTGTGTGATTGACAGCTAGGCTGGAACGAATGGGAGAAACTTGCATAAAAGGCAAGGCTTTTTGGCTTGCAAGGCAGAGTCGACCACTGGCCGAAGTAATCTGAAGAAGAACTTGGAAGAGATGCCTGCTGCAACTCCTGGACCGTTGGTTTGCCCAGTGAAGCCCTGCTGCTCTGCTGAAGCTCCGAATTCACCTCGACTAGAGAAGCCCTGCAAGGACGACTTCTCCCCTTCAGTTGGTGGGACCAATCAACTCCAAAGTGAACTCGTCTGGACATCCTCTCGGAGCTGGCTGTACTTCCTTGCTGCTGCAGGAACCGAGGTGCCAGGGAGAGCAACACCAGATTGGAGTGAATCCGTTTTAGGTCAGACCCAAGCTGCTGGATGATCCTCCGGACTCCCAGGAAGCAAGCCTGAACAAGCCTGAGCCACCTCAGAGTGCTGGACCCGCGATGCAAGGAAAGCCCAGAGTTGAATCCGAGAACCCGCAGTGGTGCTATTTGCTGAGACACAAGGAGCTGAAACCGCAAAGTGCCACTGATTTAAAGTTTGTCGGTTGCTGTCGCCGACCATCCCATTGCAGAGCAGGAGCCCCAGAAGTCCTCCCTCTTGTCCCCAAGACGGAGGCCCAGGTACAATAGGATCTGCAGAGCTGTACAGGAACAGAAGCCAGCTGGAACCATTTCTTCTAACCAAAAAGTACTGCACAGTCGAAGATACCTTACCTCTTGTTGTGTAGCCTTACTTGTTCTGAGTTGAGACTTGTCTTGGTTGCTCTGTAGAGTTGCTTACAGCTTTACCTCTCACAAGCCTAAACAGCTTGTGGGCCTACATTGATTCTACTTTGCTACAAAAACTTCTAAACGTTGTGCAAGACCGTTACTTAGCTGCAAGAAGTGCTTCCGCTCACCAAGACTTTTGCAAACTTAACAATGGCTGGCCTGGCTGCCTGAACGATTCTCTCCTCTGTCATTGTGCTATACCTATCCTTCCAAGAAGGGGTTAACTTACTTTGCATTGGGGCGTTAAAAGTTCTTACCTGTTTCAGGATATTTGTGTGATCTCTTGTTCTATTCTAATAACCCTTTTCTTTGATACTCATCCAAGTATGCTCTAAATGTACCAGTGATATATTAATGTCCACTGTGTCCTAGCAATTTAAGTCACCTGAGGGTGTATAAGTGTGTGTGCCATCCCAAATGGGTACTTGCTGATTTAGAGAAACTAAGAGTGTGTATTTTGGAGTATTGGTGTGTTACTATTATATTGCCCCTTCTGAAGAAGGCTTATTCAAACTGACTGTTAAATAGATTAACAATTGTTTAATCAAGAAACCTCGAGTAGAAGTGTTTATTTGGATACTTGTCATTATGAATCTCTGTGTAACTACCCTACTGATCACACTGACCCCTCTTGAGATGAACCTTGCTGTTCAACCACACTACCAACCTGTGGAGTACAGATTTATACCAAAAGTTGGGCATCTTTTGCCAGGAGGCCAAGGTTGTGTAGTGCACCCTAAGAGTACTACCCAAACTCTTGCCCAACACAAGCAATAATACTTACCGAACAGGCAGATTCATGGGTTCTGGGTGGGGACTTCAACAAGGTCATGGAGGTTTGCAGGGGCAATAGGAACCCGGACACCCGACTAAATTACACTCCTTTTTAAAGGCACTAGGGCTGGTGGACACATGGGGGGTGCTGCATGAAACAGAATGTGGGTTCTCATTCTATTCCAATGCACACAGATCACTCTCCCGAATAGGCCACTTTTTCGTCCCTCAGAGCATGGTACACAGGCTGGTGTCCGCTATGTTTCTAGCAAGGGGCAGTTCAGATCACTCCCCCTGCTGCTGGCACTGAAGAACGGGCAAACCATACCCAATACGACCTGGCGCATGAACGCATAATATCTGTGAATGCACAAGATAATGGAGGGCCTATCTAAAAAAACAACAGAGTATTTTACCCTGAACAAGGGATTGGTAGACAGCCCAGCTACGCTATGCGAGGCCTACTAGGCAGTACTCCGGTGGGGGAGGCCATCTCTTTGGTGTCGGTTCACCGCCGACGACACACCCAATAAGTCGTGGAAGCAGAAGAGTGGGCATCCAAGAAAGAGGAGCAATTCCTTGAATCGGGGTTCCAGGCCTCACAAGAGGCTCTAATCACAGCGCAAGAGGTCTTAAGAAACGTGGCCTTAGATAATGCAAGGGTCGCCCAGTGGTCTGTCCGTAGCCAAATATATGAGACGGAGGACAAGGCCGGCAAGACCCTGGCCTGGTTGGAAAAGAGGGACAGAAATAAAAGGCGGGAATGGGCCATTCTGGCAGATGGGATGGCTTTACTAATAGAAGACTCAGATATTGCGGAGGCATTCGTCACCTTTTAAGAAAAAAACTCTACTCTGCCCCCGCCACCCACAGGCGAGAACCACCGAGACAGAAGGCCTACACTTCCTAGACTATTGAAATCTGCAGTCTCTCCGAGCAGCAGAAGGAGCTTGAGACCAAATCAGGGAAAACCCTGGGACCCAACGGCTGGAAATTACTGGGAGAAAACAGTGACGGGACATATGCACTGCATGTTCCTATAGAGCAAAGAGAGAGGACAACTCCTCTCGGACCTTAGGAGGATATTTATAGTAGTTAGCCCCCGAAGCCTGGGAAAACTCCAGAACTCTGTGCCTCTTACAGGCCAATATCAATCAACGGGAAGCCAAGGTTCTGGCCCAGATCCTAGCCAACAGATTACTAGGAGTGAGAGTCCCTTGTACACCCGGACCAAAGCGGGTTTATGCCCTGCAGATCCACTCGGCAATATCAGACCCACTATCACTCTTGGCTGGGGACTTCGGAAAAAAAATATTGATTTTGTAGGTTGGGATGCTCTGTGTGACATAATGGGGCGGATGGGATTCTTGAACTGTTTTATGTCCTGAGTTAAACTGCTCTATGACTCCCCGGAGGCGGTGGTGCGGGTGACTGGGGTATCCTCCAGGGCGTTCACACTGGGACGGGGGAACAGACAGGGTTGTCCCTTTCCCACTCTACTATTTGCACTAGCTATTGAACCATTAGCAATAAAACGCAGGACGAATGGGGACTGGACTGGATTCTCATGGCCAAGGGGAGGGGAAGACCGGGTCCAACTCTATGCAGACGACCTTCTCATACATCTTAGAAATCCAGTAACCACCTGCCCGGTGGTGTCCAGTGTTCTGCCAGAGAACCAAACCTTTGGGGAGTGGGGGGATGGGGGGGGGGGGGGGCTTCGAGTGAACAAACAGAAGAAATGTTTCTTTCCGCTCCAGGGGGAAGGGGTTTGAAACGCTGCAATTCCAAAACAATGCCCATACTCTCGATCCTGGGCTTTGACTACCTCGGTATCCACATTAGCTCGAACCTGGATGATTTCCTGGTTCTCCATGACGTTGAAGCTCATCATACAATCTGCAATAGATGGATTCTCTGCCGATGTGGCCCACTGGCAATCCCTCCCCTTAACACTAATGGGTAAAGCGGCCCTATTTAAAATTTGGACACTCCCAAGATTTTTATACATTCTTCAGAATGCCCCACTACCAATCTCAAACAATTTTCACATCTATAGACAATATGCTCTGTGGGTTGTTGTGGGGAGGGAAACAACGGCGCATTGCCCTTAGAACGCTGCCACGCTCAGTTTGGGAGGGGAGAGGTATCGGTCTACCACGTATCCGTACCTACTATTGGGCAGCACAAACAGGGGTGGTGAATGAATGGCTTCACGGGGACCCTGCGCTCCCACATATCAGGGCTGAGATAAAAATAATGGGTCCGACCACACCCCTTCCGATACTCTATGGCGAAGACAAAAGGATAGCAGACATACCAAGGATGACACTCCACATCCGCCAAGCTTGAAAAGAGGCCCCGCCAGTACATTGGGTGGGAGACCAACACTAGATCAATCCCTGTGGAACAATAGGTACCTCCCTGAAAGTCTGGAAAATGGGGGGCACTTCACAACTTGGGAGGGACATGGGATATGAACGCTTGCAGACATTGTACAAGACGGACACCTCCTAGACTTTTATGCTCTGTGGGGGAAGTTTGGGATCCCACCTAGTGCTTATTATAGACACTTCCAACTAGCGCACAATCTCAACTCTCAGTTCCCCAACTTGGAAGAGATTCCAAAATGATTCCCCCTCGAGATCAATATTCTCCTGGACTGAATCCCAGTGAAGGTCACTTCTAAACTGTACCAGGTGCTTAACGCTTTTGAAGCCCAAGAACTGTCCTGACTAAAAGGTAAATGGGAAAGAGGCCTGGGCCCAGTAGAATCCGAGGAATGGGTAGAAACATTAATGTTCCCATGGGACATAGGAATAGAGCCAGGCTACGATTGATCCAATTCAAAATACTAGACCAGGCATACTACTCCTGCGCAGCGATGGCACGGTGAGGTAGATAATTGGCAATGCCAAAGATGCAAAAGAGCAGAGGGAACCTTCTTCCACATGGTGTGGAGCTCCAATGCAATCCAGAACCTCTGGGGAAGATACATTCGTAGGATCTGAGGTGTTGGGGTACCCTGTTCCACAGGACCCGGAATTGGTATTACTGTGAATATGGGGATTGGGGGGTTGAACTTTACCAATGAGAAAACATTCATAGCCGTGACACTGGGATTGGGGAAGAGACAAACGGCTGCAACATGGGGCTCTGCAGACAGACTGAGCCTAGGCCGTTGGGCCAACGAGCTGGACAGATGTGCGTCCCTGGAAAACTGAATCTACAATGCCAGGAGATGCCCTGGAAAGTTCCAGAAGGTTTGGGGGAAATGGGAGGGGACCATGTGAACACTTGCAGAAGTAGGCACCGATGGACAAAAGGGCTCCATAATGCATTATGTGACCCAGGTTCAGCCACACCACCCACCCAGGGCCGACCTGAAACACTTGCTTGCAAACACCATCTAATGTCGTAACTATGCTATGTGACCCTTGTTGGTTTGTTGATCTGCATTTCTTTTATTGGAAATAAGTTATTAAAACAACAAAAAAAAACAAGAACAAATGTAGGAGGCAACAGAATACGTATTTTTTAGAAAAAGACGTAAGAACCCAGGAGAAACCTCCGCTCAAACTGCCTTCTTCATATACGTTACTACATTGCCACCTCCACAGCGGCTTATGAAGCAGTTTAAATGGTCACTGTTAAAACAAGTCTAAAAAGAAAATGTGATGTCTGAATTATGGAATATCTATGTATGTTTGCATAAACATTTGTTGTAGGTTGTGATCAACCTGGACAATTCGTCCCTTCTCCCGAAAGGGGAGCAACCCCCTGAGGCTAGGAAGGTGAGACCGCCAAGCAAGACCCTACCTAGAGGTCTGAACAAGTGGGACTTCACTGGGAGTGACTCCCCTCATGGGGACAAAGACTACCATTCCAATAAGGAACTCCCAGTCCAAAACACACTTTTGTCCCATGTGTGTGGTGTTGGAAAGACTTTGATATCTCCCACCATGACTATAAACAACAAAGACCCTTTATTCACTCCATCGGTTTCAGGTAATGCTGAAGATCATTTGGAGGCCATAATCAAATACGACTGACACAAGACTTTGTTCCGATGACATGCTTAAGAGCAGCGTGGACTGTGAAACGAAGGGAGACTTCTACAGAGGGAGGAGAGTCATTGCTACGCAGAGGCGAGCAACTGTAGGGCCGACGTTCTGGAGAGGCAGCGCTGCACCAAGCCAAGAAAGCCAGCGGTGGCATGGGAGAAGCAAGACCTGCTAGCTGGAGGCTGAGAAGCGTGTGCTCTGACCGAGCAAGAGGCTCCAGTCAGGAAAGAAACGGAGACAGAAAGAAAGCTGTTTTCCCTGGTGGCGTGACCACTGAAAAACAGTGGTGGGTCTAGCACCCGGCAATCAATGCAGAGACCAGGGAAAGCAAAGGAGCCCAGGTCCCCGTGCTCCAAACAGGGAACACCTTTGACAACAAGATGAGTAGACCTAGGGAAGCGAATGGTCCCAAAGTGAGGACGCCAATTTGTTTATTATTTATTTATTGTTTGCTTGTTAGGCGCTTATAAAGCAAGTAAAATACAGTTTCAAAGCGCCCACAGGGCGAAGGGAGGGAACAAGACAGTGAAATACATTACAAAACACAATATTTAATAAGAGCAGTAGAGGGAAAGGAAGGACGGGCCTTCTATGCCTTGTGAGTATTCAGAATGTGCAAGTGCAGCAAGGAAGAGGGTGTAAGAGCTGGGGTGTCCGGACTCGTGGGTGAGCCACAAATTAAGTGCATGGGTCTGAGTGCTACACAGCCAGGGGCCCCAAACCTCCAGGGTGGAGGGCGTGCTAAGAGTACACGGGAGCTGGGCCGATTGGGTGTGGGAGGTCAGGGGCCCAGAGGATGCATTAGATCCCCAGACAACAATCACAGCAACTGTGGGATTAGCAAAGAAGAGAAGGAATAGGTAAAGAGCAAAGTCTTGAGGAGCTACCCGAATTTAAGAAAGCCCTGCTCAAGGCGCAGAGGCAGGGGGAGGCTCTTCCAAAGGAGGGAGCCAGCTGAGGAAAGCAATCGACCACTTACCCTCAGTTTAGCAAAACGCCTTACACACAAAAGAGTTGGTGCCAGAGGAAAAGTGGTCTAGAGGGAGAGTATTTAGTAAGGTAAAGTTGAAGATAGTGTGGTCCCAGGGCCCAGACAGCATTGTGGATGATGCAGAGGGACTTCAATTTAATCCGTGCAGCAACCGGAAGCCAATGAAGACTTTTTAGGGCAGGAGAGATGTGGTCCCTGGGTTTAAGGCGAAGGATAAGCTGGATTAGCTAGAGGGGTCGCAGAGTGGAAGAAGGTATATTCGGGAAGAGGCTATTGCAATAGTCAAGCCTAGAGAGAACAAGGACTCCGGTAACATTTAGCCGCTGGGGGAAGTGAGACATGGGAGAATTCCTTTGAGAAGAGCTGAAAGTGGGACTTCTTGGCAATAACCTGAGTGTGAGGGAGGAAGGAGAGAGTAGTTTAAGAGGACACCAAGGTGTCCGACTTCAGAAGGAGCAGGGGGAGAGCAAAAGGATGAAGGCCAGAGTGAGGGGAAGAAGGGAGGGCGCAGGGGTCCCGACGGGAATGATCTCAGTTTTACAGGCGTTGAGGCAGAGATCGTTGGAGGTGCACCAGGACTGGATGGCAGATAGAAGTCAGGGATGATGGAGGGTGAAAGAGGGTCAGCAGAAGTTTGAAAAAGAGCTGTTTTGTCAGTGTAACACTGTTGGAGAAGGAGGAGAGAAGGCATGCAAGCAGAGCAAGGTAGATGTTAAAGAGCCAAGGGGAGCGGGACACCACACCACAGGCGGAGAAGTAGGAGTGTATATAAGGGTTGTGTTACTCTTACTAATATCATGCGCCCTTGTCGTATCGTTGTAAGAAAAGATAAATCAATGCTTCTTATACTCCAAGTCAAGTCATTGATTTTTTATTACTCCTTTGGTTCCTTAGAAAAATGCCCTATATGATTACACGTGTTTCGACATTCTATGTCTTTTTCAAATCAGGGCTAGTCACACATTACATAACAAAAATTACCATTTTTATAAATCCAAAAATGCACCCAATCAAAAATTAAACAACATTGATGAATGGCCATTTTGAGGGAGGGGGTAGGGTGGGATTGTTAGGAATGAGAAAAACGTTTTTCAAAATGAAGAAACAGAAATATTTGACAAAACACAATGAGAAAGAAAATTATTGTTAGAAATTGATTGATAAAAGATCGCTTCATAATTGTTTTATATGTTCATCATTGAGTGTGTCGCTCACTCTTATTTCTTACCTAATCTGTTTCGTTCAAAATTCATAAATTGAATGCTTAATTTCAATGGTCATGGGTTAAATCCCTAAAATATAAACATCATAAGACTCATTAATGAGTTTATTTACCCCGCGATATGTCAAATCACTTCAAATACTAAATGGGGCTATCCCTTCCGTTATTTTCTCGGCGGAGAGCGTGAATATCAGTGCCATTAACCGTGTTAAACTGTGTTGATCATTGCAATGCCTCTTGGCATCTCTCACTATTATGACTAGATCCAAAGAGTATTGCCACGTGGTCGCCACGTGTAGTTGGACCGTATAAACAGGACCCCCATTTTCAGAGCCCCCTCAGCACGCTTACCTGCTCCTTGCGAGCGTATTCCGTTTCTAAGAGTCCCCGTGCATTCTGCATCTAGGTACTGATATTATTGTCAGCTTAGTAACGGTACCGCTTAGTCCTACTACTATGTTTATTACTTTCGTCCTAATTCTTGCACAATACGATCAAAAAGTCAATTGTTGTTTTGGCGCAAGTTAAAATACTTCTTTTATATATGTCAGTTATAATTTACTAATCCAAGACGGAGTTTTAAACAAAAAAAATTTTTTGCTCGATAATTTACCAATAAATCACATTTCTTGATTGTCCCTGGTCCAGCACTGATTTAAATTTATCAATAAGGTAATTTTGTCTCTAAGGTAAAATATACATAACTAAGCTACAGTCGAAAAACTGTTCCGATCGTGTCCCTGACAGTCCTTTTTCTATTTTTAAACCCGCGGCCATATTTTGGGAAAATTTCAATTTTGACTTATGGAGATCACGTTCTCCTTGTTTGTTACACTTATCATTACATTGGTTTATGTCCCTAAACATCGATGGCTTATTCAAAGTTAGTTGTGTATGTAAGAAATTGCTTATATGTAC
The DNA here is from genome assembly GCF_040938575.1 of Ambystoma mexicanum. Taxonomy (NCBI): domain Eukaryota; kingdom Metazoa; phylum Chordata; class Amphibia; order Caudata; family Ambystomatidae; genus Ambystoma; species Ambystoma mexicanum. Next base: position 1,055,496,032 of record NC_090929.1, on the reverse strand, counting down.
CTTTGTACATAGAAAACTGATTCCGGAAAGCTATGTTTTTAGACAGAGCTGTCCCAATTTCTTAACATGCCATTCCAGCATTGCCCTCTGGTTGTTAATTGAAGTTTCTGAACCTGGTGTATAAAATATTATTATATGCTTATTCGACCCTTTCCAAATGGTGTTACCCCGAAGAAAAAGATATAAATTATTATATATACATACACAAGTACTGGAAACAACTATTTTTAAATCACATTATGTTGAACTTGGTTAACCATTATTTTCTTTATTTAAAGAAATGAGGACATCTCATGTTCTGAATTTAAGCCTCTTTCCACTGAACGAAATTTACAAATTAATTTGGCTTCCTCTTGCCTCAATTTAATTTCAAGGTTTCCTCCTCTTGGTCCCATAGTCACTTTTCTGAGTCCAATAAATTTTAGATGTTTCTTATCAATTAGTTGATGTTTTTGTTGCCAATGTTGAGCTAAGGGTAGGTTGGTATCCTGGCTACCAACATATTTACTGCTTGATAGTTAGATGCAGTTTCCTTTGAAAATGTATAGTCTATGGTTTCTATTGCGGTATCATGTCTGATTGATGTATATAAGGACCGTACTGTGCAAATAATAAAATATTGAGAAAGATTTTAAGGAAGAATTGGCATCTTCTGCAACTAGATGAAAATGTTCGGAAATACATCAATGACACACCCACGTTGACGTACAGACGGGCCAAAACTATCAAAAACATTTTAAGCCCTTCACTCCTTCCAGAAGAGAAAGAAACCTCATTGACGTGGCTTCCGCCACCAACAACAGGATTTCGGAAATGTGGAACATGCACAATGTGCAAATATACTCAAAATAACACAGTGACTTTCAAGGACAAATATGGTATATCACATAAAATTGTTGATCAGATTAATTGCAGAAGTAAGTTTGTGGTTTACGCTATTATTTGTCAATGTGAAGATATATACATAGGGAGCACTATCAGGGAACTTAGGATAAGAATAAGGGAACACATCTCAAGTATTGGTAGCCAGGATACCAACCTACCCTTAGCTCAACATTGGCAACAAAAACATCAACTAATTGATAAGAAACATCTAAAATTTATTGGACTCAGAAAAGTGACTATGGGACCAAGAGGAGGAAACCTTGAAATTAAATTGAGGCAAGAGGAAGCCAAATTAATTTGTAAATTTCGTTCAGTGGAAAGAGGCTTAAATTCAGAACATGAGATGTCCTCATTTCTTTAAATAAAGAAAATAATGGTTAACCAAGTTCAACATAATGTGATTTAAAAATAGTTGTTTCCAGTACTTGTGTATGTATATATAATAATTTATATCTTTTTCTTCGGGGTAACACCATTTGGAAAGGGTCGAATAAGCATATAATAATATTTTATACACCAGGTTCAGAAACTTCAATTAACAACCAGAGGGCAATGCTGGAATGGCATGTTAAGAAATTGGGACAGCTCTGTCTAAAAACATAGCTTTCCGGAATCAGTTTTCTATGTACAAAGGTACATATAAGCAATTTCTTACATACACAACTAACTTTGAATAAGCCATCGATGTTTAGGGACATAAACCAATGTAATGATAAGTGTAACAAACAAGGAGAACGTGATCTCCATAAGTCAAAATTGAAATTTTCCCAAAATATGGCCGCGGGTTTAAAAATAGAAAAAGGACTGTCAGGGACACGATCGGAACAGTTTTTCGACTGTAGCTTAGTTATGTATATTTTACCTTAGAGACAAAATTACCTTATTGATAAATTTAAATCAGTGCTGGACCAGGGACAATCAAGAAATGTGATTTATTGGTAAATTATCGAGCAAAAAATTTTTTTTGTTTAAAACTCCGTCTTGGATTAGTAAATTATAACTGACATATATAAAAGAAGTATTTTAACTTGCGCCAAAACAACAATTGACTTTTTGATCGTATTGTGCAAGAATTAGGACGAAAGTAATAAACATAGTAGTAGGACTAAGCGGTACCGTTACTAAGCTGACAATAATATCAGTACCTAGATGCAGAATGCACGGGGACTCTTAGAAACGGAATACGCTCGCAAGGAGCAGGTAAGCGTGCTGAGGGGGCTCTGAAAATGGGGGTCCTGTTTATACGGTCCAACTACACGTGGCGACCACGTGGCAATACTCTTTGGATCTAGTCATAATAGTGAGAGATGCCAAGAGGCATTGCAATGATCAACACAGTTTAACACGGTTAATGGCACTGATATTCACGCTCTCCGCCGAGAAAATAACGGAAGGGATAGCCCCATTTAGTATTTGAAGTGATTTGACATATCGCGGGGTAAATAAACTCATTAATGAGCCTTATGATGTTTATATTTTAGGGATTTAACCCATGACCATTGAAATTAAGCATTCAACTTATGAATTTTGAACGAAACAGATTAGGTAAGAAATAAGAGTGAGCGACACACTCAATGATGAACATATAAAACAATTATGAAGCGATCTTTTATCAATCAATTTCTAACAATAATTTTCTTTCTCATTGTGTTTTGTCAAATATTTCTGTTTCTTCATTTTGAAAAACGTTTTTCTCATTCCTAACAATCCCACCCTACCCCCTCCCTCAAAATGGCCATTCATCAATGTTGTTTAATTTTTGATTGGGTGCATTTTTGGATTTATAAAAATGGTAATTTTTGTTATGTAATGTGTGACTAGCCCTGATTTGAAAAAGACATAGAATGTCGAAACACGTGTAATCATATAGGGCATTTTTCTAAGGAACCAAAGGAGTAATAAAAAATCAATGACTTGACTTGGAGTATAAGAAGCATTGATTTATCTTTTCTTACAACGATACGACAAGGGCGCATGATATTAGTAAGAGTAACACAACCCTTATATACATTTTCGAACGGAGCAAGGGGGCCAGGAAGACTCCGTTGTTACCCAGGCATGCGACCGTAATTGGTGAATAATAAACTATTATCAAAAGGGCGCTGAGGTCCAATTGAGGAGGTACCCTATAAAAAAGGCTCCCCACATTTTCAAGGAGAAGTAGGAGTGGGCTCAGGATGACTTGGGAAGAGTGGTCAGTAAGGAAGGATGTGAGCCAGTCCAGTGCACGGTCAGAGATACCAAGGGTATCGTAGAGCCTTTGTATGACGATGGAATGGTTGAAGGCAGAGAAAAGATTGAAAAGGATGAGGACAGCAGGAGAGTTGGAGTGCAGAGATGCAAGCAGTTCTTCACAGGTGTTCAGAAGAGCAGTTTCCATGCCTCTGGATGCTCGGAAACCAGAGAGATGGCCGTAGTGACCATCAACAAGTTTGGTGTGTAAGTTGAGTTGGGGCAATTCCAATTCCTTCAGCAGCTTCCCCACGAAAGGGGTGATGGAAATAGGGCGTTATTTGGCAGGGCAGGTAGGGTCGGCTGAATGTTCTTTCTTCAGGAGTGGGTGCACAAGGGAGTGCTTAAGGGAAGAGGGGAAGATCCAGTGCCAAAAGAGTGATTGCAGAAATCCGCGAGTGCAGGGGCAAGAGAGACAATGTTATCCTTAATGGTCCTGGATGAGCAAAGGGAAACCAGTTTAGACGAGACCTTCATGGAGTGGACAACTCCAGTAAATTCTTCAGGTTTGACAGGGTGGAAGGAGGAGAAGGAGGAGGATGGTGAGGGGCCAAGAGAGGCAACGGTGTGTGGCCTGAGTTGGGAGGGTGAGTAGCAAGGGTGTTCCGGATGTCCGGAGTTTTGGTGGCGAAGTGTGTGGCCAGTTTGTTGCAGAGGGCCTGGGAAGCAGAAGGGGAGGAGGAGACTGCGGAAAGGTTGGCTAGTTCCCTGCAGAATCTACGTGATCCGACTGTGGCTGATTTGCTTGCGGCCGTAAAGTACGCATGAGAAAGGTGCGAACCACCAAATGTTTGCACCTTTCTCATGCGAACACACGTACATACCCACAAACCCACCCACACCCATGACACACCCCCCACCCACACCCCCAACATAAACAAATCCCACTTACCTTTTTCTTCACACGGAGTCCCTGCGGCGCCAGTTCCCTTTCACTTCCGTAATCGGGAACTGGCGCTGCACGGTCCTTTTCTTTTTTTTTTTTCCTTTCTTTTTCTTTTACGGGGGCTGCAGGGGTTTCCCCCACAACCCCCGCTCACTATACTGTGCATTTTTAGAAATTTTTGTGCGTACAATTGTTTAGAGACGTTTTGTAAAGTTCAGCCGTGTTGTTGGATGCAGCAGAAATCTGTGCCTGTTTGTGGGCTCTTTTTTTGGCACGGATAGAGAGTATGCATTGCCTTTGGAGCAGGCGGCAGGCCAGTTTGTCCGAGGGCGAGCCTGAGGTTTGCCACTTGCATTCCCCTACCCTGCACTTTCGTTTCAGGGCTGCAAGTTCGGAGTCGTACCAGGTGTTATGCTTAGAGGCAGGTTTCAGGCGGATCCTCATGACTGGGGCAAGAAGGTCAAGAGTATAGGTGATGGAAAGGTTGAGTTTGGTGAGAGCAGAGTCAGATGTAGAATCAGAGGTGGGTGGGTGAGAGGGGATGAAGGTGGAAGCTAAGGCAGCAGCTGACACTCGTTTCATCGGGTGGATGTTAGTGAACGAGGTTTGCAGGGCGTTTTGGGGGGCAGGCAGAGGGCCAAAAGGGACCTAGGTGGGGATAGAATGGTCTGCCCAGGAGAGAGGGGTGACTAGAGGTGGGGTCGGGAGGTCAGAGTATAAGAGGGCGTCCAGAGTGTGTCCAGCTGAGTAGGTTGGCCCAGAAGGGAGAATGGAGAGGGAAAGAGGTGCAGAGGTCAGTGAAGAGAGTGGATGGAGAGCATGGGGAGTCCAGTTGGATGTTGAAATCACCCAGGAGGGAAAGGTTGGAGGAGGATGAAAATAAGGACAAGCAGAAATGAGCCCATTCAGAGAGGAAAATTGTGGTGGTGCCAGGAAGCTGGTAAATGGTAGCAGTGGTCAGGGTGGAGATAGGAGAGACGACCAACTTGCAAACCAGGCTTTCAAAGGAAGAGTAGTGCTGGGTATATAAAATGTATGCAGGAACCCACTCAGGGAAGATTAAGGCAACCCCCCGCCAGTGCGTTGAGGTTGAGGCTTGAATATGTTTTGAAGCCATCAGAGAGGAGGGAGTCAAAAGCAGTGACCGAGCTGGCATTGGACCATGTCTCGGTAAGAGCGACAATGTCAAGGTCAATGTCTTCAAGGAGAAGGCAGATGTCAGCAGAGTGTTTGGTGGCTAAGCGGGCGTTAAGAGTCTCCAGATGGAGGTGGTCTCCGCCTTTCAAGGTTTTCTGAGGCGGTGGATAGAGATAGAGATAGATGGGGGCAGGGAGGAGATGCAGGAGAAGGAAGTTAACAAGAGAAGGCAGGATCCGGACAAAGAAGGAGGTTGGGTTGAGGATCCTGTACCAGGATAGTGCCTGTGTTAAAGACCTTAAAGCAACGTGAGGATGAGAAGCCGGCCAAAGAGGACTTCCCACTTGGTGCCTCCGTTAATGTTAGAGGATGTGGAAGGAGAGAGTGGAGAAGCGTTAGGGAGGGGGGGGGTCCACAGATCTGGAGAGGGGAGGGAGAAGAGGACATCAGTGAAAACCTCTCTGGAGGAAGCAATGACGTAGGTGTCTGCGATGGGAAGACTAGGGTTTGCAGTCCAGAGGTCTTTTTTTGTGCTTTTTTCTAATAGACTTTGTAAGAGAGGGGGGCTAGGTGATAGTGTAGCAATTATAGAAAATGGGAGAGATGAGAGAGCCATAGGGGCGGCAGAGGTTAGTCGAGGAATGAAAGAAGAATAGCTGCACAGCTCAGTTCTAGGTAATCTCACAAGGTGGCCCAGTGAAGTAGTCACAAGGCATAAATGCAATCCAGAAAGGAATAGAATATTAAGAGAAAAGCAGGTGCACAGATGTAAAAGTACACAACCAAAATAGCACAGGTTCAATGCAAGATAGGTGCACAGATGTAAAAAGTACACACAACCTAAAATAGATTAATTTTTAAAGAGGCACGGATGCAGTGAGAGGAGATGTAGATTAGTAGAGGCAAAGAAGGCAGAGTAAAAATGTAGAGTGTAAAGGTTCAGGAGGATTGGTGGAGGTGGCAATGAAAGAGCTCAGCCATCACTCACTCACTTCTAGTAATGCAGAGAGCGCAGATGTCCAATGATCAAGTCTGGAGGCATAATTTTTGGGGGGCCCCTCCAGGCCCTAGTCTGCCTGGACAGGTACAGACAGGAGCCTTAGAAGTGGGTTCTTTGGAAGTGGGCCGGCAAGCCTGCCGGCTCTGTGATTGGCCCAGATAAGAAGGCCTCAGCCAATCATAGGCCCTCAAAAGGAAAACACCCACAGCCCTGCGGTGCTCTTCAGGCAGCCGTCTTGGTGTGGCCTACACCAGGCCTTTGTACTGAGAGACGGATGCCCCCCAGCAGATGCAGGCAATATTGAAGCTGTACCTAGCATTTATGGCGAGTGCACCGCCAGTAGTGCTCGGCCCAGGAGGGCTTACCTCCGACGTCAATTCCTCTCTCAGAGGAAGTCTCGTGGTGGGTGAGGGATGGCACTGGGGGTGCCGCTTCCCTGCAGCCCACGTCGATTGTGTCGGTGTGAGAATGAGTGCTATGAACTGTGGTTTCCAAGATTGCCAAAACTGACAAAAGGGCAAAACCCAGTAAAACAGAGTGCAAGAGAAATTAAGATTGTATATCAAGGCTGGAAAAGCCGCTAACAGTACAAGTGCTAAAGACAAACGAACAGGCACACGTCCTATGTAAAAAGGAATGAAAGGGGTGTGTGTGCTTTATGCCAAGGCGGGAAAGCCATCCAACATATTGATAAAGTCAGACAGACATACACCCGACGTGAGCATGAACACTCTGAAGCAAGGCTAGCCAAGCCAAACGGGTAACATGATCCTGTAATACCCAAACGGGCAGAAGCCCTACGTTTATGAATTGGACTGAGAACCAATCACCCTGCCAAAGAGTCACAGGACTTTGGGGAGTCCCAGTGCCAAGAAGGTGGCATACAGAAAAGTGTTTATGAAAATAATCCTTTCACTACTGATAAAAATGTGGAGAAAAATACTATAAGAATTCTTTTCCAAAGGGGGAAGAGAACCCAAGACAGAGGATATTTGCATTTTAATCAACTGTGAACTTTATCAATATACTTCAAAGGAACTTTGATACGGAGAAGTAGTCACATATGAGTTAGGCCAGCCAGAAGCCCATTCCGAGGCTCTGGTGCAAGCCTCCCCTTTTCAGTTTAGTTGGATTTTATAAAGTTGTAGGTCGAGTTAGTCAATTAGGATTTGGAATCAGGACTCATTTTTGGACTTGGCCAAGAACCCTTAGTTTTTGTTTTAGAAGGTAGGGAAGTTACCTCACAGCGATAAGGTCAGATAGGCATTTTTCTTTTAATTTAAATGAATCACATTGAAAACAAGTCCCATTGTAGTCGGAGTCCTTCTTCTGGTTTGCAGCAAGGTATAATGCCTTCTAACAGCAAAGAACTGAATATTTTAGGGAAAAAATACATACTTAATTGTGCTGCTATATAAGATTAACTCACCTGACACAATTGTTACTGGTCCTCTTATCTCTGTCAGTTTTTGCTTGGTGAAGTTGCGCACCAAACATTGAATCAGGGTACTCTTTCCAACTTTGGGAGGGCCCACAACAACCACAACCACAGGAGGTGGCTCCAAAGGGGTGCGATCAACCACTGGGATATGATGCTTCTTTGTCTTCAGATCCTGAGTCCTAACGAGAATAGTGAGAACATCAGTTGGCATCAACAAACTCCTTCAACAAACAAAATGGCAACCAAGTATCCCAGTCATGTACAAACGCGAGACCAGCATGAAAATCCTGAGCCACAGCTAATTTGTACTAGTTTTGGATCAGAACAAACAAACAGTAAGTTTGGCTATCTGGTCAACCAGACTGAAGGTGGTTTCTACTGAGGGATGCCAGTGTTTCAGACAACAAAAGCTGCCTAGTGTTCAACCTTAACCAATGGCTGTCGTTCGCAATTCTAAGTTATGTAGGTCCTTCCCCATCAGGGTTTCTAAGTTCTACTAGCCCACTCGCATTGACTAGGAGATTTTATTAGGAGAGTATCATTTGCATGGTAACTGACCTTGCTGGAGAGTATGGGTAAGTTCAAAATGTATTTGGGGGGGTGCAGGCAACATGGCTGCCTGGTGCGAGACACTGTGCCTGCCCTGATTATTTGTGGCGCGCGCACCAAGCGGAAGTACCGGGAAGTACCTCTTTGCCTCGGCGGCGAGGGGGGAGCTTCCGGGTTGCTTCTGCTCGTTTGGGCGGCGTGGCAATTGGGGAACTGCTGTTGAAATATAGCACTTGCAGTAGGCGGTGCAAAGTTGGGTGGGTTGGCGTTTATTTTTTTTATTATTTTAATTTCTCTTTTTCATAATCAAACAAAGAATTAATCATTATGAGAATTCTATCTCTTAAATCAGGAATGCCAACTAACATTGCTGTTCCTACTGATCTGGAGACATTAAATCAACCCGCGCTTAATTCCACGCCAGTGCGGGGTAAAATAACCGGGGGAGGCTTGCTCAACATGGATATACGCATGTTTTGTAGTGGCTCCCTCTCGGCACATACAGCCAAAATTAGATTGGAAAAAGGCTTGCTCCCGCTTGTTCAGAGAGCGCAGGTTAATGCACCTTCCAACAAGTTAGTAATTACCCAAAAAAAAGATTCAGTGCAAGACGCGGAAACAGATAATGCACAACAATCCATCACGGATACCGCTATGCAGGATTGTATTCCAGCATTCTTCCAACCCAATGAACTTATTCATTTAACATGGTTGAGGATGATGCAGTAATTGATTTAGATCTCAATGATTCAGTATTCTCAAATAAAATGTTATCAGAAAATTTATCGCGCTCTCCAATGATGTTTTCTGAGGCATCACACGCAACAATTGGAACAGACTCGACCATTTCAAGCATAGAAAATAGTAGGTTACAAACTACTACAGATGGCATAAACACACAGGCAAGTACTCACAATATAGAAATGACAATAGGTGTACTCATGCAAGCCATGAATTTAGCTATTCAAACTTTGGGGCAAATATACCAAACAGTCGACAAACGGCTAATGAATCAAGAGACAATAATGCAGCAAGTATTAACAATCTGCGAGCTGACACGGCATGAAGTGCAGCAGTATGTAATATCTAACCCCCCGATTAAGACTCTTGAAGTCGTTTTAAACTCTGCTGCCTGTCAAACTGATGAGGAAGCGTAGCGAGGGACAACTGCATTAATTACGACAAAAAATGGTGAGCTCAAGGGGCTCACGTCAGCTCTCCCGTACATCGGTTCGATCATTTATGATCCATTGGCGAATGGTAGTTGCCCTGCGCATGAGACGAGCACTGGGATGAACGTTGTACCAGTGGCGAGATCCTTGATGAATTTTTATCCCATCTTTACACCTGCTATTGTCCACTCTGGTAAAAGTGCACCGAGTGCTATTGGTGACCAACAGTCAATGAATAAGGGAATTTCAATGAAAAAAATAAAAATAAATAAAGAATCTGACTGCAAATTATCAAAAAACAAAGCTGGCACAGAGCACACAGGAGGTGCATCAACAAAACAGTTTTTTAAATCACTCACTGTACCAAAAAAAAGAAATGGCAATGTCATGGTTTCACAAGCAATTAAGGAAAAATACTGGAGGCAAAAATACACTAAGAAAATAATGGGCCCTCAGAGTTTTCAGCCTGCACAAGCGTTAAATTATCCTCCATTAGACAAACTTCTCCAGATGGCGACGCAGCTGAACACAAATCAATGTAATCCTATCAGCCATGGTGTGGACCTGAGCAACTCCGCACAAGGCAAGACGAAAATGAGTGAACCAAAGAAAGTGCCTGAAGACAGCACGTATATAAAGCAGAAATCAGACATGCGGTAGATACTCATATGTCTGGTCGCACACAACCTCAATTTGAGACTCTAGGGACAGTATGTGATCACACACAATCAGCACCCACATTTAGTTTGGTGATCAATGACGATGCCAGCAGGCAGACGTCATATGTGAAGGCAGGTGCATCAAAAACAGACTTAAAGTTACATAAAGATCAGAACGCCCATGAAATAGGACCGGAACATCTGTGCAGAATGAACATCCTTTTAATAAAACTATGGGCTCGCAAAGGGAAGAGAGTTTACCTATGTATGATCTCTCTGGGGCAGTTATTCGCCTGATTGAGAGTGCTCTGGGAAATCTTCAGATGGGTCGAACCTCTCAACCAGAAGTGATAGAAATGGAAAAGCCCAAGATTGTAACACCAGCTAAAGTGAAATTCATTAATGTAAAGAAAAATCCTGCACCATACGCTTTAATATTAATGTGTAAACCAGCGCCCTGCACCCAATATGATTTAAATAGCAGGGCAGTCATGGCAATCTTCTCTGACATTCAACAGTTAGAAGATGTGGTATCCTCCGACTTGGCTTTGGTCGAGTTTATTAATGAACACAATTTAAACGCAGTAAGAATATGGATAGAGGCTAGAGTCGTGCAGAATTCGATATGGAAAGCAAAGGAATCATTGTACAACTTGGGCTTTGAATTGCGAATTGACCATTCTAATACACAAGTAGTTAATCCTGCAGGGATTCTTAAACAATCAAACATTACAATGGCGACAAAAGGAGTAAATGTAGCATCTATAAAGAAACAGTGTGGCTGCCAACACAATACACAGCAGAGATAACTAGACTTATCTACTAATGCCTGCAACCTAACCCTTGTTAGCTGGAACTCGAGAGGTCATAAGCACCTGTTAAATAATAATCAACATCATCTAAATAACTATGATATAGTCCTTTTGCAAGAGACATGGCTAACTGCCCCTCCAATTTGGGATGGATATGAAGTGTTTATGAATTCTGCCATAAAATCAGCAGTCAGAAGACCTATGGCAGGACTCATAATTGCAGTGAAAAGGGGCGGTGGCCTAACCTCCTCGATGTGGGCGGCACCCAACAAATGTATGATGTTAATCAGAATTGAGTTACACACTGTTGGTTATGCCGTTTTGAATGTGTATTGGAACCCTGCCGCATTGAGTGACAAATGTTTTTTTAAAGATTTAAATCACTTGCTAGATCTGGTAGTGGAAGATCCAGATGTTAAATGTCTTATCCTTGCTGGGGATTTGAACTTAAAGTGCATGGGCCACATGAATAGAAATAATGATCAGAGGCTAACGAGATGGGCAAGTTTAGTTCATTTTAGGGCCTTACATCTTCTTTTTGCACACAACTCTAATATAAAAAAAATGAGATTTATCTCTACAACATACTATTGAAGAGTGATTCCTTCCTTAGCAATGCAGAGTTTGATGATACATGTGGAGGTGTTGTTCTTAGCCTAGCATCCTTGGACCTATTCATTTGTATCTTCCATCTTCTTAATGGAGCCTTCTCCTCAGACATTCCACCTATGCCAACTTGGCACAAAGGCAGACTGGCGACAACCATTGATTACATATATGTGAACAAGGCAATGTGGCCGAGTGTGCAAGAGTTCAATGTTGTACACTCGGACGCCAGTGATCACAATATGTTGTCCATGGAATGGGGCGCCCAGTTTGCTTGTAAATCAATCATAAAAGAACCTATGAAAGGATGCTTGGTGGCAAATACAGGTGGAAACCGTCTCTGATGGTCGGAGGATGCACTATTGTATTTTAATGCTTTATTAGCGGACTCTAATTTGTGTCAGGGTGAGGCATTAGAAAATGTCGGCATTGTATAAAGTAATACAATACAGGCCTTTCGACAAACAAACATTTGGCAGAAAGAGGGAAAATCATTTACATGTATTTGATAAATAATTTTTTTTGATCGAATGAAGTTATCGAGCAGGATTGAGAAAATTGATTTCACTAACCCCGGCCATCAGAATGACTATCCAAAAGGTTACGTAACAACTACACAAACTGGATAAAGGGGCATAGGAGGTTGCTCTATCAGAGAGATGGTTCATCTATGCTAAGCACACTGGCTAATAAGAACATATCTAAAATGTGGGCCGTAATGAATCAGGAATTGGGTCAACGTCAAATTAGTACCCAGACAACAGCGGTTAACATGCATCTCTGGGTCGCATATTTTAGCCAACTTGATGCAGCCCCTGCCAATAGTATCAATGTAGATGATCCTAATGTGCCAGTTGCTTTTGAACTACTCTTTGATGAAAGTGACATCCTACACCTCATAAAAACAGCTAGTAAATCTAAAGCAGCTGGCCCGGATGGCTTGTCAAATTTTGTCATGCAACAACATCCAGAAATTTGGTCTTCGTTCTTATTCCACATATTTACTGCCGTTAATCTCAGTCAAAAGTTGCCACAAACATGGACTCAAGCGATAACTGTACCCATCTATAAGAAAGGTGATAGGCAATTGCCGGACAGTTATCGTCCGATATCACTGTTAGATGCCCCAGCGAAAATCTACAGTAGACTTATACTCAAAGAATTGAATGCCTGGGTTGAAAATAAATCACTGATTCAGTCTGGATTTGTCAAGGGCCTAGGCACTAATCCCAATATATTTGCAATAACAATGATTCAAGCCCATCAACTGTCTCAAAAACGCCCATTGTATATGGGTTTTGTAGATTTTAGAGCTGCGTTCGACTCCGTTGATCGATCTGTATTGTTGATGAAATTACAAAGACATAACTGCCCTGAATCGCTCTTAGGACTAGTGACACTTTTGCATTCTAATACATCAATGCGCGTACGGGTTTCATTGGACGCAACACTATCACCATCCATAGCAACGTATAGGGGCCTGAAACAGGGCTGTGCTTTAGCCTCTTTTTTGTTTAATTTTTACATCTCAGATATAGGCTTGTTCTTGAGAAGTTGTATTGGTGATGCTCCAAAAATTGGAATACAGCAAATTCCATACTTGCTGTATGCAGATGATATGGTTTTATTATCCCAGACGCCAAAGGGATTGCAAAACATGTTGGATCAACTCGATGTGTATGCACAAGCAAATCACTTAAGTATTAATACTGATAAAACTCAGATAATGGTCTGTAATCCAAATCAGAAGGCAAAGGCAAATAGTCATAGATGGCTCTTCCAGCAGTATCAATTTGTGAATGTGCGTCAGTATATATATCTTGGTGTGCAGATACAACACAGAAAAACATACACATGCGAAATTAAGGCAAAATTGCAATCGTTGGTATCACAAACCAAAATACTTGGCAAAAAATTTGGAAAGTTCTCTATGAAACATATTATGTTTTATAAAATGAAAGTCACACCGATTTTACTGTATGGAATAGAAGCCACATTGCCGAAAAGACGCAGTTTCTGGGACAGCATTGAATCCAGTTACTGGAAAAAAAGTGTTACAATTACCGAATTGTACGCCATTAGCGCCGATTCGGCATGAGCTAGGTCTTTGCTCACTCTACTCGCATGTAGTTTGGAAGCAATGCGCCTTTCTTAAGAAAGCCGTAGATGGTTTAGATAAACCGTCAATTCTGCAAATCTTGGCACATAATTTGCTCACGACCAAGAATTCCTTTCCTTTGAAATGGCGTGAGCATGTTATTAGTGCATTGAGTGATGCAGCTGTGATGATAAAGCTACTTAGAGAAAATCCAGGGCGGGCGAAAACAAAAATAATGCAGCATGATTGGGCAGACAACATTGCAAAATGTATGTTACTAAAGGATTTTGATATCTTTCTGTTTGGCCATAAAAAGCATGAAATAGTGGCTGATTATCTTGCAAAATATCCATGCCCGACTTTGCGCCAAAAATATATGAGATTCAGATTAAATCTGTGGAATACTCGCGACATTTTGAATAGGAGAGGACTGATCACTACTGAGTTCAATTATTGTCGCTACTGTCTGAACATGTATCAAGTAGAAACCCTGCAACATTTATTAGTAGACTGTGAAGCGGTGAGAAGTGTGAGAAGTAAATGTTTTAAGGATAAGCTTGTGTTCCAGAATCATTTAACTCCGTATCAAAAATGGCAAATGCTATTTTCTAACCCAAGAGTAGCTATTCAAATAGCAATTGTTCAATTTCTAGACATTGTACTGCCACTGTCAACCTGTGATGATGTAAAATCCGAAACATTGGCGTTTCCCGGTACGGCTAAAGGCCTGGGAGTAGGAGCAGCAGCACCGGAAGCGCTGCCCGCAGGGACAGACCACCCCCAGCTGAAGCGAGGTCGGCTCCTGCGGAATTAAGGGGTGAAGGGGGTTCTGTAGGCACCCACCGGCAGTGCGAGACAGCAGCAGTGTTCGGACCGGGCAGTGAGGAGGAGCCCGGGCGGAAGCTGTAAAGTGGGAGGCGGACCAAATCTCGAAGCAGGCCACCGGGGAGCAGTGGAGAAGGTGCGTTCACCGGTGGGACACCCTATCAGCCTCTGGAGCTCGGTGGAGAGTCGAAGCAGTGGCCTGACTAGCAGGTGAGCTCTGGGAAGACGAGTCAGCCTTGGAACCCAAGAGAGACCGCCTTGCCCTCAGGCTAAAGGTGATTGTCGGAGTGAAGAACCGCTGGCATTGGCCCCAGAACAGCAGCACCCGCAGCAGAGCTACAGCCATTGCGGCATCCCACGTGGAAATCCAGGGGTGAACCCTGGCCCAGGTATGCGGTAAGGGGGGGGGGCAGCGTACAAGTGTGGATGGTGTAGAGGTGGCCATCCCCAGGAGTGCTGAGAAAGCAGTCCCTGCGGGGTCAGGGGAAAGCAGAGTGCCTCACTGGTGACTGCACCTGCACCTGCAGTGGAATCCACAAGAGAGCCAACATCCTGAGTGACTGTGTGCACCCCTAGTGGACTGCCCAAGAGGGCGCAGCTGGGCCCCGGGGAGCTGAAGACAATTAGGAGGGAGGCCCGATCTGCAGTGGGGGCTCTAATAGTGCATGTGCCGCCGCTGGGGGTATCCAAGGACACTGGAGAGACTTGTGGTGGGTGAGAGGCCAACCACCGAAGCCCAGGAGGGGAAAAGAGTGGAGTGGCCCCATGGAGCAGGCTGCGAGGGGAACTCCCCGGCGAACAAAGGGTGGAGAGGGAAGAATCGGACGGTGGTGAGAAGGAGCTGCTGGGGGCCACAAAGCAGATAATGGCCAGTGGAAGTGGGATGGTGGGAAAACGGGGAGATAGGATGACCGCTCCATCCGAGGTGTGTTGAGGCAGGAAGACCACAAGAGTGCAAGGCGCTACCCACACAATCTGGAAGGGCCCCATGTCCGCTGGTGGATAGAAGGCGGTAGTGAATGAGCGGGATAGAAACCCTCACACAGTACCGCTATCAGAACAGCGGGGTGATGGCGAAGGCAAAGGGCAAAGGAGGACCGCACCCATAGATACCGGCACAATCAAAAGCGATATCCAGGCCATGCTGGAGGAGATAAGGGGAATGCGGACAGCAATAGGAGTGAAGGTGGCAGACCTCTCAGCAAGGATGGTAACACTGGGAAGACAGAGTGGAGGAAGTAGAGGCTAAACAGGCCTCGGGGGGGGGGGAAATCGCAGAAGTGCAAACGGAGACACGCTTCTCAGAGTTGGAGAGACATGAAGAGGAGATACGTCTCAAGATAGACGATATTGAAAACCAGGGACGGACGCTATAATTTTTGCTTGGGCTGCGGGAAGCAGAAGGGGAATTATCCGGGGGCCTAGAGCGCAAGAAATAATTGAAATGATCCTGGGGTACAACGAAGGTGAGAGGGTCGAGTGCACCGGGCTGGAGGGGAGAGCAGAGGGCCACAAACTGTCCTGGCCCGGATGCACTACTATGGCAACAAGGTGAAGATACTCAAAAAGGTACGGCGCCTTGGGGACATTGAATATTGAGAATCCAAGGTCTCTGTCTTCCAGGACCTGTCAGCCAACACGCTGTCGAAGCAGAAGAAATGTGGGCCCCTAACCAAATGGCTCCAGGAGAAAGGGGTAAGATATAGATGAAGGTATCCCTTTGCAATGTTGTTCGAGTGGGAGCCTAGTTTTGGAGGAAGAGGTCAAGCGTGCCATGGAGAAACTGGTGGGACTGTAGAGTGGAAATTCCCAAGAAGAAGGTAGGAGCGGGCAGGAATCTCGGCATGAGCTTCGCAGCTGAACTTGTGAAAGGGGTTCAGGATTTTTTCAGTAGTCCCGGTTTCGCACGCCGTCTTCGGCCTTGGACTGAATTCCAGCGCTCCCTCTGTCATGGTTGTATAAGAGGGAAAGAGGTGGGGGGTTGCCAAGTTGTGGTGTTGGGATTGGTTGTGAGGGAGGGAGTTCTCACCAGTGTTCAAGCAGTTTTTTATTTGATTGGACAAGAGGAGTTGTGGGGGTAGGGGGTGCAGGTTAAGGGGCAGAATACCGAGGGGTGGAATTCTGCGACAATGCTGAGAGGGGCTGGTGGGCACTGCAGTGGTTGGTAAGGGATTTAAGGAGGAGGTAGGGAAAACTGAGTGAAGTGCTCAAGGCAGGGACGTTGTCCCTGGTGGTTTGACGGGTGTGACCCAATGGTTGGGACACATGGTTGGAGCCTCAGAGAGGGGGGGGGGACAAGGGGGGGATGGCGAGGGTGGGTCCATGCAGTGGAGGTTACAGTGGGTTCAGAGGGTTTGCTTGGCGGAGGTCCTGAAGGAGGCAGGGCGAACAGGTCCAAAGGACTTTGGCTGAGCTGAGGGTGGCCACACTAAATATGAAGGTAGCAAGAAATTTGGAAAACCTCACTGGCTGCGCTGCCAACCTGTAGCTGAATAAAACCCTGTTACCAAACTTGTAGTAATTATGAAGAGGTCACAAAATCCTTCCTAGGTAATAGTACAAGTCATCAAATGTATGGTTTAGCAGAAGATTTTTTAGAAAGGGTTTTCTGAGAAATGACCCTTCTGGCCTTACGGCTGACGCATACCTCTTAAGAATAACCCCAGAAATTCTCATAAAATCAAAAAGGTACAACTGTGTGTGTGCACCTCCTATCACAGGATAATTTCTCAGACACTCCTTAACTAAATATGAAGGGACTGAACTCTTGTTAGGGAGAATTTTCAGTTCTGTTCCAATTCCCTTTAATCTTAGAGACCCTCCACTGGACTCAGGGCTTTCTAATGTTTAATCCTGAGTGGGTGGGACTTTTTCCCCCACTCCCGCATATGTTTTTCTGACTAGGGTTTTACGTTTCTTACTGTTAAATTGAGTCTGGTAAACTCCATAGGCATCTGCTTTTCACATGGTGACACATAGCACCTTTTGTGCAGTGCCACTGAGATGTCCCTCAGACTTTTCTTAATGTTTAAATACATTTTCTTGGGTGAACTACTGTTCCCAAGTGTAGTAAGATGACTTCTGTTTTAGAAGACCTGAAAGCGCCGAAGGCCTGATAGAGAAAGGTTCCAGGGAGAGATGAAAGGTTCCAGGGAGAGATGAAGGACAAGAGGCAGGAGCTTCGCTCAGTAACAATAAGGGAAGGTGGTAAAGAAATTGGGCTACACGCGACAGAGGTATTACGAGAAGAGAGAGGCGGTGTGCATGCTCCTGGCAAACAGGGTAAGGGGAGACAGGCCAGTGAGGGGAGTGGATAAGATACGAGGAGCTGATAAGACCTGGTAGAGGGAAGAGAAGAGATTACAGCCCAGTTCGCCGATTACTATTGGGACTTACATACTAAGCCGGCAGAGGTGACAAGGGACGAGGTGCACAACTACCTGGCGGGGATATAAACCTTCACGGGCCGAAAAGGAAGCACTCATAGAGGACATCTAACGTGAAGAGGTTATGTTATTTGGCATTTATATAGTGCCTTATGTATTATTGGTATGACCTCAAAGCGCTGGTAGGTTGAACGCCCTCGGGAACCGTAGTTCAAGTCGAGAGAGAGAGAGATCGAGAGAAAGAACCAGATATGTGTGCAGCTGGTGTGGTTGTTGCGCGATAGCCGCTTCTTAGCGTTGGTGTGGTGCTGAGGAAATCAGTTGGATGTATTCAGTCTGGAGGGTGGACACCCAGACTGCGTTAGGCCTGGGGAGATGCTTAAGCTAGCGGTATGTGCTCGGCTAGCTGTGTTATATTAGGGTGATGGGCAGTTTGTGGGGTCATGTTAATATGAGAGCTGCTATACCGAATGTGTCATAGTATAGCTGTGTTCTAGTTGAGTGATGGTGTATAGGAGAGAGTAAGCGTAGTAGTGCGATATGGTGGTTGCCAGAACAGCGCTTGCGACCAGGCGCTCCGTCACTCTAATCGCTCCGTCACTCTATCCGCTCCGTCACTCTATCCGCTCCATCCACTTCATGCGTTCCATCTGTTCTATCTACTTTGTCCCTTACGTTTGCTTCACCCGTTCCCTCCGCTTCACCCGTTCCCTCCGTATTCTGCATCCGTTCCATACGTTCCATCCACTTGGTCAATTCCATCCGTTCATCCCCTCCATCCACTTCATCCTCCATTCTTCTCATCCGTTCCATCCACTCGAACATTTCCATTTGTTCTATCCATTCCATCCTCTCAATCTGCTCCATCCACTCGTCTCCATCCCCTTCATCCACTCAATCCGCTTCATCTATTCCATCCTCCCACTCCATCCGTTCTATCCGTTTGATCCACATAATTCCGTCGATTCTATCCACTCTATCTACTCCATCAACTCAGCCACGTCATCCATTCCATTTTATTACTCTACCATTCCCATCCGTTTCAACCGTTTGTTCGATCAATCAATTCTATCCGTTCCATCCCCTCCAGCCGTGCCGTGCCGTTCCATCCGTGCCACCTCCTCAAAAGCTCAAAGTAGGCAAAGCCCCGGAGGAAGACGGGATCACCTCGGATTTTCTTAAACAGTTTCAATCCCTGTTGGGGGCACCCCTGGCAGAAGCAAAGGGGAAGGTCTTGGGGGGCTTCCAGAACCGGAGATGGTTCTCCTCAAGTTTCAGAATGGCAGGGAGGCCGTTCCGGAGATCTAGCCCCAGCTCGTTTCTTTGAAAAACGACTGACCCTGAGGGAGGTAGAGGAGCGAAGAGCTCGAGAGGGGAGGTATTTGCTGAGGGATAGCTGAAGGTATTTTGGTCCCAGGCCCCAGAAAGCCGTGTGGACAGTGCAGATGCAGAGGGTTTTGAATTTAATCTTTGCACCCACTGGGCGCCAATGGAGAGATTTCAGAGCTGGAGAGATACAGTGCCAGGGCTTGAGGCCTAGGACAAGTCTCGCAGTCCTGTTCTGGATTAGTTGCAGAGAGTGGAGAGTAGAGGCAGGTAGATTTAGAAAAAGGCTGTTACAATAATCCAACCTAGAGAGAACCAGAGCTTGGGAGACAGTGAGCTTCTGGGGGAAGGAGAGGAAAGGCAGAGTATCTCCGAGGAGGTGCAGTAGGAAGTCTGCCTTTTTAGAGACATCAGAGATGTGGGCGGAGAAGGAAAGTGTGGAGTCAAAGATGAACCTGAGGTTCTTAGCCACGCAGGTGGGGTTAGGAGGGCGGCCAAGGGAGGCCGGCCAGACAGTGAGGGGAAAGGATGGTGAAGGAGCGCCGATGAGGAGGATCTCCATCTTGCTGGCATTCAGACAAAGATCATTGGCAGCACACCAATCTTGAATGGCAGTTAGGTAATCAGAGATGAGAGAAGGAGAGGAGGTGGCTGAGGGCAGCCTGAAAATGAGTGGAGTGTCGTCAGCATAGCAGTGGAAATTGGAGCAGAAAATGGCAATGCAGTGGGTGAGAGTTGCCAGGTATTGGTTGAAAAGCCAGGGCAAGAGGTTAGACCCCTGGGGAACACCACAGGAGGGAGATCGATGATAGGTTGGAGGCCAAGATATCCTTTTTGAACTTCTTCCTGCCAGACTTAGTGAGAAGAGAAGGATAGTCAATGGAGAAGCAGTTGGAAAAGATAGGAGAAACAGAAAGCGCCATGGGAGTGGAAAGCGAGGAAAGAAGGGAGAAGCATGGGGAGGGGTTGGAGGGGGGGGGGGGGGGGGGGTCTAGGGCAGGTAGGTGTGAACAAAAAAAAAACAAAGAGTGGCGAGGTCACTGGGCCGGCAAGTTACAGAAGCAACAGTTTACAAGCAAAGTACAGAGAAGTCAGCAATGGGCAAAAACAGCAAAATCTGACTTTCAAACAAGAAGTAAAAACAGCAAAATGTGACTTTCCAATTAGGGATTCAGATGTTAGCAAAGGGTTTTAAGAAGCACTGCGAATCAGAATTACATGGGAGAAACAAGCAGAAAGAACAGTGATAGTCAAAGGTGGTAGGAGTGAGTCCAGAAGGAAGGAACTAACCCATTTCTTAGGAGGAGTGAGGTGGCTGCATCATTGTAGTTAAGGTGCAGGGAGGAGACCTAATAGCGTTCTGGAAGCGGACAGAGCAGACACGGGCCTTAGGAGTGGGGGGGGGCCAGCAAAAGCCTGCCGGTCCCTAGTTTAACAGAAAAGGCACTCCTTCAACCAAAATAGCAGGGAAGAATAGGGCATTGTATAAGAAACTGAAAGATCAGACGGTAACTAGAATTGTTCGCACCAGTAGAGTGGAAAGATCCCTGCTCGGGATAAAACAGACATATCAAGGACACTAAAACAGACAGTTTATTGGCCAAACAGCTGCAAAAGGATGGAGGATAAGCGCACCATTGAACGTATAAGACAGCCGGATGGGTCAATGGCAACGGAATCAGAGGCTACAACGGCAGCCTTTGTAGAGTTTTACAGTGCTCTCTACTCCTCAGAAGGCCCAGATCGACTGGCTATCGAAAATGATCTTCACCACCTGCCCATACCAAAATGATCTCACCGCCTGCCCATACCAAAATGATCTCCCCTAGAAAACTAACGACTAAAAGTATACATAGATACATAGGGGAGGAAGAGGTCGAGGAGATAATTAAATCCCAGCCGATGAACAAAGCGCCAGGGTCGGATGGTTTTCCGGCAAGCTTTTACAAAAAGTATTGCTGAAAGCAGAGTGCCAAACTCGCAACCCTTTTTAACTCGATTGGACGCAAAGAGGGGGTGACACCGACAAATCACAGAGGCAAAGGTAGTCATTTTTCGGGAAACCCAACAAAGACCTGACGAAATGCTGGTCGTATCGAACCATTGCACTGTTGAACATTGACGCGAAAACGTACACTGTCATTCTTGCTGCAAGATTGACGCCCCTACTCCTGAACCCAATTGGGACGGATCAGTCGGGATTTAGAAAAGGGCGACAGATATGTGACCACACTAGACGAATAATTCACCTGGTAGAGAAGGCGCCATACATCAGGTCCCCTTGTGCCGATTTTCGCTTGACGCCAAGGCGGCTTTCGACTGTGTAGAATAGCCTTTCCAGTTTGCAGCTATGGAGCATATGGGGTGGGGCTCCAGATTCTTGCAAATGGTTAGGGCCAACTACAGAGGACCCTCGATGTGCCTTTCAAACAAGTCCCAAAACAAATATTGGGTGGGGAACAAGACATTTGTGCCCCCTGCCCCTGCTTCTATATGAAATATACTTGGAGCCTACTAATTTCAATCAGACAAAACCCACTCATACAGGGCTTACCATTTGGTGGCGAGGAACATAAAATAGCGGCCTTTGCAGATTACATGATGACCCTAACATAACTGGAAACGTCAATTCCCGCGCTGATAACGGAACAAACCACGATGAAAGTAGCAGGACTTAAAGTAAAGATGTCAAAGTCAGACCTGCTGAGTCTAGGACTATCCAGGGCGCAAGTAACAGCTTTACCCGCATAGTCCTCATTCACAATAGCCAGGGATAGCGTTAGATATCTGGTGGTCAACATAACCAGCACAATGCCTAAACTGTAGCAGGAGAATTATCCCACGTTGCTTAGCCAAGCAAAGGCAGACATGGGGAAATCTCCTCTATGGATCTCGTGGCTGGGCGAGATCAATATGATAAAAACGGTAATGCTTCCTTCATTGTGTGAAGTGGATTTTATACCACTTCACACAATGCATCAACGAACCTACACACATCAAGGGCAGAACCCTTGACTGGTAAGCAGACTTAAACTAATATCAATATTGATACTAACCAACCCTTTGCCTGGACTGACCACCACCTAATCAGCTTTAGCATCACTGTAAAAAAACAATGCCTCAAGTTCTCCTCCTACACAGGACATTGCTCCCGCAATATGCACAAGAAATAAGAGACATAACATGTCAAAAACTGTTCCCACTTCTCCCAACTCTAAACGAACACCACTCCTTTTGCACCGATCCGAATGTCCTAGTAAAACATTCGATCAGACCATGCTAAAATCCCTTGACATCGTTGGAACTCTAAATCTAGCAAACCTAAACCACTTGCTCAACTCAACTCATGGTTCACACCTCAGCTGAGAGTTCTTCGGAATGAAAAACGAAACTTAGAAGCCCGCTGGAAAAGCAATCCCTCTCAAATGAACAAAGCTAGCCTCGCCTTAGCCATCCTCCAGGCCAAAAAAGACACGTATAATAAGCAAATCATACAAGCCAAATCCAACACTGAAGAGTTGTTTAAGATCCTAGAAGAATTGGAATCCCCGGTTACCCCACCTGATACGTGTACCAAAGATAGCACCTGGTGTGCCAACATTCAGAAGGCACTCCTTGGTAAAATAGCTACACTTCAAACCAAAATTAACAACAAAACAAATCTCCCTCCAGATGGACTCGCAAAACAAGCCCCAGTATGACAGATCTAAACTTAGCACTCACACTCCTAAGCCATTCAGCTTCTCACCCCTCTCTACTACTCAAGTTGAAAATATCAATAATCTCAAACCCTCCAACTGCCAGGGTGACATATGCCCTGCCCCCATTATTAAGGAGGCCTCACATAGCTTAACCCCATTCATCACTGCCTTTATAAATTCATTATTTAGCACCGGTATTGTCCAAGACAACTTGAAGGATGCTTGGGTCATCCCACTGCTTAAAAAACCTACATTAGATGCTAGCATACCCACAAATTACAGGCCTATCACCACTGTGCAGTTTCTGTTAAAACTCTTTGATCAGGCAGCCTACCTGCAAATCCAAGACTATCTGGAAAATAACAAACTTCTGGGCCTTAGACAATCTGGCTTCTGTCCCAGTCACGGTACGGAAACCGCTCTTATTGACCTCAAAACCCAGATTGAAGACCTAAAAGATAAAAGGCAAGTTGGCCCTTCTGCTCCTTCTCCATCTATCAGCAGCATTCGACTTAGTAAACCACCAAATCATTGGTCACCACCTCAAATTAGCTGCCCAGTTCTCAGACAAAGCCATTGCTTTGATCAGTTAATTCCTGAATAACAGATCCATGAGGGTCTTCTCCCCTACCACAGCTGCTGAACCATCACCAGTACCATGTGGGGTACCGCAAGAATCATGAGTTTCCCCTACACTCTACAACATGTTTAAGAAACCACTGTTCGATATCTTGGATTATCTGGGTGTCGCCTACACAAACTACGCGGATGACACCCAGATACTTATCCCCATTACCGGTGACCACACAGCCAACACATTAGCCGTAAACACCATCTACCAAGTCATCCAAGCCTGGATGGCTCAACATGAACTTTGTCTCAAGAGCGTCTCATCTTGGGCTCCCATCAGAGACTTAACAAATTAGACGCGTCCGTCAAATCTTTCGTCATTGATGGTAATCATTGAAGTTAGGAATGACACCAAAACATTAGGTATATATCGGTACTCCACACTATCCCTCTCTAGACAAACCAATGCAGTATCCTCGGCCGCAGCCTACACTTGTAAGCTCATCACTGCCTGCCGACCTTTCCTCACACCAGCCAACTGCACTACTTTAGTCAGGACCCTAGTTATGTCTAAAATCGATTCCTGCAACACCCTCTATTTAGGCACAAACCAATGCAATCTCAACAAATTACAGATTATTCAAAATAATGCCAATAGAGCCGCATTAAACATCCCCAGGAACAATCACATCTCTGACACCAGGAGGAGCCTTGACTGGCTTCCAATATCACAAAGAGTTTCACTCAAAACACTTGCCCTTACGCATAAATGCCTCGCTAACCAAGCACCCAACTACCTGGCCTGCAGATTTGCTTACCAAACCTCCAACAGACCCCTCAGATCTGCCCAATCCAATTGCTTGTCCATACCTCGCTTTAAGCTACAAAGATCAGGTGGGATCAACTTCCCAGTCCTTGCGGCGTAACTATGGAACTCTCTCCCCAGCCCTCTTAGAGCTGAACCTTCATTGCCTGCCTTCAAGAGCAAGGCTAAAGCATGGCTGTCTGCCAAAGACCTCGCCCGGCACTAATATGCCCGTAGCCACCACCTGTGCTTGCTGTTTCAGTGTATAAAGCTGCTTATGTATATATCCTGCCAACTCGCTTGCCTCATCCTCACTTTAACATACCTGGTGTTTGCGATTGGCTCTGCTTATCTCCACCTTTACGGCTGTAAATTTTGCTTATACTTGCATTTATGTATATTACCCCGTATTTTAGGCCTTGCAAATCTGCCAGTTAACCTGTATATTATGTTTATGTCAATCTGCCATGTAACCGAAGTGATGCACCCAGATGCCCTCGGGCCAGGTGTGCTATATAAATAAATAAAATACAAATACTTTCAGGCACTCCCCATCCCGGTCATGCAGTCTTTCTTTAAGGCTCTTACTAGATTGTTATCGCGTTTCGTATGGCAAAATAAACACCCCAGAGTAGTCCTGGAGACACTGAGGCCACCCAAACAAACAAGAGGTAGGCCTCCCGAACTTCACCAACTATTATGAGGAAGCCCAGCTGCAGGTAGTTCGGGAATGGTTTTCGGGGAACACAACCAAACCTTGGGCAAGGATGGACCGGCGGTGGCAGGGAGACCACTGGAGGGGATCTTATGGCTGCATGGGCGCAACAGACCCCAGAGCACTCGTCTTAGCCAAGTTCCTGCAGTGACCTGTGATGTCTGGGACCGTCTAGTGGATCAGAGAAGTCTTAATATGCGCCCGGCCCCCCTCTACCCTGCTATTCCAGAATCAGCAATTCTCCCCGGGGATGGTGCAGGGCTCTTTTAAAGAGTGGCAAAAGATGGGATCCAAGAAAGTGGGAGACATTTTATCGGGTGCAGACATTAGATAGTTCGAAGAGGGCAGGCAAAAGATTGGGTTAACAGTGAAGGACAGATTGAAGTGTTATCAATTGGGGGACCGATTGTTGCAACCTCCTCATCGGTACACCTTCACCATCCTTTCCCCTCACTCTCTGGCCGGCCTCCCTTGGCCCTCCTCCTACACCCCACCTGCGCGGCTAAGAACCACGGGTCATCTTTGACGCCACCTTTTCCTTCCCCGCCCACATCTCTGAGGTCTCAAAGTCACATTTCCTACTGCACCTCCTCAGAGGTACGCTGCCTTTCATCTCCTTCCCCCAGATGCTCATGGTATCCCAAGCTCTGGTTCTCTCTAGCTTGGACTATTGTAACAGCCTCTTTCTAAATCTACCTGCCTCTACTCTCCGCCCTTTGCAACTAATCCAGAACAGGACTACAAGACTTGTCCTTGGCCTCAAGCCATGGGATCGTATCTCTCCAGCTCTGAAATCTCTCCATTGGCTCCCAGTGGATGCAAGGATTAAATTCAAAACCCTCTGCATTGTCCACAAGGCTTTCTGGGGCCTGGGTACAAAATACCTTCAGCTATCCCTCCGCAAATACCTCCCCTCTCAAGCTCTTTGCTCATCTACCTCCAACTCCCTCAGGGTCAGTCGTTTTTCAAAGAAACGAGCTGGGGGTAGATCTCTGTCTTCGGCTGGGGCCTCCCTCTGGAACAGCCTCCCTGCCACTCTAAAACTTGAGGAGAACCATCTCCTGTTCCAGAAGCACCTCAAGACCTTCCTCTTTTCTTCTGCCTTCGCTCCCCCTCTCCCCTGCTGATCTGTTCTCTCTTGGCACCGTGCACCTGGCCACCCTCTGTCCTTCGGGCCCAGGTACCTGCTCACCCTGCCACCCTCCCACCCTGCCTCCGGGCCACCCCTTGCACTGGAGTCTGTATCTGTACCCATACAGCCCCCGCCTTTTTCTTCCTGCACTTATCAGACCTACCCCGTCTGCTGCCTTAAACCTAGCACTTGCAAATTGCTGGCTGCACTACCACCATGTGTTGCCTTTATTATGTATTTATTGTTATTTATCCGTTTCTCCTCTGCTTCGCACTTTCCACTTCTCCCCCCTTCCATGCACTTTTCCCCTCGCCCTCTCCCATGCACTTGCGTGTTCTCAATGTCACTGGGCCTAGTAAGATTGCTGTTTTGTTCTCCCCTGTTCCCCTCCCTTGCCATGTCGCGCTCCGAAACACTTGTGTACGAGCGCAATAGAAATAAAATATCAATCAGAGATGAAGCAAGCAGCTAATCGGAAATTGACGCCATTCGAGAAGTTTATAACTGCAGATACGGGGAATAAACAGAATGTTTTCTAAGCTTTACACAATCTTAATGGACTTGGAAACTAATCGAACATGGGGGTACATGAAATGGGAGGTCACACTAGGGGAAGAGATTCCAAGAGAACACTGGGAGAACCTGTTGGGGAACATACCCAAGCTAACCAAGTCTATTCAACTCAGAGGCCTGGTACAAGATTATGGTTCAGTGGCATTACACTCCGGAGAGGCTGCAGAAGATGTACTCCAACACCTTGCAGGAGTGTTGGAGGAGGGTGTGCGGGGAGAGGGGACTGGAGGCACATATGGTGGGACTGCCTGCGAATAAGGGGCTTCTGGACAGACATTGAGGCCCAAATACAATCAATGGTCCAGTGCCCCTAGCCACTTACCCCTAGGGAATGGATGTGCAGGCTCTTTGATCCAGAAATCCTGCTACCCTCCAAGCCCCAAAGTAAGGTCTCATGGGAATGCTCATAGCGGCCTTGTTAGTACTAGCTAAGAGATGGAAGCAGAAGGCGCCCCCAACGTGGGTAGAATGGCTGCATAAACTCTGGGGAATGCTAGCAATGGAATGGGTTACCTACAGAGTGCAAGGTGAGGCCGCGAATTTCAGCCAAGACTCAGGGCTGGTCCTGGAATATCTTTGTAGTGACTATATGAAACAGTAGTGCCCTCAAACTAGCGAATATTAGACATCATGTGAAAAGAGGACTTAACGGAATCTCGAAATAAGCTGATGCTGTAGGAGAGATACTTGTTGTTTGTATAAAAGAAATGCCAATAAAAACATGTTAAAAAAGGAAGAAAAAAAAAGGGTGATTGGAAAAGAGGCAATTTAAATCATAAACCCTGGGAATTTCACTGGGCACAGTCCCACGCCATTATTCTTGGGCCACTCAAGAAGGAGATAAAAATAATTGACCTTCCCCGAAAATACAAAGTACAGGACAAAAAAAAAAGAAAAAGAAAAAAAAAGTGATTGGACAACTACTGGCTGTTTGAATGGTGCAGATCATTACCATTGGTGGACTTGGACTTGCTTCTAGGCTGGATTTCGATAAAAAGACAACTCCTGCAGATCATTGTTGGAGCCATGAATCCCTCATAGATGAACAGCCAACTGAAGATCCAGAGAAGACTCCTGAAGAGGCCTGGCATCGCTTCCTGCGTCTGGCCCAGTGAAGCCCTATCATACTACATTATCTCTGAATATCTCCGAAGACCCAGAGTGAGGTTTCTGCTCTTGGACTAGTGGGACCAACTAGTCTCAATGCCTTTTTTCGAGAGTGCAGTAGATCTGAGCCTTCGGTATTGTCCCTGGAACACCGAGTGGACTAACCAGCTCTCTCTTGGACTACCTCACCATCTGCTTAGATTCATACGCTGTGCATATAGTTCGACATCTAGTGCTAATCAGAGAGTATTGCATCTGTCTTTCGAAGATCGAAAGGGGACGTCGACATGAGCATGACAAACACTATCCCTAGCGTGACGTGCAGTGTAAATGAAACAAAACAAAAAATACAGCGATCTTACTAGGCGCAGTGACTATTAAGAAAGCGCAAGTGCGTTGAAAAGGGAAAAGGGGGAAGTGCGTGGAAGGGGGGGATTGGAAAGTGCGGAACAGAGGAGAGAACAGAATAAATACTAAATAAAATAAAGGCGATAAACCATGGTAGTGCAGCCCCCAAGTGGCAGGTGAAAGTTGGGTACAGATACAGAACCCCAGTGCAGGAGGGTGGCAGGGCGAACGGGTACCTGGGCCCGAATGACAAAGGGTGGCCAGGTGCACGAGGCCAAGAGAAGAAACAGATCAATACGGGAGAAGGGGGGCAGAGGCAAGGAGGAAGGTCTTGAGGTGCTTCCGGAACCGGAGATGGGTTTCCTCAAGTTTCAAGGTAGCCAGGAGGCTGTTCCAAAGGGAGGCCCCTGCCGAAGACAGATCTACGCCCAACTCAGTTCTTTGAAAAATGACTAACCCTGGGGGAGTTAGAGGGAGGAGCGAAGGGCTTGAGAGGGGAGGCATTTACAGAGGGATAGTTGAAGGTATTTTGGACCCAGGCCCCAGAAAGCTTTGTGGACAATGCAGAGGTACCCAAAATCCCTCACATGTCGAGGTCCCTCTGGTTGTGTTTTTTCTGCCGTGAGGGAGCATTATAGTCTGCATGAGCGTGTACAGAAGAGAGAAGGTGTAAGAAGTCTATGTTCCTTCTACTCCATGAGGGGATGAAGGGTGGGTGCATGTGAATCTAACCAGATACAATCATCAGAAATGCTATTACGGTGAGTAATGCAGGTCTTCTGATGCTTGTGAATCTGCTTAGAATCACATGCTGTGCATAGACTAGCTAGCAGTACCCAGAGATGGTGGTGTGATGTGTGAAGGAACAGTAACAGAGATGGCTTATCACCACTTGTCCCACCTGAGAAACAGACCTAGGGTGTATCTAGGCAGTAGTGTTATGTACAGGTGCGTACAGAAATCCAGGTTGCGGCTTTGCAAATGGACTCAAGAGGAACATTTACAATGAATGCTATGGTAGGCCCTGTGCCCAGAGGAGTGTGCTCTAGGCATGAAGGGTAAATCTCGCTTGGCAAGAGTGTAGCACAGTGTGATGTAGTTTACTATCCACTTTGAGATAACTGATTTAGAGACAGGGTCCCTTCTCCTTCAGCTGCCACTGAAACGAAGAACTGGTTTGTTTTCCTTAGTGGCTTTGTTTTTTTCCAGATAGTAGATAACCGCTCTCCTCACATCTATTGTGTGGAGGCTTCTTTCTGCCACGTTAGTGTGGTCCTGGAAAAAAAGGTGGGTAGTTCTATGAATTGGTTTACATGGAACTTTAAGATAAATGTAGGTGCAAAGCGTGGGTGTGTGCGCAAAACCACCTTATCTTTATGAATTGTGACGAATGGGTCCTGAACTGAAAGGGCCTGCAGTTCACCAACTCTCCTTATAGCGGTGATCACCACCATGAAGGCAATCTTTTAGGCGAGTGCTTTAAGGCTAGCCTTGTGCATTGGTTCAAAGGGAGGGCCATAAGAACAACATTCAGGTCCCACCTGGGAGAAGGGATGGAAATAGGGGGATGAAGCCTCTTTATCCCTTCCATGAATGCTTTAATTACCAGAATGTTCTACCACGGGCCCTTGCTTTGGGACATGGTGTACGCCAAAAGCGCAGCTAAGTGGACTTTTGGAGAACTGAAAACAAGACCTGAATCCAACAGGTGGATTTGGCACAGGACAATATGTTTAGGTGTGCATTCAATATAACTGATGCCCTTGCTATTAAACCAGATGACAAAGAGCTTCCATTTGCTGGAGTAGCAATGGCGGGTGTTAGGTTTCCGTGCTTCCCTAACTATGTCCATACATCTTTGAGGGAGTTGGAGGTGACCGAACTCTTTGACCTCAGGAGCCAGGCTGCTAAATTGAGAGTTTGAGGGCATGGATGTAGCGTTTCCCCCTGGTCTTGAGGCAGCATGTTGTACGGGCATG
Organism: Ambystoma mexicanum; assembly: GCF_040938575.1. Classification (NCBI taxonomy): domain Eukaryota; kingdom Metazoa; phylum Chordata; class Amphibia; order Caudata; family Ambystomatidae; genus Ambystoma; species Ambystoma mexicanum. The sequence goes on along the minus strand of NC_090929.1, from coordinate 1,055,466,088 downwards.
GTAGCTTCCTGGGAGGGGAGACTGACATTGCCATGAGATGGAAGAATCAAGGCTGGTTGGTCCACATCAGGGTCACCGGAATTGGCTCTTGGTGCATCTAGCGCACTATTCTGTTGAGCAGGGGAAACAAGAGGATGGGGGGGGGGGGTCAATGGGAGGGGGGAAGCTTAGAAAAATTTCCAAGACCATGTTATCCAAAGACAGTTTCCCTTGCTTGGAGCTGTTCTGAGGGTATCTGGAGGTGTAATCTGGGTATTGGGCGTTCTCCAGAGTGGCGAACAAGTCGACCTCTGGAAAGCCCCAGCCTGAGAAGACATTAAAGAAAATATCCTCCTATAGTCCCCACGCGTGCTCTACAGGTAGCGGGATCTCCGCCAGAAGATTGAGTTCCCCTGAAAAACGTTGTGACAGGAGGAACATCTTGCGTTTGAGAGCCCACTTCCACATGTTCTGGGACAGTTTGGACAAGCCTAGAGAGTGAGTGCCCCCTTTAAGTAATACATGGCCGTAGTACTGTCCGTGAGGACTAGAACCATCTTCCCCTGAAGTTGTGTTTGGAAGGCCTCCAGGGCCTTGAACACTGCTAGCAGTTCCAACAAGTTTATGTGATCAGATGCTACCGCTGGGGACCACACGCCGTGCGCCGTCTGATGAAGGAGGTGAGCCCCTCACCCAGTCAGAGATGCGTCTGTGGTGAGAGTGGCTTCTACTGGGGGGGTGGTGAAGGATTACCCCTGCAGAAGGCTTTCCCTTGACCACCACTTCAGAGACTGAGCAAGGGCTGCTGAGACAACCACTAGAACGTCCTACTGGCCGCTGGCCTGACACCATTAGCTCGAGAGCCACTCTTTCATGGGGCGCAGGCGAGCGTGTGGAACTAGGTAGACGCAGGAGGCCATCATCCCTAAAAGCTGCATGGCTTTGCGCACGGTCACCTTGTTACTGGCTACACATAGTGAGGGATCTGGAACAGCACATTTTTAACCCTCTCGTTGGAGGGAAAGATGAGGCCATCTTTGGTCTGAATTAAAGCCCCCAGAAACTGTTTGACTTGGCTGGGAATTAGACTGGACTTTTTCTCGTTGATCGAGAAACCTAGCTTGAAAAGAAGATCTACCCTCTTCTGAATATTTGTTTGGCATGTTTCGTATGAATCCCTTGTTATGAGCCAGTCGTCGAGGTAAGGATAGACTGGTATGAAATGCCTGCGCAGGTGCACAGATGCACAGCTGCTACCGCCAGTACCTTCGTGAACACCTGTGGAGCTGAGTCAATGCCGAAGGGTAGAACATTCAACTGATAGTGCGTGTCCTCTATCATGAACCTGAGGTACTTTCTGTGCACTGGCAACATTTATGCATCTTTCATATCCAATGTTATGTTAGGTTACTTGGCATTTATATAGTGCCTTATGTATCACTGGTATGACCTCAAAGCGCTGGTAGGTTGAACGGCCTCGGGAACCGCAGTTCAGGTCAGTAGAGAGAGAGAGAGAGAGAGAGAGAGAGAGAGAGAGAGAATGTGGCATCGTGCACGGGCGCACCAGATGTGTGCAGCTGGTGTGGTTGTTGCATGATAGCTGCTTCATAGCGGTAGGTGTGGTTCTGAGGAAATCAGTTGGATGTGTTCAGTCTGGAGGGTGGACACCCAGACAGTTCTGGCTGCGTTAGGCCTGAGGAGACGCCTAAGGTAGCCGGAATGTACTCAGCTAGCTGTGTTTTATTAGGATGATGAGGTGTTTGTGGGGTCATGTTAGTATGAGGACAGCTGGGCCGAATGTGTAATAGCATAGCTGTGTTCTAGTTGAATGATGGTGTATAGGAGAGAGTAAGCGTAGTAGTGTGATATGGTGGTTTATCAGTGAAGCGCTTGCGGCCAGGCATGAGAGCAGGACAGGGGGCGTACATAGCGGTATATGTATATAAAGCGACAGGATGGATAGGGTGACATGGGGATACATGTACAAAGCAGTCGTTCCATCCACTTACGTCCGTTCAATCCACTATATCTACTCCATCATGGTTTTATCCGCTTCCATCGACTATCATCCAAACAATCCATTCCGTCTGTTCCCTCCACTTCACCCACTCGGTCTACTCCATCTGCTCTGTCCACCCATTCCATCTAATCCATCCACAGCATCCATCCATAGTTCCATAGCATCCATCCATAGCTCCATAGCTCCACAGTATCCATCTATCCACAGTATCCATCCATCCATCCATCCATCCATCCATCTATCCACAGCATCCATCCATCCATCTATCTATCCACAGCATCCATCCATCCATCCATCCATCCACAGCATCCATCCATCCACAGCATCCATCCATCCATCTATCTATCCACAGCATCCATCCATCTATCTATCCACAGCATCCATCCATCTATCTATCTATCCACAGCATCCATCCATCTATCTATCTATCCACAGCATCCATCCATCCATCTATCCATCTATCCACAGCATCCATCCATCTATCCATCTATCCACAGCATCCATCCATCTATCCATCTATCCACAGCATCCATCCATCTATCCATCTATCCACAGCATCCATCCATCTATCCATCTATCCACAGCATCCATCCATCTATCCACAGCATCCATCCATCTATCCATCTATCCACAGCATCCATCCATCTATCCATCTATCCACAGCATCCATCCGTCCGTTCCATCCCACTTTATCCGTTCCATCCCACTTTATCCGTTCCATCCCACTTTATCCGTTCCATCCCACTTTATCCGTTCCATCCCACTTTATCCGTTCCATCCCACTTTATCCGTTCCATCCCACTTTATCCGTTCCATCCCACTTTATCCGTTCCATCCCACTTTATCCGTTCCATCCCACTTTATCCGTTCCATCCCACTTTATCCGTTCCATCCCACTTTATCCGTTCCATCCCACTTTATCCGTTCCATCCCACTTTATCCGTTCCGTACACATCAAGCCATCCTATCCACTCTATGCGTTTCATCTGGTCCATCCCCTTTCATCCCCTTCCATCATTCCCGTCCGTGTTATCCGTTCCGTCCATTTCATCCGGTTCCATCTACTCTATCCGTTTGAACATTTCCTTCCCTAGAATTGAAAATGTCCTCCCCTAGTGGGATCCTGGGAAATTTAGTTCCAAGTGGGCTTGTAGTTTGTTTAGGCGGGGTTCCCCCATCAAGGGTTATCTAGATTTAAACCCAGTTTGGGCTTTGCTGTGGCATCACAACGCTCCATCCGCTTTCGGTAGAAGGTCTTCCACTTCGGCGGGTGAGGGTGCTTTGTGTTACAGGAAGCAGCAGCGTTTTGCAGGCTTCCTGGGCTCTCCACCCAGGAGACTAGGCGTTCGTCACATGGTTCATTGTTCTCTCTGCAAGGGAGGGGCTCCCTCCTATGCACTGCTGCATTATTCGCTCTCCGGCAGCTTCTCTCCTTTGGGGTCAGTATGCAGGTGCGTTTAAGTTCCTACGTAGGATGATGCCATTAGTCCAGGTCTTCACAAGAATGTGGTGGCGAATGCAGGTCAGAAACCGAGCCATTCACTTTAATGGGGCCCTGCATAATATCCTGTTTGACCCCATGTAACCAACAAACACTGCAGATTTATATAAAAAGGGAGGATGAATCTTTACTTAGGCTTTCTTTGTGGGGATGAGTGGTGGATTCAACCCCAATGGGATCCCGCTTGCCCTGTCCCCTAGGAAAGGGTTTAGTGTAGTGGGATCGCCTTCCTAGTCCCAAAGGAGGGGGGGGGGGGGTAACCCTTGGGGCCATGTAACAGTGGGAGTACTTCCTGCAGTGTTGTCATTCGGATTTTTTTAAGTTTGACATACTTGTTCGCTGGGTGCAGGTCTAACACAGGGCGCATGGTGAGATCCTTTTTGGGTACAAGGAAGTACACTGAATAAATACCCTTGTTTACCTAGTGAATGGGGACCACTTCTACGGTGCCCTTTTCCAGAAGGACTTAAAACTCTTCCAGCAGGATGTGCAGGTGTTCTGGCGGCAGACGTCTGCTTTTGAGTGGGTGGTATTGAGGTGGTCGATGAAACTCTATGCAGTAGCCATGGGGAGCGGTCTTTAACGCCCACTGGTCTGATGCAATACCCTCCCAGGCATGAATGAATATAAGCGACCCTGACTGGGGAGGTGTGGGAAGGGACCCGAATCGGCAAGTGACTTTTGAGGTGGAGGCCAGGGAGCCTCTAAGAATAGAGTTCCTGTCTCTACCCTTGCCCCTACAAGGACCTCTCTGTTGATACTGGCTGTTACCGGAAGAGCCTTGGCCGGAGGACCAGGGGGTACTTCCTGAGCCACATTGTCCATGGAAAGACCAGGGAAAAGATTGTCCACGAAAGGAACAGCAGGAGTTAGAGCCTTCACGTTGGTGGAAGGGCTTGGCCGTGATCTGGCTGAGTCATTTCAGCATTTCGTTCTCCTTCTTGGCAGTCTCCAGGGCTTCATCAACAGCTTTCCCAAAAAGGTTGGAGTCCTCAGCTGGTTTATTGATAAGAGGCTTGAGTTTCTGGTTTAAAGCTGGAGTTCTTCAACCAGACGTGTCTCTTAAGTAAAGTCCCCTGGGCCAGAGTGCGCCCAGCAGTCTCAGAAAAGACAAGAGTATTCTTTAATATGTTGTTAGTAACCTGTCTGCCCTCAGCTGATATCGTTGTAGCTTGCCAAGAGAGTTGTATTCTTTGCGATCCTAGTAAAATAGGCCTCACAGGCAGCGATTCGTTTACAGAGGGCATACAGTTTCTTACAAGCTTTATCCAGAGGGGCTTCTGCCATGGACAGTGGAACCCCTGCCCTCTTCCCAGTGGTTGTAACCACCAGGGGGACCGGTGTGGCATGACCCTGTATGTATAGTGGGTCGGAAGGTGATGGGTGGAATAATTATTCAACCCAAGGGTTTACCGCCCGTGTGAGGGATGGTGACAACAAGGAAGGAGCTATGCGCTTCTTTATAGAATTGAAGGAGGAGATGGTTTGACAAGTCTTGAGGATATCCTCAACAAAGTCAGAGTCTGGGGCTGCCTCATGTGTTGCGATATGAAAATGATTGGCCGCTCTTTTTAAAATAGCGTTGAATAACATTTGGTGATCTACAGGTGAAGACTCCCTCTTTAGAGGTGAAGGAGGGGGGGGATCTAGACAAATGATGTCTGGGTCAGGGGTATGTGTTGCTGATAGCCATGGGCCCTGATCCACTGACTGATGTTGATCCCAGTCTGTATCTTAATCAGCTGTGTCATGAGCAACTAGATGAATGTCCTTATAGGTATCCTCCTGCTCTGAGACATCAAGATGTCCTCCTGTTAGCCTTGTGCAGAGATGGGAAATTTCTGAAATGTAAGTGAAATGGGGCAGGAGTCCTCTTCCCTAGGTCTTTTGGGAGTGATGCATTTGTCTGAAAAGTCAATAAAATTTTGTCGATAGAGTTTTCAAATCGATGCAGAAGGGTCTGGAGGTGGAAAAGATTGCCCAGAAGGAGGAGATTTTCTTAATAAGGCGTTCGAGAGAGGCTGGGGGGCTTCAGAAATCGACGAGAGGGGCTGCCCTTGTGTTCTGTAGCTACCGAAATAATAGCCACAAGGCTTTCACAGATTTTTGGTGACTGAATGATGGCACCGTCCGGGTCAACGACTCCACCAAGGCCTTAGGTGCTTGTGCGCCCTTGGACGGTGTGTCGGCAACAGTTTTTTTTTTTGGGCGAATGCCTTTTCCAGAGGAATGCCCAGTCGCATGCCGCAAAGACAGTTGCATGGAGGGGGCCGAACCGCGAGGTTCGGGAGGCACCAAAGTTTTTGGCGGCCCCGTTGGCATTTCGCGCTTCGATGACTCAGTCGAGGAGGCCTTAGGGGTTGTGTGTTTAGGTATTTGTGGTGCGTGTGTGCCCTTGTCGCCGGGGTGTGAACTCCCCATAACAGAGCCGGTGGCCTGTGCCGGGGCCGGGCATTTGGGAGCCTGAAGGTTCCCCCGAAAGGTCGATGGCTTCCAATTCGGAGCCATGGCTGCCAATGGATTATTCGTCCGAAACGACGGCGCCAACAGGGGAATAGCTTTCGGCCTGCATAGCATAGGCCACCCACCGTTTAGTCCAACTGTCCTGCAATGTTTTTGTTCAAAAGAGCTTGCAGGCCTTGCATGAGCGCTTGTTGTGGTCTTGAGGCAGACACTGATTGCAACGCCGATGGGTGTCCTTCCAATGAAGCTTGCGTAACACGACAGGCAAAATTTAAAGGGCATCCTCTCCATAGCAGAGAGTGACGGCAGCCAGACCAAATAGAGAAAGAATGGAAAAGGAAATACATTCTTGAAGACTAAACCCAGGGCCCCACTCTCCCTACTGTAAGGGCATGGCCGGAGGGCCGACGCCACGTGGTCAACAGTCGTCGATCAGTTCACCAGTCGATGAGCAGTTGTGGATCTCTTCTGTGGCAGGAAGCCCATGAGGCAGTCATTGAGAAGATTAATCGGGAGACTAGACGACCGTAGGTCGTGGGGTCAAAATAAGCAATATTAACTCTTGCGAGCTCCGTTTTAGGCGACTAACTAGGTCGGCGGAAAAAAACAATCTGATGGACCCCGAAGCATGAGGGATTTTGGGTACACTGCGCATCACATTAGGGATAGTGTTACAGTCACGCCCATGTCGACGTCCCCTTTCGAGCTTCGAAAGAAAGATGCAATACTCCGCGATTACCACTAGATGCTGGACTATGAGCACAGCATGTGATTCTAAGCAGATTCACAAGCACAAGTATCTTTATTATTGCGTATTGTGGGATAATATCACCTGATGGTTTCATTTTTTCATGTGTGTAAATCCCTAGAATATTTGTATTTTTTTATACATTCCTATCTAAATTGAATTATAGTATGCTTCACCGTGCCTAACCTCTCAGAGTTCGCTGTTCACTATAACTAGGTTGCCTCCTAAATCTGTACACCAGGTCAGATTCTAGAAATTCATCTCAACAGTTAGTGGTTTAGCAGAAATATTATTGCCCATGTATTTCAAGGATAGAGATACAACAATTAGCAATTAATATAATTGGACTCATAAGCAGTAGCCAGTGTGGAAGATAAACCAATGAGGACAGCCCAGTACATTGAGAAAGGGCCTCCCAAAACCAAGCTCTCTGCAGAACTCAAGAGCAACACAAGTGATACACAGAAAAGCTCTACAAATATGCGCACCCAATCTCAGTCGTTTACGAAAGTTAGAAATTGAACTGGCAAGTACCTGCCACCTATTATTCAAAAGGTCAAGACAAGATTTTCAACTTGGAAATAGGTAATCGTTAGCCTTAAATCCGAGCCTTGCCACTGAGCAGCGGTGTATGTATTTTATCTTTTAAGGTCGGCCTATACCCTCTGGGTATGAGGTAAATAAACTAAGAGTTGAGGTGGAGGGTGGGGACTGATTTCTTTACATTTGAAAGTGTGGGCGTTTCCTTTTAAAAATGCGAGCCAATTGAGCCTTTGTTATTCGTAGATTCATAAAATGAAGTTGGATAATTTTAAACAGGTCATTTCAGAACTAAAGGCAAATGAACCGATATAACACAAGTTGTTACTAGGTTTGTTGTGCAGAGAAAAAACAGAACTGGTTGGGGGGCAAATAAAGCAAAATATTCCGATACATGAATGTAAATACAACATCCTCGCCCATTTTAAGAGTGTCTCGCATTCAGATTTCCAACAATGCTAATCATCAGCACAATCCTTTAGTGCCTGTCAGATAGAACGGAGCTCATACCTGTGAAAGGTCCTCGCCATCCGCACAGCAGACTGCACAGCAAAAGCACGGGGGTTTCTCTTCCGTGCATCTTCTTCATCACCTAGTCCAAGGTCCTTAAGATGCCTTTGCTTCTTCTTGTCAGACTTTGGCCCGCTGTGCTTCTTACGATGCTTTTTTTGATCCTTTTCCTCCATGTTTTGCTCTCTGCGGTTCCCAGCTCTATATAATGCTATAAAATAAGTGACAGTACATGTTGAGACGTTATTCACATAAACACGAAAACACAGATAATTTATTCTGTCTTGCCATCTGAACTCTCAATATACAGTTCTCTCCATTACTGCAGTTTTTGGACTCTATTCCTTCTCTACCTTCATTCTCAAACCACTGCAGGGGCTTGTTACAAATGCATGTATTATTTTCTCATGTATTCTAAACAATATGATGCCCTTTGGAATGTTTACATATAAAAAAGGTATACTTCCCTACATACCACATTTCAAGATAAATACATTTTGAAATCAATAGCATAATATTAGAACTCCCCATAAAAGTTCAGGAAAGGAGGCAACACGTGCAGCAGGCAAATAAACGTAAGAAGCCTTACTGCCAAGGCTCAAGGCCAAAATGTAGAAAAAGAAAACATGTTTGTCTTGAGACAATTGTTTTCTGATATTCGTTTTTCTTTCTTTTAAAGAAGACACACACGTCTGTTTCGGTTTGTTAATGTCCTCGTATTACACAACTGTAATGTTATTCATACAATAGGTTCTTGTTTCTTAAATTTCAATATGGTGCCTGATAAGAGATAGCGTTGCAGTTTCTTCAAATGAAACTTTAATGTCTCAATGGACCATACCTTGTCGAATTTTACACATGTAACCACAGCTTTAACAGGGGGTAACAAGATGTGTTGTAAAGACTTAAGGTGGACAACTGTATTCCTAAATGGTCACTGTTTGAGCCAAAGTATGAAAATAGATTGAGAGGTTGCTGTGAAATTATATTCAAAGACGACAGAGGCTCCAAAAAACATCCTCCCCAAATCAAACAACGCCTTAAAATTATGTGGTTTTCTTGTTTTCGGTGTAAGAAAATAGTAGTCGTTTTCATAGTGTGCTACATACGTCGCAGTACCACTAGTTAATTTTTAATTTAAAATGTATAATTTTGTTCAAAGGAGCCTCGTGGATTTTCTTTCTTCTGATAAGCAAGCACTGCCCATTTTCCAAATCACAGCCTAGATGATACACAGATACACAGAGATAAACGGTCTGGGGCTGTACAGGCAACAACTTAATGACATTGCAAACTTAGGTTATCGACAGAGCAGTTGTTACACGCGATGGGGTATGTCCAACTGTAAGGCCGGACACAGCTCCAGTGACCTTGAAATCTTTGACAGTTATAAAGCTCCCTTTTAGAGATTAGTTTACATCCCATTAGGTCTACTAGCTTGACATGCAAAAAAAAGTTTGCTTTTCTGTCGATAGTCGCATGTTCTTAACATCATGCACAACAAAGAGTGTGAAGCTAAGAATCTCCTTACCAGAGTTAATTATACAACTTCTTTGAGCATGCGTCTAGAAGTGAAGTGGTTTGAAATTGAGATTTTTCAGGCTTGCCTTATTTTGCATTCTTTTATTTACTGTGGAAAATAATGCTAAAATGATATTCTTTGGGCAACGTTCCTCTAACTATTTTCTGCTATTTGTGCATTTTGCAAGTAAGCTCGATAAGAGAGCATTATTGTAGGCATTGGAATCCAAAAAATATTTTTACCAAGCCAAGCTTGGAAAATAGGGGCATAAACAGCAGAGTGGATAGAAATCACTGCTTAACTGTGTAGCCAAGTGTTTGATCCTGAGCAAATAATGTCATTTTCCCTCGGATTCAACTGCAGAAATTGGAGTCATTGTAATTAAGTTAATACTATAAAAAAATAGATGCCCATGGAGTCAGCATATTACATGATTTAGAGACAAAATGATGCAACCCCGTGCTCCTCTGTTAGTGCCCACCCCCCGCCTCCCAAGGCATTTAACCATGAATTGCTTTACTGTTACCACTGGCCCTCCCTCAATCACATATAAGTCTCACCAGCCAGTCAGTGGCACAGATTTGAGTATAGTGGGGGGGACCGTATCAGAACCAACATGAATTTCCTCCACTGTTGCTGCCAATCACCAAAGTTGTTTGAGCTTCAAAGGTAGTGAAACTTAATAAAAAATTCTGCAATTGGGTATGGTTTCAACCAGTGGACAGGGTGCCATTCTGGTACCAGTATATAAGAAGGGGGACTAAAATTTACCACAAAACTATCGCCCTAGCTCATTGCTTAGGCAAAAAAGTGCTGAGTACGCCAAAGATTGTTTTGGTTACGTTTCCTATTTAACTTTTATTATCAAATAATGTGTACCCATCTTGTTTGACACATGTTTCGGCCAATGCTGCCTTTTTAAAAAAAGGGGGCTATTCATGAAATGAAACGCACTCAATTGGAAAATACAGAAACTTGTATACAAGGGATAAATCCCAAGCAGCTTACTTGTTTGTCCAGCTTCGCGGTGCACGGAACCACCGCTCCTACGCTTCCAACTGAGTGCGTTTAATTTCATGATTATCACGGTTTTTGAAATAGGCCGCAGTGTGACGAAACACGTGTCAAACATGACGGCCACCCTATTTGATAATAAAAGTCAAATCAGAAACGTAAAAACAAGCTTTGGCGCACTCTCCAAGTACTTTTTTGTCTTTTGCTAATAACTTTATTAGGGTGTGGGTATACCCTAGGGTTAGGGCGAATTCTCATAAATGTGCTAATTCCCTTCTACCTTAAAGACCCCCAGCTCTTTTGCTGGACTTTAGGACTTTAATCTTTATCCTGGAGAGAGAGAGACCTTTTTCCCCACACTCTCACGTATTTTTTCTGCGATTTAAACTCGGTTTCTTTTGGTTTTGGAGTCTGACAAACTCCAACTCTTTTTACATTGTGACACACAGCATCTTCAGTGCAGTGGCACAGGGAAGTCTTTACGATTTCCCAAAGGTTTAAATACATTTTCTTGGCTAAACTACAGTTTCCAAGAGCAGTGTAGTGAAATTGACCTTATTTACATTTGTAACTTTCTAGACCCAGCACACACTATCTTACAATAGGGTGCTGGAGGGGTTACTTAGCATCCCCTTTGCCTAGTTTCACATGTAATATTTTTATGTTGCCCTTTCTAGAATTAATGGCTGGTGGCATTGGTTTACTTTATTCTACCATTGAGAGTTTATACAGCGGGCTGCAATTGCAGCTGCAGTAAAGCACCCAAGGGTGCCCATTTTGTCAAAATGGCCCGGTCTTCTTTTTTCGCCATTTCTTGTTGGAAAGGTCCTTCTTGAAATGTACTCTGTGCGTTAAACCCAGTTTGGTCTCTGTTTGTTCTGTCTTTGGCAGGGTTCTCTGGTGAATCCCGCCTCTGGCTCCAGCGTGTCTGGTAGGACAGGAAGCGAGGGAAGTACCCGAAACACCCTGTGCTTAGTCTCCTTGGTTACAGGAATGCACCCAACGGTGATTGGCTGGCTGGCTGTTCTTGGAGGACAGCGACCCTGCAGTGTGACAGACAGCTAGGCTGCGAATGAATGGGAGAAACCTGCATAGAAAGCGAGGTTTTTTAGACAGAAGGCAGAGTCAACCACTGGACGAAGGAATCTGAAGAAGAACTTGGAAGAGATGCCTTCTGCAACTCCTGGACTGTTGGTTTGCCCAGTGAAGCCCTGCTGCAGTGCTGAAGCTCCGAATTCGCCTCGACTAGAGAAGACCTGCAAAGGACGACTTCTCCCCTTGGGTTGGTGGGACCAATCGACCCCAAGACAAACTCATCTGGAAATTCTCTCGAAGCTGGCTGTACTTCCATTGCTGCTGCAGGAACCAAATGCCAGGGAGAGGAACACCAGAATCGAGTGCATCGTTTTAAAGTCAGACCCGAGCTCCAGGAAGATCCTCCGGACTCCCATGAAGCAAGACTAACCAAGCCTGAGCCACCTCAACAGAGTGCTGGACCCCAGAAGCAAGGATAGCCCACAAGTTATCCAAGAACCGCAGTGATGCTATTCGCGAGTGCCACTGATCTGCCTATTGCTACCGCCGACCTTCAAAGTGTAGTGCAGGAGTCCCCAGACGTCCTCCCTCATGACCCCACGACTGAGGCCCAGGAACACAAGGATCCGCCATACTAAAACAGGAACAGCCGCCAGCTGGAACCAATTTCTTCAGACCTGAGATACTGTGAACTAAGGGTTACTTACCGCTTACTGTGTAGTTTGCTTGCTCTCAGTTGAGACTTGCATTTACTGCCTTTTGTAAAGTTGCTTGCAGCTCTGCCTTTCACAAGCCTCCCAGCTTGTGGCCCAACAGCGATTTCTTTTTCAACAAAGACTCCATATAACATTGCGCAATACTTACTTAGCTTCAAGAAGAACTTCAGCCTCCCCCTAGACTTTGCTCAATTGAAATTGGCTGTCCTGGCTCCCTGATAGACTATTCCAACCTCTGACTTTGTGCTTTGATCTGTCCCTCTAAAAAGCCACACATTCTTTACTTGTGTACCTGGGAAAGGGTTAACTTACAATGCATTGGGCGGTTCAAAAGTGCTTACCTGTTTGGGAAACTTGTTAATCATGGTTTCTTCCTCTTACCTTTTCCTTTTTTAATACCAAACTCTGTATTGCTCTAAATGTACAAGTGATACATCAATGTCCACAGTGTCCTAGTTAATGAAGTCACCTGAGGATGTAGGAAGTGTCTGTGTGCCATCCCAAATGGGCATCTACTGATTTGTTGAAACTAGTGTGTATTTTTGAAGTGTATTTTAAGAGTTACATATTTGCTCCCTTCTAAAGGCTTATTCAAACTGACTGTTAAATAAATAATTGTGTAATCAAGAAACCTTGGGTGTAAGTGTTATTTGGATACTGGTCACTGTGAAACGCTATGTTGCAACTCTACATCTCACATTGACCCCTCTTGAGATAAGCATGGCTGCTCAGTCACTCCACCAACTTGTGTAGTACATGCTTATACCAAAGTTTGGGTTAACTATTACAAGAGGACAAGGCTGGTGCAGTATCCCACAGGATACTGTATACAATCTTGCCTAACACCTAGGTACTCGCTTGAGTTACGGCTAGCCACATTTTGGACAAGTGGTGAGACCTGCCTCACATGCGGATCTGGTGGCGCGGGGTGACCGCTTTCTTACCCATCGGTCCAATTCTGCATCCAATTGCACTATCTCATTGCTTGACTGGTTGGGCAAAACATTTGGCAAGGTGCTACAGCCAAGACTGGGAGGTTGGTGCAACGTGCAAAAAGCATCCGATTTGCATACCAGACCAAGTATTTCCCCCAACTCTTGTTCTTTATAAATTTGTATCACTCAAAAGGCAACCAATCTATCTAGCCTTCATTGACCTGCAAACAGCGTTTGACACAGTAGCACGCCCCAAACTATGGAGCCGACTGGAACAGAAGAAGTTCTCTCAAAAATGTTGTTATTGTTAAAAAATGTTGGCAATAATACAAACGTATATACAAACCATAAAAAAGTTCCAATGTAAAGTGAGCAATAAATCTGCTCTGAAGTCCTGCTTTTTTTAAGGTTGTATACTAACGGACCTTTTCACAATTGACCTCGGGAGAATTGACCCCCCCCCCCGCAAACCCCCAGCGAATTCAAAACTCCCCGGAAACCCCCCACCCAATCCGCTTATATTATTTATAATCCAAAAACAACCCAATTCATATATAAACTAAAATAATAAGGTCAATTGTGCAGAAGGTCAATTAGGACCACTATAGTTCGGTCAATTAGGACAAAAAGGTCAATTGTAAAAGGTAAATTTGGGTAATACCTTTTTTTAAGACCTTACAGGCATCCCACTTAGCATACACAGACAGTGCAAGCTGTTTCTTTGATTCTTTGTTCTGGCAGCAATAAATGGTTGGTGACAAAGGTGATCCTATGTTTTAGGCTATATTCGCAAAGGTGGGAATGACTCAAAAAATGGTTGGCCATTTTAAATAAAGTCGATTAGTTCTTGCATTTGCGATAGTCAGTATTGGCATGGAAGATGGTATTATGCATCATGTTCTCTTAATTTTCAAATAGCATTAAGACAAAGAAAAGGAAGGATCCAAACCACTGCTCCAGTAAACATGCCCCAATACTGTGCATTTCGTCCTGACGAATCCCAGCCCCCCAATGTACCCTGAGAGGAGCCAGGAATGAGACACAGACGTAGAGGAGACATGACAGAGGAGTTGGAAAATGCCTCACTATTCCTAATATGGGAGGAATTTCCCTACCTCAACCAAAACTAATGGGTCCGTCCTGTGTCGAGATGACCAAACAAAACCATGTCCTGTGTCCGTAATCCTATTCAGGACCTTACACTCTTAAAATGACTCCAAGGTGAAAAGGGTATGGTCTCTTCATTTCTCAAAATTCTCAGAAGTTCAAATTCAAAAAAAGGGTTGCAAATGTTCCCAGTCCCAGGGTATAGCTTCCTTCCCCAGACTCCGTGTACCAATGCAACAAGTTCAAAAAGAAAAATCAGTTTTCCAAAAGGATTACTCTCGCCTTGGTGTATTCACTTCCTTCAGGGAAATAGTTCCCTTTCCCAAGCTTTCTCTTCACTTCAAAATCCTAAGGGTATCTTTCTAGGGACTCTTTTTCCCTTTTGCACACTTTTATAACAGTTCACAAGCTCAAGGGCATTGCCTTCTACGAGATTCTTCCTTCAACAGTTCACACAATAGTTCATACTCTGAAGGGCATGATCCTTCTTTGCTTGAGACACAGTACAATATGCATCCATATTGGTCTTCGCCCGGTATACTCCCTTTCAGAACTTTATTAAACAAACACTTACTTCACCTGGTATATTTATACACGCTCTCTTTAAGGTAAGGTTTTTACAACCCATTTCTTAGTTGGTCTACAAATACTTTCACTTCTTAAATGGCTTTGTTTTTGGTCTCTCGCTGCATATTTATGAAGCGACACACTCAGACAACTCAGTAACCCACTTGTGTTCTTTGGGTTTACCGGTAGTCTCTGGCGTCCCCTCGCTTCGATTACTTACACTGTGTTATTCCTACGAAGCAGCATATGTTCGCCAGCAACCTGGTAATCCACTTGTGTTCCATGTGCTTACCGGTTGCATGCAGCGTTCTTTCACTCGGGGCTGCTTCGGCACTTTGGCTCAGCGTGCGCCGCATTAAGCACTGCACCCTCACTGTGCCATCCTTCTCGGTGCATGGTTCCCACTGTTTTCTCCGCTTCAGCAGTGAACCATCTGCATCTCCACCTCTTCTTCCTGTATTTGGGTCTGCCTTCACATTGCCTGCCGAAAAGGGTTTCCCCTCCAACGTGGAGTTTGGCTTTGTTTCGGGTCACAAGGTAGACCAGGATCTGCAGCTCTCTCCTCTCCTCTCCTCTCCTCTCCTCTCCTCTCCTCAGCTGTAGCCGCACCGTATTTAAACATCCCGACTCGATTATACCTTTTCCAACAACTAGACTGCTGCACTGGACGCCCGGTCCTAGTGATCTCCATTACTCTGTCCTTACTCGTGTCAGTGGTTATGGGAGCATTTCTTGAATGGAGTTGAGGAGTGGACACTGAACTTCATTGGAAGCAATCATCATTGATCCCTGCCTCTTCCTCATCTCAGTTGTCAATATATTATCCCAATGGGAGTTTAGTTAGGGGAGTTTGGGGAGTAACCAAAGTAGATCGACCAAGAGTTTGGGGAGGAGTGCTGTTCTTCCTGGAGGGGACAAAATTTGAATTTTAGTGATTAGCAGGTTTGGTTGGAATACCGCTACCATTTGCTCCGGTGTTCCACTCCAAGGGAATAGAGTGGCATGCTCATTAACCGCAGGTTCCATTTCTTGAGGGGAGCAGTTTTTCGAAGACACTAAGTCCTTTGAAAGTTGGACATTATCCCATAAGGACTCACCCTTGGTCTGTTCACAATCAACTGTCTCTTCTAAGGAATAAAGAAGATTTTTGGGGGTTCCACTTTTCCCAGATGAACTTTCAGGAAACATTCTCTCCTTCACTTTTCCATGGATCTCATTAGAGAGATGTTCCTATAGGTTTTCATAATCCAAGCTATCCACTAACTCACCTCTTCTGATCTTAACTGGGGTTGAAGAGAAGTTTAAAAGAGCCCATTTCAGTTTGTCTCCACAGGAGAGGAGGGGGCATATCTTTAACTCTTTCGCTATGGGACATAAGCTTCCCCACCAGCTTTGCTGCATGTTATCTGCAAATCTAAAGAGATTATTGCGTAGTCCATCACCTGCAACAGCTATTCCCACGGCCAGAAAAGGTGAAAGTGTTTCCATCCACAGCTTCCTCACCTGTGAGGTCAAAAGATGGAAGGTAACCTCCAGCCTAGGTGGCTATGGGGTTCATGGTCTCTTAATCGACTCGGACCTTGTGGTCTTGACCCAACGAAGTGGGGTTGATCGGTCTCGGTCTCTGGGGTAAATGACCCATTGATGGAAAAGATTATGTTACTTCACTCTTTTCCAGATGTTACCACCGTGGGGCTAGAGTTTACATTATCCAGCATACTAGTTATGTGGGATCCCCAGTTTTGGTCAACTGAGCCCGATCCCACTTCTGAAATCATAGATGAGGAGCCAGGAATGAGACGCAGACACAGAGGAGACACGTTTGTGGCTACAGACTTTTATTAAAACAAATGGGGTGTTGGATAATGCTTCACTATGCCTAATCTAGGAGGAATTTCCATACCTCAACCTAAACTAATGGGTCTGTCCTGTGTCCAGCTGTCCAGAACAAAAGTGCGTCCTGTGCCCGTAATCCTACTCTGGCCCTCACTCTAATATAACTCCAAGGTGAAAAGGGTATTGTCTCTTGATTTCTCCAAGTGCTCAGATGGCCAAAGTTAAACACAACGGTTCACATCCAATGAAAAGGTTTCCAAATGGACAATGTTCACAGTTCCAGGGAATAGCTTCCTCCCCAAACTCCTTGTACCAAAGCAACAAGTTAAGGAATAATCAGTTTTCCAAGAGGATCAATCTCCTAGTGTATATTCACGTGCTTCAGGAAATAATTCCCCTTCCCCAAACTTTGTCTGTACTTCAAAATCCTAAGGGTATCTTTCTTCCTAGGGACTCGTTTTTCCATTTGCACACTTTTATAGCAGTTCACAAGCTCATGGGCAGGAACCTCCTTGAGATTCTTCATTCAATAGCTCACACAATAGTTCATACTGTTGAGACACAGTATAATACACACCCATATTTGTCTTCACCTGGTATACTCCATTGCCAAGACTTTATTACACAAACACAGTAAGGTTTACGCCCATTTGTTACTTGGTCTACAAATACCTTCACTTCTTAAATGGCTTTGTTTTTGGTCTCTCGCTGCGTATTTATGAAGCGGCACACTCAGACAACTCAGTAACCCACTTGTGTTCTTTTGGTTTACCAGTAGTCTCTGGCGTTCCCTGGCTTTCAATACTTTCATTTTGTGTCATTGCTAAGTAGCGGCATACATGTGTCAGCAACCGGGTAACCCACTTGTGTTCCATGGGTTTACCGGTTGCCTGCAGCGTTCCTGCACTCCTGGCTGCTTCAGCGTATTGGCTCTGCATGCGCCATGTTAAGCGCTGCACCATCACTGTGCTTTCTTTCTCAGTACACAGTTCCCACTGCTATCTCCCCTCAAGCAGAGAACCATCTGCACCTCAGCTTTTTCTTCCTGGATTTGGTCTGGCTTCACGTAGCCTGCCGCAGCATGTTTCTCTCCAGCATAGTGTTCAGCTTTGTTACAGGTCACAAGGCAGCGCAGCATCTGCAGAATCTCTCCTTCTCATCAGCTGTAGCCAGGCCATATTTAAGCTTCACAGCTTGATTATACCTTTCCCCAACAACTAGACCGCTGAGTTGGTGATGTCCGTTACTCTTTTCTTTCTCAGGTCAGTGGTTATGGGACCGGTGTTGAGGAAGTGGCCACTGAACCTCATTGCTCCCTGCCTCATGCTCGTCCAAGCTGTCAAGATTGTTATCCCTAATAGGAGTTTTGGGAGTAACCAAAGTAGATCTACCAAGAGGTTGGGGAAGTGTGTGACAATATGCCATTAAGGCATCGGGAATAGAAGCAGCATCCCTGAAAGGGAAGGGGGGGGTATGTGGCTTCCTCCACCAATGCCCAATCATCTCCCCAAGGTGTACCTCCCTCCAGGAGGTCCTGCCTCATATAGCCGCCACCAGTGTTGGGATCAGGTAGCGGATGCCGTTCCCTGGCCACTTAGGGAGAGACTAAGAAGTGAGGACATCACTAGATTCCTCACAACCCCCACCCCAGATTGCCTAGAATAGTCCTGCTTTGTCTATAGTCCTTCCTCTGATCAATCTGCTGCTCTTTTTGGCAAGAAGGCCCACCAAAACAGACCATAATCAATGTGAAGGACCAGAAGCATTATCGCAAGTTACTGAAGAAAGTCTTCCCGGCATTGACTCCATCGGCAGCTGTAATAAAAATAAAATAACGAGGACAGGAAGTAGTGGGTGGAATACTACCTGCCTAGATGCCATTAATAGGACCACGACACTGCCCAATAACGCTCTCACTAATCGACATTCAATGAAATAGCAGGAAGGGGTCCTATTATGCAGGTTTCAAAGCATGCTCAGGACGCACCATAAAGTGCTCACAATGGGTTTTCAATAGAACCTATGAAATGCTCCATCATTGGACAATTCCGCTGATCTAAGACTATCCTCCAGCCTGGCTCCAGATCAAAACTCCTTTGATGCTATGGCCTCTAGTAGAATCGGCACCTAAAAGAGAAATGTCAACACCAGCCTGAACCAAAACTGCAGCGCACAGAGGAGCTACCAGACACACGTGAGTATTATCAGCCGAACCAGAATTTAAAATGTCATTGTGGGAGCAAGGTGTGCATGTAGCACACACGCTGGTTTGCCTGCCCAGACCAACCCCTCCAACCCCCAATCGCTTCCAATGCCCGCCCTCAGAGCTGAATTGGTTCCCAAGAGGGTCATGGGGCACGGAACACCTCTACTTACTTACCAAACTCTGGGCCACCGTCAAAGGGTACAAACAAAGTTTGCCTTCCTGTGGGCATTTACAATCCTCCCGTTTGTCTGGTGCCACAGTTTATTGGTCATTGTTTAGGAACAGGAGTTGGAGGACGTCTGGTGGGATCACCTTCATCTAAGTCTGGAGAATGGAGGCAGATGTGAAGGATTGAATGAGAGACCAGGAACACAAATAGACGTATTGGAAATTAACCTACTCTGAGTTGCACTATGAGGAAGCCAGAGGAGTGGGATTGGCAGAAGGCCTACAAGTGAAAAGGAAGGGGTGTTAGTGCAAGTTATTATGGACCTGGCCCCTGGCAGAACAAGGACGCACCCACGACTAATGGAGATCCGTGTTTGCTTGAATACTGCATAGAGTTCATGCAAGTCCAGTGCAAAGCGGAATCGTCTATTCATCTCCCTAAACCAATCCACCACTGGTCAATCCCACGTTGTGATAGCGTGACATGGCCGGGTTCCAAGATGAATGCAATCTAAAGGTAATCCAATCTCAATCCGTATAGTCAGATTGCTGGGTGGAAAATACGGTACCATGTAGCAGGAATCCGAAGTTGGGAACAAAGGCTGGAATCAAAGACGAGGAAGTCAAACAGGAAACTGGAATTCACAGAGTAACTGTTAGAATACCAACTTCAATTAGAAGCACCCGTCCTCTTTTAAAGGAGCACAACGATATGCAAGCATGTACCGCTGCATATCCAGTTTCCTGGACAACGGGAACATAGGTGGTGTGGGCGCAGTCTGGCTAGACGCTCCTGGAATTGAAGGAGCTGCCATGGTAATCGCCAGGAATGCGGAACATAGCATGAAGGGCCACGCTGTCTACATAGCAAAGAGCACACCCTGTGGTGAAGTGTAACATCAAGATACTTCCTTTTTGTGGAATTAGGCAATTGCTATAAATACCTTGGGGTTTACCTTGACAACAAGTGGGTGACACAATGGGATGAAACTAAAACAAAATGCACGAAGATGTGTCATGCTATTAGTCACTTCATTGGTAATCAAGGTTGGTGCTCCATTAAGACTATCTTTTTGCTGTACACGGCTAAGATCGTGCCATGCATGCTTGATGGAAGTGAAGTATGGGGAGCGAAACTTAGTAGAGAACTATCCAAACTAGAGGCTAACATTTTTGTGCATATTGTTTAGAATGTCTAAAGCTCTCCCTATTAAATATTTATCATTGGAATTTAACCTAATGAGCACAGCAGCCAGAGTAGAATATAAGCTTGCCACCAGCTTTGAGACCCCGTTACATCTAGCTAATGATACTATTATGGTAGAAGTAATGCAGGCTTACAAGCTATTAGTACATGTAAAACATTTGGTCGACTAGGTCACCTGTGGGCTAAACACCGCAGCTCGGTGCACCGATATGAGCTTGAGAGCCATGGTCTATTGTCTGCAGCCTGGAAAAGTAAGCATAAAAGGGACGATCTGCTCCCATAAGACAGAATGGGAGCCTGTACAGCTCTCTACTAATAGCAAGGCTGGAGTTTTTATTCAATCCTTGCGAACATGCCACGAAGTTCCGGGACATATCAGTGCCTGCCCTAATAGTGTTACTGTTGGAGCATATATCTTTTGTTTAAATGAATGCCTCAGGAGTATTAGCAATCACATGCGTGAGATTTGGCATTGCCTGGATGGACTGCCTACATAGGCTATGCAGTGAGGATATGATCGAATCTGCAGAACACATTATGATCTACTGCAATAGCTTGACCTATCTTCAAAACCAGTATGTGAAAGCTTATAACAATATGAAATGGGATGAAGATGTCACTGTAAGATGAAATTGATTACTTGAGGGTTTTATTTGCTGTATGTATTGAAATTTTAACCAAATTATCCGATGGGCTATTTCCATCTAAATGTATGGAAGTGTTGCACATTTTATCGTTGAAAGGTTTTATTGTGTTTAATATGTTTACACGTTTGTATGTTTTATAAGCAAAGCTAACAAGCTAGAAGCGTATTGTTAAATAAATAAATGTTATATTGAAGTTGGGGAAGGGAACCCTGAGACCTGCTTCAATAAACTGTATTAAACTTGGAGATGGGAATCCTGACATTTAAAAGGTGTGGAACTGTAGTACCTTAGGTCCAAGAGAATGCAACAAACACTGTGGCAAACTTGTTGGTACTTGGGGGGCGGAGCTTAACAATAAGCCTGAGCTGGAAATGGCTCAGGACTTTACTTTTGGAACACTGTCTAGTTTATGGTTGACATTCCTACACATTGTTTTGTTTTAGTTGCGAGGGCAAGCATAGGTTTTGGACACAGACAGACTTTTGAGTTGAACCTACCGGCACAAACTATCTTTAGTTTGTTTAGGTAGGGCAATCTCACCTTAGCATAGGGCAAGTTAGGCCCTACTCCATCCTGACATTTAAGTTAATAAAGGTATTTTTGTTACATTTAATCTGTTTTCTGCGTCTCCTTCCATGATGCCAACCTCACTACATAGAAGATTACAAATCACTCAATGATCAATCCCATCCACTGTTCCTGATCTACAAATCGCCATACTACAAACCCAAGTTTGCCACGAATCCCACTGAAGCAATTGCAAATCTCTCCAACCATCATGTCAACATAGTCGTCTTGGGGGACTTCAACATCTAGTTCGATAGAGAAAATGAAACCACAGCAAACTTCCTCAGCGCCCTACTGGAAACCCACCACGTTGAACAAATAGCAAATGGCCGCACCCACAGTGCTGGACACACCTTAGATGCAAAGGACTCACGACTGCTGCTGCAACGCTACCAATCATATAGAGCGGTCACCATATGAACCCATTCACTGTCAAATTCCAAGCCGCATGATGCCCGCAAGCATAAAATTCCCTACGACAAACAAAAGAGAGTCTTGACCTGGAAACGCTAACGGATCTACACTGGAATCAACCAAACAGCTCCCAGGTAAATAAAAGGACACCAGACTCTGTGGAAGAGAAACTAGACACCTAGATTACAGACGCCCTAGACCAATTATCACCTGCAAAACTCTTCAGACCCACTTCAGAGAAAATTGCAGCAAGATGGTTCACAGAACAACTGAGGAAATTCAATAAAACAAACTGCAAAAACAATGAAAAAAACACTCAACCAATTGGACAAAAACAAATACTGACAGCAAATCTGAATGTACAAATTAGCAGCCTGCGAGCCAGAAAATAAAAATAAGCATTTTGCACTAAAAGAATCCATTTGGCTACAAAGCCACAAAAATAATTGTTGTAAATCATCAGGGAAATTAAACCTTGTGCAACAAATGCGTCCTACCATCACAATACCTATGTGACACATTCAATGCAAGCCGCACTACCCAAACATGCCCCCAGAACCGCCAGAAACCAGCACACCACAGCCCAACACTCAATCATTTCGAACCTATAAGTATGAAGGCATCACCAAGTAGACAAACAGGTTCAAGTTTGGCTCTCACATTTTTTATTAAATTAAAATGCAGGATGGAGTAGGGCCTAACTTGCCCTATATTAAACTGGGATTTCCCTACTTAAGGAAATCTAAAGATAGTCTGTGTCGGGAAGTCCACATCAAAAGTTGGTCTGTGTCCAAAACCTGTACTTGCCCTCACAACTAACTGTATACAATGTGCAGGGATGACAGCATCAAAATGAATAGTGTTCAAAATAAAGTTCAGAGCTTCGTCCAGTTCTTGGCTTGTAATCCGTTTTCCCTTCCCAAAGTTCAAACAATTCTCAAGGTATCAGGATTTCCTTCCCCAAGAATTAAAATCTTCCAGATTTTCGAAAGAACAGCACAGTTCCCTGGGACACGTCCCAGCTCTTTGGATGTCGCCAATTCACATAGGCAGTTCTCTTTTGCTTCAATATCACACCACAGGTTATTGCCAAGCCTAGGCTTCTTTATGGATAATGATTGACTTCCCCAAACAGAGCACTCAGTCTAGGCGCAGTTGTTGGTCCACCCATTACAGGCCACGCAACCAGTTCCCTTTCAAAGTAGCTTTCCTCCACTGCTTCCTTGCAACAGTGATGGTGAGTTGATTGCACTCTGTGGCTTGGTTAGCCAACATGCACTCCGCTTTCTATGGTCTTCTGACTCTTGCAAATATAGGTTTCCTTTTTAACCTGTAGTCTCTTGGACTTCTAGCTTTAGCTTTGATTAATACTTGACTTCTTATCTTATACCCTTCTTGGTATGCTTTGACTTTGCCGATAATTGTATTTCAACCAATACGGTCTGTGGTATCTGCCACATGCACCCCCTTTCTTTCGCTCCATTCATGAATACTCAACACTTGTCTTTACTCTGTTCGGCATTCAAAAATGCCTAGTATTATTTTCAGTTAATTCAATATTCAAAAGTACTTGTTTCCGCATTTAAAAGTACTCATAATGGTTTTCAGTGCGATAATCGCCAGCACTTGTTTCAGCATTAAAAAAAACTTGTACTGACTTTCCAAAATAATGTTAATGCATTTCCGTCTGCCAGCCCGGTGCTTCCCATTCACGCAGTGGTCGGAGCTTGCGGCGCTGCAAGGTTTCCGTTGCTCCGGATTCTCGTCTGCTCGAACAGGACCTCTCCCTTCTCCGAGTGGCTTTCTGTGGCGTTGCTCCCCAGCAATGCTTTGCCTACAGCCCAGGACTTCTGTGACCGCTTTGCTCGTTCACGCCTGTCTTCCACACACAATCCGTTACTGGCCTCCAGCTTTCCTCAGCGCTGCTTCCTGCTGCATTGGCTAATGGGTCTCGAGCGCTCCACTTGCCACACCACTGCGCGGGAGTAGCTTCCCCAGCGGCTGCCTCGGCCTCCTTGGCTCACACTGCCTCCAGAGCCAACTCCATTCAAAAGCAACGGTCGGGTTTTAATGTGCCCACCAACATCCTAACTACAGGAAATACTAGACCGCTCACCATCAGAAAGGCAGTTCTGTCTCTCCCGTGTTGTCCTCCTCGTCCCAGTACACATCCGAGGCTAATAAATGTTTGTGTGAACAAATGGAGGCTGCCAAATATCTATTACTAAAAGGGGGCGTATATGCATTTGTCTCCTTCAAATGAGGATATTACTTGTCCCATTGTTGGCAGTGTTTCTGGGCGACCGTTTGAAAGGAAGAAAAGTGGAAGGTCTGGCAGCAGCCTACAAAGGCTTGGGGGAATAGAGGGTTCAATGTGAAAAGTGGATACCATGTCTCACCTAAGGACGCCCTCTCCCAAGTTCCCTCTACCCAGCTGATCCTCCCTCGCATACCCATCCCCAGAGTTGGGATCCAAAAGTGAAGGCCTTTCCCTGGCCACCCGACAGGAGGATTCTGGGGAAGAAGTAGTGAGGACGCCCTCAGGTACCTCACATAGCCTTTCCCCGGTGCAGGTTGGACCTAAATGTTTCACAGGGAAACCGGGAGAGAAAGTAGACATGGTCCCGATCTCGACCCTTCCAGTGTTCTACTATGAAACAATATGGGTGAAGGTCCAAAAACCAGCACATAATTCTTGAGCAGGATTCTTTACGCTGGCTGATCTACTCTAAAAGGAGAATGATCAGTAACAAGTCTGAATTTGCACCTAAAAAGATATTTTAGATGGAGTATGACCAACTTGATTGCCAGTACCTCTAGTTCAATAACTGAATAGTTCTTCTCTCAGGGGGAACAACTTTCTAGTGATGTAGAGTATAGAGTGTTCTAGCCCGTCGTGATCTTGAGAGAGGACAGCTCCCAGCCCCATTAAAGAGGCATCTGTTTGCAGAATGAACTCTTTAGAGAAGTCAGCTACCTTTAAAATGGAGCTCTTACAAAGAGTCTGCATTAATGTGGTATATTATCTCATAAGGTCCATAGTTTATCCACTAGCACCCAACTATGCCCATGGTCGGATCATTTCTTTGTAAACATCACGATTAGGCTTACAAACTCTCCTCCAAGACTGGATACCAATTCCTGGTTAGAGATTACTTGACGGAACATTTAGAACGCCTTGGACATTGCCTTCTCCACTCTTCTTCTCAACCAAACTAGGTTATATTGAAGCGTTTGTAAAATCCCCTGTCCTAGCTTCTCACTTATCTACCATTAAGGACACCATGAGAAACCATTAAGAAAACATGGTTTAGTGATGAGATCGCGGAAGAAAAATAAAAAGAGCATTTGAACGAGAATGAAGGAAGAATTTCTGCCCGACTACTTGGAGAATTTTTTTTTAAATGTAAAACAACAAAAATATAAACACACCATTATTGAAGATAAAAAGAAAACCTATAACATACGTATTGATAATGCCAAAAATCGAACTCAAAGTGACTGTTTAAAATTATTAAAGAATTTGAAAGTCACTTATCTCCCTTTTCACCTGTTGCCAAAGATTCTATACGGGGCCAACCCATTCAGGATGAATTTGTGAATAAAATTGCGTGTCATCGTCTATACATTGCTGACCAACTGGCTACCCTAGAAACTAACAACAACCTCACTATTTAAGACAGCACACACTTGGCCAAGCTAGCAACCCTCACTAAATGTATTTTTCATAGCTGTTCGGAAAGTGAGGTCTTAGAAATTGCTACTAACATGAAGTCCACATCTTTTTTGGGGGGACTCATGACCCGCTGACATTCTCAAAGGCTCCCTAGACGTTCTGATACCAGGGATCACAAAAATGATTAGTTTCATTTGAGTCAGGCACTGTACCTGCTGTCCTGAAGGATGTCTGGGTTAACCCTCTTTTAAAAAAGGACACACTTGATCCTGCAGTTCCCAAGAATTATAGGCCAATCACTAATGTTCCATATTTGTTATAGATCTTGGACAGAGTGGCATACTTACAGCTCCAGAAGTTCATAGAAGAAAATAATCTCCTAAATACTTACCAATCTGGTTTCAGATCCCAACATGGAACAGAGACAGCTCTTCTCAATCTTAAATCTAACATCGTGGGAATCATAGAAAGAAGTCACCCAGCCTTACTCTTGCTATTTGATCTCTCTGCAGCATTTGATATCATTGACCACGATGTATCACATAACAGATTGTTAACTATTGACAACTGTTCGGAAAATGCAGCCCAGTGGATTAGGTCCTTTCTTGGTCCTAGAACATCTAGAGTGGCCATTGACAGAGGTCAGGCGAACCCCATCTCTTTGACCTGGGGTGTGCTGCAGGGGTCATGTCTATCCTCTTTGCTTTTTAATGTCTATATCAGGCCATTAATTGATCTTGACGGTCTAGGTGTCCAGTTTGCAAATTATGCAGGTGACACCCAGATCCTGTTCGAACTATCTGGGGATTATTCCAAGGATACTGCCACAGTGAATCAAGTCTATAGCAAAATCCAGGCTTGGGTGGTGCAGAATTCCCTTTCACTTACCACCAAGACTGAGCTGCTCATCATGGCCTCTGGTCCTCGATTGAAGAAGCTCAATACTCAGTATGCACAGTTTGAAGTTGCCGATAGAACAATCAATGCGATTAAATCGTTAAAAACTCTAAGGTCCATTCTTGATGCTGATCTATCAATGAAGCAACTAGTATCACAGTGTTCATCCTGAGGACATGTAATCAAACTGCTCCACCAGATCAGGCCTTACCTCTCCATAGAGAACATATCTCTCCTGGCATCCTCATTCGTGAATTCACGATTAGACTACTGCAATAGTCTACTGATCGGTACTTCACATGGAAACCTACATCATCTCCAGACTACTCAAAATGGGGCTGTGAGAGCAGTGTTTGGACTATCTAGGCGTGATCATACTGCATTGGCTACCAGTCAAGCAGTGAATTAGACAAAATCCAGTCCCTCACACACAAATGCCAGAACCTGTGTGCTCCTCAATATTGTACTAAGAGACTACCATTGAAACCACCCCGCCGGGTGCTATGCTCCTCGGACAATCTTAAACTGAAGCAACCCCAATTTCGCCTGAAAAGATTTGGTGACTCTAGTTTTGAATTCCATGCTCTGTGAGAATTGAATGCCTTGCCCCCTGCTAGTCAATCATCTCAATCACTGACAATGTTCAAGAGAAGGAACAAGTTACTTACCTGCAACTGTTGTTCTCCAGCATGGGTCTGGCATGGATTCACATGCTCATGAATATTCCCCGTCGTCAGGCTGGGAATCCTCGGTAAAGAAAAAACCAGTATCAGTTTCGTTTCTGATCTGTCTTTCGTAGTAATAACCAATCACTGGTCTCTGCGTCATACTGACCACAGCCAATGACTGCCCTCTACCTAAGCACCGCCTACGGCAGCCATCTTCAGATTTGGAAGCACGTGAAGTGGCAGTATGACCAAGTGAAGAGCCGCAGAGGGGTAGGCGGGAGGGTTCGCATGTGAATCCATGCCAGACCCATGCTGGAGAACAACGGTTACAGGTAAGTAACTTGTTCCTTCTCCAGCATGGGGTCTGGCATGGATTCACATGCTCATGAATAAAGAATACATAGCAGTACACACATGCACAACCACGGGAGGTGGCAAAGGCTCAACATTAAGCATTGCATCAAACTCAACATTAAGCATCTTACCTCCTCACCAGGCTCACCTCAGGCGAACAGGTTGCGCAGCACTGCTTGGCCGACCCTGGACTCCTCCCTGGAATCCCGATCGACGCAGTAGAACTTCGTGAAGGTGTGCGTCGACCTCCACATAGCAGCCCTGCATATGTCCAGCAGGGGCACACCAGAAAGGAACGCCGTGGTAGCTGCGATCGCTCTGGTGGAATGGGCTCTCGGACAGCCGGGCAGCGGTCGGTTTGCCAACCGATGACAGTACATGATACAGCCGGAGAGCCATCTGGAAATGGAAGCCTTCGAGAGAGCCTTCCCCTGATTGACAGGTCCAAAGTTCACAAAGAGTTGTGACGTCTTGCGAAAACACTTTGTGCGGTCCACGTAGAACTTCAGCGCTCTAGCCACATCCAGCGAGTGCAAAGTCCTCTCAGCCGGCGACGAAGGCGACGGGAAGAATACAGGCAACACCAAGGGTTCGTTGAGATGGAAGTCCGACGGTACCTTGGGCATGAAGGAGGGGTGCGTCCTGAGCACTACCCTCGTGTCGTGAAAAGTCAAGTACGGGGCCTTGCAGGAAAGGGCCTGGATCTCTCCCACCCGTCGTGCGGAGGTGATGGCCACAAGAAACGCTGTTTTCCACGACAGAAACTTCAACGGGCCGAGTGCAGAGGCTCCAACGGAGGTCCCATGAGCTTGGTCAGCACCACGTTGAGCTCCCACGCCGGGGCCGGAGCCTTCACCGGCGGGAACGATCTGAACAGTCCCTTCATGAACTCTTTCACCAGACGATGAGACCACAAGGACGTCCGTCCTGTGGTTCTGGTGTATCGGGAGATCGCAGCAAGATGAATCTTGATGGACGCGTGTGCCAGTCCAGCTTTAGCCAGCGTCAGCAGGTACGGCAGAACTTGGGGAGCCGTAATCCGTAGAGGGTTAATCTTCTGTGCGTGGCACCAGACAGAAAACCTCTTCCATTTGTGTCCGTAGCATTTAAGAGTCGAGGACGCCCTGGCCTTTGCAAGAACCTCTCTGCAGTCGGCCGGTATGTCGTATCCTCCAAACTCTAGCGCTGCAGGAGCCAGGCCTGCAAGTTCAGCGATTTCTGGTCGTGGTGGAGGATGGCGCCTCCTTCCCTGGAGAGCAGATCCGCGTCCACCGGCAGCTTGATTGGCGGGGACGCTGACAAGTCCAGAAGGTCCAGGAACCATATCTGCCTCGGCCACGCAGGTGCGACGAGGATCATCCTGCACCGTGACCTCTTGAGCTGGTTGACGATCCGGATTAGCAGTGGCAAAGGAGGGAACGCGTAGAGGAACAGGCCCTCCCAGGGGAACGAGAAAGCATCGCCCATGCTCCTCGCCTGGGGAAACCTGCTAGCGAACCTCCGGCACTTGGAGTTCGTCGCCGTCGCGAACAGGTCGATCTGGGGTGTGCCCCACCGTCGGAAGAGACGATCCACTAGATCATGCCGTAGTTCCCACTCGTGGCACGAGCGCAGCTCCCTGCTGAGTGAGTCGGCGATGGTGTTTCTTATCCCTGCCAGATGAAACGGCACCAGAAACATCCCTTGGGCGACTGCCCAATGCCACAGGTCCTGCGCCTGGACAGTGCTGGGGACCTGGTTCCGCCCTGTTTTCTGATGTAAAACATGGTGGTGGTGTTGTCGGTGAAGATCCTCACCACCTTGCCCTTGAGGGACGGAAGGAAGGACCTGAGGGCCCAAAACACTGCAAGGAGCTCCAGGACGTTGATATGTAAGGATTTCTCCGTCGGGAGCCAAAGGCCCCTTGCGTGCAGATTTTCGGTGTGCGCTCCCCACCCTTCCAGGGAGGCATCCGTGGTCACTGTCTCCTGGTGGGCTGGGGTCTGGAAGTCCATGCCCGCCGTCAGATGCGCGCGGGTGCCCCACCACCGGATCGCTCGTCGGAAACTCTCGTCGAGTGTGATCCTTTCCTCGAAGCTGCCCGTCGTTTGGATCCAGCGCGCGTCCAGGAACTCCTGCAACGGGCGCATCCGGAGCCTGCACATGGGAATGAGGTAGATGCAGGAAGACATCATTCCGAGGAGGGACTTGATGGACCTCACCTTGGCCGCGTCGGCCACCAACATCCGCTGCACCTTGCCCAGGATGGTCCTGGTCCTCTCCTCCGACGGGGAGGCCAGAAGGGACACTGTGTTGAGCCTCGCTCCCAGAAACAGAGTGTCTTGCGCGGGTACCAGGTGGGATTTGGCGTAGTTCACGGAGAATCCCAGGTCCGTGAGAAGTTGGACGGTCCTTGCCGTGTGAACCACGGCGAGCTCCCTTGTCTTGGCCCGGATGAGCCAGTCGTCCAGGTAGGGGCAGACGTGGATCCCTTCGCGGCGCAGCTGAGCCGCCACCGGTGCGAGGCACTTGGTGAACACCCTGGGTGCCGACCGTAGACCGAAGGGGAGGGCTTTGAACTGGTAATGCTGCCCTTGGACCACAAACCTGAGGAATTTTCGGTGCCCCTTCAAGATGGGAATATGGAAGTAGGCATCCTCCAAATCCAACAACGACAGGAAGTCTCCTTCCTCCAGCTGACCCAGGACGTGCTGGAGGGTGACCATCCGGAACTTTTGCGTCTTGATGAACTTGTTCAGACGTCGCAGGTCCAGGATGGGGCGCCATCCCCCCGTCTTCTTCTTCACGAGGAAGTATCTCGAGTAGACTCCGGAGCCCCGAAGCCTCTTTGGGACGAGTTCGATGGCGCCCTTCTTGAGCATCGCCTTCACCTCCAGGAGAAGTTGAGGGACGTGAAGTTCTTTCCTGGCCACGGGGGGGACGCGCGGACACTTTCTTTGAAACTCGAGCGCGTGGCCCCGGGCCAAGGCGTCCAGCACCCAACGGTCGGTGGAGATGGACTCCCACACGCTGACGAAGCTCGCCAGCCGGCCTCCCACCGGGGTGCTTCGGTGGGGGCCCGACCCCCCGGCCGGTTCAATCCTGCTTCGACGAGGCTTTAGCGCCTTGTCCTTGGCGACGACGGCGGGGTCCGCCAGGCTTGCCTCGTCCTCTGTAGGCCTCCTGAGATGACGAGCGGGCCGCTTGACGGTAGGAGGAGAAACCGCCGCCGGAACCTTTGGAGGCACCCTTGCCTCCGCTGCTCCGAAAGGGCGTCTGTCGCTGTTGCAGAACTCCAAGGGCCCGGGCCGTCTCGGTGTCCGCTTTAATGGCCTGAAGGGAATCGTCCACCGTCTTCCCAAACAGGTTGTTCCCATCGAAGGGCATGTCCAGGACTCTGGTCTGAACGTCTTGACGGAAGTCCGTAGCCTTGAGCCATCCACGCCGCCTAAGGCAAACGCTGTTGCCCAACTGGCGGAACCCAGTGTCGGCGATGTCCGTCGCAACGGTAATGGCGTGGTCCGAAGCCATCTCACCTTCCTGCAGGATCTCCAGGGCCTCTGCCCTCTTGTTGTCCGGCAAGAAGTCCAGCAGGGGAGCCAGTTTGTACCAGAGCTCCCTGTCATATCGGGCCACGATAGCCAAGGCGTTGGCAGCTTTAATCGTCGTCGCTGCAGACGAGATGACTCTGCGTCCCATAGCGTCCAATTTCTTTCCCTCGCCGTCCGGTGGGGAAGTCGATGTGGAGGCCGCACCCCCCCCCCCGCTTTTTTCCTGGCCGCCGCGGAGACGACGGAGTCCGGAGTAGGCTGCGCCCGGAGGCACAGGGGGGCCGTGTCCGGGACCCGGTACTTTTTCTCGTACCGGTCTCTTCTAGCTGGCGTCGTGGACGGGTTCTTGAGGAGGGTGAGGCCCTCATCCCAAATGTCGTCCAATAGAGGCACCGCGAGGACCGTCTTCCTCTTGGCCTCGCGCCGCTGATAAAGGAAACCTTCCTTCTTCTTCTCCTCAGGGCAGAGTTGGAAAAGCTCGGATGCCCTGGCGATCATTGAGTGGAACGATCCAATCTCGTCGGGCGGAGAAGCCCTGGTGGGAGGCGACGACGGTACATCCTCGTCGTATACCTCGTCGTCCGTACCCGTCGCTGCCGTGTCAGTCCCCGTATCATCCCCTCGGGTGGACGGGGAGGAGGGCTGGAAGGGGCGCGACGGCTGAAAAGGAGGTGGAGGGTGGATCCTTCTTTTCTTGGTAGGGGGGAACACCAGAAGGTCCCGGTTCTGGGTCCCCCGACGGGAGAGGTTCCGTCGGCAACGGTAGTCTCGTCCTTATCTCGGAGCACAAGGACTGTATAGCCAACAAAATGGCCGCCGAGTTGTCTCGCGGCGCTGGCAGAGGGAAATCCGGCGGGCGATCAGGGGCCCCGTCGGTACCCTCGACGATGTCGTCGTCACCTGCGTCGGGATCCATCCCGACGGGCCGGTCTTCTTCCACGCCGAGGCCGTGGCTTAAGACCTCGACCAGTTCCTCCTCCGAGGTTGAGGCCGAATCTACGACGACGCCCTGCCCCCCCTTTTTCTTCCCCACAGGGGATTTCACGGGGTCCTATCGATGGGCACAAAAGAGGACTCCCTCCGAGGTGGCAGGGAGACTCTGAGCCCCGAGGTCGCCACCACTGGTGTAGCCTCCACAGGCTGAGCCAGGGCCGCCGCGACAGTTTCGATAGAGGGCTTGGCCGGATGGATTAAGGCCTTCACCACCTTAGGTGCGCTCACCGCCTTATCCTTGAGGGGGGGGACACTGCCTCGCTCCCCCTCCGCCTTCGAGCTCGACCGGGGCCTCTCCAGGAGCTTCGCGGGGTGCTCGGCCTTCCTCTTACCCGACCCAGAGCGTTGGCTCGTGGTTGATGGTGCCGGGGAGGGTGCGCCCTGTCTGGCGCCCGTAGAGCCCGACCGTTCGGCGCTCCCGGTGCCAGCGGACTCGCGGTGCTTGGCCTTATGTTGGACCCCCGTCGCCGGGGCGTCCTCAAAGGTCTTAGAAGACCGCTCGGATTTCTTCCTTTTCTTCTCGCCGGACGGGCTCTTCCCTTCTAGCCAGTTGGCGAGACTTTGATGGCGGTCCTTCATGGTCCGCTCCGACATGTTGCCGCAAAACGCACAGTCCTTCTCCACGTGCGTCTTGTCCTCATGTAGGCAGTAAAGACAAAAAGAGTCTTCGTCCTCCTTGAAGACGTTCTGCAGCTGGCATCCAGGGCAGACCCTGAACAGCTTTCCGGCCGTCGAGCTTCCCTTCTCCTGGGCCATGGCCGGGCCTGAGAAACTTCTGGAGTCCTCCAAAAGCGTAGCTCGACGAAATCTTCACCCTTGAGGGGCGCAGACGAATCCGAAACGGGTCCCCGTTGATCGGATGGTGAGTCGGTGGAGCTTGAGGCTCTTTTGACCGAAAAAACGAAGTTTTTGAGAAAAAAACGTGAAAAAAATAGCACTAACTCTCGAGAGCAATAGCACGAGGATCCCAACACATGAACGTGCGGTAAAAATCTGAAGATGGCTGCCGGAGGCGGTGCTTAGGTAGAGGGCAGTCATTGGCTGTGGTCAGTATGACGCAGAGACCAGTGATTGGTTATTACTACGAAAGACAGATCAGAAACGAAACTGATACTGGTTTTTTCTTTACCGAGGATTCCCAGCCTGACGACGGGGAATATTCATGAGCATGTGAATCCATGCCAGACCCCATGCTGGAGAAGTATAAAAACTCTACTCTTTAACTCAGCTGATTAACTGTTCCCATCCCTGCTTCTGTCTCTCTGTTGTATGGTTTCCTTGGTGTGCTCTGAGGCCTACGGGCATGCAGCACCTAATTAAGAATAAAAAAAGAAATAACAGATCTCATCTTCCTCATCCCATTTGATCTTTTGGGGATCAGCGTTTTTCAGTTTGTCTGTGAGCCTTGCGGTTCTACTCGAGACGTTTGGGATAAATTAGTGGTAGTAGCTGAGCAAACATAAAAAAGCTTTAAGGTCTTTCTTGGTCTTTGGTTTGGGGGTACAAAGGACAGCCTTAACGTTTTCCTGCTGGGGCTGAAGAGTGCCATTAACCACGAGAAAGCCCAGATATTTGACTGCAGATTGAGCCAATTGAATTTTTTGGGGATAAACTGTTAAGTACGCCTTTCTCAGTACTGGCATGAATGTGTACAGGTGATGTAGATGATCCTTCCAAGTTTTATTGTGTATTACAATATCGTCTACATAGGCTCAGCAAAAGTCAGAAACTGGTTGTAGAATCTTATCCATCAAACTCTGAAACGTTGCAGGAGCCCCCATGTAGTCCGAATGGAGGACTTTAAAATGGAACAAACCTATACGAGTGACCAAGGCTGTTTTTTCTGCGCCAGGACTGTATAACGGAACTTGCCAATAGCCGTTCATAAGGTCTATGGTGGAGAGGTAGACTCAATAAGATAGTCAATACGCAGCATGGGGTATACAAAAGCTCCAGCTCCCATCGGGTTTTGCCACCAACATGATGGGTGAAGACCAGGGGCTAGTAGATGGTTTAAAAGATTAGCCTCAAGCATCTGCTCGAATTCCTGGAGGATGGTTTCTTTTCTATCTCTGAATCTAGCCCAGCCAACGTGAGTGATTTTTCCACATTACGGAAGGAATTGTGGGATTAATCCCAACTATAAGGAATACCACTAACTCAATGAGTTAAAAGACACAATATTACATTGGCACAACTTCACTCCAAGTTGTTAATTCAGCCTTGAATATTAGCCCAGATTTGAGAAAGGCTCTGCCAAGCCGAAACACGTTTTATCATTAAGGGCACATTTACGGAATGAAGTTCAAACAACTGTGACTTACTGGCGCAGAGTCCTGGAGTCATTTTCTACTAACTATTTATTAACGGGTTAGGCTTTATACCGTTGTACTCCAAAGAACTGCAACACTCTTTCACATGGATTTACTACAACCAAGAAAATTATTTTCTATAATTTGAACATTGTGGTTATCAAAGTATTTTGGTTGATTAACAGGTCCCAGCAGACCAGCTGTGTAAAAAGCCAAACCCTTCTATGGTTTCTTTTCTAGCTTCAGGTAATCTGTACGGTTTTAAATGTACTACTTTGTATTCTGGAGTGCGGATATGATATTAGATATCCTTCACTTTCCCAGGTTCTTCTCTGAATACATCAGTAAATTGGCTTATGAGGTCCAATAGATCTTACTTCCGGTTATTACTAAGCTTGGGTGGAATCCGAACTTTATCAGAATCCTCAGGTAACAAAACAGGACAAAATGGCAGCATTAGACTGAAGGATTTTCCTTCCACTCCTTTAAAAAGTGAATATGATATACTTTTGTTTTTAAGCGGCGATCAGGTTGGGAAATGTTGCAATTACTTGGTACTGTCTGTTCCAACACCTCATTTAGTTCATGCCACTCAGTATTGTTATCCACTTCGGAAAACAAAGTAATATCTAACACCTTTTGGCCTACGGAAAAGGATCTCAAAGTAACTTTTCTATCCTTTCTGTTCTTGTGCCATGGCCATATGGGTTTGTACTAAAGACCCAACTACTGTCATGTATTCTTTAAGTCTGGTTACCGTTAGGCAAAGCGGTATTGTGGCTTCCACCACTTCTTCCCAGGTTTCTCTCAGCATATCTAGGACATCTCGTGGTTCCCGTCCATATAGTAATTTGAAAGTAGAGAATCCTGTCAAAGCCTGGGGGCTAGGGGAGGTCTTCCTGACAGCAAATAAAGGCCAAGATATGATTTGATGCCAGTTTCTACAATCATGTTCCACTAATTTCCACACAATAGGGTTCAAGGTCTTGTTAAACCTTTTTACAAGGCCATCTTTCTGTGGATGACATACTGAGGTTCTTAAAGTGGTAATATAACAATTGCTTTAGTTCCCCAATGAGTTTGCTCATAAATGTAGAACCCTGATCTAACAAGGTTTCCTTGGGAAACACTACTCATGAAAAGAAAGGGAGTAGGTGTTTGACGATCTGTTGGGTGGTGTTGGTTCTCAGGGGAAAGGCTACAGGACAGCGAGTGGCATACTCCACTATTATCAATTTTGATATTTCAAGGGGGCCTACAAAGTCCATACCAATTCTTGAGAATGGAATTTCAATGATTGGAAGTGGCTGTAAGGGGACTGGTGGTGGTATATGGGTACTGGTCTTTCGGCAGATTGCCCAGGACTGGACGTTTTTAATGTCAGCATGAATTTGTGGCCAGTAAAATGTATTGAGAATTTGGCCCGAGTCTTTGTTAGTTCTAGGTGACCTACTGTCAGATGGGAATGACTTATTTCCAGGACTACTTATTTATGGCTTTTAGGGATTAACTAGTTGGGTTCTCACTAGGCACTCTGAAGTGGTGTCTACCCGGTACATTAGCCCATGTCTCAAAAAGAAAAAAAGGTCTCTCTCACAGCCCTCTTGCTCAGGTATACTTTGCAAAACGGCTTCAACCAACAATGGGGCGTTCCTTTGGGCAAAGGCTAGGTCGAGAACAGATCGTTTTCCTTTTCCTTGACCTGTGTGGGTTTGGGGTCTTGTGGGGCATCAGGTGCCTCATCAGCCTCCCCAAAGCCTCACGTACCTTGATCTGTCACCTCCTTCCCGGCTTCTTTCTTTAGCCTATGGAACACTGCTCTCTCGAGCACCCCTTGCACAATTCTATCACCTTGATGGACTTGGAAGTGATCTTTTCTATGATTCGGTAAAAATACTTTGATGCCACCTCTGAAGTCTGGATCTATAACCGTAGCTAGTACATACATTCTAAACCTCCATGCTAGACCGGATTTGGGAGCCAGTCCGATGAAGGTATCTGGGGGTGGAATCAGAATCAAGTCAGTGGTGTGGGATGTTTTAACCCACTCTGCTCTGCGGCATCACTGTGTGCTGGTGGCACCAGAATCAGCAAAATGGCTGTGAAAACCCCATGCGTGCCTGTGAGGAGGTGAGGGTGGACGGAGAGCGGGACGCACGGCCAGAGGAGCCCGCTATGCCGCGGGCGTGTGCGACGCTGGGGGCAGCCGCCGGGGAGGCATCCCTGTTGAAGGGAGAGCCTTGTCGGCGGCCCGCGACAGTGCCGGCGTGGCGGCCGCGGCGCCGAGGGTCCCCACAGCCGCAGGACCTGGTACACTGGCGCTGCGGCTGGGAGACCCGCGAACACGGCATGCCTCGGCGGCCTCCGGCGGCGAGCGGCGGCGAGGCTCGGGAATTGGAGAGCCCGGCTTGTGCCGACCGCTCGGCGTCGGAGGTGCGCCAGACAGCTGGGCAGGAGCACGACAAGGGGAACAGAGTAGAGCCCCCTCCTTACCTCAAGCAGGGCAGACCCCTAACAGCAACCTGGGGCCTCGAGCAGGACGGGCCTCCGGGAGGCATGCCTCAGGGGAGACGCCATGGGGGGGGCGGGGCCGAAGGAGAGGGCGTGGCTGACAAAGGGGAGGGGGAGCCGGAACCAGGCAGCCAGAGTAAGGGAGGAGGAGGAGAGGAGGAGGCAGATCTATTCATAGAGGGTGGGTGCCTAGAGTCCCCACAAATCGGAAGGGGGGGGGGGGAGGGCAGTTGTCCCCGATTGGCCCTTTTTCCCTCCAAGCACCAGGTATAAAAGGGACTGGCCTAATGGCATTTTGGTTGCTTTTTGCAGGGAGAAGGAGAGGAGAGTGAGAGCAACTGGTGGGCCTATCCGGGTCCGGGAAAGTAGGAGACACTACAAGAGAAGAGGAACTCCTGGTGCCTTTTACTCACAGTGAAGTAACTGTGGGGTCAACCTGGAGTTCAACTACCGTGGTTAAG
This sequence comes from Ambystoma mexicanum, assembly GCF_040938575.1. Taxonomy (NCBI): domain Eukaryota; kingdom Metazoa; phylum Chordata; class Amphibia; order Caudata; family Ambystomatidae; genus Ambystoma; species Ambystoma mexicanum. The sequence goes on along the minus strand of NC_090929.1, from coordinate 1,055,428,984 downwards.
ACATTACATTTAACCAGTGTGTAATAAAGGTCTACAAAACTCCACATCGGCTACTGTCCTGATTTCTACAAGTGGTGTAGTCGGCAGGATCAAGAGAACGCAATGGAGAAAATAATACAGACACTATCCGAGGGGCAACAACAGTTACAGCAGCTCTTCCAACTTCAGGCCCAGCAGGCGGCCGCTGATCGCCAAGCCTTTCAGCAGGCAATACAATTGCAGGGTAACCTGCAGTCCACCTCTCAGGACCAACATCAAGAGACGATAAAACACCTAACGGATGCGGTCACCGGCGCCCGAAACCAGCCCATGGTCCCTTCCGCAGTGTTGCAGAAGTTCAAGGAAGGCGAACACCCGGCTTTCTTTTTTACCACATTCGAGAGGATCACCCGAAACGCTCAGTGGCCGGTAGACCGCTGGGGCCAGTATGTTGCTCCCCTTTTGTCTGGCATCATGCAAGGTGCCTACCAGGCCGTTAACCCAAACGGAACCACACCTTACGCTGAAATCAAAAAGGCTGTATTGGACCGGTTGGGACTTGATGAAGAGGCCTACAGAATGAGGCTGCGCGACACTAAACTCAGACCAGGGGAGAACCCACGACAACTCTTCTACCGGGTTAAGGACCTCACCGAGAAGTGGTTGCAAGTACCAAGAACAGGCCTCCCAGAAGTCTTAGAAAAAGTTACCCTCGAGCAATTCATTGAGGCCCTACCGCCTCCGATGCAAAGATGGGTCCGACAACATCACAGGCCCACCTTATCTGAGGCTGTGGACATCGCGTCGGCCTACCAAAAGGCAGGGGGAGCGGGTAAACCTTTTGGAGTCGGATCTCCCATTCGCAACCCGATACCACCATTGGAACCCCTCACAACCAAGAGCCTGCGAGTAGGGCCTCCCAAATGGAGAGCAATGGAAGGACGCCCTTCTGGATCCGAGGAGAAGAGGAGCGGACGCGACCCACGGTCCACCCCGTTGTCCACGGGGTACCGGCAACCGCAATGTTATGACTGTGGCGAGTGGGGCCATATAGCCCGGTTCTGCCCCCGGAAGAGAGGCACCGAGCCGATGAAGATCGGATTCATGCGGACCGAGCAAGGACCACGACGCCAAGGTCTCTACGAGATGGACGTCCGGGTAGACGGGAACCAAGCCAGGGCCCTACTCGACAGTGGAAGCAGGCAGACGGCGGTGCTACCAACCGTAAGTGATTCTCCTTACCTCACCAATGTTAGTATCCCAATTCGATGTATACATGGGGATGTGAGAACCTACCCCATGAAATCCATAACAGTAGAAGTGGGCCCTAACATTGCAGAGATGAGAGCTGCCGTCCTCCCCTCCTTACCCGCCCCAGTGGTGATTGGGACCGATCTGCCCCACTTCCACCAGACCATCAAAGCCCTAGACCAGGGATGGTGGGAAGAAGCACCCTTTGCCAGGGAGCCCATCCCCCCGAACACCCAGGGACGAGAGAAACCCTCCAGAAAAAGAAGGGAAGCTCGCCTTGCTCAATGCGCATCCATGTATGCCACCCAACGGATAGCCTGGAACCCGGAGGACCATGAGGATTCCATCCGGGGAGAAACCTTGACAGACCCTACCTTAACATTGGCCCGCGAAAGGGCCATCACAGATGGGGATCCCGACCTGACCAAGGGAGCTGGTTTTACATCTAGACAGGGCCTGCTCTATCGGGTCTACTAAGAGGAGGGAGGAGCACGGAGGGAACAACTACTCCTGCCCAAAACACACAGGGGCATTGTTCTCCAGTTGGCACATAACCACCCGTGTGGCGGCCACATGGCCTCCCTAAAGACACAGCAAAACATTCTAAAACGTTTCTACTGGCCAGGGGTCTATGGGGAGGTGGCGAAATTCTGTAAGGAATGCAAAATCTGTCAGTTGACGAGTGGGGAAAAACCAGCCAAGGCGACCTCTTCAGCGGATGCCCTTGATCACCATACCCTTTCAAAGGATAGGTATAGATCTGGTAGGCCCGCTCGAGCCAGTCAGCCGTGGATATCGATACCTGCTAGTCATTGTGGATTATGCCACCCGGTACCCCGAGGCCTTTCCCCTAAAGGGGACGTCGGCTAACCAAATATGTGACCAACTCATCCCCTACTTTGCACGGGTAGGCCTACCCACCGAACTCCTCACCGATCAGGGTACAAACTTCATGTCGGCGGTTATGCGACAAGTCTGTGAAAGACTACAAATCAGACGGCTGCGTACCTCAGTCTACCACCCCCAAACGGATGGGTTGGTGAAGAGGTACAACCAAACGATAAAGAAAATGATGAAGAGGGTAACAGGCCCGGAGGGGAAGGACTGGGACAGAGTCATACCCCTGATCCTGATGGTATTAAGGGACACCCCCCAGTCCTCGACAGGATTCTCCCCATTCGAGCTGCTGTTTGGAAGACAGCCCAGAACAATCCTAGATCTGGTTAAGGAGGACTGGGAAAACACTAAGGAAACGTCTCTCACCGAGTACGCTGAGGACCTTAAGAACCATCTGTCTACTTTGAGGGGACTAGCAGAATCCCATCTAAGTATAGCCCAAGACCGACAGGAGACGACATACAACAAGGGCTGTCGCCTAAGAAAACTAGAAAAACAGGGGATAAGGTACTGGTGTTACTACCCACCAGTACGAACAAAATGTTGGCTCGGTGGAGAGGTCCTTATGTAGTGAAGGATGTGGTGGGGCCAGTGAATTGCCGGATACACCAACCTGACCGGAGCCCATCACATAAGGTCTACCACATAAACCTGCTGAAGAAATGGACCGAGCCTGCCCCGGTCGATATTCTAGCCACCCAGGATACGGGGTTGATCCACGCAACCGGCCAATTGGATGCGGTACAATGGGGTGAAACACTCACTGAACACATGAAAAACGAGATCCTGGAGACCCTCAAACCATACCGCAACACCTTTTCCCAATTACCTGGAAGGACCGGCCTAATGGAGCATCGTATCGAAACCCTAAACGGACAGATAGTCCGGCTGAGACCCTACAGGATCCCAGAGGCCTGAAGGTTGATCATTAAGAAGGAGATCGAAGAAATGATTAGGTTGGATATTATTGAACCATCAACCAGTGCGTGGTGTTCTCCGATCGTACTCGTACCCAAGCCAGACGGGGCTGTACGATTTTGTATGGACTTTAGGCAACTCAACATGATCTCCCACTACGAAGCCTATCCCATGGCCAGGATGGATGAACTACTGGAAAGGCTGGGTGCTGCCCGGTACCTCAGTACCTTGGACCTCACCAAGGGATACTGGCAGATCCCCCTACGGGAAGCTGACAAAGAAAAAACCGCATTTGCTACACCCCAGGGGCTCTTTCAGTATAAAGTATTACCATTCGGGTTGCATGGGGCTCAGGCCACCTTTCAGAGGCTGATGGACGTCCTCCTACAGCCCCACGACCAGTACGCTGCAGCCTACCTGGACGACATCGTGATATACAGCGCATCATGGAATGACCACCTAACCCATCTACGCGAGGTGGTCGGCACCCTGACCCGGGCCGGACTCCACATCAACCCAGCGAAATCGGTACTAGGGACCCAGGAAACCAAGTACCTCGGACATATAGTCGGTGGCAGCGTGATTCGGCCACAGGTGTCCAAAATCGAGGCTATTCAGGGGATCCCAGTACCAACTAACAGAAAACAAATCAGGGCCTTCTTGGGGTTTATAGGGTACTATAGGCGCTTTATTCCTGGTTTTTCTTGCCTGGCTGCGCCACTGACCGAGGTGTTGAAAATCGGGGGTTCCCCGGACCTGTCAACCAATCACGCAGCCATACTGGCCGTCGAAGGGTTGAAGCGCAGTATATCGTCCCACCCGGTGTTGGTATGCCCAGACTTCCGGAAGCACTTCTTCCTGCAGACGGATTCCTCTGGCATAGGGTTGGGGGCGGTCCTGACGCAGGAGGTAGACGGGTTCCTAAGACCGATCTGTTTTGTGAGTCGGAAGCTCCTTCCACATGAGTTAGCATATTCCACTATTGAAAAGGAATGTCTCGCCATTAAATGGGCGGTGGACTCTTTGCGATACTACCTACTGGGGAGGAAGTTTACATTGTATACCGACCATGCACCACTGCAGTGGTTGGCGAGACACAAGGACTCCAACCAACGAGTTCTGCGATGGTTCCTGTCCCTCCAGCCCTTCGACTTCGTTACCTTACATAGACCTGCCAGCTTCGAGCTGGTGGCGGATTACTTATCCAGAAGTTCGATCCGGCCCGACCGGCCTGGATCCGTAGTGGGGGTATGTGAGGAGGTGAGGGTGGACGGGGTGGACGGAGAGCGGGACGCACGTCCAGAGGAGCCCGCTATGCCGCGGGCGTGTGCGACGCTGGGGGCGGCCGCCGGGGAGGCATCCCTGTTGAAGGGAGAGCCTTGTCGGCGGCAAGTGCCGGCGTGGCGGCCGCGGGTCCCCACAGCCGCAGCGCCGCGTGTGCCCACGAGGACCTGGTACACTGGCGCTGCGGCTGGGAGACCCGCGAACACGGCATGCCTCGGCGACCTCCGGCGGCGAGCGGCGGCGAGGCTCGGGAATCGGAGAGCCCGGCTTGTGCCGACCGCTCGGCGTCGGAGGTGCGCCAGACAGCTGGGCAGGAGCACGACAAGGGGAACAGAGTAGAGCCCCCTCCTTACCTCAAGCAGGGCAGACCCCTAACAGTAACCTGGGGCCTCGAGCAGGACGGGCCTCCGGGAGGCATGCCTCAGGGGAGACGCCATGGGGGGGGCGGGGCCGAAGGAGAGGGCGTGGCTGACAAAGGGGAGGGGGAGCCGGAACCAGGCAGCCAGAGTAAGGGAGGAGGAGGAGGAGGCAGATCTATTCATAGAGGGTGGGTGCCTAGAGTCCCCACCAATCGGAAAGGGGGGGGGGCAGTTGTCCCTGATTGGCCCTTTTTCCCTCCAAGCACCAGGTATAAAAGGGACTGGCCTAATGGCATTTTGGTTGCTTTTTGCAGGGAGAAGGAGAGGAGAGTGAGAGCAACTGGTGGGCCTATCCGGGTCCGGGAAAGTAGGAGACACTACAAGAGAAGAGGAACTCCTGGTGCCTTTTACTCACAGTGAAGTAACTGTGGGGTCAACCTGGAGTTCAACTACCGTGGTTAAGACATTACATTTAACCAGTGTGTAATAAAGGTCTACAAGACTCCACATCGGCTACTGTCCTGATTTCTACAGTGCCAAAACCTAAAGAAACTTGCCTTTGAAAGCACAAAAAAATGGCTGCCAATTCTACCTTGCCTGTGTCAGTGGTGGAACGGAGACCTCACTGCTGAAACATGCCACTGGGCTGCCCACCAAGTAAAAATGGAAACTGCATGCAAGGCAGTGCTTTAGTGAAGAAAACACAGAAATTGTTTTTAAATCCCTTTTCCTTGGTTGCTGAAAATACAAAACACTTGTCCAAAACACCACAAAACATCCAATATCCTTGCTGGGTGTTACCCGTCACCTCCTTTAAGAAATCATTATGAACGTACAATGTCACGGAAAGCGGAATCTGTCATGAAAATATCCACAGTAAAAAGTGTTCCTGCGAAAATCTGTCAAAATATGGGCGCAGTACCAGCGGCCGCCTGTATGACAGCTGTCATTTGTTTGCATCTGAAGTTTAAACTTGTGCAATTGAAATCAAATGTCTGGAAATTAAGTGACCCGTCATTAAGAGGAACCTAGGTTGTAACTATTTAATTTTTATGGTTTAGAAGCTGGAATAAGAGTTCTAGTTGCTTGTGTGAAAATTGCAAGTTTTGTTTTAAACAAAGAAAAATGTAAGAATTTGACATCGAATTTAAGTTGACTCAAAGCCACTCAAACCAGTTCCACAGCGTTTCAACAACAAAAGGCATCCCTCTCCTGCTTCCCACCAAGGCCAGGAAGTCATTCCTTTGTGAGAATTAAATCAGGGGAGGAGATCTGGGGATGCAGCAGAAAGACAATGGACCTTCCTTGGCTGAAAGGATATGCAGATTGTGAAGTGTCAAGAGTGGCCTCTCCCAGAAGGAAGGGGGCGGATTGCTTCAGACCTGCCAGGAGGAAAGGAGGCGGGACAGGCAGTCACTTGTGGATTCACAAGCACAGAAAGCATAGTTTTGAAAAAGACTGATTAAGGACTGTGCAAATTTGGAAAAATTATAGAATAGCATTGTTAATGTGATTTGTGGGTGCACATTTTAAAAGATGTCAGAACTCTGTGCGATGTTCAGAGAAGGTATAGTGAAAATTCTGGTTTTGCAGCAAATGTATTTATGTCAGAAGCATGAAACTTCACACACTTATGCCCATAGACAATGCACACATATGTGCCAATTTTTGGACAAATTAGATATTGTGTCCCGGACAAAAAATGCAAAAGTCTGTCAAATCCAGATCCAAGATCCCACAGCAACGGGGCTTGGAAGAATATTTGCTCCACAAAATGTGATCTAGTTATGCTATTGTTATAAAGTTTGTAAAATTGTAAATATGTATTATATGAAAAGTAGATTTCATGTTCAAAAGGCAAAGGGGAGGATGTTTTGCCTCATAAACCCACATCATCATGATGACACTGTTTTTCTCCTCAAATCAAGCGAGAGAGCAGACTTTACCCTATCGCCAACCAAGGGGGTGTGCTTAGGATAATTCAGCATACCCATCCCTTTATTAAATGGATACATAGAGAGAGCTGAGGGCTTAGAAACAGACACAGATTCACCCACCAACCGATTGCTGCCAACGCACCCTGCCAGAGGACCAGACATCTCCCTTGCTCCAGACTCCAGAAACTTGGCAAGCAGTACTAGCTTGGCCTTTAAAATTCTAGAAACCAGAATTTACCCCAGACCTCTAAGGGGAACCAAAGAACAGCCTGGCTGTGCTGTAACTAATTTCCTGCTAAGAATCAGTGCCAGAATCTAAAGACCCAACCCAGTAGTGCTGTGCCGTGCTGTGACCAAAGAGCCATTGCAGATCCAGTCCAGTCCTACCGTGCGGTGACCAGAGCGCCTCGCTGATTGCAGACCAGAGCGCCTTGCTGTCCAGTCCGGTGTGCCCAGCAGAATTCCTGTGCAGAAATCTTGACTGACCTGAATCCCTGACGGTTCTGTCCAAACCTATGTAGCGAGTATCCGTAGTATAGGACTGTCACTAGCATATGTACTGTCCATAGTCATCCCTATCCAAACCCATCCTCTATTATATCCAGAACTGCATTGTTAGAATACTTTGAACTGCCTGAACTCTCTATCTCATCCCTATTATCTTTTGTACTCGTAGTGTTAAACCGATCTTTGCGCTTCTATACATTTCATCTAGCAAGCATCTCGGCACACAAAACCCATTCAGTGACGTCCTGGGCTGGTGGCTGCGCTGTCGTGTAGTTATCTTCATAGTCCATACCTAGTGTAAGAAATCTTGTTTGTATTTTTAAAAGCGCATCCTTATTTTACAATTTGCCTCCATCTGGAAAAAAACTACCTCCACGAAAACGTCCATAACTTCTCCAATTTTCATGCTAGAAACGATTTAAGTGTCTGCTTGTAGCTAACCTCATAAGCTCTCCAGAGAACCCACAACCGCATCCCAAATCCCTATAGGTTTCCCGTGATAGCGATTACCCGAAGGTGAAAAGTTTTCGTTTTGGCAAACTCTATAACATGTAAAATCGATTTTCATTGCACCTGACCTCAAATTTAAGTTCTCTTTGCTTATTACTCTCATATCATTGCTAGTGTTTGCCTTCAACCATATCAAGCGGCTCCCATTAGTATCTAAACCATTTAAACCATTTCAGTGATTTAAGCCCATATTTAGTGTTTTGCCTATTCCATTCAAAGCCAACTAGTTCTGTTTCTCTCTTGTGTTTGCTGGGGGGAAATTGGGATTGATATATTTGCTTGAATTCTGCATTCCTGAAACCTGTTTTCTCTCCTCCTATATCTCTACATTGCATATTGAGGGGTGTGCAGGGAGAAACATTAACCACATTGCCATTTGATTGAACAAACCCACAAAAGTATTATTTCATTGCTATTTTGTTTGTGCTCATCATTACTCCTCGTGATTCAAGAGATTGTTTAGTGTGACATTACCCCATTGGTGATCATTGTATAACTATTAAAAATAGTGATGTATATTGTGAAATACATAAATAAATATTTTTACTTTGCAAACCAGTCTGCTTCCTGGTTCAGTGTGACCGGGGGATTCAAAGAGAGGGGCGTGATATAAGTGGTACAGCGTTCAGAATAAAAGAACTTATAGACACAAATAAATAATTAAGAGTTTCAGTTGTGCATCCCACAGTAGGCATTGACTTAGGTTGAGTGCCGGATTGAAATCACTTACACTGGGTATTAGTATCCTTTCGTCTGGGGGAATGGTCTCTTCCCTACTGCTGCAGATATCAATCCCAATCAAGCCCTTGGTGGCTACTGAGGGGTCCAATGCTCTGGTACTTAGCTTTCCAAATTTTAGGGTTCCCCAACTTGTATCGGTTGAGCGGCAGAAGAAGAAGACAGAGACAACAGGTTCTAGTTTGGTTCTCAAATGTTTTATTACATTAAAATGCAGGATGGAGTAAGGCCTAACCTGCCCTATACTAAGGTGGGATTTCCCTACCTAAAGAAAACTAAAGATAGTCTGGAAGTCCAAATCAAAAGTTAGTCTGTGTCCAAAACCTGTACTTGCCTTCACAACTAACTGTATACAATGTGTAGGGATGTCAGCATCAAAATCAATAGTGTTCAAAATAAAGTTCAGATCTTCTACCAGCTCTTGGCTTGTAATCAGCTTTCCGTTCCCTGAGTTCAAACAGTTCTCAAAGTATCGGTGGTCCCTTTCCCAACAGTTCAAATCTTCCAGCTTTTCGAAAGAACAGTTCCCTGGGACACTTTCCAGCTCTTTGGATGTCACCAATTCACATAGGCAGTTCTCTTACTTTACTTCAAAATCATACAACAGGTTATTGCCAAACCTTAGGCTTCTTTATGGATGCTTTCATTGACTTCTCCACACAGGGTACTCAGTCTAGGCATAGTGTCAGACCACGCAGTCCTCCCATTACAGGTCACACAACTGGTTCTCCTTTATTTTCTATTTTATTTGTTGGATATAAGGCACCTATACAACTGAACAGTGTTTCAAGGTGCCACAAGGCAAAAGGGGTAGGGAACAAGGAAGAACAAATAATAAGAACGAATAAATAAAACTAGCAGCAGTCCTACTGGGCCTTGTGACATTCAGAACGTGCAAGTGGAGTGGAAAAAGGGGTGATAAGTGCTGGAAGGGGCCCCCGGAAGGGGGGGGGCAAAGTGCAAGAGGTGCCTCTGGGGGAGGCAACAGGTAAAGACAAAAGGATGATCCAGTATGGGGAATGTCTACCGCGTAGCGTCAGGTGTAGGCCCAGCAGGCAGTGCAAGAGATGGTGCTGGTGGCGACTGAGCAGAAGACCTGGCCCCTGTTGGACACAGCAGGGACCAGGCCACCAGTCTCAGCGGCAGTGAGAAGGATTAGCTAGAAAGGGAGCGAGCGAAGGAGGTGGAGAAAAGAAAATGTCTTGATCTATTTGTGGAACTTGAGGAGAGAGTGAGAGAGTGAGAGAGTGAGAGAGTGAGAGAGTGAGAGAGTGAGAGAGTGAGAGAGTGAGAGAGTGAGAGAGTGAGAGAGTGAGAGAGAGGAGGAAGCCAGCCGAAGAGAGATATCTGCCCCCAGCTCTCTGCTTGGAGAAACGTTTGATCACCAGAGATTTGGAGCTAGAAGATCGAAGGAACCTGGAAGGAGAATATTTAGCGAGAGAAATGTGCAGGTAGTGCGGTCCCAGGCCCCAGAAAGCCTTGTGGATGATGCAGAGGGTCTTGAATTTGATCCTCACAACCACCAGGAGCCAGTGGAGAGATTTTAAGGCTGGAGAGATACGATCCCTGGGCTTGAGACCAAGGATAAGTCTTGCAGTCCTATTCTGGATCAGTTGAAGGCGTACGGAGGAAAGGGGCAGGTTGAGGAAGAGGATGTTACAATAATCCAGCATGGAGAGGACCAGCCTGGAGAGGACCAAAGCTCTGGAGACATTGAGCTTCTGGGGGAAAGGTGAGGAAAGGTAGAATGCCTCTGAGGAGGTGTAGTTGAAAGTGGGCCTTCTTGGCAAGCTCCAGAATCTGAGGAGTAAACGAGAGGAGTTCAAGATGACCCCAAGGTTTCTGGCCTCAGTGCAAGGAGAAGGAGGACAGCCCATAGAGAGAGTGGGCAGAGTGCTGGAGAGAAACGAGGAGCAGGTGTCCCGATAGGAAGAATGTCTGTCTTACTGGCATTAAGACAGATCATTAGAGGCACACCAGAGCAGAATAGCAGAGAGGCAATCAGGAATGAGGGGAGGTGGGAAAAGGAGGAGGAAGGCCCTTGGTATTTCGGAGCGGGCAATAGACTGGCTTACCTCGTTCCTAACTGACCGTTCCTCTGAAATCATACTGGGCCCTTTCTCCTACCCCACTTCCTCCTCCACCTGTGGCGTCCAGCAGGGCCCCATTCTTTCACCCTGGCTCTTTAACATTTCCCTTTCTCTGCTTGCACACCTCATATCCTCCTCCTCAACTTCCAGTGCTATGCTGACGATGCACAACTCTTCTTTAAACTTCCTACTGACACACTTGCACCCTCCATCCCTAAATGCCTCGCTGCCATCCAGGCCTGGTGCACTGCTAATGACCTCTGCCTCAATGCCAGCTAAACAGATTCTCCCTAATGGGTCCCCTGCACCCTGGCCTTCCTCCATGGGCTCTCCCTCTACCCCCTCCTCTGAAGAAAAGAATCTCAGAGTCTTCTTCGACTCATCCCTCTCCTTCATCCCTCAAATTCAGGACATTGTCAAGAAGTCCCACTCTCAGCTCTTCCTTCTCAAAGAACTCTTCCCTTCCTCTCCTTCCCCCAGAGACTCAACGTTAACCATGCTCTGGTTCTCTCCTGGCTAGACTATTACAACAGCCTCTTCCTTAATCTTGCTTTGGCCACTCTGCGATCCCTCCAGCTAACCCAAAATAGGGCAGTGAGACTTAGCCATGGCCTCAAGACTGGGGAATGCATCTCTCCTGCCCTACAAAGCGTTCACGATTTTCTCGGTCTCTGCACGGATTAAATTCAAATCCCTCTGTATCATCCACAAAGCTATCTGGGGTCAGGGTCCGCTCTATCTCCAACTCTTCCTGACCAAATACTCCACTTCCACACACCATCGTTCCTCTTGCATCAACTCCTTGTGTGTGAAGCGGTTTGCTAAACAGAGAGCTGGTGGTCGATCGCTTTCCTCTTCGGGCTCCTGTCAGTGGAATAGCCTCCCTCAAAGCCTGAAGACCTTTCTCTTTACAGCCATTTGGTGTACTGTCAATTAAATTATTTATCTTTGTTGTAAATCATGGTCTCCCTGTCCCCACCCTGTTGCCCTGTGGACACTTTGAAACAGTTGCTAAATTGTATAAGCGCCTAACAAGTGACCAATAAATAATTAAGAGGAGAGCATGAAGAAGAGTTGTGTGTCATCTGCATAGCACTGGAAATGAGGAGAGAAGGCGTATATCAGGTGAGCCAGAGATGCATGGTAGATATTGAAAAGCCAAGGTGAGAGTACAGAGCCCTTGCAAACACCCCATGTGGAGAGTGGGAGAGGTGGGGAGGGATAGGAAAAAGAACCGAGGTGCACCTGTGAAGGACCGTCAGTGAGGAAGGAGGACAGCCAATCCAGTGCCCGGTCTGAGATGCTGTGGGTATCTTGGAGCCATTTTATGAGGATACAGTGGTTGACCGCGTCAAAGGCAGAAGGGAGGTCAAGGCGAATGCGAGCAGCAGAGAGTTGGAAATCAAGATTTGTGAGAAATGTTCACAGGTGTTGAGAAGAGCAGTTTCAGTGCCTCTGGATGCTCCAAAACCAGATTGATGGTTTTGAAGACAACCAGAGAGAGTTCAGTGTGATGGTTCTGTGTGGAGAAGACCAACTTCTCTAGGAGTTTCCCAGGCAAGGGGGCAGTAGAGATTGAGCAGTAGTTGGCCAGACAGGACAGGTTGGCTGAAGGCTTTTTTAGGAGGGGGTGTGCTTGAGAGAAGGAGTTTCAGAGCCAACGCCAAGAGAGGTTACAGAAGTCAGCTAGAGCAAGAGAGGATATATTGTCCTTAATGGTTTGGAAGAACAGGGTGAAACCTGTGTGGATGAGACCTTCATAGAGCGACTACTCTAGAGACCTCATCCGTTTTGATGTGTGAAAAAAGAGGAGAGTGGGTGGGGGTGGAGGAGTAGCTGAGGGAGGCATGGCAGCAGAAACAGGAAGGAGGCAGATGAGAGGTCAAAATGGCCTGAGTTTTAGAGGTGAAATGGGTGGTAAGTGCAGAGGGCCGGAGACAGGATGGGCGAGCTAGAGACTGCAGATGGGTTGGCTAGTTCCTTGGAGATTTTGAAAAGTTCTGCTGGGTTATTAGTGGCTCCAGAGATGCAAGCCTGGATGTGAGCCCTCTTCTTGGAGCGGATAGAGAGACATTATTGCCTTTGGAGTAGGCGGTAGGCCAATTTGTCAGAGGATGAGCCCGAGGTCTGCAACTTCCGTTCATGGACTCTGCACTTGAGTTTCAGAGAGGCTAATCTGAGTCGAACCAGCTGTTACGCTTGGGAGCAGGTATTAGGCGGATCCTTGTGACAGTGGCAACAATGTCATGGGTGTTAAGAGATAGCAAGGTGAAGACTGGCAAGGACAGAGTCAGTGGGAGAGTCAATAGTGGTGGTAGGAGGAGAGATGAAGGTGGACAAAAAGGCTGCGACTGACACATGTTTCATCAGCCGGATGACTGTGAAGGAGGCTTGCAGTGCTGGGGGTGGCTGAGTCAGAGGACTGAGAGGCACTCCTACTACTAGACATATCAGCCGCCTACGAAACACTAATAAAAAGACTGAAGGAATGCTGGATACAAAACTCTGCACTCCAACGGCTGAAATCTTTCCTCACCAAAAGAGCAGAGAGGACAAATCTACTGCCATTTACATCCAAAACTAAAATCATCACCTGCTGCATACAAGGACTAAGCCTCATTTTCGCAACATATTCATGTCCCCCTAGCAAAACTCATTCAAAACCAATAACTGACAGCCTACAACTATGTAGTCGACAGCCAAATCATCTTCAAGATAAACCTCAGTCGAAGACCCAAGCAACACCCTCAACAAATGACTTACCGACATACACCTGGATGACAAAACAATCTCGAGCCAAATCTGACCAAAAGAGAAATAATGATATCCCAACCAGAAGAGAATAAAACACAGACAGGTCACTGTTCATGGGAACCTAACAGGAGAAAACGTCAGTGATGAAAAACCTGGGAATCCTCATGGACAAAGGTCTTTCGCTACAACCACAAGTCAATGCAATAGCAAAAAAATGCTTTTGCCTCCTGCGACTCATAAGAGGGATACTCCCCTACCTTAGAATGCGAGAACCCCACAAAAAAAAAAAACTACAACGCATCCAAAATACTGCAGAAAGACTACTCCGGAGATTAAATGGAAGAGACCATATCACGTAAGCCCTTAGAAGTTTGCGCTGGCTACAAATATATTATTATTTTTTTAAACGCATTAACTTTAATGCCCTCTGCATCACCCAAAAACACAAGAACAAGGAGCTGAATATCTCCAAGCTAAAATTAACTGCTACCAACCAGGAGGAAATCTAATATCGAGCAACAACTTCCAAATAGAAACAAAACCCTACAAGCAAGGAATTTCAGAGGAATGGCATTCTCCTATTTGATAGGCAAACTATGAAACTCGGTAGCAAAGGAAATAAGTACTGAAGACCACCTAACTTTCAGAAAAGGACTAAAAAACACTTCTATTCAACTCATCAAGAGAAGCATAAAAATGCACACCCCGACAAACCATACATGTGACAATACAGATTGAAGAACCAACAATAAAATCACCACACACCCAGAGCCAAACAGAAATTAACCAAACCCTCACACCTCTCGTGTACTACACACGGCCAAAAGTGCCAGCAAAACTATACAGCAAAAAATTTTAAAAAAATTATAATGCATACCACACACCCACCACTAACCACACTACAAAACTGTTGCAGACAAGAAACAACCCAGACACTGGATGCTACCCCTCCAGACAAACCCATTGCACACAACAAAGCACACCCAGAAAGCTCACCCGCACAGACGCTAGTGCCTCCTGGTTCTGCAAGCATCAACCGAAGAGCACAACCTCTATCCTATATCTTTTCCCTTAATAACTAGCGCACCTACTTTTCTTAAAGAACCACATGAGCGCCTGGACAGCAGCGGTGCATGGTATAAATCATCATAACATAACCCAACAAACCTACATCAACCAAGTGGGAGTGAAAACGCGATGGAATCAATTGTAGAAGGAAATAGGAGGTGGACTGCATATTTTGTTAAGTCAGCTATTTGTGCCTCATATGCTTACAATCAGTGAGCCATGCAAAGCTTGGGTAATTCCGCAAAAGTTAGGCAACTCAGTAACAGCATGTTTTAGTTCTCCGATAAACATGAAAGTTGGCAACCTCTGGAGAAAGGAATTTATCAGACAAATCCAATGCTGCAATGCCTGCTGCCCCTTGGAATGAAACGGAACACACCAACATAATTAGCTTGGCAGAACGTGCATTAAGAGACAATCGGGTTATCTGGCCACTCCCCAAGACAAAACAAAGTTGACATACCAGAGAAAGGAATACTTGGAAGTAGGAGGATGGTGGGAAATCGTGATGCCACTCAGCAACCTACACCCCAGAAAAGGCTCTCCATGAGGGAAGAAACACCAACCAGGGCATGTCTAGATGAAATTGATCAACTATATGTACTGATTGTTCGGTAACAATATTGAGGGTATCTCTGAAAAAACAATTGACCATCTACATTACTCCAGCATGAAAGGGATCCAGACTCTTCCATATCCACCAGCAGACCAACATTTCATATCAGTACTGGTTCCCCAAAAGTGATGGAGAAGCCCTCTCGGAAACGCCCTCAGCAAATCAGCCTTCCACCGAAATCAACCATGCCATCAAATGGAGGGACCCTTCAAGGATCAAGTGATGTGGCTGAAGAAGGGGATCAAGTAACCGATATATGTAAAGTTGGAGCAGAATTGGGGTTTCCCTGGTAATTTCCAAGGCCAAAGGGTACCATATTTTAGAAAAGGGTGTCATGAGAACCAGCACTATGCACTGCAATTGAGCCTGAAGGAGCATGGGTTCCATCATGCAGAAAGCACATAGTGAATCACAAGGCCACAGACGTAGAAAAGGCACTTGTTGCCTTATCGAAGGGATTTAGCTGGAAACAACCCCACTATTTTTGGGGTCTGAGAAATAGCAACAGGCAGCCTCCATTTGCTTGTGTAGACGAGAACACCAACCGGCTACCTGATTCAGAGAGCCCAGCTAATACTCTTCCTGCACTTAGTACGGAAGCAAAGGAAAAATTATCAAAACATTTTGGCCAGGGAACAAGGGCGAGTCCTTCACAGTTTGTTCATGTGCCAGACCACTGCACTATTGCCCATCAAAAAGCATACCAGGCAGAGATAGAACCTGGCTAAAAAGTATATCGCAAAACAACTGGAAGCATTTCCAAACAATGTGCCAATGAGACTCCTGAAGAGACTGTAGCCCTCCAGCAGGCGCTGGATGTGCCCAGGAGGATTTACACAATATTGGGCTGGGATTATAAAAGTAGTAACTTTGATCTTTTTTGCCACTCCTACTGCCATTTGTAAAATAAGGATAAGATAATAGCAATCTTTTGTGTCATGCAATAGATTTTGCATAAGGAATTTTTAGATTGATAACACCAAATAGAACTTGCTCGAAACTACCCATTTCCTTCGTCGCTGTGTTGGCCTGAATGTGACCATCATGTATGTCATGAGTGAGAACGAGAGTGTTTAATCCATATTATTTATTTTAAAATATATAAAGTGCACAGACCCTGGCCAAAGGCAGTGGGGTGCTGTATAGTTAAACCAGGAGAATGGTAATACTTATAAAAAGAAAGTTAAAAATAACCAAGACAAATTACAACAAGAAATCTGTGAATTAAACTAAACCAGGCATGAAAATAACAAGTGCTGAATAAAACAGTCCAAAAGCAGCAAAATTACATACAACATAAGAATCTAAAATGGATAAGGCAAAGCGGAGGAAGAGTTCAAAGTGGAAGGAAGAAGAAAAACAGAATTAGGTAGCGTCGACAGGCAAGAAATCACCTTTGCTGAGATGCGAAGCTACGGATCCTCAGGAGCGTGTATATCCCTTCAGAACGCTGATGTACAGGATGGCGGCAGCCATCTTCGTAAACACTAGACCACGTATGTGTTAGCAGGCGAAGCCGTAACGGCACAAGGCGGCATGCGCGACACCATCAGTTCCAGGGGCTCTGGAGTCTGAGAAGAATACCCACTCTCCACCCCATATTGCTTCACCCAAATCCCCCACCTCCCATGCATTTTGTGGCAAAATCTCAGTTGAAAAGTGCCATAAAAAATACTGCTGTGATGTTTTAAGGTAATAACACTGGATATTTGGTGAATATATACTGCCTTTAAAAAAGTGCAAGAGTGCAAGCCAGAAGACCCAAAAAAATAGTTTCACCATGGTTGAGGCCAGAAAGAACCAAGACCTGAACAGCAGTGCAAATCCCCAAAGGAAAAAAAAAGATTTTAATTTGTGAAGTGAAGAAAACTTAGAAAAACATGAACGTGAGAGTGGAGAAACACTTGCTTTCAAGTAGAATCAAGAGTAAAACCCAAAGACTTCACAGAAGACACCAGGGTAAAGGTGATGCCCAAAGAAAAGAGTGGAGTAAGCAACTGCTAAAAAGGTGTCCGTGATAAATAACAGAAAGAACCAAAAAGAAACTGTTTTAGATGAGATTTAATCTTTTTGAGTAAAAATTTGTATTTTCACAACAAAAAATAAGAACAAAACATTTCCTTATCTATTAACCACAAGCATAGTCAACCAAAGCAAAACACATTAAACAGATCATAAACTAAGTCCAAATATCAAATGTAAGAGAAAGAAAATGAAACGGAAAGAAGAAGAAAAGGAAAAAAGGAAAAAGAAAGAAAACATTGAAACCAAAGACCGAAAATTACATATGCAGCAAACAATGCAATAGATGGAAGTTAATTACAAAATAGTTTATAAAAATTACAGGTAAGTAATCATAAAAGCAATATTCAAAGTTAGGGATGTATCGCTACAGAATAAAAGTTCAAATTCATCCATTGACCTCAAGAAAACAGCTCCAAATATCCCAAAATTTGTCCATTTCATCTGTATTCTTGTAAATAGCTTTTTCATACGTTAAAACAGTAAGAAGCTCATCCACCCAATCATCAATATTAAAAGGAATTACTTGATTTCCAGGACCTCAAAATGAATTTTTTAGCAATCATACATGCGCCCAGCAACCAAACAGTCTAGATTTTTTTAATCTTGAAAATATGGTCGCCCTACAATTTACCTGTTGTGCAGCAATAGAGAATGGACTTAACCTTACCTAGAGCCTGTGCTCCGATTATTGGAGTCTACCATATATACTTCAATCACAACATGTCCTTGAACAGACAGGAGCCTTGTGACAATCTTTACGATATCCAACACCACCTTTTGCACATTGCTACGCATCTCATTTGGGTAGGAAAGGGACCTGGAAAAGAATGGAGCTGCGCTTTGGCAAAGTTTATCTTGCCAGTGGGCTGTTCCACGCTGAGGCCCAAACCACCAGGCCTAGTCTACCCGAGCCATCGCCCAAATCTGCTCCCTGAGCCCCAGTAGCCCTTACCCACAAGAAAGCTTCAGGGGACTTGCATCATGTGCACAAGTTATCCAAATGGGCATATATGTCTTGTGATGTACTGATATTTTTCTGTTAGGGCAAGTATTGAGGCAAATCAAAGAGTGTCCAATGTACATTACTTGATCAGAAGTTTTTGTTCTGTATCACAGACATATTTCAAATGTAAAATATGGTCATTCTTATGTTTCCAAAATTCTCTTGGCTTATATACAAGTTGCCAGGATTGGGGCCCTAGTTCCTTGAAGGGAAAGGGTGCTTTTCTACTAGGGCTGGGGCTCTATCCCCCATCCCAGAGTCTCCCCCCAGCCCCATTTCCAGCACTGACAGCCTGGATCTCCCACCTGTGCTATTGGACCTCAGATGTGTGATTAACCCTTAGCGCACTAAAAATCCTTCCCACCTCATTACTAGAAGACATAACCTGCCACTCGGACCATATTTCACAAGGGTCCCTCTCCACCTGGCCACAGTGCAAAGGAACTATGCTATTACTGGCGTGGACCGGCAGTCAGTCTATCACTTTACTTATGGACACTCTCTCAACTCCGGATCAATAGTGCTATTCGCCGGACCTTACAACATATCGTTCAACTGACGCACATTTTGAGGGCGTCTTCCTCCTTGGAATCATAGTGATCAAGCAAGCAAGCAAAATGATCCACACCGACTTCAATGGGCTCAGCATTTCCTCCAATATATAGCAGCCTTCAAATAAGCGTTAACTAAAACGGGATCACACTACACATCTTATTTCGCCCTAGTGGAGGACTCAACGGGATTTCACCAAGTAATGTCACATAAATGTTACTTGTTACAAAAACTCAATTATAGTCATGATTTCTGCTTTCGATAATTAATAACCCTCTCGTTCAATGAGTGGGTCAACTGCTGTATGCTAGTACATTGTCACCGCAGGAATGCGCTCCCAAATGCCAGCTTTCCCTCAGAATTGATTCCCAGTCACTCTTACCTTCGCTTTCATACACGCCTACAAACGCCTTCGTTCCACTTTCCACATGCTACTGTAGCCACTTGAGCAAAGGCTCATCCGATAACACATGCCGGTCGGAAACTGAACATGCTATGTTCAGTTCCACTTGCCGGAAGTGTGCGTCAACGTTCATTGTCCGTCAATACACTTTTAAAGAAACCGGAACTGCAGCTTCGATTAAACTGGCTTGGCGCTGAGAGGAAGAGTGGTGACCGTAGCGTCTAGTTCCCATGGACCATAGCAACGCCCCGCCTACTCTTCTTACGTGACTTGCGACGTCACCATTGTGATTTTCGGGAGCAGGAAGGCTGCAGTCGTTGCCAGTGCACAGTAATCTGCGTGCCTTTGCCTTGGTGCGGTTACAGTGGACATTTGACAACCAGATGGAGCCGAGCTGGAACCGGTAAGGCTCTGGCTGCAAGAGCAGCAGGAATCGCGGGAAGGCTTCGGCTGGCGGTGCAAGTGCAACCAGAATCTGCGTGCTTTTGGCTCACAGCGGGTACAATGGGCATTTTATTCGGGATACTGTATCCCGGAAACCGGGAAAGTTTCTGCAAGACACCAGATGGAGGTCCGACCTGGTCTTGTTCCTCATCATGATTTTCGTGATTTTTTTGAGCGGGAAGGCTCTGGCTGCCGGGTTGCAGGAACAGCAGCAATCTGTGTGTTCTTACGTGGCTGAGAATGCAATTAGCATTTTCTTCAGGATACCGTGAACGTTCCTGTAAAATACCAGATTGAGACGGGGGAGCGGAACATTACATTTACTTTGAAATAATGTTAAACTATTCAACGTGAAAGCAGCAGTGCATGGTGGTGTTTAACTGATCAAAGGGGGATAATAGGGTTATGTGTGCTGAATGGGTGGTTTTAGAGGGGGTTGGCTGGGGCTATGCGTGTGTTTCGGGAGAGGCGCGGGGGCTTCTTGGTGTGGGTCTGCAAGGGGGAAGGGGCATCTTGCTATGTGGAGGCAGGATGGGGGATTATGGTGTTAGGGAGAATTCTCTGTTTAGGCTGAATTTCCCTACCTAGTGAGTCCCCCAGCAGCTTTGCTGGATTTCTGGGGTTTAATTTTTTTCTCCTGCCAAGAGTGAGACTCTTTTACCCTCACTCTTGGACATGTTGAAGTGTGTTTTCTTGGTTAAACCTTGTGTTGAATGGGCTATGGGGTCTTTTACTCCATAGGGCCTCATGTATTTTTGTGATGTGGGTCACACAGCACCCTCTGTGCCGTGACCCAGGGGTGTCCTAGGGACTCCCCAACATAGACTCCATACCCTGGGACTGACTACTGTCTCCCAGGGCATGTAAAGTCACCAAAGACTTTGCTAGTCTTGAATCCTGAACAGAACCAGTACAAACCATCATATTGTGGACGTACTGGCTGGGGCAATTCGATTGCCCCAGGGTCTGTTAGTCGAGGGGGCACGTCTCCGTCCCCCCTGATCGAGTTTTGGCTGGTGGCAGTGGAAACTACTTTTTATATTCGACCGCGAATATTTCCCTATGGGATTTCCCATTGTTTTAGGCTAACACATTTAATTATTTATTTACGGTAGCCTTAAACATACCGCCGGTTTATATATTTATTTTTATAACTCCGGTTGGGATTTTTTGCCAAAACTTGATTCTAAAATGGCGTTGGTGTTCGCCTCTGTAACTCTGACCCAAAGTGGAGCCCTTTGTTCCACTTTTGGCGGGCTTCTCCACAGAAGCCCTCCAAAGTGGTGCCACTCTGTCTGGGATACTTAGGAGGGGTGGAGGGGGATTTAGGCACCCTGGACTGAGTTACCTTGGTAACTCAAGTCGCACTCCGTCCTGATTGGCCCAAGTGGTGAGCCGCCCGGCTCACCACTTAGCATGTTTGAGTGACAGCTAGGCTGGGTAAATGGGGGTTTGCTGCATAAAAGCAGGGCTTTGGGGACTGGGACTTCAGAAGTCGCCACAGGACCAAGAATCCGACGAGGGAAGAGCTGAGCCGACCTGCTTCGACGACACCACCCGGTGGAGCCCTGCTGAACCGTCTCACCACTTTTTTCCCGACGACCGAGGAGAACTCTTAACGGAGTGGCTCCTTCCCTTGACTGGTGGGGACAACCAGTTTTCGCCTTCTTTCCGTTCTTTGAGGTATCTCGTGGCCGCCTTGCCTGTGCCAAGCACCCCGGCAACCGGAATACCACACTTTACCCCCATACCGCGAAAGTCGGTACCAACCCTTTAACCGGAGGACTCCGCGGCTGGTTTCTTCCCGGGCAGTGCAACGACCCTCTTCTTCTGCTCTTCAGCGAGAACTTCTTCTCCCCTGACCGACGTCGAGCCCTGCTGTCACTGCCTGGAACAACTGCCACCGCTGGAGGATCCTTTCCGCTTAAGGTACTGTGTTCCGCCTGGCTTCCCTTGCCACCGACTGTACGGGGTAGATTTAGTCCCCGGCTTTCGAACCTGGGAGTGCCTGGGACACTTTGGCTAAACTTTCTGAGCCACTCTAAACTCTTTTTGACTCTTTGCAAGACTTTGAATCTCTAACTAACAGTGTGATCTTGGGCACATTTTCGCTCCGGCTACTCTAAGAGTGGGCCCTGCCTAGTGACTTTTGCTCACCTGTGACTTTATTCTTCTTTAAGCCTATTGCAAGTGTTCTGGACCTTAGAGTGGTGTGTCTAACCTATTTCTGCTGTTTCTCTCCCTTTCTTGGAAACTACTAGAGTGTCATCTAACGTTAAGCACTCACCTCTGTTTTAATTAAGTGGTGTTAACCTAGAGTTGTCTAGATAGGAGAAAGGATTGAATCTACTTTCGTTATAACTGTGTTTGAAGTGTTTACTATATTTTGCTAGAGTGTTTTTAACTTATGTGTATTTTAAATAAATAACTATATACTTTTGAAACCAAGCTCTGGTCAGTGTTTGCTTGTGCTATTGTGTGTTGGTACATATTGTGTATACTTTGCATACTGCCTAACTCTTCTTGAGAGAAGTCTGACTGCTCAGCCACAGCTACCAGGTAAATCTGGGTGGTACAGACTGCTACCAAAGGGGTTTACTGCTCTACCTGTAGTCTTAAATCTTTTGCAGTGTTCCCCAAGGGAACTGCACAGGTTTCTGCCTAACACTGGTGTACAGCGGTGGGATTTGTATTGAGTATACATTTTATTGTGCTTTAGATACCTTAGTGCAACTAACCACAAAGCTTAGCACTGAAAAAGTAAAACCTCTAACATGTCAGTTATAGAAAGCTATAGTCAAGAGTCCCTTGCAGCCAAAACTGCTGATTGTTTAAGAGTGCTCTGTAAACATAAGGATCTCCTGACTAAGGGCAAGAAAATGGAGCTGATTGAAAGATTGTTAGCTAACCAAAGTCTGGGTGATGGTTCAGAGGAACCTACCACTCCAGCAACTGTAGATGACAGTGTTGAAGTTAACATGGAGCAAAATGTTGATGTTTCTGAGGAAGAGTCAGAAGAGGAGGGTGAGGCTGTTGTAACTGCCCCCCCTAGGCCTCTGCCTGCTCTACCTGCTGTGCCTACTGGACCTTTACCAGGTCCCACATTTAGTCCTCAGTACTTTGAACTGGAGAAAATGAAGCTAGAATTGGAGTATAAGAAACTTAATGCTCAAACTGACAAAGAACTAAGGCTAAGGGAAATGGAGCTCAAGTATGACTTAGAAATGAAGAAATTATCTGTTGAGAATGTTTCTCTCTCTGGCTCCTCTAGAAGTTCCAGTCCTAAAAGACCCCGGATGCCTAAAGAATTGGTTGGTATGTATGAGCCTAAGTTGGATGTGTTGGATTGGTTGTCTCTGTTTGAATATAATCATGGGCTCCAGAACATCACAGGAAATGACTTACTCACCTGGTTGTTCTCTAGGCTTCCCCCTGTTGCAACTGATGTGGTAATGGAGATGGGGGAGGAGGATAGGAAGGACTATGAATGTGTGAAACTAGCTTTGATAGCTAGGTTTGGGAAGACCCCTTCCCAGTATCTTAAGAGGTTTAGGAGCCTCAAAAAGCATGATGGTACCCCTTGGGCTACCTGGGTGAGTGAATGTTTGAAAAACTTAGAGGGATGGATTAAGGGTTACAAGGTGAACACTTATGAAGGTATGAAGAATTTGTTTATGTTGGAGACTATTTATGATGCCTGCTCTCCTGAGCTCAGACAACACTTGGCTGATTCCAAGGAATTAGATTCCCGGAAGCTAGCTAAGGCTGCTGACTTGTGGGTTGCCAACAGGGCCACTCACAAGGATTCTGGGGTAACTCAGAAGAAGGATGGGGAGAAACAGTCTAAAAAGGACTCCAAAGAGAATTCTAATAATTCCTATCCCAAAGAGGGCCCCAAACCACAAAATAACCAGGGTAAGCCACATGGGAAACCTAGTCAGGCTACTGTACCTTCTGGCCACAAGCCAGAAGGAGGTCAGAACAAGCCACCCTTCCAGAGAGCATTTGGACAATGCTATGTCTGTCAGGGTACTGACCATATCAAAGGAGATCCCAAGTGCAAGGGTAAACCTGCAGGGATCAGCACAGTCTCCTTAGCCTTCACTCCTGAGGATGAAGTACAGATGGCTAGTGCCCACTTTGAACTCTTTGCTGAAGAACCCTTGGGTCTTCAAGCAACTGTAAACTTAGAGCCTATGGGTCTGGTTAGTCCCCAGAATAGGGTTGTGTATAACTCCCTACCTGTTAACTCTAAGGTGTATTATGTGGACAGTGTTCTTGTCAATGGCCAGGATACTCCTGCCAGGAGAGACACTGGGGCCAGCAGAACAGTAGTGGATGAAAGCTTCTTTCAACCTGAGGATGTGGCCAAAGCACCCAAAGGTCCCACTAAAATGTCTGGAGGCCCTGCCCAAATGGTTCCTATTCTACCAGCCCTCATTCAGTGTAACAACATGACAGCGAGGATCCCTGTCAGTGTTCAGACTGAGGTACCTGGGAAGGTCCTGTTGGGGAATGACCTAAGAACTCTAGGAGTAGTGTCACATACCCCCAGGCCTCCCAGTATGGAGAAGCAGAACTTAACCAAATTGGCTAGACAGGCTACCTTGAAGGACCCTTCTAAGCCTGTGGGACCCTCTACTGAGAACCCCACTACAAGCCCTGGTGTTAGTAAGTTGACCTCTAACCCAGGCACATTTCAGGATAGTATGCTAGGAACATGGGCGCCCCAACCAAGCTCCATCATTGTTCCCCTAGTCTCAGAGTCTCTGACTTCCCCCTGCTTCTGAGGAAGAGGTGGATAGACCAACTAGGCCCCTATCTGGACCTGAGAGAACTGGTAATTCTCAGTGCTGGTGGAAAACCAGAAAAGAAAAGTCTAAGGCCGAAAACCTTCAGACTGTTGGACCTTCTACTGAAGGCCCCAACTCAAATCCTAATATTAGGGGGGAAACTCCTAAAATAGGTAAGGGTAGATCTAAGAGGAAGGGGAAGCAGGTACATTGCCTAACCCCAACCCCTCCAACCAAGAGGCCTAAGACCCAACCTGCTCCCACAAGAGAGGTGGTGAGGAACCTTGGAGGCCCCTCTAGATCTAAGGGAATCCTTTATAAGGACCCCTTCAAAAAGCCTAACATAGGTTCAGAAGTTGTACCAACTTCTGAGGGACTGGTCAACCAGATCCCCTATACCAAAAAGACTGATGTTCCTCAAAGGGTCTGTAGGTCCGTTAGCTTGCAAAAGAAAACCTTTGAGTTCTCCATTGAACATAGGTCAAGGTGTCACCATCAAAATGCTGATGGACTCTCTAGGATGTATATCATCGACTAGAGGTATGAGGTTCATCCAGGAGTGGATTAAATCCTCCTGTCCCTTAGTCTGGGGGGGGCGAGTGTTAGGGAGAATTCTCTGTTTAGGCTGAATTTCCCTACCTAGTGAGTCCCCCAGCAGCTTTGCTGGATTTCTGGGGTTTAATTTTTTTCTCCTGCCAAGAGTGAGACTCTTTTACCCTCACTCTTGGACATGTTGAAGTGTGTTTTCTTGGTTAAACCTTGTGTTGAATGGGCTATGGGGTCTTTTACTCCATAGGGCCTCATGTATTTTTGTGATGTGGGTCACACAGCACCCTCTGTGCCGTGACCCAGGGGTGTCCTAGGGACTCCCCAACATAGACTCCATACCCTGGGACTGACTACTGTCTCCCAGGGCATGTAAAGTCACCAAAGACTTTGCTAGTCTTGAATCCTGAACAGAACCAGTACAAACCATCATATTGTGGACGTACTGGCTGGGGCAATTCGATTGCCCCAGGGTCTGTTAGTCGAGGGGGCACGTCTCCGTCCCCCCTGATCGAGTTTTGGCTGGTGGCAGTGGAAACTACTTTTTATATTCGACCGCGAATATTTCCCTATGGGATTTCCCATTGTTTTAGGCTAACACATTTAATTATTTATTTACGGTAGCCTTAAACATACCGCCGGTTTATATATTTATTTTTATAACTCCGGTTGGGATTTTTTGCCAAAACTTGATTCTAAAATGGCGTTGGTGTTCGCCTCTGTAACTCTGACCCAAAGTGGAGCCCTTTGTTCCACTTTTGGCGGGCTTCTCCACAGAAGCCCTCCAAAGTGGTGCCACTCTGTCTGGGATACTTAGGAGGGGTGGAGGGGGATTTAGGCACCCTGGACTGAGTTACCTTGGTAACTCAAGTCGCACTCCGTCCTGATTGGCCCAAGTGGTGAGCCGCCCGGCTCACCACTTAGCATGTTTGAGTGACAGCTAGGCTGGGTAAATGGGGGTTTGCTGCATAAAAGCAGGGCTTTGGGGACTGGGACTTCAGAAGTCGCCACAGGACCAAGAATCCGACGAGGGAAGAGCTGAGCCGACCTGCTTCGACGACACCACCCGGTGGAGCCCTGCTGAACCGTCTCACCACTTTTTTCCCGACGACCGAGGAGAACTCTTAACGGAGTGGCTCCTTCCCTTGACTGGTGGGGACAACCAGTTTTCGCCTTCTTTCCGTTCTTTGAGGTATCTCGTGGCCGCCTTGCCTGTGCCAAGCACCCCGGCAACCGGAATACCACACTTTACCCCCATACCGCGAAAGTCGGTACCAACCCTTTAACCGGAGGACTCCGCGGCTGGTTTCTTCCCGGGCAGTGCAACGACCCTCTTCTTCTGCTCTTCAGCGAGAACTTCTTCTCCCCTGACCGACGTCGAGCCCTGCTGTCACTGCCTGGAACAACTGCCACCGCTGGAGGATCCTTTCCGCTTAAGGTACTGTGTTCCGCCTGGCTTCCCTTGCCACCGACTGTACGGGGTAGATTTAGTCCCCGGCTTTCGAACCTGGGAGTGCCTGGGACACTTTGGCTAAACTTTCTGAGCCACTCTAAACTCTTTTTGACTCTTTGCAAGACTTTGAATCTCTAACTAACAGTGTGATCTTGGGCACATTTTCGCTCCGGCTACTCTAAGAGTGGGCCCTGCCTAGTGACTTTTGCTCACCTGTGACTTTATTCTTCTTTAAGCCTATTGCAAGTGTTCTGGACCTTAGAGTGGTGTGTCTAACCTATTTCTGCTGTTTCTCTCCCTTTCTTGGAAACTACTAGAGTGTCATCTAACGTTAAGCACTCACCTCTGTTTTAATTAAGTGGTGTTAACCTAGAGTTGTCTAGATAGGAGAAAGGATTGAATCTACTTTCGTTATAACTGTGTTTGAAGTGTTTACTATATTTTGCTAGAGTGTTTTTAACTTATGTGTATTTTAAATAAATAACTATATACTTTTGAAACCAAGCTCTGGTCAGTGTTTGCTTGTGCTATTGTGTGTTGGTACATATTGTGTATACTTTGCATACTGCCTAACTCTTCTTGAGAGAAGTCTGACTGCTCAGCCACAGCTACCAGGTAAATCTGGGTGGTACAGACTGCTACCAAAGGGGTTTACTGCTCTACCTGTAGTCTTAAATCTTTTGCAGTGTTCCCCAAGGGAACTGCACAGGTTTCTGCCTAACATATGGTATTGGTCTAGCGGGAGGGATGGGGCATCTTGGTGGAGTCTGAATGGTTGGATGGGGCACGCTGGTGTGGGTCTGGCGGGATGGGGCACATTTGTGTGGGTCTGGAGGGATAGGGACACACCGGTGTGGGTTTGGAGGGAGGGATGGGGTACATTGCTGTTGGTCTGGGGGCAGGGATGGGGTCCATGGGTGTGGGTCTGGGGGCGGTATGGGGCATCTTGGTGGGTTCTGCAATGGATGGATGGGGCACATTGGTGTTGGTTTGAAACAGGTATGGGGCACTGTTGGTCTGGAGGGTGACATGGGTCATCTAGGTGTAGCTTGGGAGGGTGGGATGGGGCCTCTTTGTATGGGTCTGGAGGGAGGGGATGGGGACATTGATCTGTGTCAGGGGGGAGGGTCGGGCACATTGTGGTTCTGGGTGGAGGGATGGGGCATCCTAGTGTGTGTGTGGTATGGGGACATCTATGCATCTGGAGGGTGGGATGGAGGCACCTTGGTGTGGCTCTGGAGGGAGTGGATGGAGGCACATTGGTGGGGAAGGGATGGGGCACATTGGTGTAGGTCTGCAGGGAGAAGTGGGGCATCCTCGTTTGGGTTGGATGGGGACAACGTTGTGGGTCTGGAGGGAGAGGATGGGAGCACATTGTTGTGGGTCTGGAGGGGGCATTGTGGCATCTTGCTGGGGTCTGCAATGGAGAGGGCACATTGATGTCGGTCTGAAACAGGTCTTTTGGTCTGGAGGGTGGCATGGGTTATCTTGGTTTGGGTCTGGAGGGAGGGGATGGGGCACATTGGTGTGGGTTTGATGGGAGGGATGGGCACATTGGTCTGGAGGAGGGATGGGCATCTGGTGGGGTCTGCAATCGATGGGGGCACATTGGTGTGGGTTTGATGGGAGGGATGGGGACATTGGTCTTTGAGGGATGGGGGCACATTGTGGGTCTGGGGGAGGGATGGTTCATCTAGGTGTGGGTCTGGAGGGCAGGATGGGGCATCTTGCTGTGTGGATGGAGCGATAGTGGCATCTTAATGGGGTCTGCAGTGGATGGGGGTACATTGGTGTCAGTCTGAAACAGGTATGGGGCATCTGTTCTGGAGGGTGGCATGGATCATCTGGGTATAGGGTAGGATGGGGCATCTTGGTGTGGGTTTGGAGCGAGGGGATGGGGCACATTGGTGTGGGTTTGATCAGAGGGACAGGCACATTGGTCTGGGGAGGGATGGGGGCACAGTGGGGTGGGTGTGGAGGGAAGGTTGGTGGCATCTTGGTGGGGTCTGCAATAGATTGGGGCACATTGGTGTTGGTCTGAACAGGTATACGGCATCTGTTGGTCTGGAGGGATAGTGGCGTGGGTCATCTAGGTGTGGGGTCGATGTGGTATCTTGGTGTGGGTCTGAAGGGAGGTGATGGGGGCACATTGGTGTGGGTTTAATGGTAGGGATGGGGGACACTGGTGTGGGTTTGGGAGGGACGGGGCATATTGGCGTGCGTCTGCAGGAGGGATGGGGCATCGGTGTGAGTCTGGAGGGAGAGGATGGGGGCTCGTTGGTGTGGGTTTGATGGGGGATGGGCACATTGATCTGGGGATGGATGGGTGCACATTGGTGTGGGTCTGGAGGGAGGGATAGGGCATCTTGGTGTGGGTCTGGGAGGGATGGGGCACATTGGTCTGGGAGGGATGGGGTAGGTCATCTTGGTGGGTGGAAATGGATATCTTGGTTTCAGTCTGGAGGGCAGGATGGAGGCATCTTCCTGTGTGGAGGGAGGATGGGGCATCATGGTATGATCTCGAGGGGGATTGGTGTCATGATCCCAGCAAAGGAGCACGGTTCCCATTCAGAAATACCAGGGAAGCAAGGAACTTCATATCAATCAGTGGGTCAACAGTGGCTTCAAGCCTGGCACAAATTGCATTTGTCTCATTCATAGCATTGCACCCATAGGCTCACATAGCGCTTACATCGGTTTTTCCTACACTCAACATGGTTGCCGCCAAGTCCATTGTAAACTTACAGCACATACTAGATCTATTGCAGAGGGAGCTACTTAAGCCCCGCCTCCGCTGGAGCACTCGCTTCACGTCTTCTCTGCTGACAGTGGGTAACGCTTCCAGCGATCTCCTGACAGAACCTGTTAAAGAAAAAACGAAGTTAAGAGATATTAGTTACCACAGAAAATCAACAGAATTCCAGTGTTTTAGTTGAAAGACTTACCGAACCGAAGTATTTACGAAGCGTTTCTTCAGTCAGCAGTTTATTTCGCAGTCTCTGCATTTTCTGTCAGAAGTTCCGTCACAGCATCTTCCTCACAGCAGTTTTCATTTGTGGTCGCAGTGCCTTCATCCAGAAGTTTTCCTCAGCAGTCTCTGCATCGTCTGAAGGTATTTCATCTACAGCTTTCCGAAAACCTGCAAAACAAAAGGTATTTTCGTTAATGAATGAACTTTGTGAAATAAAAAAACTTCTTACATATGTTGCTCACATGACGTCCGAGCAAGTTTTTCTTTGCTTAGTTATTACCGCGCTCATCTCTGAAGGCTGCAACTGCTCCGTTAAGACGAACTCACGTTTATTAAACGTTTCTTCAAACCGAGTATAGTTGCAGCCGTACCGCAGCATCTAACCTTTTCTGAGAACCAAGAACCTGCAAAATAAAAGGCAAAACTTTAGAAAGAGAGATCTCTCCAACATAGGGATTGCTCAGAATCTGACGAACTATATATTTTCACCAAAAACTCGCCCAAGATTACTCTAAAGAAAGGCAAGGACATTATTCTGACAAGAATCTTGTGAATACTGCATCCTCTCAAGTAAAAGTTTTCAAACCAACGCGCCCCTGTAGAATACCAGATGGAAAGCGCCACAAAACATAAGCACAGGTGAGAAGGGAGGGGTTTATCAAAGGCACACAGCAATGCAGGTTTTTCCCTGCAAATAGAAATTACAGTAGTTCTATTGTTATTATTGTTGTTTTCACAGAATAAGAGCCCAGATAACAGATCCTCTAGCTGAGAAGGCATTACGCTCCGCGGAGTCCCAGGTTAGCGTTACAATTGGTGGCATCTTGGTGGGGTCTGGCATGGAGGGATGGGGCATCTTGTTGTGGGTCTAGAGCATGGGTGCACAACATACGGCCCACGGGCCAGTTGCGGCCCGCCATGCTGTTTTGTCCGGCCCGCAAGGCACAAACACTTTCCTAATGGAGGGCGGCCCGCAAGCAGCATCGGCCGCCCTCCATTAGGAAAGTCTTTGTTGTCTTCCGGGCCGGACAAAACACTGGCCGTCATTGGCTCAGCACACACGCACCACGTCGCTCCTACGAGCCACGTAGTGCGTGTGTGTTGCACCAATGGAGGGCCAGCACTACGGCTTCCGTGGCCAGTAAGGCTTGATGCCGGAAGGCATTTCAGCCTTGCTGGCCACGCCAGCCGTAGTACCACTCACCTCGCCAGCGTTCCAGTTTACCTGCCTTCCAGCACGTCCGGTAAGTGGTCTGTTTGTTTGTGTGTCAGGTCTGTTCTGCTGTATGTTTGTGTTGTGTATGTTGAGATGGGGGGTTGGGGAGGGGTGTCGGATGTGTATGAATGTTTTGTTTTTGAGTGTGTTGTGCATGTTAAGATGGAGGGGTGGGAGGTTTGGGTCTGTATGGGTGCATGCTTGAGAGTGTATGTGCTGAGTTGGGGGGTGGGGGGGTTCGGGTCTGTATGGGTGCATGCTTGAGAGTGTGTGTGCTGAGTTGGGGGTTTGGGTCGGTATGGGTGCATGCTTGAGAATGTGTGTGCTGAGTTGGGGGGTGGGGGGTTTGGGTCTGTATGGGTGCATGCTTGAGAGAGTGTGCGCCGAGTTGGGGGTGTGGGGGTTTGGGTCTGTATGGGTGCATCCTTGAGTATGTGTGCTGAGTTGGGGGTGGGGCTTATGGGTGCAAGCTTGAGAGTGTGTGTGCTGAGTTGGGGGGTGGGGGAGGTTTGGGTCTGTATGGGTGCATCCGTGTGTGTGCGGAGTTGGGGGGGTTTGGGTCTGTATGGGTGCATGCTTGAGAATGTGTGTGCTGAGTTGGGGGGTTTGGGTCTGTAGGGGTGCATGCTTGAGAGTGTGTGCTGAGTTGGGGGGTTGGGTCTGTATGGGTGCATGCTTGAGAATGTGTGTGCTGAGTTGGGGGGGGGGTTCAGGTCTGTATGGGTGCATGCTTGAGAGTGTGTGTGCTGAGGTGGGGGGTGGGGGGTTTGGGTCTGTATGGATGCATGCTTGAGAGTGTGTGCTGAGTTGGGGGTGGGGGGGGTTCGAGTCTGTATGGGTGCATGCTTGAGAGTGTGTGTGCTGAGTTGGGGGTGTGGGGTGTTTGGGTCTTTATGGGTGCATGCTTGAGAGTGTGTTTGGGGCATAGTGTTTGGTTGGGGTGAGGGACATGGGGCATAGTGTTTGGTTGGGGTGGGAGCCATGGGGCATAGTGTTTGGTTGGGGGTGAGGGGGCCATGGGGCATAGTGTTTGGTTGGGGGTGAGAGGGCCATGGGGCATAGTGTTTGGTTGGGGGTGAGGGACATGGGCATGGGGCATAGTGTTTGGTTGGGGGTGAGGGACATGGGCATAGTGTTTGGTTGAGGGTGAGGGGGCCATGGGGCATAGTGTTTGGTTGGGGGTGAGGGGGCCATGGGGCATAGTGTTTGGTTGGGGGTGAGGGGGCCATGGGGCATAGTGTTTGGTTGGGGATGAGGGACATGGGGCATAGTGTTTGGTTGGTGGTGAGGGGGCCATGGGGCATAGTGTTTGGTTGGGGGTAAGGGTGCCATGGGGCATAGTGTTCGGTTGGGGGTGGGAGCCATGGGGCACAGTGTTGCACTCCAAGAGTGAACCCAATAATAAAGCTAAAACAGGCACAATTAGGAGATGTACATCCTTTGCTTTTTTGAGGAAACCTGACTCAACGAAGGCCATACTCCTCTTGGGCAACCCAAACAGCAAACTATAGCAGTCCAAAATAACAGAATGTCCAATCATAGGTCAATAAAATATATATAATTTAATTAAACAGACAATATATAATAACTAAATCGAAATAAATTATAACAATGGAAAATGTGTAGTACAAAATGTAAGTTTGAAATGCAATAAAAATCGTTACCCCTCAAAAACATATATTCTTTTTCCATGTGTTTAATACAAATTGGGGTTTGAAAAAGCCTCCTGTCCCGCCCCGCCTACCGCCCTGCCCACATTTACTTTTTGGCCCACTATATCCCTCATGTAAGGTACTTTCGGCCCTCTGTCAAAATTAGTTGTGCACCCCTGGTCTAGAGGAAGGGGATGGGGGCACATTGGTGAGGGTTTAATGGAGGGATGGGCACATTGGTCTGGATGAGGGATGGTGGCATCTTGGTGGGGTCTGCAATGGATGGGGGCACATTGGTGTCGGTCTGAAACGGGTATGTGCATCTGTTGGTCTGGAGGGTGGCATGGTCATCTAGGTGTGGGATGGGGCATCTTGGTGTGGGTCTTAAGGCAGGGGTTGGGGGCACATTGTGCGTTTATTAATAGGGATGGGGCACGTTGGTGTGGGTTTGATGGGAGGGACGGGCACATTGACCTGGAGGAGGGATGAGGGCATATTGGTGTGGGTCTGGATGGGGATGATGGCATCTTGATGGGGTCACATTGGTGTCAGTCAGAACACATATGGGGCATCTGGTCTGGAGGGATGGTGGCTTGGGTCATCTAGGTGTGGGGTGTGATGGGGCATCTTGGTGTGGTTCTGAAGGGAGGGGATCGGGGCAGCCTTGAAAAAACACAACCATCAGAACTAACTGTACTAGATACTGAACAAACAGCCAGTCTTCTCAACATTGGAGAAACTTCAGATATCCACACATTGGAAACGGTTGCATCAGATCTTGATATTGATACTGGACAAATTGTAAGTTCAAAATTAAAAGTTAAATCAAAATTCACACCTCAACTAGCCACAGAAAATCTAATAGATATATTTGTACTAGCCGTTCAACAAGACCTAAGGTAAAATTACTTATCTAATAAACAACTAGACTGGAATCTGTATAATTTGAGCATCAAAGAAAGAAATGCAATTAGACAATTGAAAATAAATGATGAAATTACAATTAAATTGGCGGATAAGGGAGGAAAAATAGTCCTTTTGAAAACATCTGATTATATTTCAATGGCAGAAGCGCATCCAAATAACGCTACATGCTATGAAAAGATAGCTGAGAACCCCCCTGCCCCGAATTCTGGATGAATGGAATATTATGAGCACAGATTGGCATGAAAATTAACTAATAACAGATGATGAGTTTGACTTTGTAAGAAATAAACAACCAGTACTTGCTACAATATATTTTCTTTCAAAAATTCAACAGCATATACAAGCAATGGCAACGTACAGCCACGGGGGCAAAGTTTGCCCCTCTTATGCGAGCCTATACATGGAGCACTATGAACTAAAACACGCTTGGACTCATAACTCATTCACTGAAAACAACAATATAATCTTTTGGGGACGTTACATAGATGATATCCTGGTCATATGGAAAGGGGATGCCAAATCTTTGAAAGAGTACTATCAGTTCCTTAACAGGAATGACTACAAACTTCAGTTAACAATGGAAGAAAGCTCACAGAAAATACACTTTTTAGACTTGGAACTTTACATAGACAACAGGAAAATACAATCTACGCTTTACATCAAACCCACAGCAGGAAATAGCATTTTACATGCAAAGAGCAACCATCCTCAACACATCATCCGCAATATACAAATTCATAAGAATCAAAAGGAATTGCACTCAGGAGAGTGAAATGACTAAACATGTGGAGACAGCCATCAACAAATTTCAAGCAAGCGGCTATGAAAAGAATCAATTGACAAAAGCATATGCAAAAACCAAGAAATTCTCAAGAAATTATCTACTACAAAACAAATCGAGAGGAAAAAAGAAACAATCACAAAATATAACGAGATTCATAACAATTTACAGAGCAGGTCATATGATTCTGAAAAGAATTTTGAAAAAACATTGGCACCTATTGAGATTAGACAATGATTTGAGGGGCCATATGGAAGATCGACCAAGCATTACCTACAGGAAAGCCAAAAATTTAAAACAGATACTTTGCCCTTCGCACTTTGTACGTGAATCAGCACAGACAGGAAGACATAAAATGTGGTCAATGTAAAAACTAAACAGCAATTACAAATGGGGCAAATGCAACTTTTGCAAATATTCAGATAATGGCAAAAAAAGTATAACTCTACCAAATGGGAAGAAATATGACATCAAAGACTTCATAAATTGCAACTCCAATCATGTGATCTACGTCATTGATGTCATGATGGCTACCCCCAGGCATCCGGACCAAGCCCATCAGCCCCCGGGAGCAGGCATCTAGACATTTAATAAAACCTCAGCAGCCCCGGCTAGGGGCTATCTGGGTTCAGACCTGGCGCCTTAGGTGCCAGGCTCATAGTAGGAATCAGTCCTGCCGCCTAAGGCTCCAGGCTCATAGTCATTACCTACCTCAGGCAGACCATGCTGCAAATGACTCCAATCCAACATGAAGCCTGAAAGGGACTATTTGTCTACAGGGACTATTTTTTACTCGGGTGTGGTTCTAGGGACTTCTTACCTGGGACTACTTTTGAGGCTATTTAAACCACACCCGACCAGCAACACACGCTTCGCGCTATTCTGCATCCAGCAGCATAACACTCACCGTGCCTGCAGCCTGCTTCCAGTCTTCTGCCACGCCCGCCTCGAATCCAGAGCTCCAAAAACAAAGAGGAAAGAAAGGGACAAGGTTAGAAAACAAACTTATTTCTATTCCACACCTGATTCTGGATCCATCTTGTCTCCGGACCTGTAAAGAACATCATTTCTGCACGCGCCGCAACTCCAGCTACAGCGCCGCGCCATACTCACCAGTCTTCACAGCATCCTTCGGGTCGGAGCTGCCTCCATCATTTCTTCGCCGAACTTCGGCACCTAGGAGACAAAAGAAAACCACAAGGTGAGCCAAGGCAACCAACAAATATAATTCTTACCACCATAGACTTACCTGATTTACCACCGGAGGCACCCTTTTGTGACTCTCCATATTTTCATGTGCCGCATCTGTAAAGAGAGACAAAACAGCACGTTTTCCTCGTGCAACATTTACCGGACAGCGCCGGGTAATACAGACTCTTACCTGAGCGCCACCAGCTCCCACAAGAGCATCTTTTCACGTGCCAGCTGCAAGACAAGAAAGGAAGGGGGGAACAAGAGTGAACATCGGACATATTGAACTCTATGAACTTAATACTTACTGGTCCTCACCAGAAACCTCAGAGTCCATACTCTCCGGAACTCTCCCGAGCCTTCAAACCAGTGAAGTAACTGAAATCGACACGCCCCTGCAAATCCACGCAGGATGGAGAGCTCATCTTTCAAGAATATAAGGTGAGATTGCTGTGAGGGCATTTCGGAGGTGATTAGTTGGGGAGGACTGTGGGGGTGCCATCACTTGAATCCACAAGTGGCTAAATCCATCTCTTCACTTGCAGGAGAATATTTCTACGGGTTAAGCAGACAAGATTAGGAGGGCAGATCCAGTCAGTCATCGCTGCATTACGCATCACGTGGGTGGAGACCGCAGCTGTCCGGGTCCGACTGACGCCCCTGTGGGAGCCAGGTGAGCGTAACAATTGAGTGCATTTGTAAAAAACTGTATGTAGGGAGCACAATCAGAGCACTCAAAATTAGGGTATCGGAACATTTAAGAACAATCAAAAATTGTGATATTAGTTATCCTTTAGGAAAGCATTTTGAAATGGAACACACAAAGGACAGCACAGATGGCCTAAGATTCTTCGCTCTGGAAACTGTCAGATCACCACATAGGGGTGGTAATGGAGAAAAAATTCTACGCCAGAGAGAAGCTTTTTGGATTTGCAATTTGGACTGTTGCAACAGTGGCCTGAATTCTGATACTGAACTAGGACACTTTTTATGATCAATGTCAGATAAATATGGGATGATATATGCAATTTATATATTTTATTTTTGAGTTATTCTATTTAATTGTGAAGCAACACATAATTTGAACTTATGTTTATATAAATATGCAATGATATCTTCAGAGCAGGGCTAACAACCCTTATTACCTTACAAAAGGTAATGGTTTAAAATTGTCGAGTCAAAATGAACGAAAAATTGTCCAACAAAAATGAAAAGCTCTTCACAATAAGACAGGATCAGGCTCCAATTAAGAATATGTTTCTTTTGGCTATTAGTTTCACTATTCTCCGACCACATGCCAATCATCATTATTTACCTCTGTGTCCTTCAAAAAGCCTAATTTAGTGGTTTTCACAAAAAAATGTTTGCGTGCAGCAAGCGGTGATGTCATCACGCTCACGCCGCAAATACAACGGGGCACGTAATGACGCGTCATCGCGCAATTGCGCAATGGCCATCTTTTAAGATCCGCATCGACTACATCGATCGTATCTTACTTGCGGCCATATAAACTAGGAACAGGAACGTTTTGAAGAAATCAAAAACCGGTAAGAAAGGGATGGAGACGCTAGACTCTAAGCTTGTAACTATAGAAGAATTATCATCTTTTCAAAAAGGGTCCAACTATTCTAAGCCCAATCTTTCTTTCCTTTCTCCATTAGTGGGCCATTGATTACTATGACAAGCCTAATGGCATAATAAGGATTCAACCAAATAGAAGGGAATCAAGAACTGACAATTTTGTCTTTCTAAAGTAAGTAATTATAAAGTCACCCTGTTCACAAACTATACTTAATAACATGCAACTGCACCCATAGGGAAATCATTAAAGTCAAATGCTTTTGTTCCCTTCAATTTCAGGTACAATCATGGTTTGAAACCACAACATAACTAAACTTGTTCACCACAACCCTCCTGATGAACCATCCGAAAGGGATGGAGAACACGTGTAGAGGGGACATTGAGTTTACATTGTGAAAAAATTGTATTTTGAATTGACTCAACATTGTTATGAAAAGGGATTTGTCAAAACTTCTCTATGAAAATAATAGAGTGTACACAGATCAAATCTAAGTGAATAAATTATCATTGATATATAAGTATTTGGAGCGCACCAACATCTCTGTTGTTATTTCTAATTTATCTTAAAGCACTGGTCAGTCGCAGTGATTCAGAGATTGGTGCTGCAAACAATGTCATTTAAATACATATAACCACATCAGGAAACTCGCCATAGTTGTTCAGACTGGATCTAACCTATATTTCTGGGGGCACATTGTGGGTTTGATGGGAGGGACTGGGCACATTGGTGTGGGTCTACGGGGAGGGAAGTGGCATCCTGGTTTGGGTTGGGTGGGGGCATTGGTCTGTCGGAGGGATGAGGGCACATTGTGGGTCTGGGGGGAGGGATGGTTCATCTAGGTGTGGGTCTTGCTGTGTGGATGGAGGGATGGTGGGGTCTGCAATGGAGAAGGGCACATTGGTGTCGGTCTGGAACAGGTATGGGGCATCTGTTCTGGAGGGTGGGATGAGGCATCGTGGTGTGGGTGGGATGGGGAAATCTTTGTTCATCTGCAGGGTTGGATGGGGCATCTTAGTTTGGCTCTGGAGGGAGTGGATGGAGGCACATTGGTGTGGGTTTGATGGGAGGGATGGGGACATATTGGTGTGGGTCCGCAATGGATGGGGCACATTATTGTGGGTCTGAAACAGGTAGGGGCATCTGTTGGGCTGGAGGGTGGCATGGGTCATCTAGGTGTGGGCTGGGAGGGTGGGATGGGGCATCTTGGTGTGGGTTTTAAGGGAGGGTATGTGTGCACGTGGGTTTATTGGGAGGGATGGGGATGTTGGTGTGGGTTTGATGGGACGGAGGGGGCACATTGGTGTGGGTCTGCGGGGAGTGATGGAGCATCCTGGTTTGGGTTGGATTGGAAAATCAGTGAGTCTGGAGGTAGGGGATGGAGGGCACATTTGTGTGGGTTTGATGGGAGGGATGGGAACATTGGTCTGGGGAGGGATGGGGCACATTGGTGTGGGTTTGGGAGGGATTGGGCACATTGGGAGGGATGGGGCATCCTGGTTTGGGTGGGATGGGGCATTGGTCTGTCGGAGGGATGGGGCACATTGCGGGTCTGGGGGAGGGATGGTTCATCTAGGTGTGGGTCTGGAGGGCAGGACGGGGGTCCTCTTGCTGTGTGGATGGAGGGATGGTGGCATCTTGGTGGGGTCTGCAATGGAGAAGGGCGCATTGGAGTCGGTGTGGAACAGGTATGGGGCATCTGTTGGTTTGGAGGGTGGGATGGGGACATCTTTGTCCAACTGCAGGGTTGGGTGGGGTATCTTAGTGTGGCTCGGGAGGGAGTGGATGGAGGCACATTGGTGTTGGTTTGATGGGAGGAATGGGGCATATTGGTGTGAGTCTGCAGGGAGGGATGGAGCATCCTGGTTTGAATTGGATGGGACATCAGTGTGGGTCTGGAAGGAGGGGATGGGGCAAATCGGTGTGGGTCTGGAGGGTGGATTGTGGCATCTTGGTTGGATCTACAATGGATGGGGGCACATTGGTGTCGGTTTGAAACGGGTATGGGGCATCCTTTGGTCCGGAGGGTGGCATGGGCCATCTAGGTGTGGGCTGCGTTATCTTGGTGTGGGTCTGGAGGGATGGGGCACATTGGTGTGGGTTTGATGGGAGGGATGGGCACATTGGTCTGGAGGAGGGATGAGGCACATTGGAGTGGGTCTGGAGGGAGGTATGGTGGCATCTTGGTGGGGTCTGCAATGGATGGGGGCACATTGGTGTGGGCTTGATGGGAGGGTTGGGGGTGTTGGTCTTTGAGGAATGGGGGCACATTGTGGGTCTGGGGGAGGGATGGTTCATCTAGGTGTGGGTCTGAAGGGCAGGATGGGGGCATCTTGCTGTGTGGATGGAGGGATAGTGGCATCTTGATGGGGTCTGCAATGGATAGGGGTACAGTGGTGTCAGTCTAAAACAGGTATCAGGCATCTGTTGGTCTGGAGGGTGGCATGGATCCTCTGTGTGTAGGGTGGGATGGGACATCTTGGTGTGGGTCTTGAGGGAGGGGATGGGGGCACATTGGTGTGGGTTTGATGGATGGGACAGGCAGATTGGTCTGGGGGAGGAATGGGGGGACATTGGTGTGGGTCTGGAGTGAGGGATTGTGGTATCTTGGTGGGATCTGCAATGGATGGGGGCACATTGGTGTCGGTCTGAACAGGTATGTGGCATCTGTTGGTCTGGAGGGATGGTGGCTTGGGTCATCTAGGTGTGGGGTGTGATGGGGCATCTTGGTGTTGGTCTGAAGGGAGGCGATGGTGGCACATTGGTGTGGGGTTGATGTGAGGGACGGGGCACATTGCTGTGGGTCTGCGGGGAGGGATAGGGCATCCTGGTTTGGGTTGGATGGGGACGTTTGGTTTGGGTGGGTCTGGAGGGAGGGGATGGGGGCTCATTGGTGTTGGTTTGATTGGAGGGACAGGCACATTGGTGTGGGTCTGGGGAAGTGATGGGGGACATTGGTGTGGGTCTGGGGAGGGATGGGGGCATATTGGTGTGGGTCTAGAGAGAGGGTGGATAGCACCATCCGGGTGCGAGTCTGGAGGTAGTGGTGAACCATGTGGGTGTGGCTCTGGAGACAGGGGTGGAGCATCTTGGTGTAGTTTTGGGGGGGATGGATGTTGGTGTCTTTGTGGGTTCTGAGGGAGGTGTGGTGGCATATGGGTCCGGAGGGAGGTGGCATTTTAATCTGGAACGTGTGTTTGGAAGGAGAAATGGGTCATTTGAGTGTAAATTGGGACATGTAGGGCTGGGGTATCTGCGTGTGAGTGGGGGCATGAAGGATCAGTAACAGCATAGCAGCCAGCGGGAGAGCCGTGGGCCCGGCCTCGGTTGCGTCCCAGACACGCCCACCCACAGCCCGGGGCACCCCTCATGCTTTGGCCCAGCCAGCAGAGCTGTCCGGGGCACGTGGGTGACCAGGTGCCAGGTCTGCGGGATTCCCTTCCACCAGTGGGGGTCCATGACCCGGCAGAAGGACGGGACGCCTGGCAGGGATAGGTTATCCTGCTGGGGATGTCCCCAACCACGCACCGGAGAGGGAGCCATGCGTGGCCATGAACTCTCCTCCCTGCGCCGGCCAAGGGCGCGCATACTCCTCTCTGACCCGTGGTCGGGTGTTGATGGGTGCACCCCAGTCGGCAGGGAAGCCTCGAGTTGGGGCAACCAAGGGAAACCCTGAGCCAGCGCGCAGCAGGCTTACTCGACAGGCGGGCATTGAGGTTCCAGCCTCCCACATGCATATGCGAGGTATGGCCAGGCCCGCTGGTGTAGCGGGTGACCTTCCCTCTTGCCCAGGTAACTGGAGCTAGGCCTGTGTAGCCGGGTTGGGGTTTGAAGATTAGCGGTCCTGCCCATGCTCTCTCTAGCCCGCCTCTCTGTCTCCCCTCCACCCCCATCCCTCTGAAAGGTGAGCAGAGGGGGTTGGGGAAGGATGAGTGGATCGGGCCGGGTGGAACGGCAGCACAGTAGCCTGCCTCCATCACCAATGGAAGTACTTTGCTGCTGCAGGCATTTGGCAGGCTTCCCGGTCTGAGCGCCTGGATTCTTTTTTTTGTTTTAAAAACATGATGGAATCGGCCGACTCCCAAGTGGGCAAGCTAGACGGAGCTCTGGGTTGTCTCGCCGCGGGAGGGATAGGCAGCACTGCCTTCCCCCAGCCTCTCCTGCCCCGGCTGGGTCAGGCCAACGGCTTGAACAAAATAAGTTACCTGGGACTCTTGGCGGTGGATCACTTGGCTTGCGCGTCGATGAAGAACAGCTAGCTGCGAGAATTAGTGTGAATTGCAGGACACATTGATCATCGACACTTCGAACGCACCTTCTGGCCCCAGGTTCTTCCCCTCACAGGGGCGTTGCTGGGGTTGTTGCAAGGACTGCGTTCTCTTCGTCCCCCCTAAGGTCAGACCCCGATCAGCATCATGGCAGGATCCCTGAACCTGGCGTGCAGACTCATTGCCAGGGTGTCCCGGCCCCCCCACCCCGTTTCCCTGCCTCGTGTGGGTTTCGGGAGGGCTGGGCCCCTCGGCGTGCCCTAGGGGGGGTGGTGGTGGTGGCGGTGGTGGCGGTGGCGGCAGTGGGCCTTAAAGCCTGGCGCACCTACCCCGGGGCACCTGGCTGTGCCATGTGTCGCTGCCTGTGGTCTCCCACGGATGCCGGCGCAAGATGGCCCTAGAGTGTGGGCATCGTGACAATATGGGCTTTGGCCACAGATCGGGACAGCT
Source organism: Ambystoma mexicanum (assembly GCF_040938575.1). Lineage (NCBI taxonomy): Eukaryota > Metazoa > Chordata > Amphibia > Caudata > Ambystomatidae > Ambystoma > Ambystoma mexicanum. The sequence continues at coordinate 1,055,387,822 of NC_090929.1, read as the reverse complement.
GTAACGCTCACCTGACTCCCACGGAGGCGCTGGTCTAGTCTGGGTTGCTGTGGCCTCTTCGAGCGTGATGCGCAGAACTCGGGACACTGACTGAACAGGACCCTCAAATCTTGCTTGTCTGGCCCGTAGGAATATCCTTCTGCAGATGAGAAAGGGGATAAACAGTCTGCAGAATAGTGTGCTTGCTCCCCCCTTGCCCCCTTCGTTCTTCTCTAACTTCCTCCGAAATCCCAGGTTGAAGCTCACCTTATGGTTTGAAAGGATGAACTCTCCATCTTGCTTCTGGTGCAGGGGCGCGTGTTAGTCCAGTTACTTCACTGGTTTTCAGAATGGCGCTGGCAAAATCCACTTGACTTTTCCGAGCGGAACGCCGTAAGTATGAAGATTACAAAAGTTCAAGTGTAGAGCCTCCTTTTCTGTTGCCTTCCTAACCTGTGATCTGTCCTTTATTTCAGGTGCAGAATGAAGGCGATGCATTGAGGGATTGAATTGCCGATGGTAAACTCAGGTGAGTTAGCGATGGGGGCAATCCCTCTTAATGTCTTTATATTCCTCCAGTAATGTCTTTTGTCCTTTCCCCATAGGGGCCGGGGTGCGGTACCTGCCAACGAAGCGGCGCCGACCCGAAATGAGGAATGGTCCACTAACAGAAGACCGGTAAGTGTTATGGCGGAAAACTAGCCTTTCCTCATATGTTCCTTCTGCTCACCTTTTGTCTCTTCTTCTCTCCCCTAGGTGCAGAGATGTGGTGACCGGTGCAGAGAGTCGCGGTGGAGCCAGAAGAACTCCCGAGGACAGGTGAGTGAAGCGCGGCACTGCAGCGAGCAACGCGGTGCTTTTAAATGAAAGTCTTTTCTCAGGAACGCTGGCGTGAAGGTTCCGGATGCAGGTAAGAAGTTTGATAAAATTCTTGGTTTTCACCTTTCTCTTCTCCTCTTTCCTTACAGGTGTTCCAGGATCGAAGCGGGCGTGGCTGGAGATCAGATGCAGGAGCAGACACGGTGAGCGTTCAGCTGCTTGGATGCAGACCAACGCGAAGCGTGAGCTACTGTCTTGGCGTGGCTTAAATAGCCCCCAAAGTAGTTCCAGGTAAGTATCCTTCCCTGGCCACGCCCGAGTGGCAAAATAGTCCCAATGAAAAAATAGTCCCTTTCAGGTCTCAGGGAGGCCTGAATCTTGCAGCATGGTCTGCATCAGGTAAGTGCACAAAACACCTTCCTTTATGAGCCTGGCGCCTACGGCGCCAGGACAGAGTCCAAAGAGCCCCTATAAGGGGCCGCTGGGCTTTTACCCAGGGGCATGATGCCTGCTCCTGGGGGTGCTAGGCTTGGCCTGGTGCTCCGGGGTAGGCATCATGACAGCACTGTGCCCCCTCCCCCCCCAAGGCCCCTCCCAAGGTCGTTCGCTCTGGAGGTTTCGGTTTGTTTGGGAAATTCCGATGGAACCTTTTTACCAGCCGAGGTGCATGTACGTGGTTGCTGGGTTTCCAAGACGTTTCCTGAGGCCCGTACCCTTTCCAATCAATTAGATAGAAAAGTTTTGATTTTGAGATCTTAGAATCCAAAATGTTCTTCACCTCGAATTCAGGCTCCCCATCTATCTGGATTGGTTCTGGTGACTTTATTAATCTGGTTCCTGGTTGCACTGGTTTCAAAAGTGACACATGAAAAACAGGGTGAATCCGCATGTTAGCTGGTAGATCGAGCTTGACTGCCACTGGGTTAATTATAGCTTTGATCGAGTAAGGGCCCAAATATCTTGGATTAAAAGTTCGAGGTCCCTTGAGAAATAAGTGTTTGGTAGCTAACCATACTTGATCCCCTATTTGGTATGAAGGCGCCTCACTCCGTTGCAGATCTGCATTCTTTTTGTATTTCCCTTCCGCTTGTTGCAAATGTGCAGTTGCGTCCTTGAAGGCTTGAGTTATCGTGGAATGCAAATGGTCCACTGCAGGCATTTCAAGGCTCAGAGGTGAATCCAGGTCTGAAGTACGAGGGTGATGTCCATTTAGGGTATAAAAGGGGCTTTGTCCAGTTCCAGAGTGTACCGAGTTATTGTATGCATATTCGGCCACCCATAAAATATCCTTCCAATTACCCTCCGATTGGTGCAACATACATCGTAGGTATTGTTCAAGGGTCTGGTTCGTTCTCTCCGTCTGACCATCGGTCTGTGGGTGGTGGCTGGTTGAGAGTCTTACGTCGATTTGTGCCAGTTGACAACACTTTCTCCAAAAATGAGAAATAAACTGGCTTCCCCGGTCGGAGACTAGTATGGACGGGAATCCATGCAAACGGATGATATTTTTGAGGAATTCCTTGGCTAGGACAGAAGCTGAAGGTAATCCTTTCAACAGAATAAAATGGGCCATCTTGGAAAATAAATCCACCACAACCAGAATAGTATTGTATCCATTACAAGGGGGCAGGTCCGTGATAAAATCTAGTGACAAGGTGTGCCAAGGTGCTGGTGGAATGTCTAAAGGCTGAAGAAGACCGGCGGGTTTTGTCTTTTGGCCTTTGTTTTGGGCGCAATCTCCACAGGACATCACAAAAGATTTAATATCCTTTCGCCAGGAAGGCCACCAGAATTGTCGTTTAATTTTTTTCTCAGTTTTGGCAATGCCAGGATGTCCTTCCATCAGGGTATCATGATGACGGGAAATAACTAGTTCTTGCAATTCCTTTTCTGGCAGAAATAAGCGTCCTTGGAAGTAAGGTAGGCCATCGTTGACCGAAAAGTAAGACCCCCTTTGGATCCAATCCTGCAAGGCTGTAGAGTCCAAGAGTTGTTTTACCCGTGCTTGAATGTCTTCAAGGGTTTGTAAAGAGGTTATCCCCAAAATTCTTTGTTCGGGAATTATCGGCACAGGTTCTGAGTTTGTGTCCATTTCTCCCATTCTTATTCTATATAGCGCGTCCGCTTTGCCATTCTTACAGCCGGGGCGGTAAGTGATTACAAAATCGAACTCAGCAAAGAACAAAGCCCATCGGAGCTGACGTGACGATTGAGCCTTGGCAGTTTTTAAATATTGTAAGTTTCGGTGATCAGTGATCACGGTGATGGTATGCCTGGCGCCAAGAAGATAATGCCGCCAAGCCTTAAAGGCGGACTTAATGGCTAATAATTCCTTGTCGATGATTGCATAATTTACCTCAGGCGGCGAGAACATTCTGGACCAAAATGCTACGGGGTGCAGTTAGTTGGTTTCAGGGTCTCTCTGAGACAGGACAGCTCCCATGGCTAAGCTGGACGCGTCGGTTTCGACTATATATGGGAGATCGGGACGCGGGTGCTTCAAAATAGGTGCGGACGTGAATTTAGCTTTCAATTCCTGAAAGGCCTGTTCGGCTTCCTCGGTCCATTTGAAGCGTTTATTTTTTTCGCAAGAGTGCAGTGATGGGTTGTACCACACGTGAAATTTCCGGGATCAATCTGCGATAAAAATTAGCAAAACCAAGCATGCTTTGGACACCTTTCACCGAACTAGGTGATGGCCATTTGAGGATGGCATCCACTTTTCGTGAGTCCATTCGGACCCCTTTAGGTGTCAGGATGAATCCAAGAAACTCAACCTCGGTGGTATGGAAAACGCACTTTTCCAGCTTTGCAAACAGTTTGTGCTGGCACAATTTCTCAAGGACGGCCCTGACATGCTTTCTGTGATCAGATTCCGAAGAGGAGTACACAAGAATGTCATCGATATATACGACAACACAAACATCGATGAGTTCCCGAAGGACATCGTTCATGAAGAATTGGAAGGCAGCAGGCGCGTTGCACAACCCGAAAGGCATCACCTGCTATTCGAATAATCCATATTTTGTACGGAAGGCCGTTTTCCATTCGTCGCCTTCTTTTACTCGCACCAGATGATAAGCCCCCCGGAGATCTAACTTGGTGTATACGCAAGCGTCCTTCACCTGGTCAAGGAGTTCAGGGATCAGAGGCAGAGGGTAACGGTTTTTAACAGTTATCTGGTTCAATGCGCGGTAGTCGATACAAGTTCTAAGGTCGCCTTCTTTTTTGGGCACGAAGAACAAAGCCGAGGATGCCGGAGACTTTGACGGGCGAATGAAACCATTGGCTAGGTATTGATCTAAATATTGTCTCAAATGCAGATTCTCAGATTCAGTAAGGGCATAAATCCTGCTACAAGGGGGTTGTGCACCGGGCACCAGATTGATTTGGCAATCGTACGATCTGTGGGGAGGTAACGTGTTGGCCTGTTCATTTTGGAAGACGTCCTGAAAGTCTTGGTATTCCGGAGGTAGTTGCATGGAGACAGAGGTTACAGACGCTAGACTAATCTTCAGATTTTCTGGGTAGCAGGTTTGTGCACAATCCGGGAAGGTTATTCTCTTCGCTCGCCAATCAATTCGAGGATTATGTGTCTCTAACCAAGGGATTCCGAGAATAACCTGAAACTGTGGAGCCTTGATTACATCAAACACAACTGCCTCCCGATGGCCGTCCGGACCTATAAGTGTCACTTCAGCAGTGGAATGTGTTACCGGTGCAGAGGCAATTTCGGTTCCATCGACTGTGGTGATGACATCTTTGCTGGTTTTAGGACGCAGAGGGAGGTTAATCCTAGAGACCAATTCATGATCCACATAATTTCCTATAGCCCCACTATCGATGTATGCCTTTATTGCATGCAACCGCTTAGGCTGTTCCGGATCTACGAGGACCATTGGCACAATGAAATGCGAGGTCTGGAAGTTAGTTTTCAAGCTCGGCAAGCGGACCCCTACGCTTGTCGGGCGTGGTCGTTTCCCGAAACAGAGTCATCATGGTTTTTATCAGCGGCTCCTACCACCTTCTTGGGCGGTTTTGCCGGGCAGTCTCGTAGAAAGTGTCCAGAGGACCCACAATAAAGACATAATTGCATCTGCCGTCTTCTTTCACGTTCTTTTTGAGTTAAAGGTCCTTTAACCCCTCCGATTTGCATAGGCTCAGAGAAATCAGCACCCTTGGGGTTAGCGTGGGTCTTGACCAACACCCGGGTCTCAAACTTGGACCAATCTGCTTTTCTGTTTTGAAGTCTGTGATCCAATTGGACCACTAAGTCTATATATTCTGTGCATTCTTGGGGCGGATTTACAACTTGGGCCAGGACATCTTTAAGTTCTCTGCGTAGACCTCGATAAAATAATGTGATTCTTTTATCCTCTGGCCACCCAGTTTCCACAATTAGTCTATTAAAGGTTGCAATGTAGGATAGGAGGTCCTGATTGCCCTGTCGCAGGGATAGGAGTTCGTCATCCAGAGCCTGCCCCTGAGAGTGTCGAGCAAATAACCTTTCCATGCTTGCTTGAAATCCTTGAAAATCACAGAGAATCGGGTCATCTTGAGTAACCAGTGGAACTGACCAATCGGCAGCACAGCCGCTGAGATATGACAATACAAAGGCTACCTTGGTCTGGTCATTAGGGAAGGCCCCAGGTCTGCATAGGAAGTGCAAACGACACTGATTCATGAATACGGCGAATTGTTTGGGGTCCCCAGAAAAGCGTTCGGGTGGGGCCAGCGGCATGTTTCCAGGTAGATTAATCTGCACAGGGTTACTGGGAACCACAGGAGCGGGGTTCCCCCCGGAACCGGGTAGAGGAGTGTGTCCAGCTTGACCTTGCAAAAACTGTCTAGCCAGGTCAACAGTTCTTTCCTTTGATACAATCACTTCCCTCCTGAGAGCATTTGCCTCTTGACGAGCGGTGTGCACTTCGGCCCGTAATTCCCCCAGTAGTTGGGCCAACTGATCAGTCTCAGAGGTTTCCATAGCGCCTGGGTGGGAATTTGTAGGAAGGCTTCGCGTTCTGTAACGCTCACCTGACTCCCACGGAGGCGCTGGTCTAGTCTGGGTTGCTGTGGCCTCTTCGAGCGTGATGCGCAGAACTCGGAACACCGACTGAACAGGACCCTCAAATCTTGCTTGTCTGGCCCGTAGGAATATCCTTCTGCAGATGAGAAAGGGGATTAACAGTCTGCAGAATAGTGTGCTTGCTTCCCCCTTCCCCCCCCCCTTCGTTCTTCTCTAACTTCCTCCGAAATCCCCGGTTGAAGCTCACCTTATGGTTTGAAAGGATGAACTCTCCATCCTGCTTCTGGTGCATAGCCGCGTGTTTGTCCAGTTACTTCACTGGTTTTCAGAATGGCGCAGGACAGGTGAGTGAAGCGCAGCGCTGCAGCGAGCAACGCGGTGCTTTTAAATGAAAGTCTTTTCTCAGGAACGCTGGCGTGAAGGTTCCGGATGCAGGTAAGAAGTTTGATAAAATTCTTGGTTTTCACCTTTCTCTTCTCTTCTTTCCTTACAGGTGTTCCAGGATCGAGGCAGGCGTGGCTGGAGACCAGATGCAGGAGCAGACACGGTGAGCGTTCAGCTGCTTGGATGCAGAACAACGCGAAGCGTGAGCTACTGTCTGGGCGTGGCTTAGTTCCAGGTAAGTATCCTTCCCTAGCCACGCCCGAGTGAAAGTGGCCGATGAAAAAATAGTCCCTTTCAGGTCTCAGGGAGGCCTGAATCTTGCAGCATGGTCTGCATCAGGTAAGTGCACAAAACACCTTCCTTTATGAGCCTGGCGCCTATGGCGCCAGGACAGAGTCCAAAGAGCCCCTATAAGGGGCCTCTGGGCTTTTACCCGGGGGCATGATGCCTGCTCCCGGGGGTGCTGGGCCTGGCCTGGTGCTCTGGGGGTAGGCATCATGACAACAGCACAAACTCGGCTGCACGGGCTGGGGCAACCCCCCCCCCCCCCCCCATATACCTCCGGGCTCTAGGCTGCCCCACCCACCGAGCTTTCTGCTCCCCCGACTATGGCTTCAGATCAGACGTGGCAACCCGCTGAATATAAGCATATCAAACAGAGGAAAAGAAACTAACCAGTATTCCCTCAGTAACGGCTAGTGAAGAGCCCAGTGCTGAATCCCCTTCCAATTCTCCGGCGTCGCCCAGGGGGTTCAAGTCCTTCTGATCGAGGCTCACCCCGCAGACGGTGATAGGCCAGTAGTGGCATTGGGTCTTCTCAGAGTCAGGTTGCTTGGGAATGCAGCCCAAAGCGGGTGATAAACTCCATCTAAGGCTAAATACGGGTGCGAGCCCGATGACCAACAAGTACTGTAAGGGAAAGTTGAAAAGAGGGCGTGACCATCGAGAGGTAAACGAGTGGGGTCCTTGCAGTCCGCCCGCATGATTCAACACAGCAGGCAGGTTGGCCGCCTGGAACGGCGGATGCCCTCTTGGGACTGCCGCCCGGCACACCTGGCTCTCGTGGGGGTTCATTTCTGCTGTGGCGCTGCAGTGCAACCAGCTGCGGGTCGGCTGGGAAGGCTCCAGGGGGGCCAGGTGGCTCTCTGCTCCAGCAGCCCCTGGCAGCAGTTTTGCTGTGTCCAGGGAGCAGAGGGAGAACCGGCAACCGCCCTGGCACCTCTTGGGGTTCCCAATGCAACTGTCGACTGTGATGGACTGCCCTCAGTGCGCCCTGCTCATGTTGCTCCGCTGGGCGGGGAGGCCCACGAAGGGCGCTAGAGGTCTGCGGTGATGTCGGTTACCCACCCAACCTGTCTTGAAACACAGACCAAGGAGTCTAACAGGTGCGCTTGTCGGAGGGCCGAACAAAACCCAGTGGTGCAATGAAGGGGAGGTAAGGCGTGCCGGCTGGGTGGGATCCTGTCGCGGTGGGCGCACCACCAGCCCGTCTCGCACTCTCTGTAGTGCACCGCCATGTTCTTGGGGAACCTGGTGCTAAATTATTTGTAGACTACCTGATTCTGGGTCAGAGTTTAGCAAGTAGCAGAACAGTGACCTCACTGCAATCTATTGAAAGTCATCCTCTGAGCCAAGTTTTTGTCAAAAGGTGCTTAGGGGGTACCACAAGGGCTTCCATCCTTCCTTGTGCTGTGCCGCAAGGTGCACAGGAAACTCCCACCCAACCCTGGGTGCACACCCATGGGGGGTGCTGGCTGGGCAGGGGGCGCTCTCCTCCCTTCACGATCAGCCTGGCAGACCAGATGGCCCCGGCCCAGCCGGCAGCAGGCAGAGTGGCTCGACCCAGCCCTTGGGAGGCAGGTGGGGAAAAAGGGTGGCAGCTTAAGCCCCTGCATGCAGAGGCGGTAGTGCCTTAAGCCCTGGCCCCTGGACGGTGGCGTCAGGGCAGGTACGGCCCGACGGCTGCCGGGCCATCTAGTTGGGGGCCCGACCGGCCATCTGGTTGAGGGCCTGGGGCAGTTGGACCAGGTGGCCCCAGTGGCAGCTGGCCCCGCTGACGCCTACATTTGTATTCGGTCGGGTTCTAAAAGCCCCCCTATGTGGGGGCTTAATAGTCTATGTGGAAGTGTCTCCCTGCAGAGCGGCTCTGTGGTGCAGGTGGTAGACACCTGCTCCACACCTGCACCGATGCAGGGAAGAGAGTCTGGGCCTTGGTTTGCCAGTGGCAGCTTAGTGCACAGAGGCTGTGTCTTAAGTCCCGGCCCCAGCGATGCTGTTTCCGAGTGCAGAACTTCCACTGAACACACAGATGGATGCTGGAAATGGAAATTCCGCCCCCTATTTCTGACTTGGTTTCAGTGGAGCTAAGGAAAGTGCAGGTAACGGAATTAGCTACCCTGTGGGTTCCCTGTACCTCTGCACAGGGTAGATAACGCACCCCGGCCGGAGCACCAGGGCAGCCGTGGTGCTGTCCCCGTCCTCAGGGGTAATGTCACCCGTGTGTGACCAAGTCCGAAATGCGATGCTGGTGTCAAGGGGCGCCCCGAGCAGGCCCCTTTCCTCCCTGGGGCTAGAACCCCTTAGAGTGGCTGGCCCTAAATTTCATGGCATTCATGGGTTAGTCCCGGTCCCCGTGGCAAGTGTCGCCCACGTGTGACCAAGTCCCCAAGCCCAGGGCAGTCCGAGGAAGGCCCGGAAGGGTCCCCTTCCTGCCCGAAGGGAAAAGCTCTAAAGGCCCACCCCTAGAGCTCCAGGGCGGCCACAGCTCGAGAATGGGTGGGATGCTGCCACCCCTGCCCATGGGTACCTTCCAGTGGGGGGCCAACACCCTTCTTTTCCGGGCCCATTGGAATGCGTTGCACGACCAGATGGCCACTCTGCGAGCCCTGCCATCTGGTAGTTGGCCATAGGAATGAATGCAAGGACCAGGTGGCCGAGTTGCTCTGGTAGTCTGGATGGTCGTCATTTTTCTCCAGTTGGGTCTATAAGGAGCCTGGATGCTTTTGCCAACAGGTCCCTCTCTGTCACTCTTGGTACACAGATTACAAGAAAGCCTAGTCACCGTCCTCCAGATTACTACAGACTGTGTGTGAGGGACCCGTCTCCGCTCCACTTTGTTCTCGTTGCCCAACCCGGGCTCCATGGCGAAACCCCCTCCACCCCCCATTCCTTCCTGGTTTTCGTAGTTTCTTTCTGACAGTCAATTGCCCTCCCTTTTCACACTGCCCGCTGCCTTGACATGTGGAGTCTCCCAGGTTTCCTCCATCTTCCAGGTTTTGTTTAACATGTACATGCAACCTCTTACCAAGCTTATTTGCTCTAACGGCTTCCGATGTTACTCTTAACAGATAAGACAGATTCTGGTCCGTTTAGATCTCTCTCTTGTCGAGACAGGGACCAGATTTAGGGCCTGCTTCGAAGCGGTGGGTGCATGGATGTGTAATAGCTGGCTCAAGTTGAATGGTGAAAAAATTGAGGCGTTCGGCCCTCCTTCCTCTACTTCCTATTGTACTCCCTGTTTTTGGCCATCTTTCTTGGGGGCCTTTTCCTTCTTCTGTTCAGCTAGTGAAGGATTTAGGGGTAAATATGTTAGTCCCTTTGTCTGCGTAATCTCAGATAAGTGCAGTATGTCAAATGGGTAATCTTCAACTGGGTCTTTGTTTTCTTCTTTCTCAATTACGTGCCCCTGTGGTGTCCTCACTTGTTATGTCCTCCATGGACCACTGCAACACCCTATTTCTGGCACAACCTGTCTGCCTTTTCTGGCACCTTCTAGTCCTGTAGAACTCTGCTGCCATAGTATGCGCTTCCAAACCTAGTTGTGTTACCATTACTTTGGTTGTGCACCATCTTCATTGGCTTCGGCAAGCGCATTCAGGTCAAGGCCTAATGTCTAGTTCATCATGCCTTTATATGGAACTGGGGCAGAATATCTAGAGGCCAAATTCTGTCTGTACATTTCTGCTTGGACACTCCGCTTGACGAATGCCTGTCTTGTTTCTGTCCCCTGAATCAAGGCCACTCGTATTGGGGACCTATCCTTTCCGGTCGCCATAGCCCACCTTTGGAAATCTATTCCCGTGCTTTACGTGCCACTGAGAACTATCTCTGATACTAAAAACGTATCTTTTGTAGCTCTTTGCATTCTCATTTCGCTAGCTAGCGCGAAGATGCCCTTGGGATGTATGCTGCAGTTTACAAGTATTGGTAACTTAACCTAACACATGGAAGATATACAGTTAAACCTTGTGAGCCTCTGTTAACAGGCTCGGGTAAAGGGAATAGGTTGTCAGGAATTGCAGGGTTGAATGGAGGGAAGCAATCCGACTTTGCAAATGCCTTTTACCGCTACCTGAGCAAGACCCTTGTGACTGACTCCAGTCTTTCAGGTTCAGGAGCCTAATGCGGCAATGGGAGGTCCATGAACTTGCTAGCTCGGAGGAACAGGCACACCATATAAACTGACTAGCACTCCGAGCAATCTGACATTGAAGGTGTTCTGCACCATCTGGCAGGTCACCACTGCGTGTAGATCTACACTGACAACGCAACAACTCCGTTTTATGTCAGCATGAGGTCTGCAACTCTCTGCATGTTCGCACTCAAGTTGTGGGGCTGGTGCCTGCAATGTTTTCCCAATAGCGTCCCATGTGGTGAAAGAGGAGAATGTATGGGCAGATGTTCTGAGTTGAGTCATACGTACCCCATGAATGGGAAAATAATGTGAAAACATTACAGCCAATCTTCTGAGCTTGGGGTATGCTGACTCGGAAGAAAAAAAGTGAACTCTGTATGCATCTTGGAAGGGGTAGGGGGAGAACTCCTCCCTTGAGATGGCCAGACTCTTTCCACCCATCCCTCTCGTTAGTGCCCTGCACAAATTGAAGCACACAAGCGTCTACCATCTAATCCTGATTTCACTGAATTGACTCAAGAGGTTGTTGTATTCCAACCAGAAAGTTCCGAGTTTGGAAGCCCTGTGGATCTTACTATTGAGGTTGGATCTTCTCAAACATTAAAGGGGGGGGTGTGAGGGTGTTGTACCCAATCACAAATCTTTCCTTGATGGCCTGGTACCTGAGCACTGTGGTGACCTGGAATGAGCAGTCTGACCAAAAGCAGGCATGGTTTTGGTTAAAACATGATTTATGGATACAAGTATGCAAACGCAATCTTGCCCCTAACAAGAGGTGGTTCCCTACCTCCATAAAACTAAAACTTGTGCTTGAAAATCTGTTGTGTCAAAAAGAAAGTATTCCATCCTAGTCAAACTCTTATCACAACCCAGGAGAGTAAAAGTCTCATAATGTTCTGTGTTCACAAAGTTCACACTTGTAACAAAACGTGGAGAATGACTCCCTTCTATCTAATGTCCAGCTTATGCAGATTCCTCTTGTATACATCAGCATTAAATCCTTATGTTTTATTTCCTTCCAGTGCTTTGGTGTTCTCTTTACTTGAACACTGTCTTTCAACTTGGATGAGGGAGAGGCTCCTCCAGTCTTTCTCAGCTACTCAATACCACAGTCTTGTGGAACTGCCCAGGGAATTTCTTTACAAAATGGTTGACTTCTTTTGTCTCAGTTTCCAGTTCCTAAGTTGCCAGGCCCCCTCCTGGACTTATCACTGTTCCGTTTTACCTTCTCTCAGGGAATTCTTCACCGGTTTTGCTAGGGATCATGGGTTCCATCGTCTACTTTCTTCTTCCACTCTTCTTCGGCTGGCTAAACTTTGCGGCCTGTCACTCTGTTCCTCTGTCCGCACAACTTTGTGGTCTGTCACTCTTTTTTGGCCCGCTCAACTTTGCCATCCATCGCTCTCTTGTATTACTCTTTTTCGGCCTGCTTGACTTTGTGGTCCGTTAGTGATCAGGGTGCATGTTTTTGGACAAAAAGTCCATCCATTACAGGCCCCGCAACTACCAGTTTCTTGTACATCCCACGTGGCTCTGCCATTGGCTAGTTCTAATGGTTTGGCTGTCGTTCCTAGATCCTATGATCCACCCACTACAGGTAATGCCACCACCACCACACTGACTTTCGACTTCAGGTTTGCTGGCTCTCCACTGATGGATGGGACGGTGCCCTTGCGTCCCTTGGTCCAACTCCAGCACTTCAGACGGCTGTCTCGCTACAGCCTCGGAACGTGGGCTTTTAGTCGGCATCCTTGCTTTTCGGACTTTCCTCCCAGAGGTAGCTCTCTCTTTGAAGATGGTTTTCCTAGTCCTTCCTTACTGTTTGTCGTAAGTAGCTGGGACTGCCCTAGCGTAACATCAGTCCAATTGACAGCAGGATAGCTTGACTGTAGTGTTCTTGGTTTCTTCTTCGTCCCAGTCCTTATCACAGGGAAACCGTCTGACACATTGCAGTAATAATTGTGTCTGATTTTGATCATGTGTAAGGAAAAGTTGGGTGTTATTACCCCTTGTGTTTGGAGTTAAAGGCACTGTATCCCAAACTCTCATCCTTCTCCCCAGGCAAGGAGTTCCTCCATATGAGGCCCTCCCTCATGTTACCACTTCTAGGGGGACTATCACTTAGCGGCCTCACCCCCTATACTCCAAGAAAGAGTCCCTCTCCCCCCACCCCCTGGGGAGAAGTGACACCTTCTGAAGGATCGTTACAGGATCTAGGTTACAGTCACCTGGGACCCGCTCAAAAGAACATGGGGAGCATTAGGAAGGATTCCACCAGGTCACAGTACACAAGTAAATGGAGGTGTTGTTGCCACTGGTGTTTAGGGAGTGACAAAAACCCACTGCAAGCAAGACTGGATGAGGTCTCCTTCATCACACAATTAGTGGGAAGTGGTGCGTCTGTGGTCTCTTATATAACCTATTTGGCAGCGATAGGGTCATATTAGAACAGCTGACTGTGGATGCTGTCATTTTCAAATCAAATCATTTGGGGCCATGTGAGCGGTCTACATAGATTACCTGCCAAGGAGAATACTGCACAACCAGTTGGAGCTCAATGTGGTTCTGTCGGCACTCATGTGAAAACTGTTTAACGACAACCATTGACAATTGGCGGTTCAAAGGTGGACTTTTTGGTTGCTGTCACCTAGGCCTGCCCGATAAGTGAGCTTCAAGCGCTCTGTGCAGAACAGTCTTCTATTATCGTCTACAGGGAAAAGGTGGTTCTCAGAACGCACCCCATATTACTACCAAAGGTGGATTTCACCTTCCACATCAATGAAGAAATGGCACTACCAATTTCTGCAAAATCTCACTGTCTGCTGTGCAGCAACAAATCTCAATACACAAAGAACTTCATGGGTATAGACTCACTAATTGACTAAAAAAAATTACTAGCTTTATTGAAATCTGCAATAAATGTTGCTAAACAATAAATTGATTTACTTTGAGTAATTTTCCTCAATGCGTCAGACACAGCGTGGAGCATAAATAAGTGCATTGTTTGTGAACAAAATAAAAGCGTAATGCATATAATACATGTAATGGTAGCAAAGTATATGCAGGTGCACGTTAATGTAGAAATACGTAGCACTCATTTTGCCCTGCTCACAATGACTTATTGCAAAACAGTAACTGCATACCTAACACAAAGAGTGCATAAAAAAAACAAGAATACATATATAAATGCATGTTAAATACTGACAAAACTGCCTTGTACATACAAATCCATTATACATCTATATAAAAGTGCTGAGTGCAAAATGCGACATAAATTCAATGCAGAAGTTATATTACTTCACCAAGGCAAATCGTAAATATTGGAAATGCCTGACTAAGGTGCAAAGCATATAACAAAAGTGCCAGGTGCGCTTCATAAAAGTGTCAAATGTTTCTGCGTTCCTTCCACTGTAATCCCATTTTTAATTTTAGGCCGTGTGAGTTGCTTTTCATGTTATTTTAACTCACTGTCATATAAATCAATTTTTCGAGTGAAATTCTTAACTTGGAAATGTTCTTTCTGAGATCTTTAGTTGTCTATAGTCTACCTGTACTTGTTCACACTACAGCACCCTTATTCAAAGCAAATAATGTATAGATCGATGGTTGTGGCACAAACCTCCGGCACTGTGTATCAGTGTGCCCCTGCTGAAGGTGTGAAGTCCCTGAAATATTGTGACAAAAGATTGTGAACATATGCAAAAATAAAGTTTACTTTTTTCGTTATCAAATTCTTGCAGCTTTTCATGTGCACTTATGAGAACCGTTTTTCCACAAATGTTTCACTTTTAGACTTCTTTTTCTTGCAATCCCCCCAGGTAAAGCAGGTTCACTCCATATGGCTCCACCAATTTGATCTTTGGTTTTAAAAAGGCAATTGCCAAATATAATGTGTATGTATCCAGTCTACACATGTATATGTACTATTTGTTTTTTTTACAGTGTAAGCACTTGTCATCATAAAATATTTCCATTACCCAATTGTCTATTTATTTAAGTTAATGTTTGTTATTCTTTTTTAAAGTTGTGTAGATTTGTATTAAGAATATTAGTGAACATAACACCAGTTAACTGTATGATTAAAGATTTATGCATTTCGGTCGACCCTCCCCCTTCCCCCCCTCAATTTCTTTACATTTATTATACCAGCAAAGGTAGATGGTGGGTTGGGGTCAGGCCATTTTGAATTGTGTAAGGGGTGGGGAGGAGGGTGGATGGTGAAGGGGTGACCTACCCCACATTCTGACATTTGAAAAATGAGGTCAAAACATTTGGGAAAAAATGCAACTAGCTCAGGTTCAATTAGAACAAACAGATCCATAATTATGCCAATGGATAAGGTATCTTACACTTTGGTCCAATTAAATGGGTATAATAAATCTTGAATATTTTTTTTTTAATTTGATTTTGATTTTTATTAGATATACGTATAGCACATGGCTTTGTATAACTTTTGATTTACAGACAACTTTAAAACAACATTATCAATAATTATTACAAAACATTCAGGATAAGCATTTAAAAATCTCAACGATCTGAATATAAAATCTAACAATAAAATAGATCAAGTTGATATCATCACCTTGTAAGAATTCATGCCACAGTTGCGGAAAACCCAACATATTAACAGCATTGTTATATGATTTAAAACATTGCAAATGCAAGTAATTCAAGCTTTCACATGCAATTAAAAGATGAAACAATGTTTCTTCCAATAGATTGCCACATAATCTACAGTATTTGTGGTTATATTCAATATTATTCAACCAGCTCTTGGGGGATAGAGCCACAGATCTATTAAATTTCAGGAGAAGATACACCCGAAATGTCCGTGGGCTTGGATGTGCTAACAAATATTTCGGGGTAGTTTTACAAACTCTTCTATATTGACAGTAATCTGTAGCAGATGTCAACAAATCAAGATGGTTCATGTTTTGGTGAAAAGCAGATACAGCAAGTTTCTTTTTGAGCCACAGTTTGATGTTTACGGCTACGCATGGATTGTCATCTTCATATAGCCACTGCTTATAGAAACCTTTTAAGATACTAATGATTCCGATTGGATTAGAGGCATTTAAAGATAAAAAAGCGTGTATGTAAGGAACAATTATTGTGTCAGTAGAAGCTGTGGTCAAACGATGGTATAGCATCACGCATTGAGTGAGATAAACATTCCATATGCCCTTGATGTCAAACTCAAGGTAAATATATTCGACACTTATAGTTTTAGGAAGTCGAAACAAACGCCTCAATAGTTTGGCTTCAAAGCGAATGAGTGCAATTTTAAATTTGTGACCCCAAATCGCTATTGCATATGATAATATTGCAGTGACTTTAGATTTGTATATTGATATGACTACAGTTGCACTGTAACCATTGTTCCTACTAATAAATGCACTTATAACATTAGTAGAAGACTCACATTTCATTTTGACCTCCGCCAATTACAAGTCCCACTTCAACTTGTCATCAATGACAATCCCTAGATATTTATAAGCAGATACTTGTTCCAATCGAGCATTGAATATGGACCAATGTAGTTGCTTCGGCTTCAACTTTTTTGTAAAGACCATGATCTTACTTTTTTGGTTGTTAATAATGAGACCATTGTTGGTCGCATATGTAGCTAACGCATTCAACATAAGTTGAAGCCCCACTGGAGTGTAGTCCAAAAGTAAAAGATCGTCTGCATACGTAAGCCAACCCACTGTCACGTTCTTAATTTTGATAGGGTTGGCAGCATAGATTTTAAAGGAGACAATCATATCGGCGAGATAAAGATTGAAAAGTGTTGCAGCAATCATACAACCCTGTTTTACACCTCGTCTGGAAGGCATAGATTTTGATAATTTGCCCAGGGCATTAAGACGAACACTGACTGATGTATCTGCATGTAGCAGCATCAACATGCGAAGCAAACCATTAGGTATCCCCCATGGAGTCAATTTGCACCATAGCTGATTTCTACAGGTCGTATCAAAAGCAGCAGAGAAATCTATAAAGGCACAATAAACATCGAGATTCCTCTGCTCCCAAGAATGATTAAATGCTGAACTAAGAAATGTAAGATTGTGAAGGGTGCTAGATTTGGGTCGAAAACCAATCTGATTTAGAGGAAGGATCTTATTAGTGTCAATCCAAGAATTTAGTTCATGGAGTAATATTTTTATGAAGACTTTAGATGTTGAGTCTAACATCGCAAGCATTCTGACGTTAGAGGGCTTATCCCAATCATCCTTCTTGTGAACAGTCAGTATATTGCTCTCTTTCCAGGATGGTGGTAACTTACCCTCTTTGCCAATCTGGCAAAATAAAATGTGCAGGGCTGCACCCCATAATGGGGGGGTCACTTTTGATCACCAAATTAGAGATACCGCCCGGGCCTGCTGCACCGGATGATTTTAAATTTTCAATTATAGTGATTATGTCTAACACCGATGCTGTGCAGGCCCAAGGTGAATCTGGCAAAGGAAGGGTTTCAGCGACATTGTCACATCTTCCTATAGTTGAAGCAATGTGGGCTGCCCATGACTCTTCACTAATAAAATTTATGGTCAAGTCCCTCTTTTTGTTCTTGGCAAGGAGATGCCATATTGCATTACCATCACTCACTAGAGACAATTTTGCAATCTTTTTCCATAGTTGTAACTCCAGGTCTAACTTGTGTGTTCTTAGCCAATGTTGGTAGGTTTTCTTTAGAACACGAATCTGAGGGGAGATGGATGAGGGGGTCATAATACCATTTTTGGATTGGAACAGTATTTTTATATTGTGACGTAGTATCCTTTTCTGCATTTGAATGGCCTTATCATTACCAATACGCGCGGGTTTCGATACATTAACTCTCTCTATGACAGATTTATAGTCACGTTGCTCTATAGTAGAGCTTTTTATATTCATCATAACTGAGGAATACTCATCGATTAAGTCTTCATTTGCACTTGATGATATTGAATGTGAGTAAATAAAGGCTGGTAACAATTCACGAGCCTTTAATTTAGCTTGTTCCATCGTGTGAGATTTCATTAAGATATGTTTCTGTCCTTCATTTAGTGATATCAAGACATTGTTGGCATATAATGCTGATGTATGAGTTGTAATCTGACTATTCATAAGGAGACATAAAGGAAGGTGGTCGCTTTCATCACGACACACAATTCCCATATTGTATACAAATAACATACCAAGGGCATTGGAAAATATATAATCAATGGTTACTGCTGTTAAACCTTCGACCCGTGTCGGAGCCATGTTTTGATCACTTAGTAGCACCATTCAAATGTGTTATATTATGATTTTGAAGAAGACTATGCCTCTTTCGCCCTTGAAGATTAGAGGCCTTTTTGATTGGATTTGATTTTGTATTGTCATTTACCAATTGCTCAACATGTAGGAGTTCATCAATTTTGGCATTAAAGTCTCCAAGAAGAAAAATCGTTAAATTATTGGAATCTTTTTTTAATATCACATCAATGACTCTAAGATTTTCTGTTATTAATGACATTTTTGGTGGGTCATAAATATTGACAATGAAAATGATTGTGTCACCCTTTTTAATTTTGGCAACGAATATGTTTGGAGATGATTGGGGGAGTTTTTCAATTGACCATGGACTCTTTACTGATATGAGAAGATCCCCCTTAGGTCTACCCAACGGACCCTTGATAGCCACTTCGTGTACGGTTTGACGATTATCTATTTGAATTGCAGCTGTTATCCATAATTCCTGAAGGGCAACAATATGGAATAAATCAATATTAGCCAGGAGACCATCAGCATCAAACATGTGTGAAAAACCTCTAGTGTTCCAAGAGTAAAGAAAATCGTGTGAATTTTGTCATTGTCGAGACCCAGAAAAATGGTCCTTGAAGGATAGAGGCAACCATTGCCAATAACCTTCAGGAGTGGACTCGCTAGATGAAGAATCTTTTGCATTTCACTGAACAGGTACTGTTTTAACATTAGCACATGGTATCTTTAAATTTGCGACTGGTACTGCGTGGTCAGTGATTGGGCCATGCAACCTTGGGTCATGAGAGGCAGAGCTTCCTGGCATAAGATCCAGGTGTTTCGTAATAGGAATTTCAACAGGCTGAGCAAAATAGCCTAAGTTGAGCAAATTCTCTTCAAATTCAAGCACATAATTCAAGGTTGCATCTTTTTTAAAGTACACATTCGATGAATAATGGTCTCTTAGCTCAATTTGGTCAACTAACTTGATATCATCAGATGTTATAACACGAAGCGGCACTATCTCATGAAATAATTCCAGGATTGCAGCTCTATTTAAGGGCTCACGCGATGCAACACTCGCAATACGGGTTAGCTGAAGAGCTGACGCAAGAGGAGTTCGTGTGTCCAAGCGCTGCCCATGGTCGGTGGTCATAGATGGAGCTTTTTTATTTTTTTGGGTTTTATTTGTTGTTCTTATAGGTTTATGCACCCATTCTTTTGGTAAAGTCATTTGACGATCATCTAGGGGAGTAACTGCGATGGGTTGAGATAGATTTGACTTTCTAGGTTTTTTTGGATCTTTCTTTTTTGGTCGCATAGGGGGACTCTTTTTACAATCTGGTGGTTGGTTCTTTTCGAGAGGGGAATTAAGTATGGTAACAATAGGGTCAACCTGAGACGGCCTGCTAGAAGTAGTAGGTGAGAGCGAATGGACATAAGATATCACCCGACGAGCATGTGGTTTAACCAGATGATGTGGGGTTTTCTTCTGATACATGAATGCTTGATATATTCGTGTTTTCCTCTTACGTTTCATCTGCCGTGGTGGTATGGCAGGGCTTCTAGCACATCGCGCTACAGTCAAAATATTTGGTTTTGGGATGGTACGTGGGATACAATGAGAGCTACATCTTTTTCTCAAACTTGCATGTATGAGCAAGGATTAAACATCAATTTTGGTTTCCAATACATTACATTTAGTAAGAAGGCTGGACAATAGATTTTCTAATGAATCAAATTTTTTGTCGGATGACATGCTTACATCAGCTTCACTATCAGCTAACATAGGCCCACAATCAGTAGCCACACTTTTTGTAAGAGGATCTTCACCCCGACTATCAGACTTGCCTGTTGATTGAAACTTAAATAGAGACAGGGTATTCAACTCAGGGATGGCCTCAAGACAATGCTTTGTATTGGGCAGATGTGGCAGAGGAAATAGAGATAGATCTTCTTTAGGTGGAAATGGAAGAATAGGTTTGGATGGAGGAGTGAAGTAAAGTGGATTGGCAGTAGGCTCACCAATAGACATTTCAAGGTCTTGACCTAAATATTCAATTTCCATTTCCTCGAGTTTGGAACATGGTAAATCAATAGCACCTGTCATGCCAGAGGTGGGCTCACGCGTTAAGTCATGACTAGACGGTGTTATTGATTTAAGTTCTTCCCTATGCAATTCCGTGGTTGTACATACATCATTGTGGGCCTTAATGGGAAGCATTTCATTCAACATGATTACTTGTGGGGGTGAATTAGAGCCACCCAGAATATCATTTAGAAGTTTTGAACTAACACAGCCCAACTCACTAGACAGTTCAGAAACCAATACATCGGTAGATGCACAAAGTGCCATACACGACAGTGGCACTTTTGAAGTTGACGCCATAGCATGAGGCTGTTGCAAAACATTTTTATCAAAGTAATCAGTTATGCAATTGTCTTGAGCCGGTACACGTGATATAACTTTGGGGCTACAGATTCGTCTGTTTCTCAAGGACTTATGCATTTCTAATTCCTGCAAATGTTCAGTCATTTCATTTATATGAAATGCCAGTGATGCTATGGCGCAACAATTGATGCAAGCTTGCTATGGTAAACTAGATTACAAAGGGGTGACCAATGAATCAAATGTTATCCAAAAAACGGCTAAATCAACACAGAGCTTAAATACTAAATATGAGGCGCATTGCAAATGCAACTAGAGAGTCTATGGGAGAGAGATGATCAAACACAACAGAAAGTCTAATTGCACTCCACACCACTTTTCAATGCAGCTGCAGCATTACAATGCAGCAAATCAACACGTACTGGGATTAAAAGATTAAAATGCTAAATCGACTGCATAATAGCTAAGAAATATAAAAACAAACAGTACACATAATACTACAAAACAACCATAGGAGAACAAAGGAGTAGTACGCGAGGTGCTGTCACCGCTGTACCGCGAGCAGCAAACATCACTTAGCTGTACTTCAATGTGCGTGGCGCATGTGCGCCTGGGTGTGGGTATTTGAGGTCGTAGGAGGAGGGACACTCGAGCAAGGAGGCGGAGCCGCCCTCTACGTGCAACACCCTAAGAAAAATAGAAAAGGGGTTTTAAATATGCTACCTCGTTTGTTTTCAACTATTCAACTAGTTTGGATATCATATGGATATCAATGAGCTCTAATGTCAATGAGCTCCAAGTGGACAAGGGTGAGTATCACAAAGTCACCTCCTGTTTCCTCCGTATGGGTCAGGCAAATCACATGCTCCCACTAAAGACGTCCTCCTGCAGCAGAGCAAGTCTGAGCTCTGTGAAGCTGCAGACACAAATGTAGACAAATATGCGTTCATCAGTGTTCCAGGGACAGCAAACAGCACTTAGCTGTACTTCGATGTGCGCCTTGAATATGATAAATGATAAATATGTAGAACCATGAACTGATAACTCTAGTGATATAATAAATGAAAATAAGGCCTACTTTAACAATAAACATACTTTCATGGAATATAAATGATTGAGTACAACAATGCACTGAGTGACAGCATAAAAAAGGAGGTAATTGTGACATGTTTCTAGGTGGACACATGGGAATGGAGCTACGAGACTCTGGGCGGGCCTTACCTTTAGAAAGAGAATAGCCACTATATAAGGTATTCCCAAGGCGTCTACCTATCCACTTTCTCCTTTGCCATGCCAAGTCTGTAATTCAAGACCTGGTAGCGTTTTGAAGAATGAACAACTCTGCATTAGAAGACCACAAGGTCTGTGGGTATCGTCTTTGATCCAACTAAAAGTACATTTGAATACACAGTTTGCAGGATGGACTGTGAAAAACACATACTTGAGCTTCAGGGTATGCAATGAAGTTGACAGATGAGGTTGTTCAAGGTTGGCAGAGTTATTGTGCAGTTACTTGCTGGAGGCACCGTGGTGGGGTCCGGCAGCTACCATGACAGACTTCAAGCTGGCAGCTGATCATTCATAACTGATACAAACCTCTAGATCTGAAGATGAGTTACTCAGAAGAACCAATCCCTTTGTCGCGTACATACAAGGACTTGGGTACATTCATTAACACACTTCCTGTTTCAGTTTCAAAAGGGGCAGGACTATACAGGGAAGCTTGGTTCGAAGGTCTAATATGGGAGTTTGGAAACAAGCGTTGCAGTAAAGAGTGGAGTAAAAGAGGAAGAAGGAAGGTGAAGGGATTAGAAGGAGAGTAACACTTAAAGAGAAGTGGATGGTAGAAAGGTGATTGGAGAGGAAGGTGAAGATGGGTGAAAAGAAAGGAAAGGAGAGAGCAGCATGATGAGGGGGAAAACTAGCAAGGGGGGAAAGGAGCAATGAAGGTGAGACAAAAGAGAAAGCAGGAAATTACTTGGAGAACAGTTTGAAAGGTACAAACAATCGGTGTAGGAAGATAAGGACCACCAATGGAGCAACTTTTTGGGAGAGGTACTGAGGAAGAAAAGGGAGGTGGAGGAAGGAAGAAATGCAGAAGGTGGACCCTGAAAATAAGGTAAATCCTGTGGAAGAAAGTCTGTGTCCATTAAGAAGTATGCTCGCTGGCACCTGGTTGTACATCTTAACCTAACAACTAGCCCATCAAAAGAAGTGAGGGTTACTGGAAAGGTGAGGAGTGCAGCACCCCGGGTAAACCAACTTGACCATGGTTTAACTCTGAACACCAAGGTGAGTGGTGCCTCTCTTTGGTTTCTGGCCCTGCCGATGCATCACATTGTCAGTTTCTGGCCCCTGAAAGGGCCTATCTTTGTCTTCAAGCCCAGGAGTGCCAGCGCATCTTCAAGCCCAGGACAGACAAATGGTATTTCTGGCCAGGAGAGCAAACAAATCTTCATGCCTAATAGGGCTAATGAGTTGTCAATCCTAGCAGGGTCAACCCATGCTCATATAGAGCACTAGACGGGGACTAACTGATCCATTCACACTCAGCAATAGAACTCTAGTTGAGTAATATTAGAATACGGAAAATGGCCACAGGAATAAAGTCCTCTAGAAGAAAGGGGGCCTCCTTACAGTGTTAGAAATGTCAGCAGAGGCAATGTTAACGGTGTGGAATGCGAACATAGAACACTAGAAGAGAACGCAAGGCAAGTAGTATGGGGGTTAGTTTGAGGATGAGGACAGAGAGAGTTGTTTCTGCATAAAGATGAACTAAAAAGAAACAGTCACACATACTGGCTGTGTCCTGGTTCACTTTGGTGATGAGTTGCGGCAATGATAAGAGCCTGCACTTGCCATTGATTGTGGTTGCCCTGGCTGAGCAGGTACAAGGTTAGTTGTGCAGTCGAATGGTGGCTCATTGGGAATCTTCAAGCCTATATTGGCCCGTATCTGGGCTTGGCGTGAGCCAGTGAGGACACAGGAAGCCGCCAAGCAGCATAGGTGTGCATGCATGTGAGAGAACACATGATCCAAGGACACATCGTCTGGTGTTGCCAGTTGATACCTGGTGATTTGAGACCGGATAAGGAGTTGACATGCCTGTTGCTTAGCTATGTAACAAGCTGAAGGCCTTCACTGTGGGCACTGTGCTCTGTGCTGTGCCCTTCCCACTTGCAGTGTAGCAACTGAAAGAAACACTTGCACACATAAAGAAAGGAGCATGCCGTAGCACAATTGTCTGTTACTCTGAGAGGATTTTTTATTCATTGGACCTTAAAAGGGAGATTACAGACATGTGTCCCTGTGAACAAGGTGACCAATATCAAGGGCACGAAAATAGGGAAGCACCAGAAAGGAGTCCAAAGAATATGGCAGACGTACCAGGCACTGGGTTATTCCTTGGTTGTTAAATGGAAAGAAAGATTCCAGAAGTATATGTTGTCAGTATATGGTCCTAATTATTTGAGTAAAAAGAAAGAGGCACTGTTTCATTGTAGAGTTTGGGCTGGAAAACAATTTCTTAAAACTACCAGAATGCATCGAGAAGGGCAACCGACTCAGTTTGATATATGCATAGCCAAGATGGACAAGCATTACAAGGTGAAGGGAAATAACATTTTGGCTTGTTATCAATTTGCCATCACACAACAGAAATATTGTGAGACCATTGAGGAGTTTGTTACAGCACTGAGAGGGTTGGCTATAAAGTGTTGTTTTGAACATTATCCGAAAGAGTACATTCAGGACAAGTTGATGATTCACAGGAGAGCAAGAGTTCCGCTCGTCGAATGGGAACTAGCCTACGCACAGTGAAGCATCTATTTCCCCCTAGAGAAATGGCCCTCCAACCTGGAGAAGCAGAAAGGCCCTCTCGTCTAATGGGAATTAGCGTATTCACAATGAAACATCTTTTTCCCATTAGAGAAACAGCCCTCCAACCCGGAGAGGCAGAAAGGTCCTCTTGTTTAATGTGAACTAGCCTACTCACAAGAGCATCTATTTCCCATTAGAGAAACGGCCATCCAACCCGGAAAAGCAGAAAGGTCCTCTTGTCTAATGGGAACTAGCCTATTCACAATGAAGCATCTATTTCTCGTTAGAGAAACGGTTCTCCAACCTGGAGCGGCAGAAAGGTCGTCTCATCTAATGGGAACTAGCCTACTCACAGTGAAGCATCTATTTCCCATTAGAGTAATGGCCCTCCAACTTTGTGAGGCAGAAAGGTCCTCTCGTCTAGCCTACTCACAATGAAGCATCTATTTCCCATTAGAGAAACTGCCCTGCAACCTGGAAAAGCAGAAAAGTCCTCTTGTTTAATGGGAGTTAGCCTACTCATACTGAAGCATCTATTCCCCATTAGAGAAACGGCCCTCCAACCTGGAGAAGCAGAAAGGTCCTCTCGTCTAATGGGTACAAGCCTATTCACACTTAAGCATCTATTACCCATTAGAGAAACAGCCCTCCAACCTGGAGAAGCAGAAAGGTCCTCTCATCTAATGGGAACTAGCCTACTCACATGAAGCATCTATTTCCCACTATAGAAATGGTCCTCCAACCTGGAGAAGCAGAAAGGTCCTCTCGTCTAATGGGAACTAGCGTATTCACAATGAAACATCTTTTTCCCATTAGAAAAACAGACCTCCAACCCGGAGAGGCAGAAAGGTCCTGTCATCTAATGGGAACTAGCGTACTCACACTGAAGCATCTATTTCCCACTAGAGAAATGGCGCTCCAACCTGGAGAAGCAGAAAGGTCCTCTTGTCTAATGGGAACTAGCCTATTCACAATGAAGCATCTATTTCCCATTAGAGAAACAATCCTCCAACCTGGAGAAGCAGAAAGGTCCTCTCGCCCAATGGGAACTAGCCTACTCACACTGAAGCAACAATTTCACATGAGAGAAATGGCCCTCCAACCTGGAGAAACAGAAAGGTCCTCTTGTCTAATGGGAACTAGCCTATTCATACTGAAGCATCTAATTGCCACTAGAGAAATGGCCCTCCAACCTGGAGAAGCAGAAAGGTCCTCTTGTCTAATGGGAACTAGCCTATTCACAATGAAGCATCTATTTCACATGAGAGAAATGGCCCTCCAACCTGGAGAAGCAGAAAGGTCCTCTCGTCTAATGGGAACTAGCCTACTCACACTGAAGCATCTATTTCACATGAGAGAAATGGCCCTCCAACCTGGAGAAGCAGAAAGGTCCTCTCGCCCAATGGGAACTAGCCTACTCACAATGAAGCATCTATTTCACATGAGAGTAATGGCCTTCCAACCTTGTGAGGCAGAAAGGTCCTCTCGTCTAGCCTACTCACAATGAAGCATCTATTTCCCATTAGAGAAACTGCCCTGCAACCTGGAAAAGCAGAAAGGTCCACTCGTTTAATGGGAACTAGCCTTCTCATACTGAAGCATCTATTTCCCATTAGAGAAACGGCCCTCCAACCTGGAGAAGCCGAAAGGTCCTCTCATCTAATGGGAACTAGCCTACTCACATTGAAGCATCTATTTCCCATTAGAGAAACGGCCCTCCAACGTGGAGAAGCCGAAAGGTCCTGTCATCTAATGGGAACTAGCCTATTCACATTGAAATATCTATTTCCCACTAGAGAAATGTCCCTCCAACCTGGAGAAGCAGAAAGGTCCTCTTGTCTAATGGGAACTAGCCTATTCACACTGAAGCATCTATTTCCCATTAGAGAAACAACCCTCCAACCAGGAGACGCAGAAAGGTCCTCTTGTCCATTGGGAACTAGCATACTCACACTGAAGCATCTATTTCACATGAGAGAAATGGCCCTCCAACCTGGAGAAGCAGAAAGGTCCTCTCGTCTAATGGGAACTAGCCTACTCACACTGAGGCATCTAATTCCCATTAGAGTAATGGCCCTCCAACCTTGTGAGGCAGAAAGGTCCTCTCGTCTAGCCTACTCACGATGAAGCATCTATTTCCCTTTAGAGAAACTGCCCTGCAACCTGGAAAAGCACAAAGGTCCTCTCGTTTAATGGGAACTAACCTTCTCATACTGAAGCATCTATTTCCCATTAGAGAAACGGCCCTCCAACCTGGAGAAGCAGAAAGGTCCTCTCGTCTAATGGGAGCAAGCCCATTCACAATGAAGCATCTATTTCCCATAAGAGAAACTGCCCTCCAACCTGGAAAAGCAGAAAGGTCCTCTCGTCTAATCGGAACTAGCCTACTCACAATTAAGCATCTATTTCCCATTAGAGAAACGGTCCTCCAGCCTGGAAAAGCAGAAAGGTCCACTTGTCTAATGGGAACTAGCCTACTCACACTGAAGCATCTATTTCTCATTAGAGAAACGGCCATCCAACCTGGAAAAGCAGAAAGATCCTCTCATCTAATGGGAACTAGCCTATTCACAATGAAGCATCTATTTCCCATTAGAGAAACGGTTCTCCAACCTTGAGCAGCAGAAAGGTCCTCTAGCCTAATGGGAACTAGCCTACTCACAGTGAAGCATATATTTCCCATTAGAGAAACAACCCTCCAACCTGGAGAAGCAGAAAGGTCCTCTCACTCAATGGGAACTACCCTACTCACACTGAAGCATCTATTTCACATGAGAGAAATGGCCCTCCAACCTGGAGAAGCAGAAAGGTCCTCTTGTCTAATGGGAACTAGCCTATTCACACTGAAGAATCTATTTCCCATTAGAGAAACGGCTCTTCAGCCTGGAGAAGCAGAAAGGTCCTCTCGTCTAATGGGAACTAGCCTACTCACACTGAAGCATCTAATTCCCATTAGAGTAATGGCCCACCAACCTTGTGAGGCAGAAAGGTCCTCTCGTCTAGCCTACTCACAATGAAGCATCTATTTCCCATTAGAGAAACTGCCCTGCAACCTGGAAAAGCAGAAAGGTCCTCTTGTTTAATGGGAGCTAGCCTACTCATACTGAAGCATCTATTTCCCATTAGAGAAAAGGCCCTCCAACCTGGAGAAGCAGAAAGGTCCTCTCGTCTAATGGGTACACAAGCCTATTCACACTTAAGCATCTATTTCCCACTAGAGAAATGGTCCTCCAACCTGGAGAAGCAGAAAGGTCTTCTTGTCTAATGGGAACTAGCCTACTCACAATGAAACATCTTTTTCCCATTAGAGAAACTGCCCTGCAACCTGGAAAAGCAGATAGGTCCTCTCGTTTAATGGTGTCAAGGATGGCGCTCTGTCAAGAGTGGCACAGGGCCCCCAGGGAGGGTTTAGGTGGCTCTGTTGATGTAGGGTGACAGATAAGTACACACACAGCAGGAAACCCATCAAGAAAGAAAAGTAGGCAACTGTAGTTGTGAACAGAAAGGGGCAGGAAATACAAAGATACAAACAAACTGGATTCCCTCTTGGGGTGTATGCAGATATGGAAAAAGAGTGTTCCACTGACCTTTGGAAACTCCAGCCCTCTGCACGGATTACTATTACAGAGGCCCACTCTGTCTGCTCATGGCTGGGAACAACAGCTGTGGGTGTCTGTTAAGCAGACAACGCGACAAGGGAAGGGGCAGAGGTTGCCTGCCGGAAACCAACAGTCAATCTCTGTACAAAGGATCAACATAAGACACAAGAGAGACAAGAACAGAAATAACCAGGGACAATGAAGTCTAAGAGAAATCTAGGAGAAGGGAATGAAGGAAGAAACATTACAATAGAAATGGGTAAACTAAAGGGGAGGACAGAGGAGTCAAGGAAGAGAAGGACAGGGATCAAGAACAAGGGGTTGCAAGCAAGGGAGCAGCAGCCAGGAAAGAGAGGGGCTGCAAACAAAGAAGCAGGGCTGCATTACCAAATGGTACAAGGTACAGAAAAACTGTAGTGGATTGCAGAGGACTGTAGTAGGCTGCTAGGCAGAGAGTCTGCGGAGCAGAGCAGCAAGGAGCGAGCTCAGAGGAGCAGAGCAGCGAGGCAGGGAGCCCGGAAGGCTATGGCTGTAGGCAGTGGAGTGTAACAGGCTGCAAGGCAGAAAGCCCAGAGGAGCAGGGCTGTGAGGCAGGGAGCCAAAAGGCTAGGGCCGTAGGCAGCAGGGTGTAGCAGGCTGCAAGGTAGGAAGCCCAGAGGAGCAGGGCTGTGAGGCAGGGAGCCAAAAGGCTAGGGCCGTAGGCAGCGGGGTGTAGCAGGCTGCAAGGCAGGAAGCCCAGAGGAGCAGGGCTGTGAGGCAGAGAGCCCAAAAGGCTAGGGCTGTAGGCAGTAGGGTGTAGCAGGCTGCAAGGCAGGAAGCCCAGAGGAGCAGGGCTGTGAGGCAGGGAGCCCAAAAGGCTAGGGCTGTAGGAAGCAGGGTGTAGCAGGCTGCAAGACAGGAAGCCCAGCAGAGCAGGGCTGTGAGGCAGGGAGCCCAAAAGGCTAGGGCTGTAGGCAGCAGGGTGTAGAAGGCTGCAAGGCAGGAAGCCCAGAAAGAGTACTGGAACAAAAGCAGGAAAATGCAGCAGCAGGAACAGCATAGAAATTCGAGGCAAAAGGCAAAAAGGGGCTGGAGGGACTCTTGATGCAAGAGACTGAACTCCTGCAGGCAGCTGCTTAAATACCACCCTGCCCTGTACTGAGGCAGTCTAATTGGCAGCACCTGGAGCAGCACACCTGAATACAATCTGCTTCCTCCCTCTCTGGTCCTGAGATGGTGGAAGCAGCACTGATCCCTAGGGCTTCTGGGGATTGTGGTTCCAATGCTGACGAATGGGAATGGCCAGGAATTGATAGCTGTAGCAAGGTGCATTGTGATACATGTAGTTAGTTGAGTTATATAAGAAAGCACCAAAGTCACGCAAATGGGAATTAAGCACCAAAGTGTGAATAGGGGTTGTTCCAAGAGTATTCTGAAGATAAATTAATAACAAATAGTCCATGATGGTTGCCAATGTGTGCGCCCATGGCGCAGGCATGACAAATGGGAGCTAGCCTACTCATACTGAAGCATCTATTTCCCATTAGAGAAACGGCCCTCCAACCTGGAGAAGCAGAAAGGTCCTCTCGTCTGATGGGAACTAGCCTACTCACAATGAAGCATCTATTTCCCATTAGAGAAACAACCCTCCAACCTGGAGAAGCAGAAAGGTCCTCTCGCCCAATGGGAACTAGCCTACTCACACTGAAGCAACTATTTCACATGAGAGAAATGGCCCTCCAACCTGGAGAAACAGAAAGGTCCTCTCGTCTAATGGGAACTAGCATATTCACACTGAAGCATCTAATTGCCACTAGAGACATGGCCCTCCAACATGGAGAAGCAGAAAGGTCCTCTTGTCTAATGGGAACTAGCCTATTCAAAATGAAGCATCTATTTCCCATTCGAGAAACAACCCTCCAACCCGGAGAAACAGAAAGGTCCTCTCGTCTAATGGGAACTAGCATATTCACACTGAAGCATCTAATTGCCACTAGAGAAATGGCCCTCCAACCTGGAGAAGCAGAAAGGTCCTCTTGTCTAATGGGAACTAGCCTATTCACACTGAAGCATCTATTTCCCATTAGAGAAACGGCTCTTCAATCTGGAGAAGCAGAAAGGTCCTCTCATCTAATGGGAACTAGCCTACTCACACTGAAGCATCTAATTCCCATTAGAGTAATGGCCTTCCAACCTTGTGAGGCAGAAAGGTCCTCTTGTCTAGCCTACTCACAATGAAGCATCTATTTCCCATTAGAGAAACTGCCCTGCAACCTGGAAAAGCAGAAAGGTCCACTCGTTTAATGGGAACTAGCCTTCTCATACTGAAGCATCTATTTCCCATTAGAGAAACGGGCCTCCAACATGGAAAAGCAGAAAGGTCCACTTGTCTAATGGGAACTAGCCTACCCACACTGACGCATCTATTTCCCATTAGAGAAACGTCCCTCCAACGTGGAGAAACCGAAAGGTCCTGTCATCTAATGGGAAGTAGCCTACTCACACTGAAATCTATTTCCCACTAGAGAAATGGCTCTCCAACCTGGAGAAGCAGAAAGGTCCTCTTGTCTAATGGGAACTAGCCTATTCACATTGAAGCATCTAGTTCCCATTAGAGAAACAACCCTCCAACCGGGAGAAACAGAAAGGTTCTCTCGCCCATTGGGAACTAGCATACTCACAGTGAAGCATCTATTTCACAGGAGAGAAATGGCCCTCCAACCTGGAGAAGCAGAAAGTTCCTCTCGTTTAATGGGAACTAAACTTCTCATACTGAAGCATCTATTTCCCATTAGAGAAACGGCCCTCCAACCTGGAGAAGCAGAAAGGTCCTCTCGTCTAATGGGAGCAAGCCCATTCACAATGAAGCATCTATTTCCCATAAGAGAAACTGCCCTCCAACCTGGAAAAGCAGAAAGGTCCTCGTGTCTAATCGGAACTAGCCTACTCACAATTAAGCATCTATTTCCCATTAGAGAAACGGTCCTCCAACCTGGAAAAGCAGAAAGGTCCACTTGTCTAATGGGAACTAGCCTACTCACACTGAAGCATCTATTTCCCATTAGAGAAATGGCCCTCCATCCTGGAGAAGCTGAAAGGTCCTCTCGTCTAATGGGAACTAACCTACTCACACTGAAGCGTCTATTTCCCACTAGAGAAACAGCACACAACCTGAGTAGCAGAAAGGTCCTCTTGTCTAATGGGAACTAGCCTTCTCACACTGAAGCATCTATTTCCCATTAGAGAAACGGCCCTCCAACCTGGAGAGTCAGAAAGGTCCTCTCGTCTAATGGGAACTAGCCTACTCACACTGAAGCATCTATTTCCCATTAGAGAAACGACCCTCCAACCGGGAGAAACAGAAAGGTTCTCTCGCCCATTGGGAACTAGCATACTCACAGTGAAGCATCTATTTCACAGGAGAGAAATGGCCCTCCAACCTGGAGAAGCAGAAAGTTCCTCTCGTTTAATGGGAACTAAACTTCTCATACTGAAGCATCTATTTCCCATTAGAGAAACGGCCCTCCAACCTGGAGAAGCAGAAAGGTCCTCTCGTCTAATGGGAGCAAGCCCATTCACAATGAAGCATCTATTTCCCATAAGAGAAACTGCCCTCCAACCTGGAAAAGCAGAAAGGTCCTCGCGTCTAATCGGAACTAGCCTACTCACAATTAAGCATCTATTTCCCATTAGAGAAACGGTCCTCCAACCTGGAAAAGCAGAAAGGTCCACTTGTCTAATGGGAACTAGCCTACTGACACTGAAGCGTCTATTTCCCACTAGAGAAACAGCACACAACCTGAGTAGCAGAAAGGTCCTCTTGTCTAATGGGAACTAGCCTATTCACACTGAAGCATCTATTTCCCATTAGAGAAACGGCTCTTCAGCCTGGGGAAGCAGAAAGGTCCTCTCGTCTAATGGGAACTAGCCTACTCACACTGAAGCATCTATTTCCCATTAGAGAAACGGCCATCCAACCTGGAGAGGCAGAAAGGTCCTCTTGTTTAATGTGAACTAGCCTACTCACAAGAGCATCTATTTCCCATTAGAGAAACGGCCATCCAACCTGGAAAAGCAGAAAGGTCCTCTCGTCTAATGGGAACTAGCCTACTCACAGCGAAGCATCTATTTCCCACTAGAGAAATGGTCCTCCAACCTGGAGAAGCAGAAAGGTCCTCTCGTCTAATGGGAACTAGCCTATTCACACTGAAGCATCTATTTCCCATTAGAGAAACGGCTCTTCAGCCTGGGGAAGCAGAAAGGTCCTCTCGTCTAATGGGAACTAGCCTACTCACACTGAAGCATCTATTTCCCATTAGAGAAACGGCCATCCAACCTGGAGAGGCAGTAAGGTCCTCTTGTTTAATGTGAACTAGCCTACTCACAAGAGCATCTATTTCCCATTAGAGAAACGGCCATCCAACCTGGAAAAGCAGAAAGGTCCTCTCGTCTAATGGGAACTAGCCTATTCACAATGAAGCATCTATTTCCCATTAGAGAAACGGTTCATCAACCTGGAGCAGCAGAAAGGTCCTCTAGCCTAATGGGAACTAGCCTACTCACAATGAAGCATCTATTTCCCATTAGAGAAACAACCCTCCAACCTGGAGAAGCAGAAAGGTCCTCTCGCTCAATGGGAACTAGCCTACTCACGCTGAAGCATCTATTTCACATGAGAGAAATGGCCCTCCAACCTGGAGAAGCAGAAAGGTCCTCTTGTCTAATGGGAACTAGCCTATTCACACTGAAGCATCTATTTCCCATTAGAGAAACGGCTCTTCAGCCTGGAGAAGCAGAAAGGTCCTCTTCGTCTAATGGGAACTAGCCTACTCACACTGAAGCATCTAATTCCCATCAGAGTAATGGCCCACCAACCTTGTGAGGCAGAAAGGTCCTCCCGTCTAGCCTACTCACAATGAAGCATCTTTTCCCATTAGAGAAACTGCCCTGCAACCTGGAAAAGCAGAAAGGTCCTCTCGTTTAATGGGAGCTAGCCTACTCATACTGAAGCATCTATTTCCCATTAGAGAAAAGGCCCTCCAACCTGGAGAAGCAGAAAGGTCCTCTCGTCTAATGGGTACACAAGCCTATTCACACTTAAGCATCTATTTCGCATTAGAGAAACAGCCCTCCAACCTGGAGAAGCAGAAAGGTCCTCTCGTCTAATGGGAACTAGCCTACTCACAGTGAAGAATCTATTCCCACTAGAGAAATGTCCTCCAACCTGGAGAAGCAGAAAGGTCTTCTTGTCTAATGGGAACTAGCGTATTCACAATGAAACATCTTTTTCCCATTAGAGAAACTGCCCTGCAACCTGGAAAAGCAGAAAGGTCCTCTTGTTTAATGGTGTCAAGGATGGCGCTCTGTCAAGAGTGGCACAGGGCCCCCAGGGAGAGTTTAGGTGGCTGTGTTGATGTAAGGTGACAGATAAGTACACACATAGCAGGAAACTCATCAAGAAAGAAAAGTAGGCAACTAGTTGTGAACAGAAAGGGGCAGGAAATACAAAGATACAAACAAACTGGATTCCCTCTTGGGGTGTATGCAGATATGGAAAAAGAGTGTTCCACTGACCTTTGGAAACTCCAGCCCTCTGCACGGATTACTATTACAGAGGCCCACTCTGTCTGCTCATGGCTGAGAACAACAGCTGTGGGTGTCTGTTAAACAGAAAACGCGACAAGGGAAGGGGCAGAGGTTGCCTGCCGGAAACCAACAGTCAATCTCTGTACAAAGGATCAACATTAGACACAAGAGAGACAAGAACAGAAATAACCAGGGACAATGAAGTCTAAGAGAAATCTAGGAGAAGGGAATGACGGAAGAAACAGTACAATAGAAATGGGTAAACTAAAGGGGAGGACAGAGGAGTCAAGGAAGAGAAGGACAGGGATCAAGAACAAGGGGTTGCAAACAAGGAAGAGAGCAAGGGAGCAGCAGCCAGGAAAGAGAGGGGCTGCAAACAAAGAAGCAGGGATGCATTAGCAAATGGTACAAGGTACAGAAAAACTGTAGTGGATTGCAGAGGACTGTAGTAGGCTGCTAGGCAGAGAGTCAGCGGAGCAGAGCAGCAAGGAGCGAGCTCAGAGGAGCAGAGCAGCGAGGCAGGGAGCCCGGAAGGCTATGGCTGTAGGCAGCAGGGTGTAGCAGGCTGCAAGGCAGGAAGCCCAGAGGAGCAGGGCTGTGAGGCAGGGAGCCAAAAGGCTAGGGCTGTAGGCAGCAGGGTGTAGCAGGCTGCAAGGCAGGAAGCCCAGAGGAGCAGGGCTGTGAGGCAGGGAGCCCAAAAGGCTAGGGCTGTAGGCAGCAGGGTGTAGCAGGGTGCAAGGCAGGAAGCCCAGAGGAGCAGGGCTGTGAGGCAGGGAGCCCAAAAGGCTAGGGCTGTAGGAAGCAGGGTGTAGCAGGCTGCAAGGCAGGAAGCCCAGCGGAGCAGGGCTGTGAGGCAGGGAGCCCAAAAGGCTAGGGCTGTAGGCAGCAGGGTGTAGCAGGCTGCAAGGCAGGAAGCCCAGAAAGAGCACTGGAACAAAAGCAGGAAAATGCAGCAGCAGGAACAGCATAGAAATTCGAGACAAAAGAGAAAAAGGGGCTGGGGGGACTCTTGATGCAAGAGACTGAACTCCTGCAGGCAGCTGCTTAAATACCGCCCTGCCCTGTACTGAGGCAGTCTAATTGGCAGCACCTGGAGCAGCACACCTGAATACAATCTGCCTCCTCCCTCTCTGGTCCTGAGATGGTGGAAGCAGCACTGATCCCTAGGGCTTCTGGGGATTGTGGTTCCAATGCTGACGAATGGGAATGGCCAGGAATTGATAGCTGTAGCAAGGTGCATTGTGGTACATGTAGTTAGTTGAGTTATATAAGAAAGCACCAAAGTCACGCAAATGGGAATTAAGTACCAAAGTGTGAATAGGGGTTGTTCCAAGAGTATTCTGAAGATAAATGAATAACAAATAGTCCATGATGGTTGCCAATGTGTGCGCCCATGGCGCAGGCATGACAAATGGGAGCTAGCCTACTCATACTGAAGCATCTATTTCCCATTAGAGAAACGGCCCTCCAACCTGGAGAAGCAGAAAGGTCCTCTTGTCTGATGGGAACTAGCCTACTCACAATGAAGCATCTATTTCCCATTAGAGAAACAACCCTCCAACCTGGAGAAGCAGAAAGGTCCTCTCGCCCAATGGGAACTAGCCTACTCACACTGAAGCAACTATTTCACATGAGAGAAATGGCCCTCCAACCTGGAGAAACAGAAAGGTCCTCTTGTCTAATGGGAACTAGCATATTCACACTGAAGCATCTAATTGCCACTAGAGAAATGGCCCTCCAACATGGAGAAGCAGAAAGGTCCTCTTGTCTAATGGGAACTAGCCTATTCAAAATGAAGCATCTATTTCCCATTCGAGAAACAACCCTCCAACCCGGAGAAACAGAAAGGTCCTCTCGTCTAATGGGAACTAGCCTATTCACACTGAAGCATCTATTTCCCATTAGAGAAACGGCCCTCCAACTTGGAGAAACAGAAAGGTCCTCTTGTCTGATGGGAACTAGCCTACTCACAATGAAGCAACTATTTCACATGAGAGAAATGGCCCTCCAACCTGGAGAAACAGAAAGGTCCTCTCGTCTAATGGGAACTAGCATATTCACACTGAAGCATCTAATTTCCACTAGAGAAATGGCCCTCCAACCTCGAGAAGCAGAAAGGTCCTCTTGTCTAATGGGAACTAGCCTATTCAAAATGAAGCATCTATTTCCCATTCGAGAAACAACCCTCCAACCCGGAGAAGCAGAAAGGTCCTCTCGTCTAATGGGAACTAGCCTATTCACACTGAAGCATCTATTTCCCATTAGAGAAACGGCTCTTCAACCTGGAGAAGCAGAAAGGTCCTCTCATCTAATGGGAACTAGCCTACTCACACTGAAGCATCTAATTCCCATTAGAGTAATGGCCTTCCAACCTTGTGAGGCAGAAAGGTCCTCTTGTCTAGCCTACTCACAATGAAGCATCTATTTCCCAATAGAGAAACTGCCCTGCAACCTGGAAAAGCAGAAAGGTCCACTCGTTTAATGGGAACTAGCCTTCTCATACTGAAGCATCTATTTCCCATTAGAGAAACGGCCCTCCAACCTGGAGAAGCCGAAAGGTCCTCTCGTTTAATGGGAACTAGCCTACTCACGCTGAAGCATCTATTTGCCATTAGCGAAACGGCCCTCCAACGCGGAGAAACCGAAAGGTCCTGTCATCTAATGGGAAGTAGCCTACTCACACTGAAATCTATTTCCCACTAGAGAAATGGCCCTCCAACCTGGAGAAGCAGAAAAGTCCTCTTGCCTAATGGGAACTAGCCTATTCACATTGAAGCATCTATTTCCCATTAGAGAAACAACCCTCCAACCGGGAGAAGCAGAAAGGTTCTCTCGCCCATTGGGAACTAGCATACTCACAGTGAAGCATCTATTTCCCATTAGAGAAATGGCCCTCCAACCTGGAGAAGCAGAAAGGTCCTCTCGTCTAATGGGAGCAAGCCCATTCACAATGAAGCATCTATTTCCCATAAGAGAAACTGCCCTCCAACCTGGAAAAGCAGAAAGGTCCTCGCGTCTAATCGGAACTAGCCTACTCACAATTAAGCATCTATTTCCCATTAGAGAAACGGTCCTCCAACCTGGAAAAGCAGAAAGGTCCACTTGTCTAATGGGAACTAGCCTACTCACACTGAAGCATCTATTTCCCATTAGAGAAATGGCCCTCCATCCTGGAGAAGCCGAAAGGTCCTCTCGTCTAATGGGAACTAGCCTACTCACACTGAGGCATCTATTTCCCACTAGAGAAACTGCCCTCCAACCTGGAGAAGCTGAAAGGACCTCTCGTCTAATGCGAACTAGCCTCGTCACACTGAAGCGTCTATTTCCCACTAGAGAAACAGCACACAACTTGAGTAGCAGAAAGGTCCTCTTGGCTAATGGGAACTAGCCTTCTCACACTGAAGCATCTATTTCCCATTAGAGAAATGGCCCTCCAACCTGGAGAGTCAGAAAGGTCCTCTCGTCTAATGGGAACTAGCCTAATCAGAAGAGAATCTATTTCCCATTAGAGAAACGGCCATCCAACCTGGAAAAGCAGAAAGGTCCTCTCGTCTAATGGGAACTAGCCTTCTCACACTGAAGCATCTATTTCCCATTAGAGAAACGGCCAAACAACATGGAGAGGCAGAAAGGTCCTCTTGTTTAATGTGAACTATCCTACTCACAAGAGCATCTATTTCCCATTAGAGAAACGGCCATCCAACCTGGAAAAGCAGAAAGGTCCTCTCGTCTAATGGGAACTAGCCTATTCACAATGAAGCATCTATTTCCCATTAGAGAAACGGTTCATCAACCTGGAGCAGCAGAAAGGTCCTCTCGTCTAATGGGAACTAGCCTACTCACAGTGAAGCATCTATTTCCCACTAGAGAAATGGTCCTCCAACCTGGAGAAGCAGAAAGGTCCTCTCGTCTAATGGGAACTAGCGTATCCACAATGAAACATCTTTTT
Source organism: Ambystoma mexicanum (assembly GCF_040938575.1). Classification (NCBI taxonomy): domain Eukaryota; kingdom Metazoa; phylum Chordata; class Amphibia; order Caudata; family Ambystomatidae; genus Ambystoma; species Ambystoma mexicanum. The sequence goes on along the minus strand of NC_090929.1, from coordinate 1,055,350,649 downwards.
CCCATTAGAAAAACAGACCTCCAACCCGGAGAGGCAGAAAGGTCCTGTCATCTAATGGGAACTAGCGTACTCACACTGAAGCATCTATTTCCCACTAGTGAAATGGCCCTCCAACCTGGAGAAGCAGAAAGGTCGTCTTGTCTAATGGGAACTAGCCTATTCACAATGAAGCATCTATTTCCCATTAGAGAAACAACCCTCCAACCTGGAGAAGCAGAAAGGTCCTCTCGCCCAATGGGAACTAACCTACTCACATTGAAGCATCTATTTCACATGAGAGAAATGGCCCTCAAACCTGGAGAAGCAGAAAGTTCCTCTCACCCAATGGGAACTAGCCTACTCACACTGAAGCAACAATTTCACATGAAAGAAAGGGCCCTCCAACCTGGAGAAACAGAAAGGTCCTCTCATCTAATGGGAACTAGCCTATACACACTGAAGCATCTAATTGCCACTAGAGAAATGGCCCTCCAACCTGGAGAAGCAGAAAAGGTCCTCTTGTCTAATGGGAACTAGCCTATTCACAATGAAGTATCTATTTCCCATTAGAGAAACAACCCTCCAACCTGGAGAAGCAGAAAGGTCCTCTCGCCCAATGGGAACTAGCCTACTCACACTGAAGCATCTATTTCACATGAGAGAAATGGCCTTCCAACCTGGAGAAGCAGAAAGGTTCTCTCGTCTAATGGGAACTAGCCTATTCACACTGAAGCATCTATTTCCCATTAGAGAAACGGCTCTTCAACCTGGAGAAGCAGAAAAGTCCTCTCATCTAATGGGAACTAGCCTACTCACACTGAAGCATCTAATTCCCATTGGAGTTATGGCCTTCCAACCTTGTGAGGCAGAAAGGTCCTCTCGTCTTGCCTACTCACAATGAAGCATCTATTTCCCATTAGAGAAACTGCCCTGCAACCTGGAAAAGCAGAAAGGTCCACTCGTTTAATGGCAACTAGCCTTCTCATACTGAAGCATCTATTTCCCATTAGAGAAACGGCCCTCCAACCTGGAAAAGCAGAAAGGTCCACTTGTCTAATGGGAACTAGCCTACTCACACTGAAGCATCTATTTCCATTAGAGAAACGGCCCTCCAACCTGGAGAAGCCGAAAGGTCCTCTCATCTAATGGGAACTAGCCTACTCACACTGAAGCATCTATTTCCCATTAGAGAAATGGCCCTCATATGTGGAGAAGCCGAAAGGTCCTGTCATCTAATGGGAACTAGCCTACTCACACTGACATATCTATTTCCCACTAGAGAAAGGGCCCTCCAACCTGGAGAAGCAGAAAGGTCCTCTTGTCTAATGGGAACTAGCCTATTCACACTGAAGCATCTATTTCCCATTAGAGAAACAACCCTCCAACCGGGAGAAGCAGAAAGGTCCTCTTGCCCATTGGGAACTACCATAATCACACTGAAGCATCTATTTCACATGAGAGAAATGGCCCTCCAACCTGGAGAAGCAGAAAGATCCTCTTGTCTAATGGGAACTAGCCTACTCACACTGAAGCATCTAATTCCCATTAGAGTAATGGCCTCCAACCTTGTGAGGCAGAAAGGTCCTCTCGTCTAGCCAACTCACAATGAAGCATCTATTTCCCATTAGAGAAACTGCCCTGCAACCTGGAAAAGCAGAAAGGTCCTCTCGTTTAATGGGAACTAACCTTCTCATACTGAAGCATCTATTTCCCATTAGAGAAACGGCCCTCCAACCTGGAGAAGCAGAAAGGTCCTCTCGTCTAATGGGAGCAAGCCCATTCACAATGAAGCATCTATTTCCTATAAGAGAAACTGCCCTCCAACCTGGAAAAGCAGAAAGGTCCTCGCGTCTAATCGGAACTAGCCTACTCACACTGAGGCATCTAATTCCCATTAGATTAATGGCCTCCAACCTTGTGAGGCAGAAAGGTCCTCTCGTCTAGCCTACTCACAATGAAGCATCTATTTCCCATTAGAGAAACTTCCCTGCAACCTGTAAAAGCAGAAAGGTCCACTCGTTCAATGGGAACTAGCCTGCTCATACTGAAGCATCTATTTCCCATTAGAGAAACAGCACTCCATCCTGGAAAAGCAGAAAGGTCCACTTGTCCAAAGGGAACTAGCCTACTCACAATGAAGCATCTATTTCCCATTAGAGAAACGGCCCTCCAACCTGAAGAAGCCGAAAGGTCCTCTCATCTAAGGGGAACTACTCACACTGAAGCATCTATTTCCCATTAGAGAAACGGCCCTCCAACGTGGAGAAGCCGAAAGGTCCTGTCATCTAATGGGAACTAGCCTACTCACACTGAAGCATCTATTTCCCACTAGAGAAATCGCTCTCCAAACTGGAGAAGCAGAAAGGTCCTCTTTTCTAATGGGAACTTGCCTATTCACAATGAAGCATCTATTTCCCATTAGAGAAACAACCCTCCAACCTGGAAAAGCAGAAAGGTCCTCTCGTTTAATGGGAACTAGCCTTCTCATACTGAAGCATCTATTTCCCATTAGAGAAACGGCCCTCCAACCTGGAGAAGCAGAAAGATCCTCTCGTCTAATGGGAACTAGCGTATTCTCAATGAAACATCTGTTTCCAATTAGAGAAACAGCCCTCCAACCCGGAGAGGTAGAAAGGTCCTTTCATCTAATGGGAACTGTCAGGAAAGGAAGAATGCGATGGATATGGCAGGGGAAATGTGCACAAAATACACAGTAAACAACCTTGAATCTAACAACGTGCATTCAATACCCAAGACTCGTGTATACCACTATATGAAAAGGAATGTAGGGTAAGCACTTAGAACCTCCTTATGACTGAAAGGAAAGTCGGCAAACTCCTTACCCACTATGCTATTACAGATACTGACAGCGCTAAGCCCACGTAGAGGGCAAGCAGGGACAGAATCTGTAAACTGACACTCTAGACGGTACTGAATAAAGAATTTGGAAACAGTACTCACAAGGACCGGAATGACCACATGAATGCCAGTACTCACGAAGACCGGAAAGACCACTTGGATGTCCGTATTCACGAGGACCGGAAAGACCACTCAAAAGTCAGTACTAACCCTCAACCCTGTAAATCAAACAGGAACTCAGAAGGCAGTAAAGGCAAAGAGTGAGGATAACTAAATACCGAAACCCAAGTCAAGAGGCAAGAAGGAATAGTACAGTGTGGAAAACAAAAGATAATCACACAGGAGCTAGTTACAACAGCTTCCCACACCTAATAATAAAATAGGAAATAAATGTAAAAGTGTAAAGGAAAACATGGCATGGATCCCAATAGAAGGCAAGGATCAGGAGCAGTGAAAACGATATCAAAAGGGAAACCTTCCCACCCATCCAAGGTGAAAAGGCAGGAAACTAAACCTGTAAAGGAAAGATTAATGCAACAAGTCTTTAAGTAGCAAAGGACAATTTCTAGGAAACAGTGAACACAGGCAATTGGGCTACAGCAAAAGGAAAGCTCAGAGAAAGGCTGCCTGCAGACAGAGAAAGGGAGAAAGGGATTTCCAAAAGGCAGAAATCAATTAGGCATACAAATACGAATTCCAGGACAAGGAACAAGAAACACTAACTAGAAACTGGGCACAAAAACTAGGAACCAGGAACAAGGGACCAGTCACGACAGGAACGCTGCAACAATGACCAGCGCTGGACTGAAGCAAACTGAGGCTTTTAAAGCTGCTTAACGAGCACACCCCTCAGGCGTGTCGCCTGCTGCACCTGCAGCCACAGGTGTTGCCTATCCTCCACCCAGCCTTGTCCTGCAAGGGAGGAGGTGAGGCAGTGAGCCAGGCATTCTGGGAAGCATAGTCATTTGATTAAAGTAGCAGTAGCATGCTGGCTGCCAAAAACCTGGAATGGATCCGGAAGGGAAGTAATTTGGGAAATAAGGTTTTAGCGCTCCCAATTCATCAGGACACTGTAGCATAAGGTTCAGAGGAAATGTCCAGTAGGGAAGAAACCCCAAAACATGCCCCCAAGTGGCGGGAACGGGAGCGAAGGGAGCGAGCCTTGACACTATACCCCCTCCCACGGCCGACTCCAGGCGGCCGTTACTCGCACAAAACATCTTCTTTCCATGACAGGAGCGCTTTGTCTTCAGAAGTGGCACTGACGGAAACGATGACCCACGGGCAGAAGCAGAAGGACTGTAATGAATAGAATCAGGCCGCAGTCTATAAGAGCCATAGGCGGGTTTTCGGTGAGGAAGAGACTCATGGGTCGAAGAAAGGCATGAAGGACTTGCAGGACCTGAAGCAGAGTTGGAAGGTCCAGGAAGCTCAGTCTCTGGGAGCGAACACTCATACATCATTGCGGAGGGAGGCAGGCTGGTGCAACATGCTTTGGACAATGATTGATGCTCTGGTAGCCCCCCTGCTGAGAGTGGACACATAGGAGGTGAGAAAACAGCAGGTTTCAGGAAATGTTTATGTTCAGACAAAGAAGGCGGCGGCCGAGGTAGAGGTTCGGATCTTCTCTCATCATCCATTTGATTAAAGGCCTGTGGTTGAGGGTGACCAAGGTTCGACTGCATCTGTCCCACGCCTTGGGGGCCTGGAAGTCCAATGGGTTGTACGAGGTCGGCACTCTTGGTGTCAGTCATGTAGCTACCTTGTTGCTCATGGAATACAACCGCAGGAACGTTTGACATACCGATAGGAGTGACAGACGCAGTACTTGGTACATCAGGCACACTCGCAGCAGGAGCAATAACGGGCACATCTTGAACTGCAGCAGTCATATCCTTCCTTTGGCTACTAGCACCCGAATGGTGCAGCAGTTGGGGGGCCGTGCCCGTCCCTTCCTTCAGGCTCATGTGGGATCCGGCAACAAAAGGGCTGTCAAGCGGCTGATCCAAACCGGCCCCCAAATGTGAACCGTCCAGCCCGTTATCCTGGTTGGCTACTTGTTCGATGTCTGGGCCATGGCGGATGGTATCCGTCTCCCCCTTGTAACACTCCAGGCAAGTCCAACGGCCTTGCATGTAAGGCCCTCCCGAGTCGTGATCCAGCTTGATGTTTCTGGCAGAAGTCTCAGACTCAGATGTAGCATATGCGGGAGGTGCTGATTCTACAGTCAAGCAGTTGGGAGAATTAGCTTGTGTAAGAGGTAGGCCTTCTGGTGATCCTCCTGAAGCATAAGAAGGGCAGATTGGACGTTCATCCGTAATAAATGGTTGGGATTTAGGAGGTAGCTCTGAAGTAGATGAATCTGCAACACAATCAAACCGAGCAGACAGGTGCACCTCCGATATTGGCTTCGAGGCTGAGCAAGATACAGGTCTTTCATGAACTGAAGTCAAACTAGCAGTAGGCTCTGGGACCGAAGACAGGCACTCAGGATGTGCTACCGGAGGTTCCATGGCTGAAGGATAATCCGCTGGATGAGTCACTGTAGCCGAAGACAGACATGCCAGAGGAAATTCTGAGGCTGAGGGCATGCAAGCTGGAGCCATCTTGTTAGCTGAAGACAAACTTGTCAAGGTCTTTGGCTCTGACTGCGTACATGGTGAAGGCTCTTGGGTGACTGGCAGACATAGCAATTTTTTATTGATCAAAGATACGTGTGCCAACGATGACTGCAGAGCTGTGGACAGGATTATTGAAGAGTCAATGGTAGTAGGAGGACAGTCTGAAGTCCCAGAATTCGACAGACACACTTGTGGTTCAGGAATGGAAAGCCCCTTTAAGGCAGTTGACCCCTTGGCACCAGTAACCAAAGTCTGAGCTGTACCCCTGCCGTCCCTCTCCTTAGTGGATGACACAGAGTCTCTTCCTTTGTAGAAGTCAAAATCAACTAGAGGAATCACCATAGTAAAGTCTCTGTTAATCAGGATTTCGTCAATTGACCATTCCTCTGTCTTAGCTTCTGAAAGTGGCTGATTAACAATCAACAGTTCAGGGATCGCCTGCCGGGTTTTTGGTTCAGTAATCTGTGGAATGAGTACATCAAAACATGAATTCTGCACTGTCTTTGACTGCTCGTAGTGACCGAAATTGGCAGAAGGAAGAGCGAACACAGAGGTAGCATCGTTTTCCACATCAGCTTGAATGTCTACTTCAGTCTCAGCAGCTAGATCAAGGGCAGAACCTAAGCCTACAGTTGTGACTGATTCTGTGTATGCCACCATTGTGGATTGTGTTTGGAAATCAGAAGCATGTATGTGTTCAAGCTCAGAGTTATGACAAACTGCTACACAGGAAGCCTCAGGTAAAGGAGTGGCTTGTGAATCTTCAGCTAACAGCAATTCGTGACAAACGGTAGGACAGTTGTCAGAACCTGTGCCCTGAATAAGCGCTGTGCTTGAAAAAAGACTTTCACTCCCAATAGATCTTACATATTGACAAGTATCATGATTTACAAAAGTCTCCGCACTCAGGGACTGAACAGTATTCACTTCATCAACGGATAAAGTTGGAGGTGTATTCAGAAAAGACTGTAACATCTTATTCTCCTCTTTTAAGGAAATGTATTCTTGTTTTAACTCCTCAAATTCTGCTTTTAGCATGTCCCGCATTACCTGTACATCCCTATCAGTAGGTACAGGGGAAGGCATGGTGGCATCAGGGCTGGATCCTGCCCTAGCCATCTGGAAGTGCACTGATTGTATATTGTCATCTACTGCTTGCAGGTCTTGTGATCTATACTCTCTCTTACCGACGTGGTCTGTGTTTCTTTTAAGCAGACTATTGGCATTAGACCCCTTGACATTAGAGACCACAGTAAGAACCTGTGCAGAGGAGTAAGCTGTAGACTGAGGGCAGAAAACAGAAGATATGCAAGGAACCCCTCCATTCTTCATGCTTGAATCATGAAACTGTTCAATCTGAGGTAAAGCACAACCAGAGTCATGGGGTTCAATAACAGAGGTACTTGTGTGTATAAATTCTAGCAGTGTGTTGTTTTCCACTGCTAAGGCTTGTGCGGACTTAGACTCTGGATCAAAATTAAAGACAGAGCTAGGATCAGGCAATGTAGGATGGGCCACCCAGTGGGTAAAGTACTTTGCACGTAAATACCCATTCGTGTCAAGGAGTTCATTTAAGTCAGGAGCAGAGATTCGATTTTCACGGGTAATTGTAAGGGAAGCTTTCTGTATAAGCTTGTTAGAGGCCTTGCTGCCTTTCCTTCGTATTCTGGCCATGTTCAAACGGGAACAACGGCTGGTCATTCTATCAGGAAAGGAAGAAGGCGATGGATATGGCAGGGGAAATGTGCACAAAATACACAGTAAACAACCTTGAATCTAACACCGTGCATTCAATACCCAAGACTCGTGTATACCACTATATGAAAAGGAATGTAGGGTAAACCTCCTTATGACTGAAAGGAAAGTCGGCAAACTCCTTACCCACTATGCTATTACAGATACTGACAGCGCTAAGCCCACGTAGAGGGCAAGCAGGGACAGAATCTGTAAACTGACACTCTAGACGGTACTGAATAAAGAATTTGGAAACAGTACTCACAAGGACCAGAATGACCACATGAATGCCAGTACTCACGAAGACCGGAAAGACCACTTGGATGTCCGTATTCACGAGGACCGGAAAGACCACTCAAAAGTCAGTACTAACCCACAACCCTGTAAATCAAACAAGAACCCAGAAGGCAGTAAAGGCAAAGAGTGAGGATAACTAAATACCTAAACCCAAGTCAAGAGGCAAGAAGGAATAGTACAGTGTGGAAAACAAAAGATAATCACACAGGAGCTAGTTACAACAGCTTCCCACACCTAATAATAAAATAGGAAATAAATGTAAAAGTGTAAAGGAAAACATGGCATGGATCCCAATAGAAGGCAAGGATCAGGAGCAGTGAAAACGATATCAAAAGGGAAACCTTCCCACCCATCCAAGGTGAAAAGGCAGGAAACTAAACCTGTAAAGGAAAGATTAATGCAACAAGTCTTTCAGTAGCAAAGGACAATTTCTAGGAAACAGTGAACACAGGCAATTGGGCTACAGCAAAAGGAAAGCTCAGAGAAAGGCTGCTTGCAGACAGAGAAAGGGAGAAAGGGATTTCCAAAAGGCAGAAATCAATTAGGCATACAAATACGAATTCCAGGACAAGGAACAAGAAACACTAACTAGAAACTGGGCACAAAAACTAGGAACCAGGAACAAGGGACCAGTCACGACAGGAACACTGCAACAATGACCAGCGCTGGACTGAAGCAAACTGAGGCTTTTAAAGCTGCTTAACGAGCACATCCCTCAGGCGTGTCGCCTGCTGCACCTGCAGCCACAGGTGTTGCCTATCTTCCACCCACCCTTGTCCTGCAAGGGAGGAGGTGAGGCAGTGAGCCAGGCATTCTGGGAAGCATAGTCATTTGATTAAAGTAGCAGTAGCATGCTGGCTGCCAAAAACCTGGAATGGATCCGGAAGGGAAGTAATTTGGGAAATAAGGTTTTAGCGCTCCCAATTCATCAGGACACTGTAGCATAAGGTTCGGAGGAAATGTCCAGTAGGGAAGAAACCCCAAAACATGCCCCCAAGTGGCGGGAACGGGAGCGAAGGGAGCGAGCCGTGACAGGAACTACCGTACTCACACTGAAGCATCTATTTTCCACTAGAGAAATGGCCCTCCAACCTGGAGAAGCAGAAAGGTCCTCTTGTCTAATGGCAACTAGCCTATTCACAATGAAGCATCTATTTCCCATTAGAGAAACAACCCTCCAACCTGGAGAAGCAGAAAGGTCCTCTCGCCCAATGGGAAATAGCCTACTCACACTGAAGCATCTATTTCACATGAGAGAAATGGCCCTCCAACCTGGAGAAGCAGAAAGGTCCTCTCGCCCAATGGGAACTAGCCTACTCACACTGAACATCTATTTCACATGAGCGAAATGGCCCTCCAACCTGTACAAGCAGAAAGGTCCTCTCGTCTAATGGGAACTAGCATATTCACACTGAAGCATCTATTTCCCATTAGAGTAATGGCCTTCCAACCTTGTGAGGCAGAAAGGTCCTCTCGTCTAGCCTACTCACAATGAAGCATCTATTTCCCATTAGAGAAACTGCCCTGCAACCTGGAAAAGCAGAAAGGCCCTCTCGTTTAATGGAACTAGCCTTCTCATACTGAAGCATCTATTTCCCATTAGAGAAACTGCCCTCCAACCTGGAGAAGCTGAAAGGTCCTCTCGTCTAATGGGAACTAGCCTACTCACACTGAAGCATCTATTTCCCATCAGAAAAACGGCCCTCCCACCGGGAGAAGCCGAAAGGTCCTGTCATCAAATGGGAACTAGCCTACTCACACTGAAACATCTATTTCCCACTAGAGAAATGGCCCTCCAACCTGGAGAAGCAGAAAGGTCCTCTCGTCTAATGGGAACTAGCCTACTCACAGTGAAGCATCTATTTCCCACTAGAGAAATGGTCCTCCAACCTGGAGAAGCAGAAAGGTCCTCTCGTCTAATGGGAACTAGCCTACTCACACTGAATCATCTATTTCACATGAGAGAAATGGCCCTCCAACCTGGAGAAGCAGAAAGGTCCTCTTGTCTAATGGCAACTAGCCTATTCACAATGAAGCATCTATTTCCCATTAGAGAAACAACCCTCCAACCTGGAGAAGCAGAAAGGTCCTCTCGCCCAATGGGAAATAGCCTACTCACACTGAAGCATCTATTTCACATGAGAGAAATGGCCCTCCAACCTGGAGAAGCAGAAAGGTCCTCTCGCCCAATGGGAACTAGCCTACTCACACTGAACATCTATTTCACATGAGCGAAATGGCCCTCCAACCTGTACAAGCAGAAAGGTCCTCTCGTCTAATGGGAACTAGCATATTCACACTGAAGCATCTATTTCCCATTAGAGTAATGGCCTTCCAACCTTGTGAGGCAGAAAGGTCCTCTCGTCTAGCCTACTCACAATGAAGCATCTATTTCCCATTAGGGAAACGGCCCTCCAACCTGAAAAAGGAGAAAGGTCCACTTGTTTAATGGGAACTAGCCTACTCACACTGAAGCATCTATTTCCCATTAGAGAAACTGCCCTCCAACCTGGAGAAGCTGAAAGGTCCTCTCGTCTAATGGGAACTAGCCTACTCACACTGAAGCATCTATTTCCCATCAGAAAAACGGCCCTCCCACCGGGAGAAGCCGAAAGGTCCTGTCATCAAATGGGAACTAGCCTACTCACACTGAAACATCTATTTCCCACTAGAGAAATGGCCCTCCAACCTGGAGAAGCAGAAAGGTCCTCTCGTCTAATGGGAACTAGCCTACTCACAGTGAAGCATCTATTTCCCACTAGAGAAATGGTCCTCCAACCTGGAGAAGCAGAAAGGTCCTCTCGTCTAATGGGAACTAGCCTACTCACACTGAATCATCTATTTCACATGAGAGAAATGGCCCTCCAACCTGGAGAAGCAGAAAGGTCCTCTTGTCCAATGGTTACTAGCCTATTCAGACTGAAGCATCTATTTCCCATTAGAGAAACGGCTCTTCAGCCTGGAGAAGTAGAAAGGTCCTCTCGTCTAATGGGAACTAGCCTAGTCACAATGAAGCATCTATTTCCCATTAGAGAAACGGTTCATCAACCTGGAGCAGCAGAAAGGTCCTCTAGCCTAATGGGAACTAGCCTACTCACACTGAAGCATCTATTTCCCACTAGAGAAATGGCCCTCCAACCTGGAGAAGCTGAAAGGTCCTCTCGTCTAATGGGAACTAGCCTACTCACACTGAAGCATCTATTTCCCATCAGAAAAACAGCCCTCCCACCGGGAGAAGCCGAAAGGTCCTGTCATCAAATGGGAACTAGCCTACTCACACTGAAACATCTATTTCCCACTAGAGAAATGGCCCTCCAACCTGGAGAAGCAGAAAGGTCCTCTTGTCTAATGGGAACTAGCCTATTCACAATGAAGCATCTATTTCCCATTAGAGAAACAACCCTCTAACCTGGAGCAGCAGAAAGGTCCTCTCGCCCAATGGGAACTAGCCTACTCACACTGAAACATCTATTTCCCACTAGAGAAATGGCCCTCCAACCTGGAGAAGCAGAAAGTTCCTCTCGTCTAATGGGAACTAGCCTATTCACAGTGGAGCATCTATTTCCCATTAGAGAAACTGTTATTTAATGGAATTACGACAGTAATGTCGATACCGTTTTCCACAATAATTAGCAAAATGTGAAAAATCTCACCTTGACAGATCGAGTAGACCGCCAGGAAACAACCAAGTGCAGCTGTGAAAGCTACCCTAGGACAGCCCTGTCCTCTCCGACCCGGAGTGGGATTAACCAGGGGAGAGAACAGGGTAGCCAGGGAAACCCTCGATGGGGAAGAAAACCCTGGTAGAATCTGGAAGTGTTGTGGATCCGGATGGTTGATGACTTCTACGAGTGGTTGTGGGCAGGAAGGCTTCGTCAGCGGAGTGAAGGAGAGGATGATTGATTTAGGGCTTTGAAGGAGAAGAGATCGGGAGACGAGAGCTCTACAAGAAATAGTACTTGGGTCAGAATCTGCATCGGGAGAGACGGAACGGAGTTCCGAGTGTATGGCACTTACAGCTATTGGGTGTTTCAACAAGGATGCAAGCAGGGTTGGCGTAATCATGACGCCGATGGATATCCGGGCTTGATGAGAAATCCCGAGAGATAGCGAGACCGGAATGGGAGCGAGAGTCTGGAGATGAGAGCTTAAGAGACAAAAAAGGTTACAGGGTTAGTCGAAAGGCAAATGGTAGAGGCAGAGATGTTGAAATCCCTAGAGGCGAACTCACGGAGCGTCTGTAGAAACAGAAGCGACGCGAGGAGTTGCCGGCTTCCGTGTTTGATAAAGGATCACGTGAGCAGGCCGGAACGTCTCGGAGAAACGTGAGGAGTCTAGACCGCTACTTTCAGAACAGAGGTCATCTTGAGAAGGATTCTCGGGAGTCGCGTAGAGAAGAGTACCACACAATCGGTTGCGAGCCCATAGTGACCACCTCCCACAATGTGTAACAGCATACCCCCTCCTCCTGGGGGGAGAACCCGGTTTACCTGGGTGAAAAAGAAATAACCGTCGAATCAACTTAGGAGCATGAACACCGGAAGCAGGTTCCCAGGACCGTTCAGCAGGCGAGTAGCCCTTCCAATCTACCAAAAACTGCAATTTACCTCTCCTGTAACGAGAGTCACAAATATCTGCCACTTCATATTCAGATCCAGTAGCAGTGAAGACCGGAGGTGGAGGAGGGTTCCCCGATCTCCGAAAACGGTCTGGAACGACCAATTTGATTTGAGATAAATGGAACACTGGATGAATCCGAGACCAGGAAGTCGGTAGGGCGAGTTTGATTGCAGCAGGCCCAACCCAGGATAAGACTTTAAAGGGTCCAAAATATCTAGGAGACAATTTAGAAGGTACAAGATGCCGGGGAAGGAATCGGGATGCCAGCCAAACAGAATCTCCCGGGATGATAGTAGGGGCTGCCCGACGATGCTTGTCTGCGTTCCTCTTAGCCCGATCTTGAGCTTCTTGAAGAGACAGTCTAGCTAGCTTCTGTCCCTCTTGAATATCCGAGAGAAGACTGTCAACACCAGGGCAACAGGAAGCAGGAATAGAAACGGTAGGTACAAAAGAAGGGTGATACCCATAAGAACAATGAAAAGGACTGGTGTGAAGAGCAGAATGTTTGGAGTTGTTGTAGGCGAACTCCGCAAATGGGAGCAATTCTACCCAATTGTCTTGGGCTGCTGAGATGAAACATCTCAAATATCCCTCCAAAGTTTGGTTTAATCTTTCCGTCTGCCCGTTAGTCTGGGGGTGGTATCCGGAACTTAAGGCTCTCTTGATTCTCAGAATGTGACATATTTTCTGCCAGAAAAGAGAGGTATATTGGGGGCCTCGATCTGATACAATGGTATCTGGGAGTCTGTGTCGAGAAAAGATTTCGGAAAGGAATATCTTTGCCATATCTGCTGCTCCAGGAAGTTTCACTAACGGGGTAAAATGTGCCAGTTTGGTAAAATAATCGATGGTGACCATGATAGTGGTCTTATTCTCAGAAGGAGGTAGGTCCGAAACAAAATCGGTGGAGATAAACTGCCAAGGTCAGTCTGGAATAGGCATTCTAGAAAGTAAGCCCAGAGGAGACATCCGAGGAGACTTAGACTGAGAGCAGATAGTGCAGTCTGCAACATAATCACAGATGTCTGCCTTTACTTCCGGCCACCAAAAATGTCGTTGAACAAGCTCCAAGGTTGAGGCGTATCCTCGGGGGCCAGCTGCTCGGGAGTCGTGACACATTTGTAGAACTTCTTGTTGTAGTGACGGAGTGGGAAGCAGAACCTGAGTTCCTCGAAAATAATAGCCCCTCTCTTCAGTGAGCTGATGAGTAGCGGCGATTTCCTCACATAGGAGTTTGTTCTGATTTGTAGCACTCAGTACTTCTTGAAGAACGTCAGGTAAGACTGCGATAAATCGTGCTGTGGGGAACATCCTTTCAGAACAGAAATTAGAAGTTGGAGAATCTTTCCGAGAAAGAGCGTCGGCCCTTAAGTTATGTTTTCCAGGAAGAAAGGTGAATTCGATCGGAAAGGGAAGAAAGAAATAGGCCCAGCGGGCTTGTCTACTGTTGGTGGTCTGGGCATTCTGGAGTACTCTGAGATTTTGGTGATCGGTTCGGACTTTGACAGGAAAAGAAGATCCCAACAGCAGATGTCTCCACTCTTCGAAAGCCCGTTTAATAGCTAAAAGTTCCTTCTCAAGAACTGAATAATTCAGTTCTGCTGCGTTGAATGTCCTGGACAGATACGCAACGGGTCTTTCTTCCCCCTGGTCAGAGAGCTGTAACAGCACAGCTCCCATAGCGTATTGAGAGGCATCAGTCTCCACTATAAACTGCTTGGTCTGATCAGGGGTGATCAAAATAGAGGCAGAAGTGAAAATTTCTTTCAGAGTTTGAAAGGCACTTTGGGCTGCTTCGTTCCAGAAGAATGTGACGTTCTTCTTTAGTAATTGTGTGATGGCAAAATGATTTCAGAAAAACAGGGGATAAATTTCCTGTAGAAATTTGCAAATCCTAGAAATCGCTGGATGTCTTTGACACAGGAGGGAATGGGCCAATCTAAGACTGCGGACACTTTCTTAGGATCCATAGATATGCCCAGGCTAGATAACACGAAACCTAGGTAAGTAACTTGCTCTTGGTGGAATACACACTTTGAGGCTTTGCAATAGAGATGGTTTGATTGGAGTCGACCGAGAACTATGTTAACATGAGTGATATGGTCTTTCGGGTTGGAGGAATAAACAAGAATATCGTCCAGGTATACGATTACAAAATGAAACAAGATGTCAGCGAACAAGTGATCCACGAATCGTTGGAACACTGCTGGTGCATTCACTAGACCAAACGGCATCACATGATATTCAAAGTGTCCGAACGGGGTGCGAAAAGCTGTTTTCCATTCGTCCCCAGGAGCTATCCTGATAAGGTGGTAGGCTCCTCTGAGGTCGAGTTTAGTGTAAACAGAAGCCCCCTGGACTGCCTCTATAATGTCAGATATTAAAGGCATGGGGTACTTATCAGGAATAGTAATCTTGTTGAGACCTCTGTAGTCAATGCAGGGGCGGAGTTCCTCAGAATCTTTTTTGGGAATAAAAAAAAGAGAAGAGCCCGCTGGGGAGATTGACTCAGAGATTAGACCATTGCGTAAATTGGCCTGGAGATAGTCTTTTAGGACTGCCTTTTCCTTTTGGGACAAAACATACATTCTGCCAAAGGGAATGGGTTGTTCAGGAAGAAGGTTAATATGACAATCGTCCCTCCTATGAGGAGGTAGAGTGGGAAATATGGGATTCTCGAAAACAGACTGAAACTTTCGATGACACAGTGGGATGATCTCTAGTTGGTTTATGGTGGGCCCGGTTGGAAGGTTTGACACTTCAGTTGGAATGTGAACACCCACTGACTCCTGGGACAAACAATGATTTACACAGAACTCCGACCCTAGGAATAAAGTACCCGCTGACCAGTTAATATAAGGGTTATGGAGTCTTAACCATGGGAGACCCAAGATAACCGGGAAGTGAGCGGCTTTAATAAGGTCAAAAACCAAAGTTTCTTTATGATTGGCGACCATACAAGTAATCGGTTCGGTCTGTTCCTTGATCGGGCCGGAGCTCAATGGACTTCCATCCACTCCTTTGATGGGAGTAATGATGGATTTGGAAACAAGTTGTATCTCGTGTTTCGTGGCCCAATCATTGTCCAGGAAATTGCCAGCGGCTCCACAGTCAATCAAGGCTGGTATGCCCGCCAACACTCGTTCTGAAAGAATCATAAATAGAGATACCACCACCATGGTTTGGCAAGTAGCTGTGTCAAGCGACATTCCCATTCGATATGGGGAAATAGGATTTGGAGCCACTACCGTTCTTCCCCTTGAGGTAGAGCTTTGAAGTTTCCCGATTTAGGATTTGGGGTACGTCGTGGAGGAACCAAGTGACAATCCTTCAAAACATGAAGTGAAGAACCACAATACATACACAGTCCACCGGTCTTTCTTCTTTCTCTTTCAGAGGCGGATAGTGGTCCCCTCACAGCTCCAATCTGCATGGGCTCTTCATTTTGGACGTGTGGTTTAGTTCCTGTCGGATAATATTCACTAAAGGGTCGGGTACCCTTGCTCTTTTTCCATTCATAGGATCGTTCCTGCAACCGGTACTCAATTTGCATGGTTAGCGTTATCATGTCTGCTAGGTTGGCTGGGCGAGGAACCTTAGAAATCTCGTCTTTCAGCTCGTCAGTTAATCCCCTACGAAAAAGAGTTAGAAGACCCTCATCCGGCCATCCTAATTCAGACGACAACTGCTTAAATTGGGTGATATACCCTAATAGGTCCTTTCCGCTCTGTTTTAAGTCAAGGAGTCTTTCCTGAGAGGATACAGTGATTTCTTTTCTCCCAAACATGGATTTTAGACTGTTAGAGAAAGCAGGATAAGAATCAAGGATTACATTGTTTGAGGTAACCAAGGGCGTGGCCCATGCCAATGCGGGACCGGATAAGTGAGAAATCACAAACCCCACCTTATCTTTGTCCGTTGGGAAGAAACAAGGTTTAAGTGTAAACTGGACCGTACAGCTATCAAGGAATTCTTTGAGCTTGTAAGGGTCGCCATCATACATTATGGGAAGTAATGTGGACGGGGGAGTATCGGAAAATGCTCTAGTAACTTGTTGCCGTAATCGTACATTGTCTTGCTTAAGTGATTGTACCTCTAAAGACATGGCCTGCATAGCGGCCATTAGTTGCTGCACTTGTTGTTCCATAATGGTCTTCGTCTGTCAATATTATGGGTGTCGCTTACTGTTATTTAATGGAATTACGACAGTAATGTCGATACCGTTTCCCACAATAATTAGCAAAATGTGAAAAATCTCACCTTGACAGATCGAGTAGACCGCCAGGAAACAACCAAGTGCAGCTGTGAAAGCTACCCTAGGACAGCCCTGTCCTCTCCGACCCGGATTGGGATTAACCAGGGGAGAGAACAGGGTAGCCAGGGAAACCCTCGATGGGGAAGAAAACCCTGGTAGAATCTGGAAGTGTTGTGGATCCGGATGGTTGATGACTTCTACGAGTGGTTGTGGGCAGGAAGGCTTCGTCAGCGGAGTGAAGGAGAGGATGATTGATTTAGGGCTTCGAAGGAGAAGAGATCGGGAGACGAGAGCTCTACAAGAAATAGTACTTGGGTCAGAATCTGCATCGGGAGAGACGGAACGGAGTTCCGAGTGTATGGCACTTACAGCTATTGGGTGTTCCAACAAGGATGCAAGCAGGGTTGGCGTAATCGTGACGCCGATGGATATCCGGGCTTGATGAGAAATCCCGAGAGATAGCGAGACCGGAATGGGAGCGAGAGTCTGGAGATGAGAGCTTAAGAGATAAAAAAGGTTAGAGGGTTAGTCGAAAGGCAAATGGTAGAGGCAGAGATGTTGAAATCCCTAGAGGCGAACTCACGGAGCGTCTGTAGAAACAGAAGCGACGCGAGGAGTTGCCGGCTTCCGTGTTTGATAAAGGATCACGTGAGCAGGCCGGAACGTCTCGGAGAAACGTGAAGAGTCTAGACTGCTACTTTCAGAACAGAGGTCATCTTGAGAAGGATTCTCGGGAGTCGCGTAGAGAAGAGTACCACACAATCGGTTGCGAGCCCATAGTGACCACCTCCCACAATGTGTAACAGAAACGGCTCTTCAACCTGGAGAAGCAGAAAGGTCCTCTTGTCTAATGGGAACTAGCCTACTCACACTGAAGCATCTAATTCCCATTAGAGTAATGGCCCTCCAACCTTGTGAGGCAGAAAGGGCTTCTCGTCTAGCCTACTCAAAATGAAGCATCTATTTCTTATCAGAGGAACTGCCCTGCAACCTGGAAAGCAGAAAGGTCCTCTTGTCTAATGGGAACTAGCCTACTCACACTGAAGAATCTATTTCCCATTAGAGAAACGGCCCTCCAACCTGGAGAAGCCGAAAGGTCCTGTCATCTAATGGGAACTAGCCTACTCACACTGAAATATCTATTTCCCACTAGAGAAATGGCCCTCCAACCTGGAGAAGCAGAAAGGTCCTCTCGCCCATTGGGAACTAGCATACTCACACTGAAGCATTTATTTCACAGGAGAGAAATGGCCCTCCAACCTGGAGAAGCAGAAAGGTCCTCTCGCCTAATGGGAACTAGCCTATTCACACTGAAGCATCTATTTCCCATTAGAGTAACAACCCTCCAACTGGGAGAAGCAGAAAGGTCCTCCCGCCCATTGGGAACTAGCATACTCACACTGAAGCATCTATTTCACATGAGAGAAATGGCCCTCCAACCTGGAGAAGCAGAAAGGTCCTCTCATCTAATGGGAACTAGCCTACTCACACTGAGGCATCTAATTCCCATGAGAGTAATGGCCCTCCAACCTTGTGAGGCAGAAAGGTCCTCTCATCTAGACTACTCGCAATGAAGCATCTATTTCTGCCCTGCAACCTGGAAAAGCAGAAAGGTCCTCTCGTTTAATGGGAACTAACCTTCTCATACTGAAGCATCTATTTCCCATTAGAGAAACGGCCCTCCAACCAGGAGAAGCAGAAAGGTCCTCTTGTCGAATGGGAACTAGCCTACTCACACTGAAGCATCTATTTCCCATTAGAGAAATGGTCCTCCAACCTGGAGAAGCCGAAAGGTACTCTCGTCTAATGGGAAGTAGCCTACTCACACTGAAGATCTATTTCCCACTAGAGAAACTGCCCTCCAACTTGGAGAAGCAGAAAGGTCCTCTTGTCTACTGTGAACTAGCCTCGTCACACTGAAGCGTCTATTTCCCACTAGAGAAACGGCACACAACCTGAGTAGCAGAAAGGTCCTCTTGTCTAATGGGAACTAGCCTTCTCACACTGAAGCATCTATTTCCCATTAGAAAAACAGCCCTCCAACCTGGAGAGTCAGAAAGGTGCTCTCGTCTAATGGGAACTAGCCTAATCAGAAGAGCATCTATTTCCCATTAGAGAAACGGCCATTCAACCTGGAGAGGCAGAAAGGTTCTCTTGTTTAATCTGAACTAACCTACTCACAAGAGCATCTATTTCCCATTAGAGAAACGGCCATCCAACCTGGAAAAGCAGAAAGGTCCTCTCGTCTAATGGGAACTAGCCTATTCACAATGAAGCATCGATTTCCCATTAGAGAAACGGTTCTCCAACGTGGAACAGCAGAAAGGTCCTCTAGCCTAATGGGAACTAGTCTATTCACAGTGAAGCATCTATTTCCCACTAGAGAAATCGCCCTCCAACCTGGAGAAGCAGAAAGGTCCTCTCATCTAATGGGAACTAGCGTATTCACAATGAAACATGTTTTTCCCATTAGAGAAACAGCCCTCCAACCCGGAGAGGGAGAAAGGTCCTGTCATCTAATGGGAACTAGCCTACTCACACTGAAGCATCTATTTCCCACTAGAGAAACGGCTCTCCACCCTGGAGAAGCAGAAAGGTCCTCATGTCTAATGGGAACTAGCCTATTCACAATGAAGCATCTATTTCCCAATAGAGAAACAACCCTCCAACCTGGAGAAGCAGAAAGATCCTCTCGTCCAAAGGGAACTAGCCTACTCACACTGACGCATCTATTTCACATTAGAGAAACGGCCCTCCAACCTGGAGAAGCAGAAAGGTCCTCTC
Organism: Ambystoma mexicanum; assembly: GCF_040938575.1. Taxonomy (NCBI): domain Eukaryota; kingdom Metazoa; phylum Chordata; class Amphibia; order Caudata; family Ambystomatidae; genus Ambystoma; species Ambystoma mexicanum. The sequence continues at coordinate 1,055,331,500 of NC_090929.1, read as the reverse complement.
GTCTAATAGGAACTAGCCTATTCACACTGAAGCATCTATTTCCCATTAGAGAAACGGCTCTTCAACCTGGAGAAGCAGAAAGGTCCTCTCGCCTAATGGGAACTAGCCTACTCACACTGAAGCATCTATTTCCCATTATAGTAATGGCCCTCCAACCTTGTGAGGCAGAAAGGTCCTCTCGTCTAATGGGAACTAGCCTACTCACAATGAATTATCTATTTCCCAATAGAGAAACTGCCCTGCAACCTGGAAAAGCAGAAAGGTCCTCTCGTCTAATGGAAATAGCCTTCTCAAACTGAAGCATCTATTTCCCATTAGAGAAACGGTCCTCCGAGCTGGAGAAGCAGAAAGGTCCTCTCGTCTAATGGGAACTAGCCTATTCACACTGACGCATCTATTTCCCATTAGAGAAACGGCCCTCCAACCTGGAGAAACTGAACGGTCCTCTCGTCTAATGGGAACTAGCCTGCTCACAATGAAGCATCAATTTCCCATAAGAGAAATGGCCCTCCAACCTGGAGAAGCCGAAAGGTCCTCTTGTCTAATGGGAACTAGCCTACTCACACTGAAGCATCTATTTCCCACTAGAGAAATGGCCCTCTAACCTGGAGAAGCCAAAAAGGTCCTCTTGTCTAATCGGAACTGGCCTATTCACACTGAAGCATCTATTTACCATTACAGAACCAACCCTCCAACCTGGAGAAGCATAAAGTACCTCTCGTCTAATGGGAACTAGCCTACTCACAATGAAGCATCTATTTCCCATTAGAGAAACGGCCCTCCAACCTGGATAAGCAGAAAGGTCCTCTCATCTAATGGGAACTACCCTATTCACACTGAACAATCTATTTCCCATTAGAGAAACAGCTCTTCAACCTGGAGAAGCAGAAAGGTCCTCTTGTCTAATGGGAAGTAGCCTACTCACACTTAAGCATCTAATTCCCATTAGAGAAACGGCCATCCAACCTGGAAAAGCAGAAAGGTCCTCTCGTCTAATGGGAACTAGCCTATTCACAATGAAGCATCGATTTCCCATTAGAGAAACGGTTCTCCAACGTGGAACAGCAGAAAGGTCCTCTAGCCTAATGGGAACTAGTCTATTTCCCACTAGAGAAATGGCCCTCCAACCTGGAGAAGCAGAAAGGTCCTCTCATCTAATGGGAACTAGCGTATTCACAATGAAACATTTTTTTCCCATTAGAGAAACAGCCCTCCAACCCGGAGAGGGAGAAAGGTCCTGTCATCTAATGGGAACTAGCCTACTCACACTGAAGCATCTATTTCCCACTAGAGAAACGGCTCCCCAACCTGGAGAAGCAGAAAGGTCCTCATGTCTAATGGAAACTAGCCTATTCACAATGAAGGATCTATTTCCCAATAGAGAAACAACCCTCCAACCTGGAGAAGCAGAAAGATCCTCTCGTCCAAAGGGAACTAGCCTACTCACACTGAAACATCTATTTCACATTAGAGAAACGGCCCTCCAACCTGGAGAAGCAGAAAGGTCCTCTCGCCTAATGGGAACTAGCTTACTCACACTGAAGCATCTATTTCCCATTATAGTAATGGCCCTCCAACCTTGTGAGGCAGAAAGGTCCTCTTGTCTAATGGGAACTAGCCTACTCACAATGAATCATCTATTTCCCATTAGAGAAACTGCCCTGCAACCTGGAAAAGCAGAAAGTTCCTCTCGTCTAATGGAAATAGCCTTCTCAAACTGAAGCATCTATTTCCCATTAGAGAAACGGTCCTCCGAGCTGGAGAAGCAGAAAGGTCCTCTCGTCTAATGGGAACTAGCCTATTCACACTGACGCATCTATTTCCCATTAGAGAAACGGCCCTCCAACCTGGAGAAACTGAACGGTCCTCTAGTCTAATGGGAACTAGCCTGCTCACAATGAAGCATCAATTTCCCATAAGAGAAATGGCCCTCCAACCTGGAGAAGCCGAAAGGTCCTCTTGTCTAATGGGAACTAGCCTACTCACACTGAAGCATCTATTTCCCACTAGAGAAATGGCCCTGTAACCTGGAGAAGCCAAAAAGGTCCTCTCGTCTAATCGGAACTGGCCTATTCACACTGAAGCATCTATTTACCATTAGAGAAACAACCCTCCAACCTGGAGAAGCATAAAGTACCTCTCGTCTAATGGGAACTAGCCTACTCACAATGAAGCATCTATTTCCCATTAGAGAAACGGCCCTCCAACCTGGATAAGCAGAAAGGTCCTCTCATCTAATGGGAACTACCCTATTCACACTGAACCATCTATTTCCCATTAGAGAAACAGCTCTTCAACCTGGAGAAGCAGAAAGGTCCTCTTGTCTAATGGGAAGTAGCCTACTCACACTTAAGCATCTAATTCCCATTAGAGAAACGGCCATCCAACCTGGAAAAGCAGAAAGGTCCTCTTGTCTAATGGGAACTAGCCTATTCACAATGAAGCATCGATTTCCCATTAGAGAAACGGTTCTCCAACGTGGAACAGCAGAAAGGTCCTCTAGCCTAATGGGAACTAGTCTATTCACAGTGAAGCATCTATTTCCCACTAGAGAAATGGCCCTCCAACCTGGAGAAGCAGAAAGGTCCTCTCATCTAATGGGAACTAGCGTATTCACAATGAAACATTTTTTTCCCATTAGAGAAACAGCCCTCCAACCCGGAGAGGGAGAAAGATCCTCTCGTCCAAGGGGAACTAGCCTACTCACACTGAAGCATCTATTTCACATTAGAGAAACGGCCCTCCAACCTGGAGAAGCAGAAAGGTCCTCTCGTCTAATAGGAACTAGCCTATTCACACTGAAGCATCTATTTCCCATTACAGAAACGGCTCTTCAACCTGGAGAAGCAGAAAGGTCCTCTCGCCTAATGGGAACTAGCCTACTCACACTGAAGCATCTATTTCCCATTATAGTAATGGCCTTCCAACCTTGTGAGGCAGAAAGGTCCTCTTGTCTAATGGGAACTAGCCTACTCACAATGAATCATCTATTTCCCATTAGAGAAACTGCCCTGCAACCTGGAAAAGCAGGAAGGTCCTCTCGTCTAATGGAAATAGCCTTCTCAAACTGAAGCATCTATTTCCGATTAGAGAAACGGTCCTCCGAGCTGGAGAAGCAGAAAGGTCCTCTCGTCTAATGGGAACTAGCCTATTCACACTGACGCATCTATTTCCCATTAGAGAAACGGCCCTCCAACCTGGAGAAACTGAACGGTCCTCTCGTCTAATGGGAACTAGCCTGCTCACAATGAAGCATCAATTTCCCATAAGAGAAATGGCCCTCCAACCTGGAGAAGCCGAAAGGTCCTCTTGTCTAATGGGAACTAGCCTACTCACACTGAAGCATCTATTTCCCACTAGAGAAACGGCCCTCTAACCTGGAGAAGCCAAAAAGGTCCTCTCGTCTAATCGGAACTGGCCTATTCACACTGAAGCATCTATTTACCATTAGAGAAACAACCCTCCAACCTGGAGAAGCATAAAGTACCTCTCGTCTAATGGGAACTAGCCTACTCACAATGAAGCATCTATTTCCCATTAGAGAAACGGCCCTCCAACCTGGATAAGCAGAAAGGTCCTCTCATCTAATGGGAACTACCCTATTCACACTGAACCATCTATTTCCCATTAGAGAAACAGCTCTTCAACCTGGAGAAGCAGAAAGGTCCTCTTGTCTAATGGGAAGTAGCCTACTCACACTTAAGCATCTAATTCCCATTAGAGTAACGGCCCTCCAAACTGGAGAGGCAGAAAGGTCCTCTCGTCTAATTGGAACTAGCCTATTCACACTGAAGCATCTATTTCCCATTAGAGAAATGGCCCTCCATGTTACGCCTCGGCAGGCCCGGAGGAAGATCATTGCCCTCCGTAAGGGTATGCGTCATATTGCAAACCCATTCTACGCCCACTGGCAACTGCCCTGGAAAATAGTGGCTTCGGCTCACTCCGCAGCACTCTGTGGCAAGTTGGACTACGATTCCCAGCCTTCCGCCTCCCGCTGTCAGATGAGAGGCGATGATGCGTGAACCTCGGTTTCGGTAAAGTTCCGCCTTCTCTTTCCCGATTTAAACCTCGGAACCGGGCGAAACGCTGCTTCTGATTAAAGTTGTTTCCCGGTATTTAGAAGTTCCGTCTTTGATCCTACTTTACTTACCTGTGTACCAGACCTGTTTTTTCCTTCACGGACTGCTTTTGCCTGCCGCTTCTTGAAAACTACCTACCCGTGTACCAGACCTGTTTTCTCCTTCACGGACTGCTTTTGCCTGCCGCTTCTTGGAAACTACTTACCCGTGTACCAGACCTGTTTCCTCCTTCACAGACTGCTTTTGCCTGACGCTTTTTGGAAACTTGTGATCACGGCATCGGTAAGACTTTTCTTTTTCACCACTTGCTAACAAGCATATCTCCTGTACTCATTGTACCTTGCCTCTGAACTATATCACCTGCAATACTCCAACTCAATTGTGTCCCTTATTGTTGCTGTTACCAACCTCTCCACAATCAGACTTTACCATCCTCTCCACAATCAGACTTCCATTGGACATACTTCAGTAGTGCACAGGGACGCCTTGCGGATAGTGCACCCACCCAACTCTAGTGCGGCCCTCGTTCCGCCCGGGTTCAGTTCCCTAACTAACCTACCCGTTTGTTATTTTGCACTTCCGTTTTATGAACTCTTTGGGACAACACAGGCTCAACAGTACATCAGTGGTAAGGGTTTTCTATTATATGATTCCATATTCCTTAGCTAATAGACCACTATAGTCAGGATAGGTTACATTCTCCTCTCGTACTTGTAGGTGGGTCCGGTTGCCTTGAAACAAGGGGAGGGCATAGCTCAGGTACTACTAGAAAGAAGTATTGAGGGAAAGGGATCTTTCTTAAATTTGGAATTACTCACCTCTTGTTTTTCCTTTACAGCTGGGTTCTTGGCGGCGTGTCCTCCCCGCCCTTTTGAGCGATCAGTCCCTCTGCCTGGTCCTACCCAGCAGAGGGTCATATCGTTAAAAAGGTCTTGTGCCCTCACAGAGAGGAAGCTAGGTTGGAGGCCCCGACCTAGCTCTTCAATCAATAGTTCAGTCCTGTGTCTTCCGGCCACCGATTTGGTATACTTCCCGTCCGGTGAGTAACAAAATCAGAAGCCATGGAAGAAGCAGATCCGTTGGCCACTCTAGTTCATTTGGTATCCGAACTACGGGCAGACATGACTGCCGCACATGATGCCTTACACCAGCGGATTGATAACATGAGGCCCTTTCCTGCACCCCAGACTCTTGGGATTGATCCGTCCGGTGCTACTGCCTCAGGTTCTGGAGCCCATTCAGCTTCCGCCTCTGGGTTCACCTCGGGCCCTGTTCTGATGGCCACCCAATTCCCATTGGCCCTTCCGGAACGTTTTTCTGGTGACCCAAAGCAGTACCGGACATTTATCAACCAATGCAAATTGCATTTTCTTTGTCGCCCTTCTGCCTTTCCCAATCCCACCACGAAGGCGGCCTTTGTCTTTTCACACCTTGGAGGGACGGCGGCAGCCTGGGCTTATCCCTTGCTTGAATCCAATAGCTGTGTTTTGTATGACTGTGACGCTCTTATCACAGCCATGAATAGGGTGTTTGATACCCGGTAGGAGTCACAGGCCACAGATCTAGAATTCTTAAATTTACGTCAGGGTACGTCTTCCTTGTTTACATACCTCACTAGGTTCAATCAGTTGGCAGCCGAGACGGATTGGCCAGAAGAGAAGAAATCTGCGGTATTCTACAAAGGATTGTCAGAGGAGTTAAAAGACATCCTTGCTACTGTGCCAGTGATTCCTACCACATTCGGGGAGTTTCTTGATTTGGTGTTATAAATAGACGCTAGATGATCTGAAAGAAAGGGAGAACGGAAAAATGTGACTCCAGTACCCCTTTCCCTTGATTCCGTTAATCCTCCTTCCTCTGCTTCTTCTGAACCTATGCAGATAGGGGCAGTGCGTGGTCCATTGTCTCCTGCACAACGTGAACACCGTCGATCCAACAATTTATGTATGTACTGTGGTTCGTCTGAGCACCAACTCAAGGATTGTCCAAAAAGACCCGTTAAGAAGACGGGAAACGCCAGAACCCGGCGGTAGCAGGAGTCCCTACGCTGGGGGTATTATCTTTGGACTCGAATGTGGCAATTACCATACCTGTTAGTCTGCCAGTGGTATTTACCACTACAACTGACTGCTCTTTCTCTTCTCAGGCTATAATTGATTCCGGTGCTACTGGGAATTATATGGATTATGACTATGCCATGAGCAATAACGTTCCTGTGGTTTCTAAACCACAACCTGAAGCCGTACATGCGGTAGACGGCTCTTCTCTAGTCTCGGGTCTGATTACTCAAAGCACGTCTCTCGTCCGTATGCAGACAGGCGATGGACATACTGAAACACTCACATTTGACCTAATTAAGGCCCCTCAGCTTTGTGTAATTTTGGGCATTCCGTGGTTACAACACCACAATCCTGACATCGACTGGGCCAGGAAGGTGGTACAATTTCCTTCCTCTATCTGTAACGAAAGGTGTTTTCAGACTAGTAGCATTTCCGGTACTTCCTGTCAAGCCCTGGTGGCCTCCATGGCCTTGATAGGTGCCATTACCAATGCCATTGAACCTCGCATCCCTGTGGAATACGCTTCTTTTCGGGATGTCTTCGATAAAGGTGGAGCAGATCAGTTGCCCCCACACAGGCTATATGATTGTCCTATCGACCTGGTACCGGGGGCTAAAATACCTGCTGGCAGGGTTTATTCGCTCACACTGCCAGAAGACAAAGTGCTAAAAGAGTACATTGACAAGGCATTGGCTACAGGGTTCATCAGACCATTGAGATCACCGGCAGCGTCTCCTCTGTTTTTTGTTCCTAAAAAAGAAGGCGACCTTCGCCCTTGCATTGATTACAGGGCATTAAACGCAATCACAGTTAAGAACCAGTACCCTCTTCCCCTGATCTCTGTACTCTTGGATCAGCTAGGTTCTTCTATAATCTTTACCAAACTTGACCTGCAGGGTGCTTACAACCTAGTTCGCATAAGAGAGGGGGACGAGTGGAAAACCGCCTTCAAGACCCGGTACGGGTTATTTGAATACCTGGTGATGCCCTTCGGGTTGTGTAACGCCCCGGCCACCTTTCAGGCCTTCATGAACGATGTCTTTCATGATTGTCTGGACCGGTTTGTTGTGGTCTACCTAGACGATATACTGATTTACTCCTCATCCAAGAGTGAACACACCGAACATGTGAGATTCGTCTTACAAAGGCTGAGAGAGAACCATCTCTTCGTGAAAGCTGAGAAGTGTATCTTCAATTCATCAGAGGTTGAGTTTCTAGGTTATGACCTTACCAATCGGGGTATCCGGATGAGCCAGTCCAAGGTTAAGGCCGTTCTGGAATGGCCTGTTCCTACTACAACCAAAGCCCTACAGTCATTCCTGGGGTTCTCGAACTTTTACAGGCGCTTTATCTTTTCGTTTTCTACCATCTCGGCTCCTTTGACGTCTTTAACTAGCTCAAAACAGCCATACCGATGGACACCAGAAGCACAATCCGCCTTTGAGGCCTTAAAAGCGGCTTTTTCTTCAGCCCCAGTGCTGCAACATCCCGATCCGCTCCTACCCTTTTTTGTGGAAGCCGATGCTTCTGGGATGGCCATCGGGGCTATACTGTCGCAACCCTCTCAGGATTCGGGTGAGATTCATCCGGTTGCGTTCTTTTCGAGGAAACTGACACCATACGAACGCAACTATCCTATCACGGAAAGAGAATTGCTGGCAGTCAATGACGCTTTCTCTGAATGGCGTCATCACCTATTGGGGGCCCGTCATCCGGTTACTGTCTTCTCTGACCATCAGAGTCTATTGGCATTCAAATCAATGAAGTGTCTCACTGCCCGGCAGGCCCGCTGGCACCTTTTCTTTTCTCAGTTCAATTTCACCATCACGTATAGCCCAGCCCGTCTCAACGTTTGTGCAGACGCTTTGTCTTGCCTGCCCTCTCACTCAGAGCAAGGCAAACCCAATTGCCCTCTTCTGCTGCCTTCTAGGGTAGTATGTGCATGTACTCCACGCCCTTTTCTCCGTTCTTTAATCTTGGACTGGGTGAATACACATAAAGAGGAATCTGTAGCCCTAAATCTTGACGTGGTACAAGGACTTCCCTATATTCAGGGCCGCCTGTTTGTGCCCCCGGGGAAAGCTCGTCTCCAGGCCCTGGCTTTGTCCCATGACTCCTTGATAGCGGCTCATCCAGGCCAAAAGAAGACTCTGGACTTGCTCCGTCGTTGGGCCTGGTGGCCGTCTATGTCTCGAGACGTGGTTACCTATTTGGCCTCCTGTTCTGTGTGCGCTCAATGTAAGGTCTCCCGGTCTAAACCTGTGGGTTTGTTGCAGTCACTGCCGGTTCCTCACAAGCCATGGTACATGGTCTCTATGGATTTCATTGTGGACCTGCCACCGGTGGACGGTTTTGATACCATCTGGGTGGTAATTGATTATTTCACAAAGATGGCGCTCTTCATTCCTTGTGTGGGTTTGCTCTTCGCTCTGACTTTGGCCTCATTGTTCCTTAAGAACGTATTTCGTTTCTTTGGTCTGCCTTCTATTGTGGTTTTGGATCGCGGACCGCAGTTTACGTCACGTTTCTGGAGGGCTCTGACGGCATCTCTGGGCATTGATGACAGGTTCCGCTCTGCCTTCCATCCACAAACAGATGGGCAAACTGAACGGCTCTACGCTACTCTCGAGCAATACCTGCGCTGCCTCACACTTTGTTTCCAGTCCTCTTGGTTGGCGTTGCTACCACTTGCTGAATTCGCTTATAACAATTCTCTGCACCGCTTCTGGTGTATCTCCCTTTTTTGCACTTTACGGACACCATCCGCGGTCCTTGCCCCTGGATCCTGACGTTCCCATTGACAATCCAGCGGTTCATGCGTGTTCTCGGGACCTCAAGTCCATTCATGGGGTCGTTCGTCAACACCTGCTGCATGCTCAGGCAAAGGCTAAGAAATTTGCTGACATGCATCGGACACCTGCACCCAACTACCGTGTCGGTATGAAGGTTTGGCTGTCATCACGCAACCTGAGAATGCCTGGTAAACGAATGCTCTTACCCAAGTTTGTGGTTCCCTTTCCTGTCTGTAAGGTCTTAAATCCAGTTGCTGTGCGTCTTTCATTACCCTCGTCCTGGAAACAGCACCCAGTGTTTCATGTCAGCTTCGCTGAAGCCTTGTCCGGCCAACATGCGGTTGCCGGTCCGCCCACCCCCGGTGCAGGTGGATGGCAATGATGAGTTCGAGGTGGCTGATATCCTGGATTTCCGACTTCGGAGGGGTCATCCTTTTTACCTGGTTGACTGGAAGGGTTTTCGCCCTGCGGATAGGTCTTGGGAGCCTTTATCTAATATTCATGCTCCGGCCCTGCTTCGCCGCTTTCATGCTCATAGGGGGGTGGTGCCGCCTTTGGGGGTGGATGCTGTTACGCCTCGGCAGGCCCGGAGGAAGATCATTGCCCTCCGTAAGGGTATGCGTCATATTGCAAACCCATTCTACGCCCACTGGCAACTGCCCTGGAAAAAAGTGGCTTCGGCTCACTCCGCAGCACTCTGCGGCAAGTTGGACTACAATTCCCAGCCTTCCGCCTCCCGCTGTCAGATGAGAGGCGATGATGCGTGAACCTCGGTTTCGTCCAGTTCCGCCTTCTCCTTCACGATTTAAACCTCGGAACCAGGCGAAACGCTGCTTCTGATTAAAGTTGCTTCCCGGTATTTAGAAGTTCCGTCTTCGATCCTACTTTACTTACCTGTGTACCAGACCTGTTTTTTCCTTCACGGACTGCTTTTGCCTGCCGCTTCTTGAAAACTACCTACCCGTGTACCAGACCTGTTTTCTCCTTCACGGACTGCTTTTGCCTGCCGCTTCTTGGAAACTACTTACCCGTGTACCAGACCTGTTTCCTCCTTCACTGACTGCTTTTGCCTGCCGCTTTTTGGAAACTTGTGATCACGGCATCGGTAAGACTCTTCTTTTTCACCACTTGCTAACAAGCATATCTCCTGTACTCATTGTACCTTGCCACTGAACTATATCACCTGCAATACTCCAACTCAATTGTGTCCCTTATTGTTGCTGTTACCATCCTCTCCACAATCAGACTTTACCATCCTCTCCACAATCAGACTTCCATTGGACATACTTCAGTAGTGCACAGGGACGCCTTGCGGATAGTGCACCTACCCGACTCTAGTGCGGCCCTCGTTCCGCCCAGGTTCAGTTCCCTAACTAACCTACCCGTTTGTTATTTTGCACTTCCGTTTTATGAACTCTTTGGGACAACACAGACTCAACAGCACATCAGTGGTAAGGGTTTTCTATTATATGATTCCATATTCCTTAGCTAATCGACCACTATAGTCAGGATAGGTTACATTCTCCTCTCTTACTTGTAGGTGGTTCCGGTTGCCTTGTAACAGGGGAGGGCATAGCTCAGGTACTACTAGAAAGAAGTATCGAGGGAAAGGGATCTTTCTTAAATTTCCAATTACTCACCTCTTGTTTTTCCTTTACAGCTGGGTTCTTGGCGGCGTGTCCTCCCCGCCCTTTTGAGCGATCAGTCCCTCTGCCTGGTCCTACCCAGCAGAGGGTCATATCGTTAAAAAGGTCCTGTGCCCTCACAGAGAGGAGGCTAGGTTGGATGCCCCGACCTAGCTCTTCAATCAATAGTTCAGTCCTGTGTCTTCCGGCCACCGATTTGGTATACTTCCCGTCCGGTGAGTAACACTCCAACCTGGAGAAACAGAACGGTCCTCTCGTCTAATGGGAATTAGCCTGCTCACAATGAAGCATCAATTTCCCATAAGAGAAATGGCCCTCCAACCTGTAGAAGCCGAAAGGTCCTCTTGTCTCATGGGAACTAGCCTACTCACACTGAAGCATCTATTTCCCACTAGAGAAACGGCCCTCTAACCTGGAGAAGCCAAAAAGGTCCTCTCGTCTAATCGGAACTGGCCTATTCACACTGAAGCATCTATTTCCCATTAGAGAAACAACCCTCCAACCTAGAGAAGCATAAAGTACCTCTTGTCTAATGGGAACTAGCCTACTCACAATGAAGCATCTATTTCCCATTAGAGAAACGGCCCTCCAACGTGGATAAGCAGAAAGGTCCTCTCGTCTAATGTGAACTACCCTATTCACACTGAAGCATCTATTTCCCATTAGAGAAACAGCTCTTCAACCTGGAGAAGCAGAAAGGCCCTCTTGTCTAATGGGAAGTAGCCTACTCACAGTTAAGCATCTAATTCCCATTAGAGTAATGGCCCTCCAAACTGGAGAGGCAGAAAGGTCCTCTCGTCTAATGGGAACTAGCCTATTTACACTGACGCATCTATTTCCCATTAGAGAAACGGCCCTCCATCCTGGAGAGACAGAAAGGTCCTCTTGTCTAATGAAAACTAGCCTACTCCCACTGAAGCATCTTTTTCCCATTAGAGAAACAGCCCTTCAACCCTGAGAGGCAGCAAGGTCCTCTTGTCTAATGGGAACTAGCCTGCTCACACTGAAGCATCTATTTCCCATTAGAGAAACGGCCCTCCAACCTTGATAAGCAGAAAGGTCCTCTTGTGTTATGGTAACTAGCCTATTCACAATGAAGCATCTTTTTCCCATTAGAGAAACGGCCCTCCATCCTGGAGAGGCAGAAAGGTCCTCTTGTCTAATGAGAACTAGCCTACTCACACTGAAGAATCTTTTTCCCATTAGAGAAACGACACTACAACCTGGAGAGGCAGCAAGGTCTTCTCATCTAATAGGAACTAGTCTACTCACAATGAAGCATCTATTTCCCATTAGAGAAACAGCCCTTCAACCTGGTAAAGCAGAAAGGTTCTCTCCTATAATGGGAACAAGCCTATTCACAATGAAGCATCTATTTCCAATTAGAGAAACGGCCCTCCAACCTGGAGAGGCAGAAAGGTCCTCTCGTCTAATGGGAATTAGCCTACTCACAATAAAACATCTATTTCCTATTAGAGAACAGCCCTCCAACCTGGAAAAGCAGAAAGGTCCTCTTGTCTAATGGAAACTAGCCTATTCACACTGAAGCATCTATTTCCCATTAGAGAATCGGCATGGGAACTGGCCTACTCACACTGAAGCATCTATATCCCATTAGAGAAACGGCCCTCCAACCTGGAGAAGCACAAAGGTCCTCTCATCTAATGCAAACCCGCCTATTCACAATTAATCATCTTTTTCCCATTAGAGAAACGGCACTCCAATGTGGAGAGGCAGAAAGGTCCTCTCGTCTAATGGGAACTAGCCTACTCACACTGAAGCATCTATTTCCCATTAGAGAAACGGCCCTCCAACCTGGAGAAGCACAAAGGTCCTCTCATCTAATGCAAACCCGCCTATTCACAATTAATCATCTTTTTCCCATTAAAGATACGGCCCTCCAACCTGGAGAGGCAGAAAGGTCCTCTTGTCTAATGGGAACTAGCCCATTCACACTGAAGCATCTATTTCCCATTACAGCAACGGCCTCCAGCCTGGAGAAGCAGAACGGTCCTCTTGTCTAATGGGAACTAGCCTACTCACAATGAAGCATCTATTTCCCACTAGAGAAACAGCCCTCTAACCTGGTAAAGCAGAAAGGTTCTTGGGTCTAATGGGAACTAGCCTATTCACACTGAAGCAACTATTTCCCATTAGAGAAACAGCTCTTCAACCTGGAGAAGCAGAAAGGTCCTCTTGTCTAATGGGAAGTAGCCTACTCACACTTAAGCATCTAATTCCCATTCGAGTAATGGCCCTCCAAACTGGAGAGGCAGAAAGTTCCTCTCGTCTAGTGGGAACTAGCCTATTTACACTGACACATCTATTTCCCATTAGAGAAACGGCCCTCCATCCTGGAGAGACTGAAAGGTCCTCTTGTCTAATGAAAACTAGCCTACTCACACTGAAGCATATTTTTCCCATTAGAGAAATGGCACTCCAACCCTGAGAGGCAGCAAGGTCCTCTTGTCTAATGGGAACTAGCCTACTCACACTGAAGCATCTATTTCCCATTAGAGAAACGGCCCTCCAACTTTGATAAGCAGAAAGGTCCTCTTGTGTTATGGTAACTACCCTATTCACAATTAAGCATCTTTTTCCCATTAGAGAAATGGCCCTCCATCCTGGAGAGGCAGAAAGGTCCTCTTGTCTAATGAGAACTAGCCTACTCACACTGAAGAATCTTTTTTCCCATTAGAGAAACGACACTACAACCTGGAGAGGCAGCAAGGTCCTCTCATCTAATGGGAACTAGTCTACTCACAATGAAGCATCTATTTCCCATTAGAGAAACAGCCCTCCAATGTGGAGAGTCAGAAAGGTCCTCTCGTCTAATGTGAACTAGTCTACTCACAATGAAGCATCTGTTTCCCATTAGAGAAACAGCCCTCCAACCTGGTAAAGCAGAAAGGTTCTCTCCTATAATGGGAACTAGCCTATTCACAATGAAGCATCTATTTCCAATTAGAGAAACGGCCCTCCAACCTGGAGAGGCAGAAAGGTCCTCTCGTCTAATGGGAACTAGCCTACTCACACTGAAGCATCTATTTCCCATTAGAGAAACAGCTCTTCAACCTGGAGAAGCAGAAAGGTCCTCTTGTCTAATGGGAAGTAGCCTACTCACAGTTAAGCATCTAATTCCCATTAGAGTAATGGCCCTCCAAACTGGAGAGGCAGAAAGGTCCTCTCGTCTAGTGGGAACTAGCCTATTTACACTGACGCATCTATTTCCCATTAGAGAAACGGCCCTCCATCCTGGAGAGACAGAAAGGTCCTCTTGTCTAATGAAAACTAGCCTACTCCCACTGAAGCATCTTTTTCCCATTAGAGAAACAGCCCTTCAACCCTGAGAGGCAGCAAGGTCCTCTTGTCTAATGGGAACTAGCCTGCTCACACTGAAGCATCTATTTCCCATTAGAGAAACGGCCCTCCAACCTTGATAAGCAGAAACGTCCTCTTGTGTTATGGTAACTAGCCTATTCACAATGAAGCATCTTTTTCCCATTAGAGAAACGGCCCTCCAACGTGGAGAGGCAGAAAGGTCCTCTCGTGTAATGGGAACTAGCCTACTCACACTGAAGCATCTATTTCCCATTAGAGAAACAGCCCTCCAACCTGGAGAAGCACAAAGGTCCTCTCATCTAATGCAAACTAGCCTATTCACAATTAATCATCTTTTTCCCATTAGAGAAACGGCCCTCCAACCTGGAGAAGCAGAAAGGTCCTCTTGTCTAATGGGAACTAGCCTATTCACAATGAGGCATCTATTTCCCATTAGAGAAACAACCCTCCAACCGGGAGAAGCAGAAAGGTCCTCTCGCCCATTGGGAACTAGCATACTCACACTGAAGCATTTATTTCACAGGAGAGAAACGGTTCTCCAACGTGGAACAGCAGAAAGGTCCTCTAGCCTAACTAGTCTATTCACAGTGAAGCATCTATTTCCCACTAGAGAAATGGCCCTCCAACCTGGAGAAGCAGAAAGGTCCTCTCGCCTAATGGGAACTAGCCTATTCACACTGAAGCATCTATTTCCCATGAGAGTAATGGCCCTCCAACCTTGTGAGGCAGAAAGGTCCTCTCATCTAGACTACTCGCAATTAAGCATCTATTTCCCATTAGAGAAACTGCCCTGCAACCTGGAAAAGCAGAAAGGTCCTCTTGTTTAATGGGAACTAACCTTCTCATACTGAAGCATCTATTTCCCATTAGAGAAACGGCCCTCCAACCAAGAGAAGCAGAAAGGTCCTCTTGTCGAATGGGAACTAGCCTACTCACAATTAAACATCTATTTCCTATTAGAGAAACGGTCCTCCAACCTGGAAAAGCAGAAAGGTCCACTTGTCTAATGGGAACTAGCCTACTCACACTGAAGCATCTATTTCCCATTAGAGAAATGGCCCTCCAACCTGGAGAAGCCGAAAGGTCCTCTCGTCTAATGGGAACTAGCCTACTCACACTGAAGATCTATTTCCCACTAGAGAAACTGCCCTCCAACTTGGAGAAGCAGAAAGATCCTCTTGTCTACTGCGAACTAGCCTCGTCACACTGAAGAGTCTATTTCCCACTAGAGAAACGGCACACAACCTGAGTAGCAGAAAGGTCCTCTTGTCTAATGGGAAATAGCCTTCTCACACTGAACTATCTATTTCCCATTAGAGAAACAGCCCTCCAACCTGGAGAGTCAGAAAGGTCCTCTCGTCTAATGGGAACTAGCCTAATCAGAAGAGCATCTATTTCCCATTAGAGAAACGGCCATTCAACCTGGAGAGGCAGAAAGCTCCTCTTGTTTATATGTGAACTAGCCTACTCACAAGAGCATCTATTTCCCATTAGAGAAACGGCCATCCAACCTGGAAAAGCAGAAAGGTCCTCTCGTCTAATGGGAACTAGCCTATTCACAATGAAGCATCAACTTCCCATTAGTGAAACGGTTCTCCAACGTGGAACAGCAGAAAGGTCCTCTAGCCTAACTAGTCTATTCACAGTGAAGCATCTATTTCCCACTAGAGAAATGGCCCTCCAACCTGGAGAAGCAGAAAGGTCCTCTCTTCTAATGGGAACTAGCGTATTCACAATGATGCATTTTTTTCCCATTAGAGAAACAGCCCTCCAACCCGGAGAGGGAGAAAGGTCCTGTCATCTAATGGGAACTAGCCTACTCACACTGAAGCATATATTTCCCACTAGAGAAACGGCTCTCCAACTTGGAGAAGCAGAAAGGTCCTCATGTCTAATGGAAACTAGCCTATTCACAATGAAGCATCTATTTCCCAATAGAGAAACAACCCTCCAACCTGGAGAAGCAGAAAGATCCTCTCGTCCAAAGGGAACTAGCCTACCCACACTGAAGAATCTCTTTCCCATTAGGGAAACAGCTCTTAAACCTGGAGAAGCAGAAAGGTCCTCTTGCCTAATGGGAACTAGCCTACTCACACTGAAGCATCTATTTCCCATTAGAGTAATGGCCCTCCAACCTTGTGAGGCAGAAAGGTCCTCTCGTCTAATGGGAACTAGCCTTCTCATACTGAAGCATCTATTTCCCATTAGAGAAACGGTCCTCCGACCTGGAGAAGCAGAAAGGGCCTCTCGTCTAATGGGAATTAGCCTATTCACACTGAAGCATCTATTTCCCATTAGAGAAACGGCCCTCCAACCTGGAGAAACAGAACGGTCCTCTCGTCTAATGGGAACTAGCCTGCTCACAATGAAGCATCAAATTCCCATAAGAGAAATGGCCCTCCAACCTGGAGAAGCCGAAAGGTCGTCTTGTCTAATGGGAACTAGCCTACTCACACTGAAGCATCTATTTCCCACTAGAGAAATGGCCCTCTAACCTAGAGAAGCCAAAAAGGTCCTCTCGTCTAATTGGAACTGGCCTATTCACACTGAAGCATCTATTTCCCATTAGAGAAACAACCCTCCAACCTGGAGAAGCATAAAGTACCTCTCGTCTAATGGAAACTAGCCTACTCACAATGAAGCATCTATTTCCCATTAGAGAAACGGCCCTCCAACCTAGATAAGCAGAAAGGTCCTCTCGTCTAATGGGAACTACCCTATTCACACTGAAGCATCTATTTCCCATTAGAGAAACAGCTCTTCAACCTGGAGAAGAAGAAAGGTCCTCTTGTCTAATGGGAAGTAGCCTACTCACACTTAAGCATCTAATTCCCATTAGAGTAATGGCCCTCCAAACTGGAGAGGCAGAAAGGTCCTCTCGTCTAGTGGGAACTAGCCTATTTACACTGACGCATCTATTTCCCATTAGAGAAACGGCCCTCCATCCTGGAGAGACAGAAAGGTCCTTTTGTCTAAGGAAAACTAGCCTACTCACACTGAAGCATCTTTTTCCCATTAGAGAAATGGCCCTTCAACCCTGAGAGGCAGCAAGGTCCTCTTGTCTAATGGGAACTAGCCTACTCACACTGAAGCATCTATTTCCCATTATTGAAACGGCCCTCCAACCTTGATAAGCAGAAAGGTCCTCTTGTGTTATGGTAACTAGCCTATTCACAATGAAGCATCTTTTTCCCATTAGAGGAACGGCCCTCCATCCTGGAGAGACAGAAAGGTCCTCTCATCTAATAGGAACTAGTCTACTCACAATGAAGCATCTATTTCCCATTAGAGAAACGTCCCTCCAATGTGGAGAGTCAGAAAGGTCCTCTCGTCTAATGTGAACTAGTCTACTCACAATGAAGCATCTGTTTCCCATTAGAGAAACAGCCCTCCAACCTGGTAAAGCAGAAAGGTTCTCTCCTATAATGGGAACTAGCCTATTTACACGGACACATCTATTTCCCATTAGAGAAACGGCCCTCCATCCTGGAGAGACAGAAAGGTCCTCTTGTCTAATGAAAACTAACCTACTCACACTGAAGCATCTTTTTCCCATTAGAGAAACGGCCCTCCAACCCCGAGAGGCAGCAAGGACCTCTTGTCTAATGCGAACTAGCCTACTCACACTGAATCATCTATTTCCCATTAGAGAAACGGCCCTCCAACTTTGATAAGCAGAATGGTCCTCTTGTGCTATGGTAACTAGCCTATTCACAATGAAGCATCTTTTTCCCATTCGAGAAACGGCCCTCCATCCTGGAGAGGCAGAAAGGTCCTCTTGTCTAATGAGAACTAGCCTACTCACACTGAAGAATCTTTTTCCCATTAGAGAAACGACACTACAACCTGGAGAGGCAGCAAGGTCCTCTCATCTAATGGGAACTTGTCTACTCACAATGAAGCATCTGTTTCCCATTAGAGAAACAGCCCTCCAACCTGGTAAAGCAGAAAGGTTCTCTCCTATAATGGGAACTAGCCTATTCACAATGAAGCATCTATTTCCAATTAGAGAAACGGCCCTCCAACCTGGAGAGGCAGAAAGGTCCTCTCGTCTAATGGGAACTAGCCTACTCACAATGAAACATCTATTTCCTATTAGAGAACAGCCCCCCAACCTGGAAAAGCAGAAAGGTCCTCTTGTCTAATGGAAACGAGCCTTTTCACACTGAAGCATCTATTTCCCATTAGAGAATCGGCATGGGAACTGGCCTACTCACACTGAAGCATCTATTTCCCATTAGAGAAACGGCCCTCCAACGTGGAGAGGCAGAAAGGTCCTCTCGTCTAATGGCAACTAGCCTACTCACACTGAAGCATCTATTTCCCATTAGAGAAACGGCCCTCCAAGCTGGAGAAGCACAAAGGTCCTCTCATCCAATGCAAATTAGCCTATTCACAATTGATCATCTTTTTCCCATTAGAGAAACGGCCCTCCAACCTGGAGAGGCAGAAAGGTCCTCTTGTCTAATGGGAACTAGCCCATTCACACTGAAGCATCTATTTCCCATTAGAGCAACGGCCTCCAGCCTGGAGAAGCAGAACGGTCCTCTCGTCTAATGGGAACTAGCCTACTCACAATGAAGCATCTATTTCCCACTAGAGAAACAGCCCTCTAACCTGGTAAAGCAGAAAGGTTCTTGCGTCTAATGGGAACTAGCCTATTCACAGTGAAGCACATATTTCCAATTAGAGAACCAGCCCTCCAACCTGGAAAAGCAGCAAGGTCCTCTTGTCTAATGGGAACTAGCCTATTCACACTGAAGCATCTATTTCCCATTAGAGAAACGGCCATCCAACCTGGAGAAGCAGTAAGGCCCTCTCGTCTAATGGGAACTAGCCTACTCACACTGAAGCCTCTATTTCCCATTAGAGAAACGGCCCTCCAACCTGGATAAGCAGAAAGGTCCTCTCGTCTAATGGGAACTACCCTATTCACACTGAAGCATCTATTTCCCATTAGAGAAACAGCTCTTCAACCTGGAGAAGCAGAAAGGTCCTCTTGTCTAATGGGAAGTAGCCTACTCACACTTAAGCATTTAATTCCCATTAGAGTAATGGCCCTCCAAACTGGAGAGGCAGAAAGTTCCTCTCGTCTAGTGGGAACTAGCCTATTTACACTGACGCATCTATTTCCCATTAGAGAAACGGCCCTCCATCCCGGAGAGACAGAAAGGTCCTCTTGTCTAATGAAAACTAGCCTACTCACACTGAAGCATCTTTTTCCCATTAGAGAAACGGCCCTCCAACCCTGAGAGGCAGCAAGGTCCTCTTGTCTAATGGGAACTAGCCTACTCACACTGAAGCATCTATTTCCCATTAGAGAAACGGCCCTCCAACTTTCATAAGCAGAAAGGTCCTCTTGTGTTATGGTAACTAGCCTATTCACAATGAAGCATCTTTTTCCCATTAGAGAAACGGCCCTCCAACGTGGAGAGGCAGAAAGGTCCTCTCGTGTAATGGGAACTAGCCTACTCACACTGAAGCATCTATTTCCCATTAGAGAAACAGCCCTCCAACCTGGAGAAGCACAAAGGTCCTCTCATCTAATGCAAACTAGCCTATTCACAATTAATCATCTTTTTCCCATTAGAGAAACGGCCCTCCAACCTGGAGAAGCAGAAAGGTCCTCTTGTCTAATGGGAACTAGCCTATTCACAATGAGGCATCTATTTCCCATTAGAGAAACAACCCTCCAACCGGGAGAAGCAGAAAGGTCCTCTCGCCCATTGGGAACTAGCATACTCACACTGAAGCATTTATTTCACAGGAGAGAAACGGTTCTCCAACGTGGAACAGCAGAAAGGTCCTCTAGCCTAACTAGTCTATTCACAGTGAAGCATCTATTTCCCACTAGAGAAATGGCCCTCCAACCTGGAGAAGCAGAAAGGTCCTCTCGCCTAATGGGAACTAGCCTATTCACACTGAAGCATCTATTTCCCATGAGAGTAATGGCCCTCCAACCTTGTGAGGCAGAAAGGTCCTCTCATCTAGACTACTCGCAATTAAGCATCTATTTCCCATTAGAGAAACTGCCCTGCAACCTGGAAAAGCAGAAAGGTCCTCTTGTTTAATGGGAACTAACCTTCTCATACTGAAGCATCTATTTCCCATTAGAGAAACGGCCCTCCAACCAAGAGAAGCAGAAAGGTCCTCTTGTCGAATGGGAACTAGCCTACTCACAATTAAACATCTATTTCCTATTAGAGAAACGGTCCTCCAACCTGGAAAAGCAGAAAGGTCCACTTGTCTAATGGGAACTAGCCTACTCACACTGAAGCATCTATTTCCCATTAGAGAAATGGCCCTCCAACCTGGAGAAGCCGAAAGGTCCTCTCGTCTAATGGGAACTAGCCTACTCACACTGAAGATCTATTTCCCACTAGAGAAACTGCCCTCCAACTTGGAGAAGCAGAAAGATCCTCTTGTCTACTGCGAACTAGCCTCGTCACACTGAAGAGTCTATTTCCCACTAGAGAAACGGCACACAACCTGAGTAGCAGAAAGGTCCTCTTGTCTAATGGGAAATAGCCTTCTCACACTGAACTATCTATTTCCCATTAGAGAAACAGCCCTCCAACCTGGAGAGTCAGAAAGGTCCTCTCGTCTAATGGGAACTAGCCTAATCAGAAGAGCATCTATTTCCCATTAGAGAAACGGCCATTCAACCTGGAGAGGCAGAAAGCTCCTCTTGTTTAATGTGAACTAGCCTACTCACAAGAGCATCTATTTCCCATTAGAGAAACGGCCATCCAACCTGGAAAAGCAGAAAGGTCCTCTTGTCTAATGGGAACTAGCCTATTCACAATGAAGCATCAACTTCCCATTAGTGAAACGGTTCTCCAACGTGGAACAGCAGAAAGGTCCTCTAGCCTAACTAGTCTATTCACAGTGAAGCATCTATTTCCCACTAGAGAAATGGCCCTCCAACCTGGAGAAGCAGAAAGGTCCTCTCGTCTAATGGGAACTAGCGTATTCACAATGATGCATTTTTTTCCCATTAGAGAAACAGCCCTCCAACCCGGAGAGGGAGAAAGGTCCTGTCATCTAATGGGAACTAGCCTACTCACACTGAAGCATATATTTCCCACTAGAGAAACGGCTCTCCAACTTGGAGAAGCAGAAAGGTCCTCATGTCTAATGGAAACTAGCCTATTCACAATGAAGCATCTATTTCCCAATAGAGAAACAACCCTCCAACCTGGAGAAGCAGAAAGATCCTCTCGTCCAAAGGGAACTAGCCTACCCACACTGAAGAATCTCTTTCCCATTAGGGAAACAGCTCTTAAACCTGGAGAAGCAGAAAGGTCCTCTTGCCTAATGGGAACTAGCCTACTCACACTGAAGCATCTATTTCCCATTAGAGTAATGGCCCTCCAACCTTGTGAGGCAGAAAGGTCCTCTCGTCTAATGGGAACTAGCCTTCTCATACTGAAGCATCTATTTCCCATTAGAGAAACGGTCCTCCGACCTGGAGAAGCAGAAAGGGCCTCTCGTCTAATGGGAATTAGTCTATTCACACTGAAGCATCTATTTCCCATTAGAGAAACGGCCCTCCAACCTGGAGAAACAGAACGGTCCTCTCGTCTAATGGGAACTAGCCTGCTCACAATGAAGCATCAAATTCCCATAAGAGAAATGGCCCTCCAACCTGGAGAAGCCGAAAGGTCGTCTTGTCTAATGGGAACTAGCCTACTCACACTGAAGCATCTATTTCCCACTAGAGAAATGGCCCTCTAACCTAGAGAAGCCAAAAAGGTCCTCTCGTCTAATTGGAACTGGCCTATTCACACTGAAGCATCTATTTCCCATTAGAGAAACAACCCTCCAACCTGGAGAAGCATAAAGTACCTCTCGTCTAATGGAAACTAGCCTACTCACAATGAAGCATCTATTTCCCATTAGAGAAACGGCCCTCCAACCTAGATAAGCAGAAAGGTCCTCTCGTCTAATGGGAACTACCCTATTCACACTGAAGCATCTATTTCCCATTAGAGAAACAGCTCTTCAACCTGGAGAAGAAGAAAGGTCCTCTTGTCTAATGGGAAGTAGCCTACTCACACTTAAGCATCTAATTCCCATTAGAGTAATGGCCCTCCAAACTGGAGAGGCAGAAAGGTCCTCTCGTCTAGTGGGAACTAGCCTATTTACACTGACGCATCTATTTCCCATTAGAGAAACGGCCCTCCATCCTGGAGAGACAGAAAGGTCCTTTTGTCTAAGGAAAACTAGCCTACTCACACTGAAGCATCTTTTTCCCATTAGAGAAATGGCCCTTCAACCCTGAGAGGCAGCAAGGTCCTCTTGTCTAATGGGAACTAGCCTACTCACACTGAAGCATCTATTTCCCATTATTGAAACGGCCCTCCAACCTTGATAAGCAGAAAGGTCCTCTTGTGTTATGGTAACTAGCCTATTCACAATGAAGCATCTTTTTCCCATTAGAGGAACGGCCCTCCATCCTGGAGA
Source organism: Ambystoma mexicanum (assembly GCF_040938575.1). Lineage (NCBI taxonomy): Eukaryota > Metazoa > Chordata > Amphibia > Caudata > Ambystomatidae > Ambystoma > Ambystoma mexicanum. Next base: position 1,055,309,112 of record NC_090929.1, on the reverse strand, counting down.
GACAGAAAGGTCCTCTCATCTAATAGGAACTAGTCTACTCACAATGAAGCATCTATTTCCCATTAGAGAAACGTCCCTCCAATGTGGAGAGTCAGAAAGGTCCTCTCGTCTAATGTGAACTAGTCTACTCACAATGAAGCATCTGTTTCCCATTAGAGAAACAGCCCTCCAACCTGGTAAAGCAGAAAGGTTCTCTCCTATAATGGGAACTAGCCTATTTACACGGACACATCTATTTCCCATTAGAGAAACGGCCCTCCATCCTGGAGAGACAGAAAGGTCCTCTTGTCTAATGAAAACTAACCTACTCACACTGAAGCATCTTTTTCCCATTAGAGAAACGGCCCTCCAACCCCGAGAGGCAGCAAGGACCTCTTGTCTAATGCGAACTAGCCTACTCACACTGAATCATCTATTTCCCATTAGAGAAACGGCCCTCCAACTTTGATAAGCAGAATGGTCCTCTTGTGCTATGGTAACTAGCCTATTCACAATGAAGCATCTTTTTCCCATTCGAGAAACGGCCCTCCATCCTGGAGAGGCAGAAAGGTCCTCTTGTCTAATGAGAACTAGCCTACTCACACTGAAGAATCTTTTTCCCATTAGAGAAACGACACTACAACCTGGAGAGGCAGCAAGGTCCTCTCATCTAATGGGAACTTGTCTACTCACAATGAAGCATCTGTTTCCCATTAGAGAAACAGCCCTCCAACCTGGTAAAGCAGAAAGGTTCTCTCCTATAATGGGAACTAGCCTATTCACAATGAAGCATCTATTTCCAATCAGAGAAACGGCCCTCCAACCTGGAGAGGCAGAAAGGTCCTCTCGTCTAATGGGAACTAGCCTACTCACAATGAAACATCTATTTCCTATTAGAGAACAGCCCCCCAACCTGGAAAAGCAGAAAGGTCCTCTTGTCTAATGGAAACGAGCCTTTTCACACTGAAGCATCTATTTCCCATTAGAGAATCGGCATGGGAACTGGCCTACTCACACTGAAGCATCTATTTCCCATTAGAGAAACGGCCCTCCAACGTGGAGAGGCAGAAAGGTCCTCTCGTCTAATGGCAACTAGCCTACTCACACTGAAGCATCTATTTCCCATTAGAGAAACGGCCCTCCAAGCTGGAGAAGCACAAAGGTCCTCTCATCCAATGCAAATTAGCCTATTCACAATTGATCATCTTTTTCCCATTAGAGAAACGGCCCTCCAACCTGGAGAGGCAGAAAGGTCCTCTTGTCTAATGGGAACTAGCCCATTCACACTGAAGCATCTATTTCCCATTAGAGCAACGGCCTCCAGCCTGGAGAAGCAGAACGGTCCTCTCGTCTAATGGGAACTAGCCTACTCACAATGAAGCATCTATTTCCCACTAGAGAAACAGCCCTCTAACCTGGTAAAGCAGAAAGGTTCTTGCGTCTAATGGGAACTAGCCTATTCACAGTGAAGCACATATTTCCAATTAGAGAACCAGCCCTCCAACCTGGAAAAGCAGCAAGGTCCTCTTGTCTAATGGGAACTAGCCTATTCACACTGAAGCATCTATTTCCCATTAGAGAAACGGCCATCCAACCTGGAGAAGCAGTAAGGCCCTCTCGTCTAATGGGAACTAGCCTACTCACACTGAAGCCTCTATTTCCCATTAGAGAAACGGCCCTCCAACCTGGATGAGCAGAAAGGTCCTCTCGTCTAATGGGAACTACCCTATTCACACTGAAGCATCTATTTCCCATTAGAGAAACAGCTCTTCAACCTGGAGAAGCAGAAAGGTCCTCTTGTCTAATGGGAAGTAGCCTACTCACACTTAAGCATTTAATTCCCATTAGAGTAATGGCCCTCCAAACTGGAGAGGCAGAAAGTTCCTCTCGTCTAGTGGGAACTAGCCTATTTACACTGACGCATCTATTTCCCATTAGAGAAACGGCCCTCCATCCTGGAGAGACAGAAAGGTCCTCTTGTCTAATGAAAACTAGCCTACTCACACTGAAGCATCTTTTTCCCATTAGAGAAACGGCCCTCCAACCCTGAGAGGCAGCAAGGTCCTCTTGTCTAATGGGAACTAGCCTACTCACACTGAAGCATCTATTTCCCATTAGAGAAACGGCCCTCCAACTTTCATAAGCAGAAAGGTCCTCTTGTGTTATGGTAACTAGCCTATTCACAATGAAGCATCTTTTTCCCATTAGAGAAACGGCCCTCCATCCTGGAGAGGCAGAAAGGTCCTCTTGTCTAATGAGAACTAGCCTACTCACACTGAAGAATCTTTTTCCCATTAGAGAAACGACACTACAACCTGGAGAGGCAGCAAGGTCCTCTCATCTAATGGGAACTAGTCTACTCACAATGAAGCATCTATTTCCCATTAGAGAAGCGGCCCTCCAATGTGGAGAGTCAGAAAGGTCCTCTTGTCTAATGTGAACTAGTCTACTCACAATGAAGCATCTGTTTCCTATTAGAGAAACAGCCCTCCAACCTGGTAAAGCAGAAAGGTTCTCTCCTATAATGGGAACTAGCCTATTCACAATGAAGCATCTATTTCCAATTAGAGAAACGGCCCTCCAACCTGGAGAGGCAGAAAGGTCCTCATGTCTAATGGGAACTAGCCTACTCACAATGAAACATCTATTTCCTATTAGAGAACAGCCCTCCAACCTGGAAAAGCAGAAAGGTCCTCTTGTCTAATGGAAACTAGCCTATTCACACTGAAGCATCTATTTCCCATTAGAGAATCGGCATGGGAACTGGCCTACTCACACTGAAGCATCTATTTCCCATTAGAGAAACGGCCCTCCAACGTGGAGAGGCAGAAAGGTCCTCTCGTCTAATGGGAACTAGCCTACTCACACTGAAGCATCTATTTCCCATTAGAGCAACGGCCTCCAGCCTGGAGAAGCAGAACGGTCCTCTCGTCTAATGGGAACTAGCCTACTCACAATGAAGCATCTATTTCCCACTAGAGAAACAGCCCTCTAACCTGGTAAAGCAGAAAGGTTCTTGCGTCTAATGGGAACTAGCCTATTCACAATGAAGCATCTATTTCCAATTAGAGAACCATCCCTCCAACCTGGAAAAGCAGAAAGGTCCTCTTGTCTAATGGGAACTAGCCTATTAACACTGAAGCATCTATTTCCCATTAGAGAAATGGCCATCCAACCTGGAGAAGCAGTAAGGCCCCCTCGTCTAATGGGAACTAGCCTACTCACACTGAAGCCTCAATTTCCCATTAGAGAAAAGGCATCAGAACTGGCCTACTCACACTGAAGCACCTATTTCCCACTAGATAGACGGCCCTCCTACCTGAGAAGCAGAACGGTCCTCTCGTCTAATGGCAACTAGCCTTCCTACACTGAAGCATCTATTTCCTATTAGAGAAATGGCCCTCCAACCTGGAAAAGCAGAAAGGTCCTCTTGTCTAATGGGAACTAGCCTATTCACAATTAAGCATCTATTTCCCATTAGAGAAACAGCCATCCAAACTGGAGAAGCAGTAAGGCCCTCTCGTCTAATGGGATCTAGCCTACTCACACTGAAGCATCTATTTCCTATTAGAGAAACGGCCCTCTAACGTGGATAAGCAGAAAGATCCTCTTGTCAAATGGGAACTAGCCTATTCACAATGAAGCATCTATTTCCCATTAGAGAAACGGCATCGGAACTAGCCTACTCACACTGAAGCATCTATTTCCCACTAGAGAAACGGCCCTCCTACCTGAGAAGCAGAAAGGTTCACTCGTCTAATGGGAACTAGCCTTCTCACACTGAAGGATCTATTTCCTATTAGAGAAACGGCCCTCCAACCTGGAAAAGCAGAAAGGTCCTCTTGTCTAATGGGAACTAGCCTATTCACAATGAAGCATCTTTTTCGCATTATAGAAACAGCATCGGAACTGGCCTACTCACACTGAAGCATCTATTTCCCACTAGAGAAACGGCCCTCCTACCTGAGAAGCAGAAAGGTCCTCTTGTCTAATGGGAACTAGCCTATTAACAATGAAGCATCTTTTTCCCATTAGAGAAACGGCATCGGAACTAGCCTACTCACACTGAAGCATCTATTTCCCACTAGAGAAACGGCCCTCCTACCTGAGAAGTAGAAAGGTCCTCTCGTCTAATGGGAACTAGCCTTCTCACACTGAAGCATCTATTTCCTATTAGAGAAACGGCCCACCAACCTGGAAAAGCAGAAAGGTCCTCTTGTCTAATGGGAACTAGCCTATTCACAATCAAGCATCTTTTTCCCATTAGAGAAACGGCCCTCCACCCTGGAGATGCAGAACGGTCTTCTTGTCTAATGTGAACTAGCCTACTCACAATGAAGCATCTATTTCCCATTAGAGAAACAGCCCTCCAACCTGGAAAAGCAGAAAGGTCCTCTTGTCTAATGGGAACTAGCCTATTCAGAATTAAGCATCTATTTCCCATTAGAGAAACAGCCCACCACCCTGGAGATGCAGAACAGTCCTCTCGTCTAATGGGAACTAGCCTACTCACCCTGAAGCATTTAGTTCACATTAGAGAAACAGCCCTCCAACCTGGGGAGCCAGAAAGGTCCTCTTGTTTAATGGGAACTAGCCTTCTCACATGGAAGCATCTATTTCCCATTAGAGAAACGGCTCTCCAACCTGGAAAAGGAGAAAGGTCCTCTCGTCTAATGAGAACTAGCCTATTCGCAATGAAGCATCTATTACCCATTAGAGAAATGGTTCTCCAGCCTGGAGAGGCAGAAAGGTTCTCTCGTCTAATGGGAACTAGGCTATTCACATTGAAGCATCTATTTCCCATTAGAGAAACGGCCCTCCAACCTAGAGAAGCAGAAGGGTCCTCTAGTCTAATGGGAACTAGCCTACTCACACTGAAGCATCCATTTCCCACTAGAGAAACGGCCCTCCAACTTGGAGAAGATGAAAGGTCCTCTTGTCTAATGGGAACTAGCCTACTCACACTGAAGCATCTATTTCACACTAGAGAAACGGCCCTCCAACCTGGAGAAGAAGAAAGGTCGTCTTGTCTAATGGGAACTAGCCTACTCACACTGAAGCATCTATTTCCCATTAGAGAAATAATCCTCCAACCTGGAGAAGCAGAAAGGTCCTCTCGCCTAATGGGAACTAGCCTACTCACACTGAAGCAACAATTTCACATGAGAGAAATGGCCCTTCAACCTGGAGAAACAGAAAGGTCCTCTCGCCTAATAGGAACTAGCCTATTCACATTGAAGCATCTATTTCCCATTAGAGAAACGGCCCTCCAACCTGGAGAAGCAGAAAGGTCCTTTAGTCTAATGGGAACTAGCCTACTCACACTGAAGCATCAATTTCCCACTAGAGAAACGGCCCTCCATCCTGGAGAAGCAGCAAGGTCCTCTTATCTAATGGGAACTAGCCTACTCACACTGAAGCATCTATTTCACATTAGTGAAATGGCCCTCCAACTTGGAGAGGCAGAAAGGTCCTCTCGTCTAATGGGAACTAGCCTATTCACACTGGCGCATCATTTCCCATTAGGGAAACGCCATTCCAACCTGGAGAGGCAGAAAGGTCCTCTCGTCTAATTGGAACTAGCCTACTCACATTGAATCCTTGATTTCCCATTAGAGAAACGGCCCTCCAACCTGGAGAGGCAGCAAGATCCTCTCGTCTAATGGTAACTAGCCCACTCAAAATGAAGCATCTATTTCCCGTTAGAGAGACGGCCCTCCAATGTGGAGAAGCAGAAAGGTCCTCTCGTCTAATGGGAAATAGCCTACCCACACTGACGCATCTATTTCCCATTAGAGAAACGGCCCTCCAACCTGGAGAAGCCGAAAGGTCCTCTCGTTTAATGGGAACTAGCCTACTCACGCTGAAGCATCTATTTGCCATTAGAGAAACGGCCCTCCAACGTGGAGAAACCGAAAGGTCCTGTCATCTAATGGGAAGTAGCCTACTCACACTGAAATCTATTTCCCACTAGAGAAATGGCCCTCCAACCTGGAGAAGCAGAAAGGTCCTCTTGCCTAATGGGAACTAGCCTATTCACATTGAAGCATCTATTTCCCATTAGAGAAACAACCCTCCAACCGGGAGAAGCAGAAAGGTTCTCTCGCCCATTGGGAACTAGCATACTCACAGTGAAGCATCTATTTCACAGTAGAGAAATGGCCCTCCAACCTGGAGAAGCAGAAAGTTCCTCTCGTTTAATGGGAACTAAATTTCTCATACTGAAGCATCTATTTCCCATTAGAGAAAGGGCCATCCAACCTGGAGAAGCAGAAAGGTCCTCTCGTCTAATCGGAGCAAGCCCATTCACAATGAAGCATCTATTTCCCATAAGAGAAACTGCCCTCCAACCTGGAAAAGCAGAAAGGTCCTCGCGTCTAATCGGAACTAGCCTACTCACAATTAAGCATCTTTTTCCCATTAGAGAAATGGCCCTCCATCCTGGAGAAGCCGAAAGGTCCTCTCGTCTAATGGGAACTAGCCTACTCACACTGAGGCATCTATTTCCCACTGGAGAAACTGCCCTCCAACCTGGAGAAGCCGAAAGGACCTCTCGTCTAATGCGAACTAGCCTCGTCACACTGAAGCGTCTATTTCCCACTAGAGAAACAGCACACAACCTGAGTAGCAGAAAGGTCCTCTTGTCTAATGGGAACTAGCCTTCTCACACTGAAGCATCTATTTCCCATTAGAGAAACGGCCCTCCAACCTGGAGTGTCAGAAAGGTCCTCTCGTCTAATGGGAACTAGCCTAATCAGAAGAGCATCTATTTCCCATTAGAGAAACGGCCATCCAACCTGGAAAAGCAGAAAGGTCCTCTCGTCTAATGGGAACTAGCCTTCTCACACTGAAGCATCTATTTCCCATTAGAGAAACGGCCATCCAATCTGGAGAGGCAGAAAGGTCCTCTTGTTTAATGTGAACTAGCCTACTCACAAGAGCATCTATTTCCCATTAGAGAAACGGCCATCCAACCTGGAAAAGCAGAAAGGTCCTCTCGTCTAATGGGAACTAGCCTATTCACAATGAAGCATCTATTTCCCATTAGAGAAACGGTTCATCAACCTGGAGCAGCAGAAAGGTCCTCTAGCCTAATGGGAACTAGCCTACTCACAGTGAAGCTTCTATTTCCCACTAGAGAAATGGCCCTCCAACCTGGAGAAGCAGAAAGGTCCTCTCGTCTAATGGGAACTAGCCTACTCACAGTGAAGCATCTATTTCCCACTAGAGAAATGGTCCTCCAACCTGGAGAAGCAGAAAGGACCTCTCGTCTAATGGGAACTAGAGTATTCACAATGAAACATCTCTTTCCGATTAGAAAAACAGACTTCCAACCCGGAGAGGCAGAAAGGTCCTGTCATCTAATGGGAACTAGCGTACTCACACTGAAGCATCTATTTCCCACTAGTGAAATGGCCCTCCAACCTGGAGAAGCAGAAAGGTCCTCTTGTCTAATGGGAACTAGCCTATTCACAATGAAGCATCTATCTCCCATTAGAGAAACAACCCTCCAACCTGGAGAAGCAGAAAGGTCCTCTCGCCCAATGGGAACTAACCTACTCACACTGAAGCATCTATTTCACATGAGAGAAATGGCCCTCAAACCTGGAGAAGCAGAAAGGTCCTCTCGCCCAATGGGAACTAGCCTACTCACACTGAAGCAACAATTTCACATGAAAGAAAGGGCCCTCCAACCTGGAGAAACAGAAAGGTCCTCTCATCTAATGGGAACTAGCCTATACACACTGAAGCATCTAATTGCCACTAGAGAAATGGCCCTCCAACCTGGAGAAGCAGAAAGGTCCTCTTGTCTAATGGGAACTAGCCTATTCACAATGAAGCATCTATTTCCCATTAGAGAAACAACCCTCCAACCTGGAGAAGCAGAAAGGTCCTCTCGCCCAATGGGAACTAGCCTACTCACACTGAAGCATCTATTTCACATGAGAGAAATGGCCCTCCAACCTGGAGAAGCAGAAAGGTTCTCTCGTCTAATGGGAACTAGCCTATTCACACTGAAGCATCTATTTCCCATTAGAGAAACGGCTCTTCAACCTGGAGAAGCAGAAAAGTCCTCTCATCTAATGGGAACTAGCCTACTCACACTGAAGCATCTAATTCCCATTGGAGTTATGGCCTTCCAACCTTGTGAGGCAGAAAGGTCCTCTCGTCTTGCCTACTCACAATGAAGCATCTATTTCCCATTAGAGAAACTGCCCTGCAACCTGGAAAAGCAGAAAGGTCCACTCGTTTAATGGCAACTAGCCTTCTCATACTGAAGCATCTATTTCCCATTGGAGTTATGGCCTTCCAACCTTGTGAGGCAGAAAGGTCCTCTCGTCTTGCCTACTCACAATGAAGCATCTGTTTCCCATTAGAGAAACGGCCCTCCAACCTGGAAAAGCAGAAAGGTCCACTTGTCTAATGGGAACTAGCCTACTCACACTGAAGCATCTATTTCCCATTAGAGAAACGGCCCTCCAACCTGGAGAAGCCGAAAGGTCCTCTCATCTAATGGGAACTAGCCTACTCACACTGAAGCATCTATTTCCCATTAGAGAAATGGCCCTCCAACGTGGAGAAGCCGAAAGGTCCTGTCATCTAATGGGAACTAGCCTACTCACACTGAAATATCTATTTCCCAGCAGAGAAAGGGCCCTCCAACCTGGAGAAGCAGAAAGGTCCTCTTGTCTAATGGGAACTAGCCTATTCACACTGAAGCATCTATTTCCCATTAGAGGAAACAACCCTCCAACCGGGAGAAGCAGAAAGGTCCTCTTGCCCATTGGGAACTAGCATACTCACACTGAAGCATCTATTTCACATGAGAGAAATGGCCCTCCAACCTGGAGAAGCAGAAACGTCCTCTTTTCTAATGGGAACTAGCCTACTCACACTGAGGCATCTAATTCCCATTAGAGTAATGGCCCTCCAACCTTGTGAGGCAGAAAGGTCCTCTCGTCTAGCCTACTCACAATGAAGCATCTATTTCCCATTAGAGAAACTGCCCTGCAACCTGGAAAAACAGAAAGGTCCTCTCGTTTAATGGGAACTAACCTTCTCATACTGAAGCATCTATTTCCCATTAGAGAAACGGCCCTCCAACCTGGAGAAGCAGAAAGGTCCTCTCGTCTAATGGGAGCAAGCCCATTCACAATGAAGCATCTATTTCCCATAAGAGAAACTGCCCTCCAACCTGGAGAAGCCGAAAGGTCCTCTCATCTAATGGGAACTACTCACACTGAAGCATCTATTTCCCACTAGAGAAATGGCTCTCCAAACTGGAGAAGCAGAAAGGTCCTCTTTTCTAATGGGAACTTGCCTATTCATAATGAAGCATCTATTTCCCATTAGAGAAACAACCCTCCAACCTGGAAAAGCAGAAAGGTCCTCTCGTTTAATGGGAACTAGCCTTCTCATACTGAAGCATCTATTTCCCATTAGAGAAACAGCCCTCCAACCTGGAGAAGCAGAAAGGTCCTCTCGTCTAATGGGAACTACCGTACTCACACTGAAGCATCGATTTTCCACTAGAGAAATGGCCCTCCAGCCTGGAGAAGCAGAAAGGTCCTCTTGTCTAATGGCAACTAGCCTATTCACAATGAAGCATCTATTTCCCATTAGAGAAACAACCCTCCAACCTGGAGAAGCAGAAAGGTCCTCTCGCCCAATGGGAAATAGCCTAATCACACTGAAGCATCTATTTCACATGAGAGAAATTGCCCTCCAACCTGGAGAAGCAGAAAGGTCCTCTCGCCCAATGGGAACTAGCCTACTCACACTGAACATCTATTTCACATGAGAGAAATGGCCCTCCAACCTGTACAAGCAGAAAGGTCCTCTCGTCTAATGGGAACTAGCATATTCACACTGAAGCATCTATTTCCCATTAGAGTAATGGCCTTCCAACCTTGTGAGGCAGAAAGGTCCTCTCGTCTAGCCTACTCACAATGAAGCATCTATTTCCCATTAGAGAAACTGCCCTGCAACCTGGAAAAGCAGAAAGGTCCTCTCGTTTAATGGAACTAGCCTTCTCATACTGAAGCATCTATTTCCCATTAGAGAAACGGCCCTCCAACCTGAAAAAGGAGAAAGGTCCACTTGTCTAATGGGAACTAGCCTACTCACACTGAAGCATCTATTTCCCAATAGAGAAACTGCCCTCCAACCTGGAGAAGCTGAAAGGTCCTCTCGTCTAATGGGAACTAGCCTACTCACACTGAAGCATCTATTTCCCATCAGAAAAACGGCCCTCCCACCGGGAGAAGCCGAAAGGTCCTGTCATCTAATGGGAACTAGCCTACTCACACTGAAACATCTATTTCCCACTAGAGAAATGGCCCTCCAACCTGGAGAAGCAGAAAGGTCCTCTTGTCTAATGGGAACTAGCCTATTCACAATGAAGCATCTATTTCCCATTAGAGAAACAACCCTCCAACCTGGAGCAGCAGAAAGGTCCTGTCGCCCAATGCGAACTAGCCTACTCACACTGAAACATCTATTTCCCACTAGAGAAATGGCCCTCCAACCTGGAGAAGCAGAAAGTTCCTCTCGTCTAAGGGGAACTAGCCTATTCACACTGGAGCATCTATTTCCCATTAGAGAAACGGCCCTCCAACCTGGAGAGGCAGCAAGATCCTCTCGTCTAATGGTAACTAGCCCACTCAAAATGAAGCATCTATTTCCCGTTAGAGAGACGGCCCTCCAATGTGGAGAAGCAGAAAGGTCCTCTCGTCTAATGGGAACTAGCCTACCCACACTGACGCATCTATTTCCCATTAGAGAAACGGCCCTCCAACCTGGAGAAGCCGAAAGGTCCTCTCGTTTAATGGGAACTAGCCTACTCACGCTGAAGCATCTATTTGCCATTAGAGAAACGGCCCTCCAACGTGGAGAAACCGAAAGGTCCTGTCATCTAATGGGAAGTAGCCTACTCACACTGAAATCTATTTCCCACTAGAGAAATGGCCCTCCAACCTGGAGAAGCAGAAAGGTCCTCTTGCCTAATGGGAACTAGCCTATTCACATTGAAGCATCTATTTCCCATTAGAGAAACAACCCTCCAACCGGGAGAAGCAGAAAGGTTCTCTCGCCCATTGGGAACTAGCATACTCACAGTGAAGCATCTATTTCACAGTAGAGAAATGGCCCTCCAACCTGGAGAAGCAGAAAGTTCCTCTCGTTTAATGGGAACTAAATTTCTCATACTGAAGCATCTATTTCCCATTAGAGAAAGGGCCCTCCAACCTGGAGAAGCAGAAAGGTCCTCTCGTCTAATGGGAGCAAGCCCATTCACAATGAAGCATCTATTTCCCATAAGAGAAACTGCCCTCCAACCTGGAAAAGCAGAAAGGTCCTCGCGTCTAATCGGAACTAGCCTACTCACAATTAAGCATCTTTTTCCCATTAGAGAAATGGCCCTCCATCCTGGAGAAGCCGAAAGGTCCTCTCGTCTAATGGGAACTAGCCTACTCACACTGAGGCATCTATTTCCCACTGGAGAAACTGCCCTCCAACCTGGAGAAGCCGAAAGGACCTCTCGTCTAATGCGAACTAGCCTCGTCACACTGAAGCGTCTATTTCCCACTAGAGAAACAGCACACAACCTGAGTAGCAGAAAGGTCCTCTTGTCTAATGGGAACTAGCCTTCTCACACTGAAGCATCTATTTCCCATTAGAGAAACGGCCCTCCAACCTGGAGTGTCAGAAAGGTCCTCTCGTCTAATGGGAACTAGCCTAATCAGAAGAGCATCTATTTCCCATTAGAGAAACGGCCATCCAACCTGGAAAAGCAGAAAGGTCCTCTCGTCTAATGGGAACTAGCCTTCTCACACTGAAGCATCTATTTCCCATTAGAGAAACGGCCATCCAATCTGGAGAGGCAGAAAGGTCCTCTTGTTTAATGTGAACTAGCCTACTCACAAGAGCATCTATTTCCCATTAGAGAAACGGCCATCCAACCTGGAAAAGCAGAAAGGTCCTCTCGTCTAATGGGAACTAGCCTATTCACAATGAAGCATCTATTTCCCATTAGAGAAACGGTTCATCAACCTGGAGCAGCAGAAAGGTCCTCTAGCCTAATGGGAACTAGCCTACTCACAGTGAAGCTTCTATTTCCCACTAGAGAAATGGCCCTCCAACCTGGAGAAGCAGAAAGGTCCTCTCGTCTAATGGGAACTAGCCTACTCACAGTGAAGCATCTATTTCCCACTAGAGAAATGGTCCTCCAACCTGGAGAAGCAGAAAGGACCTCTCGTCTAATGGGAACTAGAGTATTCACAATGAAACATCTCTTTCCCATTAGAAAAACAGACTTCCAACCCGGAGAGGCAGAAAGGTCCTGTCATCTAATGGGAACTAGCGTACTCACACTGAAGCATCTATTTCCCACTAGTGAAATGGCCCTCCAACCTGGAGAAGCAGAAAGGTCCTCTTGTCTAATGGGAACTAGCCTATTCACAATGAAGCATCTATCTCCCATTAGAGAAACAACCCTCCAACCTGGAGAAGCAGAAAGGTCCTCTCGCCCAATGGGAACTAACCTACTCACACTGAAGCATCTATTTCACATGAGAGAAATGGCCCTCAAACCTGGAGAAGCAGAAAGGTCCTCTCGCCCAATGGGAACTAGCCTACTCACACTGAAGCAACAATTTCACATGAAAGAAAGGGCCCTCCAACCTGGAGAAACAGAAAGGTCCTCTCATCTAATGGGAACTAGCCTATACACACTGAAGCATCTAATTGCCACTAGAGAAATGGCCCTCCAACCTGGAGAAGCAGAAAGGTCCTCTTGTCTAATGGGAACTAGCCTATTCACAATGAAGCATCTATTTCCCATTAGAGAAACAACCCTCCAACCTGGAGAAGCAGAAAGGTCCTCTCGCCCAATGGGAACTAGCCTACTCACACTGAAGCATCTATTTCACATGAGAGAAATGGCCCTCCAACCTGGAGAAGCAGAAAGGTTCTCTCGTCTAATGGGAACTAGCCTATTCACACTGAAGCATCTATTTCCCATTAGAGAAACGGCTCTTCAACCTGGAGAAGCAGAAAAGTCCTCTCATCTAATGGGAACTAGCCTACTCACACTGAAGCATCTAATTCCCATTGGAGTTATGGCCTTCCAACCTTGTGAGGCAGAAAGGTCCTCTCGTCTTGCCTACTCACAATGAAGCATCTATTTCCCATTAGAGAAACTGCCCTGCAACCTGGAAAAGCAGAAAGGTCCACTCGTTTAATGGCAACTAGCCTTCTCATACTGAAGCATCTATTTCCCATTGGAGTTATGGCCTTCCAACCTTGTGAGGCAGAAAGGTCCTCTCGTCTTGCCTACTCACAATGAAGCATCTATTTCCCATTAGAGAAACGGCCCTCCAACCTGGAAAAGCAGAAAGGTCCACTTGTCTAATGGGAACTAGCCTACTCACACTGAAGCATCTATTTCCCATTAGAGAAACGGCTTCCAACCTGGAGAAGCCGAAAGGTCCTCTCATCTAATGGGAACTAGCCTACTCACACTGAAGCATCTATTTCCCATTAGAGAAATGGCCCTCCAACGTGGAGAAGCCGAAAGGTCCTGTCATCTAATGGGAACTAGCCTACTCACACTGAAATATCTATTTCCCAGCAGAGAAAGGGCCCTCCAACCTGGAGAAGCAGAAAGGTCCTCTTGTCTAATGGGAACTAGCCTATTCACACTGAAGCATCTATTTCCCATTAGAGGAAACAACCCTCCAACCGGGAGAAGCAGAAAGGTCCTCTTGCCCATTGGGAACTAGCATACTCACACTGAAGCATCTATTTCACATGAGAGAAATGGCCCTCCAACCTGGAGAAGCAGAAACGTCCTCTTTTCTAATGGGAACTAGCCTACTCACACTGAGGCATCTAATTCCCATTAGAGTAATGGCCCTCCAACCTTGTGAGGCAGAAAGGTCCTCTCGTCTAGCCTACTCACAATGAAGCATCTATTTCCCATTAGAGAAACTGCCCTGCAACCTGGAAAAACAGAAAGGTCCTCTCGTTTAATGGGAACTAACCTTCTCATACTGAAGCATCTATTTCCCATTAGAGAAACGGCCCTCCAACCTGGAGAAGCAGAAAGGTCCTCTCGTCTAATGGGAGCAAGCCCATTCACAATGAAGCATCTATTTCCCATAAGAGAAACTGCCCTCCAACCTGGAGAAGCCGAAAGGTCCTCTCATCTAATGGGAACTACTCACACTGAAGCATCTATTTCCCACTAGAGAAATGGCTCTCCAAACTGGAGAAGCAGAAAGGTCCTCTTTTCTAATGGGAACTTGCCTATTCATAATGAAGCATCTATTTCCCATTAGAGAAACAACCCTCCAACCTGGAAAAGCAGAAAGGTCCTCTCGTTTAATGGGAACTAGCCTTCTCATACTGAAGCATCTATTTCCCATTAGAGAAACAGCCCTCCAACCTGGAGAAGCAGAAAGGTCCTCTCGTCTAATGGGAACTACCGTACTCACACTGAAGCATCGATTTTCCACTAGAGAAATGGCCCTCCAGCCTGGAGAAGCAGAAAGGTCCTCTTGTCTAATGGCAACTAGCCTATTCACAATGAAGCATCTATTTCCCATTAGAGAAACAACCCTCCAACCTGGAGAAGCAGAAAGGTCCTCTCGCCCAATGGGAAATAGCCTAATCACACTGAAGCATCTATTTCACATGAGAGAAATTGCCCTCCAACCTGGAGAAGCAGAAAGGTCCTCTCGCCCAATGGGAACTAGCCTACTCACACTGAACATCTATTTCACATGAGAGAAATGGCCCTCCAACCTGTACAAGCAGAAAGGTCCTCTCGTCTAATGGGAACTAGCATATTCACACTGAAGCATCTATTTCCCATTAGAGTAATGGCCTTCCAACCTTGTGAGGCAGAAAGGTCCTCTGGTCTAGCCTACTCACAATGAAGCATCTATTTCCCATTAGAGAAACTGCCCTGCAACCTGGAAAAGCAGAAAGGTCCTCTCGTTTAATGGAACTAGCCTTCTCATACTGAAGCATCTATTTCCCATTAGAGAAACGGCCCTCCAACCTGAAAAAGGAGAAAGGTCCACTTGTCTAATGGGAACTAGCCTACTCACACTGAAGCATCTATTTCCCAATAGAGAAACTGCCCTCCAACCTGGAGAAGCTGAAAGGTCCTCTCGTCTAATGGGAACTAGCCTACTCACACTGAAGCATCTATTTCCCATCAGAAAAACGGCCCTCCCACCGGGAGAAGCCGAAAGGTCCTGTCATCTAATGGGAACTAGCCTACTCACACTGAAACATCTATTTCCCACTAGAGAAATGGCCCTCCAACCTGGAGAAGCAGAAAGGTCCTCTTGTCTAATGGGAACTAGCCTATTCACAATGAAGCATCTATTTCCCATTAGAGAAACAACCCTCCAACCTGGAGCAGCAGAAAGGTCCTCTCGCCCAATACGAACTAGCCTACTCACACTGAAACATCTATTTCCCACTAGAGAAATGGCCCTCCAACCTGGAGAAGCAGAAAGTTCCTCTCGTCTAAGGGGAACTAGCCTATTCACACTGGAGCATCTATTTCCCATTAGAGAAACGGCTCTTCAACCTGGAGAAGCAGAAAGGTCCTCTTGTCTAATGGGAACTAGCCTACTCACACTGAAGCATCTAATTCCCATTAGAGTAATGGCCCTCCAACCTTGTGAGGCAGAAAGGGCCTCTCGTCTAGACTACTCACAATGAAGCATCTATTTCCCATTAGAGAAACTGCCCTGCAACCTGGAAAAGCAGAAAGGTCCTCTCGTTTAATGGGAACTAACCTTCTCATACTGAAGCATCTATTTCCCATTAGAGAAACGGCCCTCCAACCAGGAGAAGCAGAACGGTCCTCTTGTCGAATGAGAACTAGCCTACTCAAAATGAAGCATCTATTTCTTATTAGAGGAACTGCACTGCAACCTGGAAAGCAGAAAGGTCCTCTTGTCTAATGGGAAGTACCCTATTCACACTGAAGAATCTATTTCCCATTAGGGAAATGGCCCTCCAACCTGGAGAAGCCGAAAGGTCCTGTCATCTAATGGGAACTAGCCTACTCACACTGAAATATCTATTTCCCACTAGAGAAATGGCCCTCCAACCTCGAGAAGCATAAAGGTCCTCTTGTCTAATGGGAACTAGCCTATTCACAATGAAGCATGTATTTCCCATTAGAGAAACAACCCTCCAACCGGGAGAAGCAGAAAGGTCCTCTCGCCCATTGGGAACTAGCATACTCACACTGAAGCATTTATTTCCCAGGAGAGAAATGGCCCTCCAACCTGGAGAAGCAGAAAGGTCCTCTCGCCTAATGGGAACTAGCCTATTCACACTGAAGCATCTATTTCCCATTAGAGTAACAACCCTCCAACTGGGAGAAGCAGAAAGGTCCTCCCGCCCATTGGGAACTCGCATACTCACACTGAAGCATCTATTTCACATGAGAGAAATGGCCCTCAAACCTGGAGAAGCAGAAAGGTCCTCTCATCTAATGGGAACTAGCCTACTCACACTGAGGCATCGAATTCCCATGAGAGTAATGGCCCTCCAACCTTGTGAGGCAGAAAGGTCCTCTCATCTAGACTACTCGCAATGAAGCATCTATTTCCCATTAGAGAAACTGCCCTGCAACCTGGAAAAGCAGAAAGGTCATCTTGTTTAATGGGAACTAACCTTCTCATACTGAAGCATCTATTTCCCATTAGAGAAACGGCCCTCCAACCAGGAGAAGCAGAAAGGTCCTCTTGTCGAATGGGAACTAGCCTACTCACAATTAAACATCTATTTCCCATTAGAGAAACGGTCCTCCAACCTGGAAAAGCATAAAGGTCCACTTGTCTAATGGGAACTAGCCTACTCACACTGAAGCATCTATTTCCCATTAGAGAAATGTCCCTCCAACCTGGAGAAGCCGAAAGGTCCTCTCGTCTAATGGGAAGTAGCCTACTCACACTGAAGATCTATTTCCCACTAGAGAAACTGCCCTCCAACTTGGAGAAGCAGAAAGGTCCTCTTGTCTACTGTGAACTAGCCTCGTCACACTGAAGCGTCTATTTCCCACTAGAGAAACGGCACACAACCTGAGTAGCAGAAAGGTCCTCTTGTCTAATGGGAACTAGCCTACTCACGCTGAAGCATCTATTTGCCATTAGAGAAACGGCCCTCCAACGTGGAGAAACCGAAAGGTCCTGTCATCTAATGGGAAGTAGCCTACTCACACTGAAATCTATTTCCCACTAGAGAAATGGCCCTCCAACCTGGAGAAGCAGAAAGGTCCTCTTGCCTAATGGGAACTAGCCTATTCACATTGAAGCATCTATTTCCCATTAGAGAAACAACCCTCCAACCGGGAGAAGCAGAAAGGTTCTCTCGCCCATTGGGAACTAGCATACTCACAGTGAAGCATCTATTTCACAGTAGAGAAATGGCCCTCCAACCTGGAGAAGCAGAAAGTTCCTCTCGTTTAATGGGAACTAAATTTCTCATACTGAAGCATCTATTTCCCATTAGAGAAAGGGCCCTCCAACCTGGAGAAGCAGAAAGGTCCTCTCGTCTAATGGGAGCAAGCCCATTCACAATGAAGCATCTATTTCCCATAAGAGAAACTGCCCTCCAACCTGGAAAAGCAGAAAGGTCCTCGCGTCTAATCGGAACTAGCCTACTCACAATTAAGCATCTTTTTCCCATTAGAGAAATGGCCCTCCATCCTGGAGAAGCCGAAAGGTCCTCTCGTCTAATGGGAACTAGCCTACTCACACTGAGGCATCTATTTCCCACTGGAGAAACTGCCCTCCAACCTGGAGAAGCCGAAAGGACCTCTCGTCTAATGCGAACTAGCCTCGTCACACTGAAGCGTCTATTTCCCACTAGAGAAACAGCACACAACCTGAGTAGCAGAAAGGTCCTCTTGTCTAATGGGAACTAGCCTTCTCACACTGAAGCATCTATTTCCCATTAGAGAAACGGCCCTCCAACCTGGAGTGTCAGAAAGGTCCTCTCGTCTAATGGGAACTAGCCTAATCAGAAGAGCATCTATTTCCCATTAGAGAAACGGCCATCCAACCTGGAAAAGCAGAAATGTCCTCTCGTCTAATGGGAACTAGCCTTCTCACACTGAAGCATCTATTTCCCATTAGAGAAACGGCCATCCAATCTGGAGAGGCAGAAAGGTCCTCTTGTTTAATGTGAACTAGCCTACTCACAAGGCATCTATTTCCCATTAGAGAAACGGCCATCCAACCTGGAAAAGCAGAAAGGTCCTCTCGTCTAATGGGAACTAGCCTATTCACAATGAAGCATCTATTTCCCATTAGAGAAACGGTTCATCAACCTGGAGCAGCAGAAAGGTCCTCTAGCCTAATGGGAACTAGCCTACTCACAGTGAAGCTTCTATTTCCCACTAGAGAAATGGCCCTCCAACCTGGAGAAGCAGAAAGGTCCTCTCGTCTAATGGGAACTAGCCTACTCACAGTGAAGCATCTATTTCCCACTAGAGAAATGGTCCTCCAACCTGGAGAAGCAGAAAGGACCTCTCGTCTAATGGGAACTAGAGTATTCACAATGAAACATCTCTTTCCCATTAGAAAAACAGACTTCCAACCCGGAGAGGCAGAAAGGTCCTGTCATCTAATGGGAACTAGCGTACTCACACTGAAGCATCTATTTCCCACTAGTGAAATGGCCCTCCAACCTGGAGAAGCAGAAAGGTCCTCTTGTCTAATGGGAACTAGCCTATTCACAATGAAGCATCTATCTCCCATTAGAGAAACAACCCTCCAACCTGGAGAAGCAGAAAGGTCCTCTCGCCCAATGGGAACTAACCTACTCACACTGAAGCATCTATTTCACATGAGAGAAATGGCCCTCAAACCTGGAGAAGCAGAAAGGTCCTCTCGCCCAATGGGAACTAGCCTACTCACACTGAAGCAACAATTTCACATGAAAGAAAGGGCCCTCCAACCTGGAGAAACAGAAAGGTCCTCTCATCTAATGGGAACTAGCCTATACACACTGAAGCATCTAATTGCCACTAGAGAAATGGCCCTCCAACCTGGAGAAGCAGAAAGGTCCTCTTGTCTAATGGGAACTAGCCTATTCACAATGAAGCATCTATTTCCCATTAGAGAAACAACCCTCCAACCTGGAGAAGCAGAAAGGTCCTCTCGTCCAATGGGAACTAGCCTACTCACACTGAAGCATCTATTTCACATGAGAGAAATGGCCCTCCAACCTGGAGAAGCAGAAAGGTTCTCTCGTCTAATGGGAACTAGCCTATTCACACTGAAGCATCTATTTCCCATTAGAGAAACGGCTCTTCAACCTGGAGAAGCAGAAAAGTCCTCTCATCTAATGGGAACTAGCCTACTCACACTGAAGCATCTAATTCCCATTGGAGTTATGGCCTTCCAACCTTGTGAGGCAGAAAGGTCCTCTCGTCTTGCCTACTCACAATGAAGCATCTATTTCCCATTAGAGAAACTGCCCTGCAACCTGGAAAAGCAGAAAGGTCCACTCGTTTAATGGCAACTAGCCTTCTCATACTGAAGCATCTATTTCCCATTGGAGTTATGGCCTTCCAACCTTGTGAGGCAGAAAGGTCCTCTCGTCTTGCCTACTCACAATGAAGCATCTATTTCCCATTAGAGAAACGGCCCTCCAACCTGGAAAAGCAGAAAGGTCCACTTGTCTAATGGGAACTAGCCTACTCACACTGAAGCATCTATTTCCCATTAGAGAAACGGCCCTCCAACCTGGAGAAGCCGAAAGGTCCTCTCATCTAATGGGAACTAGCCTACTCACACTGAAGCATCTATTTCCCATTAGAGAAATGGCCCTCCAACGTGGAGAAGCCGAAAGGTCCTGTCATCTAATGGGAACTAGCCTACTCACACTGAAATATCTATTTCCCAGCAGAGAAAGGGCCCTCCAACCTGGAGAAGCAGAAAGGTCCTCTTGTCTAATGGGAACTAGCCTATTCACACTGAAGCATCTATTTCCCATTAGAGGAAACAACCCTCCAACCGGGAGAAGCAGAAAGGTCCTCTTGCCCATTGGGAACTAGCATACTCACACTGAAGCATCTATTTCACATGAGAGAAATGGCCCTCCAACCTGGAGAAGCAGAAACGTCCTCTTTTCTAATGGGAACTAGCCTACTCACACTGAGGCATCTAATTCCCATTAGAGTAATGGCCCTCCAACCTTGTGAGGCAGAAAGGTCCTCTCGTCTAGCCTACTCACAATGAAGCATCTATTTCCCATTAGAGAAACTGCCCTGCAACCTGGAAAAACAGAAAGGTCCTCTCGTTTAATGGGAACTAACCTTCTCATACTGAAGCATCTATTTCCCATTAGAGAAACGGCCCTCCAACCTGGAGAAGCAGAAAGGTCCTCTCGTCTAATGGGAGCAAGCCCATTCACAATGAAGCATCTATTTCCCATAAGAGAAACTGCCCTCCAACCTGGAGAAGCCGAAAGGTCCTCTCATCTAATGGGAACTACTCACACTGAAGCATCTATTTCCCACTAGAGAAATGGCTCTCCAAACTGGAGAAGCAGAAAGGTCCTCTTTTCTAATGGGAACTTGCCTATTCATAATGAAGCATCTATTTCCCATTAGAGAAACAACCCTCCAACCTGGAAAAGCAGAAAGGTCCTCTCGTTTAATGGGAACTAGCCTTCTCATACTGAAGCATCTATTTCCCATTAGAGAAACAGCCCTCCAACCTGGAGAAGCAGAAAGGTCCTCTCGTCTAATGGGAACTACCGTACTCACACTGAAGCATCGATTTTCCACTAGAGAAATGGCCCTCCAGCCTGGAGAAGCAGAAAGGTCCTCTTGTCTAATGGCAACTAGCCTATTCACAATGAAGCATCTATTTCCCATTAGAGAAACAACCCTCCAACCTGGAGAAGCAGAAAGGTCCTCTCGCCCAATGGGAAATAGCCTAATCACACTGAAGCATCTATTTCACATGAGAGAAATTGCCCTCCAACCTGGAGAAGCAGAAAGGTCCTCTCGCCCAATGGGAACTAGCCTACTCACACTGAACATCTATTTCACATGAGAGAAATGGCCCTCCAACCTGTACAAGCAGAAAGGTCCTCTCGTCTAATGGGAACTAGCATATTCACACTGAAGCATCTATTTCCCATTAGAGTAATGGCCTTCCAACCTTGTGAGGCAGAAAGGTCCTCTCGTCTAGCCTACTCACAATGAAGCATCTATTTCCCATTAGAGAAACTGCCCTGCAACCTGGAAAAGCAGAAAGGTCCTCTTGTTTAATGGAACTAGCCTTCTCATACTGAAGCATCTATTTCCCATTAGAGAAACGGCCCTCCAACCTGAAAAAGGAGAAAGGTCCACTTGTCTAATGGGAACTAGCCTACTCACACTGAAGCATCTATTTCCCAATAGAGAAACTGCCCTCCAACCTGGAGAAGCTGAAAGGTCCTCTCGTCTAATGGGAACTAGCCTACTCACACTGAAGCATCTATTTCCCATCAGAAAAACGGCCCTCCCACCGGGAGAAGCCGAAAGGTCCTGTCATCTAATGGGAACTAGCCTACTCACACTGAAACATCTATTTCCCACTAGAGAAATGGCCCTCCAACCTGGAGAAGCAGAAAGGTCCTCTTGTCTAATGGGAACTAGCCTATTCACAATGAAGCATCTATTTCCCATTAGAGAAACAACCCTCCAACCTGGAGCAGCAGAAAGGTCCTGTCGCCCAATGCGAACTAGCCTACTCACACTGAAACATCTATTTCCCACTAGAGAAATGGCCCTCCAACCTGGAGAAGCAGAAAGTTCCTCTCGTCTAAGGGGAACTAGCCTATTCACACTGGAGCATCTATTTCCCATTAGAGAAACGGCCCTCCAACCTGGAGAGGCAGCAAGATCCTCTCGTCTAATGGTAACTAGCCCACTCAAAATGAAGCATCTATTTCCCGTTAGAGAGACGGCCCTCCAATGTGGAGAAGCAGAAAGGTCCTCTCGTCTAATGGGAACTAGCCTACCCACACTGACGCATCTATTTCCCATTAGAGAAACTGCCCTCCAACCTGGAGAAGCTGAAAGGTCCTCTCGTCTAATGGGAACTAGCCTACTCACACTGAAGCATCTATTTCCCATCAGAAAAACGGCCCTCCCACCGGGAGAAGCCGAAAGGTCCGGTCATCTAATGGGAACTAGCCTACTCACACTGAAACATCTATTTCCCACTAGAGAAATGGCCCTCCAACCTGGAGAAGCAGAAAGGTCCTCTTGTCTAATGGGAACTAGCCTATTCACAATGAAGCATCTATTTCCCATTAGAGAAACAACCCTCCAACCTGGAGCAGCAGAAAGGTCCTCTCGCCCAATGCGAACTAGCCTACTCACACTGAAACATCTATTTCCCACTAGAGAAATGGCCCTCCAACCTGGAGAAGCAGAAAGTTCCTCTCGTCTAAGGGGAACTAGCCTATTCACACTGGAGCATCTATTTCCCATTAGAGAAACGGCTCTTCAGCCTGGAGAAGCAGAAAGGTCCTCTTGTCTAATGGGAACTAGCCTACTCACACTGAAGCATCTAATTCCCATTAGAGTAATGGCCCTCCAACCTTGTGAGGCAGAAAGGGCCTCTCGTCTAGACTACTCACAATGAAGCATCTATTTCCCATTAGAGAAACTGCCCTGCAACCTGGAAAAGCAGAAAGGTCCTCTCGTTTAATGGGAACTAACCTTCTCATACTGAAGCATCTATTTCCCATTAGAGAAACGGCCCTCCAACCAGGAGAAGCAGAACGGTCCTCTTGTCGAATGAGAACTAGCCTACTCAAAATGAAGCATCTATTTCTTATTAGAGGAACTGCCCTGCAACCTGGAAAGCAGAAAGGTCCTCTTGTCTAATGGGACGTACCCTATTCACACTGAAGAATCTATTTCCCATTAGGGAAACGGCCCTCCAACCTGGAGAAGCCGAAAGGTCCTGTCATCTAATGGGAACTAGCCTACTCACACTGAAATATCTATTTCCCACTAGAGAAATGGCCCTCCAACCTCGAGAAGCATAAAGGTCCTCTTGTCTAATGGGAACTAGCCTATTCACAATGAAGCATGTATTTCCCATTAGAGAAACAACCCTCCAACCGGGAGAAGCAGAAAGGTCCTCTCGCCCATTGGGAACTAGCATACTCACACTGAAGCATTTATTTCCCAGGAGAGAAATGGCCCTCCAACCTGGAGAAGCAGAAAGGTCCTCTCGCCTAATGGGAACTAGCCTATTCACACTGAAGCATCTATTTCCCATTAGAGTAACAACCCTCCAACTGGGAGAAGCAGAAAGGTCCTCCCGCCCATTGGGAACTCGCATACTCACACTGAAGCATCTATTTCACATGAGAGAAATGGCCCTCGAACCTGGAGAAGCAGAAAGGTCCTCTCATCTAATGGGAACTAGCCTACTCACACTGAGGCATCGAATTCCCATGAGAGTAATGGCCCTCCAACCTTGTGAGGCAGAAAGGTCCTCTCATCTAGACTACTCGCAATGAAGCATCTATTTCCCATTAGAGAAACTGCCCTGCAACCTGGAAAAGCAGAAAGGTCATCTTGTTTAATGGGAACTAACCTTCTCATACTGAAGCATCTATTTCCCATTAGAGAAACGGCCCTCCAACCAGGAGAAGCAGAAAGGTCCTCTTGTCGAATGGGAACTAGCCTACTCACAATTAAACATCTATTTCCCATTAGAGAAACGGTCCTCCAACCTGGAAAAGCATAAAGGTCCACTTGTCTAATGGGAACTAGCCTACTCACACTGAAGCATCTATTTCCCATTAGAGAAATGTCCCTCCAACCTGGAGAAGCCGAAAGGTCCTCTCGTCTAATGGGAAGTAGCCTACTCACACTGAAGATCTATTTCCCACTAGAGAAACTGCCCTCCAACTTGGAGAAGCAGAAAGGTCCTCTTGTCTACTGTGAACTAGCCTCATCACACTGAAGCGTCTATTTCCCACTAGAGGAACGGCACACAACCTGAGTAGCAGAAAGGTCCTCTTGTCTAATGGGAACTAGCCTTCTCACACTGAAGCATCTATTTCCCATTAGAGAAACAGCCCTCCAACCTGGAGAGTCAGAAAGGTCCTCTCTTCTAATGGGAACTAGCCTAATCAGAAGAGCATCTATTTCCCCTTAGAGAAACGGCCATTCAACCTGGAGAGGCAGAAAGGTCCTCTTGTTTAATGTGAACTAGCCTACTCACAAGAGCATCTATTTCCCATTAGAGAAACGGCCATCCAACCTGGAAAAGCAGAAAGGTCCTCTCGTCTAATGGGAACTAGCCTATTCACAATGAAGCATCGATTTCCCATTAGAGAAACGGTTCTCCAACGTGGAACAGCAGAAAGGTCCTCTAGCCTAATGGGAACTAGTCTATTCACAGTGAAGCATGTATTTCCCACTAGAGAAATGGCCCTCCAACCTGGAGAAGCAGAAAGGTCCTCTCGTCTAATGGGAACTAGCGTATTCACAATGAAACATTTTTTTCCCATTAGAGAAACAGCCCTCCAACCCGGAGAGGGAGAAAGGTCCTTTCATCTAATGGGAACTAGCCTACTCACACTGAAGCATTTATTTCCCACTAGAGAAACGGCTCTCCAACCTGGAGAAGCAGAAAGGTCCTCATGTCTAATGGAAACTAGCCTATTCACAATGAAGCAACTATTTCCCAATAGAGAAACAACCCTCCAACCTGGAGAAGCAGAAAGATCCTCTCGTCCAAAGGGAACTAGCCTACTCACACTGAAGCATCTATTTCCCAATAGAGAAACTGCCCTCCAACCTGGAGAAGCTGAAAGGTCCTCTCGTCTAATGGGAACTAGCCTACTCACACTGAAGCATCTATTTCCCATCAGAAAAACGGCCCTCCCACCGGGAGAAGCCGAAAGGTCCTGTCATCTAATGGGAACTAGCCTACTCACACTGAAACATCTATTTCCCACTAGAGAAATGGCCCTCCAACCTGGAGAAGCAGAAAGGTCCTCTTGTCTAATGGGAACTAGCCTATTCACAATGAAGCATCTATTTCCCATTAGAGAAACGGCCCCCCAACCTGGAGAAGCCGAAAGGTCCTCTCATCTAATGGGAACTAGCCTACTCACACTGAAGCATCTATTTCCCATTAGAGAAATGGCCCTCCAACGTGGAGAAGCCGAAAGGTCCTGTCATCTAATGGGAACTAGCCTACTCACACTGAAATATCTATTTCCCAGCAGAGAAAGGGCCCTCCAACCTGGAGAAGCAGAAAGGTCCTCTTGTCTAATGGGAACTAGCCTATTCACACTGAAGCATCTATTTCCCATTAGAGGAAACAACCCTCCAACCGGGAGAAGCAGAAAGGTCCTCTTGCCCATTGGGAACTAGCATACTCACACTGAAGCATCTATTTCACATGAGAGAAATGGCCCTCCAACCTGGAGAAGCAGAAAGGTCCTCTTGTCTAATGGGAACTAGCCTACTCACACTGAGGCATCTAATTCCCATTAGAGTAATGGCCCTCCAACCTTGTGAGGCAGAAAGGTCCTCTCGTCTAGCCTACTCACAATGAAGCATCTATTTCCCATTAGAGAAACTGCCCTGCAACCTGGAAAAATATAAAGGTCCTCTTGTTTAATGGGAACTAACCTTCTCATACTGAAGCATCTATTTCCCATTAGAGAAACGGCCCTCCAACCTGGAAAAGCAGAAAGGTCCTCTCGTCTAATGGGAGCAAGCCCATTCACAATGAAGCATCTATTTCCCATAAGAGAAACTGCCCTCCAACCTGGAGAAGCCGAAAGGTCCTCTCATCTAATGGGAACTACTCACACTGAAGCATCTATTTCCCACTAGAGAAATGGCTCTCCAAACTGGAGAAGCAGAAAGGTCCTCTTTTCTAATGGGAACTTGCCTATTCATAATGAAGCATCTATTTCCCATTAGAGAAACAACCCTCCAACCTGGAAAAGCAGAAAGGTCCTCTCGTTTAATGGGAACTAGCCTTCTCATACTGAAGCATCTATTTCCCATTAGAGAAACAGCCCTCCAACCTGGAGAAGCAGAAAGGTCCTCTCGTCTAATGGGAACTACCGTACTCACACTGAAGCATCGATTTTCCACTAGAGAAATGGCCCTCCAGCCTGGAGAAGCAGAAAGGTCCTCTTGTCTAATGGCAACTAGCCTATTCACAATGAAGCATCTATTTCCCATTAGAGAAATAACCCTCCAACCTGGAGAAGCAGAAAGGTCCTCTCGCCCAATGGGAACTAGCCTACTCACACTGAACATCTATTTCACATGAGAGAAATGGCCCTCCAACCTGTACAAGCAGAAAGGTCCTCTCGTCTAATGGGAACTAGCATATTCACACTGAAGCATCTATTTCCCATTAGAGTAATGGCCTTCCAACCTTGTGAGGCAGAAAGGTCCTCTCGTCTAGCCTACTCACAATGAAGCATCTATTTCCCATTAGAGAAACTGCCCTGCAACCTGGAAAAGCAGAAAGGTCCTCTCGTTTAATGGAACTAGCCTTCTCATACTGAAGCATCTATTTCCCATTAGAGAAACGGCCCTCCAACCTGAAAAAGGAGAAAGGTCCACTTGTCTAATGGGAACTAGCCTACTCACACTGAAGCATCTATTTCCCAATAGAGAAACTGCCCTCCAACCTGGAGAAGCTGAAAGGTCCTCTCGTCTAATGGGAACTAGCCTACTCACACTGAAGCATCTATTTCCCATCAGAAAAACGGCCCTCCCACCGGGAGAAGCCGAAAGGTCCTGTCATCTAATGGGAACTAGCCTACTCACACTGAAACATCTATTTCCCACTAGAGAAATGGCCCTCCAACCTGGAGAAGCAGAAAGGTCCTCTTGTCTAATGGGAACTAGCCTATTCACAATGAAGCATCTATTTCCCATTAGAGAAACAACCCTCCAACCTGGAGTAGCAGAAAGGTCCTCTCGCCCAATGCGAACTAGCCTACTCAGACTGAAACATCTATTTCCCACTAGAGAAATGGCCCTCCAACCTGGAGAAGCAGAAAGTTCCTCTCGTCTAAGGGGAACTAGCCTATTCACACTGGAGCATCTATTTCCCATTAGAGAAACGGCTCTTCAACCTGGAGAAGCAGAAAGGTCCTCTTGTCTAATGGGAACTAGCCTACTCACACTGAAGCATCTAATTCCCATTAGAGTAATGGCCCTCCAACCTTGTGAGGCAGAAAGGGCCTCTCGTCTAGACTACTCACAATGAAGCATCTATTTCCCATTAGAGAAACTGCCCTGCAACCTGGAAAAGCAGAAAGGTCCTCTCGTTTAATGGGAACTAACCTTCTCATACTGAAGCATCTATTTCCCATTAGAGAAACGGCCCTCCAACCAGGAGAAGCAGAACGGTCCTCTTGTCGAATGAGAACTAGCCTACTCAAAATGAAGCATCTATTTCTTATTAGAGGAACTGCCCTGCAACCTGGAAAGCAGAAAGGTCCTCTTGTCTAATGGGAAGTACCCTACTCACACTGAAGAATCTATTTCCCATTAGGGAAACGGCCCTCCAACATGGAGAAGCCGAAAGGTCCTGTCATCTAATGGGAACTAGCCTACTCACACTGAAATATCTATTTCCCACTAGAGAAATGGCCCTCCAACCTCGAGAAGCATAAAGGTCCTCTTGTCTAATGGGAACTAGCCTATTCACAATGAAGCATGTATTTCCCATTAGAGAAACAACCCTCCAACCGGGAGAAGCAGAAAGGTCCTCTCGCCCATTGGGAACTAGCATACTCACACTGAAGCATTTATTTCCCAGGAGAGAAATGGCCCTCCAACCTGGAGAAGCAGAAAGGTCCTCTCGCCTAATGGGAACTAGCCTATTCACACTGAAGCATCTATTTCCCATTAGAGTAACAACCCTCCAACTGGGAGAAGCAGAAAGGTCCTCCCGCCCATTGGGAACTCGCATACTCACACTGAAGCATCTATTTCACATGAGAGAAATGGCCCTCGAACCTGGAGAAGCAGAAAGGTCCTCTCATCTAATGGGAACTAGCCTACTCACACTGAGGCATTGAATTCCCATGAGAGTAATGGCCCTCCAACCTTGTGAGGCAGAAAGGTCCTCTCATCTAGACTACTCGCAATGAAGCATCTATTTCCCATTAGAGAAACTGCCCTGCAACCTGGAAAAGCAGAAAGGTCATCTTGTTTAATGGGAACTAACCTTCTCATACTGAAGCATCTATTTCCCATTAGAGAAACGGCCCTCCAACCAGGAGAAGCAGAAAGGTCCTCTTGTCGAATGGGAACTAGCCTACTCACAATTAAACATCTATTTCCCATTAGAGAAACGGTCCTCCAACCTGGAAAAGCATAAAGGTCCACTTGTCTAATGGGAACTAGCCTACTCACACTGAAGCATCTATTTCCTATTAGAGAAATGTCCCTCCAACCTGGAGAAGCCGAAAGGTCCTCTCGTCTAATGGGAAGTAGCCTACTCACACTGAAGATCTATTTCCCACTAGAGAAACTGCCCTCCAACTTGGAGAAGCAGAAAGGTCCTCTTGTCTACTGTGAACTAGCCTCGTCACACTGAAGCGTCTATTTCCCACTAGAGAAACGGCACACAACCTGAGTAGCAGAAAGGTCCTCTTGTCTAATGGGAACTAGCCTTCTCACACTGAAGCATCTATTTCCCATTAGAGAAACAGCCCTCCAACCTGGAGAGTCAGAAAGGTCCTCTCTTCTAATGGGAACTAGCCTAATCAGAAGAGCATCTATTTCCCCTTAGAGAAACGGCCATTCAACCTGGAGAGGCAGAAAGGTCCTCTTGTTTAATGTGAACTAGCCTACTCACAAGAGCATCTATTTCCCATTAGAGAAACGGCCATCCAACCTGGAAAAGCAGAAAGGTCCTCTCGTCTAATGGGAACTAGCCTATTCACAATGAAGCATCGATTTCCCATTAGAGAAACGGTTCTCCAACGTGGAACAGCAGAAAGGTCCTCTAGCCTAATGGGAACTAGTCTATTCACAGTGAAGCATGTATTTCCCACTAGAGAAATGGCCCTCCAACCTGGAGAAGCAGAAAGGTCCTCTCGTCTAATGGGAACTAGCGTATTCACAATGAAACATTTTTTTCCCATTAGAGAAACAGCCCTCCAACCCGGAGAGGGAGAAAGGTCCTTTCATCTAATGGGAACTAGCCTACTCACACTGAAGCATCTATTTCCCACTAGAGAAACGGCTCTCCAACCTGGAGAAGCAGAAAGGTCCTCATGTCTAATGGAAACTAGCCTATTCACAATGAAGCAACTATTTCCCAATAGAGAAACAACCCTCCAACCTGGAGAAGCAGAAAGATCCTCTCGTCCAAAGGGAACTAGCCTACTCACACTGAAGCATCTATTTCACATTAGAGAAACGGCCCTCCAACCTGGAGAAGCAGAAAGGTCCTCTCGTCTAATGGGAACTAGCCTATTCACACTGAAGCATCTATTTCCCATTAGAGAAACGGCTCTTCAACCTGGAGAAGCAGAAAGGTCCTCTCGCCTAATGGGAACTAGCCTACTCACACTGAAGCATCTATTTCCCATTAAAGAAACTGCCCTGCAACCTGGGAAAGCAGAAAGGTCCTCTCGTCTAATGGGAACTAGCCTTCTCATACTGAAGAATCTATTTCCCATTATAGAAACGGTCCTCCGAGCTGGAGAAGTAGAAAGGTCCTCTTGTCTAATGGGAACTAGCCTATTCACACTGAAGCATCTATTTCCCATTAGAGAAACGGCCCTCCAACCTGGAGAAGCCGAAAGGTCCTCTCGTCTAATGGGAAGTAGCCTACTCACACTGAAGATCTATTTCCCACTAGAGAAACTGCCCTCCAACTTGGAGAAGCAGAAAGGTCCTCTTGTCTACTGTGAACTAGCCTCGTCACACTGAAGCGTCTATTTCCCACTAGAGAAACTGCAC
The DNA here is from genome assembly GCF_040938575.1 of Ambystoma mexicanum. Lineage (NCBI taxonomy): Eukaryota > Metazoa > Chordata > Amphibia > Caudata > Ambystomatidae > Ambystoma > Ambystoma mexicanum. Next base: position 1,055,279,117 of record NC_090929.1, on the reverse strand, counting down.
ACAACCTGAGTAGCAGAAAGGTCCTCTTGTCTAATGGCAACTAGCCTTCTCACACTGAAGCATCTATTTCCCATTAGAGAAACAGCCCTCCAACCTGGAGAGTCAGAAAGGTCCTCTCTTCTAATGGGAACTAGCCTAATCAGAAGAGCATCTATTTCCCCTTAGAGAAACGGCCATTCAACCTGGAGAGGCAGAAAGGTCCTCTTGTTTAATGTGAACTAGCCTACTCACAAGAGCATCTATTTCCCATTAGAGAAACGGCCATCCAACCTGGAAAAGCAGAAAGGTCCTCTCGTCTAATGGGAACTAGCCTATTCACAATGAAGCATCGATTTCCCATTAGAGAAACGGTTCTCCAACGTGGAACAGCAGAAAGGTCCTCTAGCCTAATGGGAACTAGTCTATTCACAGTGAAGCATGTATTTCCCACTAGAGAAATGGCCCTCCAACCTGGAGAAGCAGAAAGGTCCTCTCATCTAATGGGAACTAGCGTATTCACAATGAAACATTTTTTTCCCATTAGAGAAACAGCCCTCCAACCCGGAGAGGGAGAAAGGTCCTTTCATCTAATGGGAACTAGCCTACTCACACTGAAGCATCTATTTCCCACTAGAGAAACGGCTCTCCAACCTGGAGAAGCAGAAAGGTCCTCATGTCTAATGGAAACTAGCCTATTCACAATGAAGCAACTATTTCCCAATAGAGAAACAACCCTCCAACCTGGAGAAGCAGAAAGATCCTCTCGTCCAAAGGGAACTAGCCTACTCACACTGAAGCATCTATTTCACATTAGAGAAACGGCCCTCCAACCTGGAGAAGCAGAAAGGTCCTCTCGTCTAATGGGAACTAGCCTATTCACACTGAAGCATCTATTTCCCATTAGAGAAACGGCTCTTCAACCTGGAGAAGCAGAAAGGTCCTCTCGCCTAATGGGAACTAGCCTACTCACACTGAAGCATCTATTTCCCATTAAAGAAACTGCCCTGCAACCTGGGAAAGCAGAAAGGTCCTCTCGTCTAATGGGAACTAGCCTTCTCATACTGAAGAATCTATTTCCCATTATAGAAACGGTCCTCCGAGCTGGAGAAGTAGAAAGGTCCTCTTGTCTAATGGGAACTAGCCTATTCACACTGAAGCATCTATTTCCCATTAGAGAAACGGCCCTCCAACCTGGAGAAACAGAACGGTCCTCTTGTCTAATGGGAACTAGCCTGCTCACAATGAAGCATCAATTTCCCATAAGAGAAATGGCCCTCCAACCTGGAGGAGCCGAAAGGTCCTCTTGTCTAATGGGAACTAGCCTACTCACACTGAAGCATCTATTTCCCACTAGAGAAACGGCCCTCTAACCTGGAGAAGCCAAAAAGGTCCTCTCGTCTAATCGGAATTGGCCTATTCACACTGAAGCATCTATTTCCCATTAGAGAAACAACCCTCCAACCTGGAGAAGCATAAAGTACCTCTCGTCTAATGGGAACTAGCCTACTCACAATGAAACATCTATTTCCCATTAGAGAAATGGCCCTCCAACCTGGATAAGCAGAAAGGTCCTCTTGTCTAATGGGAACTACCCTATTCACACTGAAGCATCTATTTCCCATTAGAGAAACAGCTCTTCAACCTGGAGAAGCAGAAAGGTTCTCTTGTCTAATGGGAAGTAGCCTACACACACTTAAGCATCTAATTCCCATTAGAGTAATGGCCCTCCAAACTGGAGAGGCAGAAAGGTCCTCTCGTCTAATGGGAACTAGCCTACTCACAATGAAGCATCTATTTCCCATTAGAGAAACTACCCTGCAACCTGGAAAAGCAGAAAGGTCCTCTCGTCTAATGGGAACTAGCCTTCTCATACTGAAGCATCTATTTCCCATTAGAGAAACGGTCCTCCGACCTGGAGAAGCAGAAAGGTCCTCTCGTCTAATGGGAACTAGCCTATTCACACTGAAGCATCTATTTCCCATTAGAGAAACGGCCCTCCAACCTGGAGAAACAGAACGGTCCTCTCGTCTAATGGGAACTATCCTGCTCACAATGAAGCATCAAATTCCCATAAGAGAAATGGCCCTCCAACCTGGAGAAGCCGAAAGTTCCTCTTGTCTAATGGGAACTAGCCTACTCACACTGAAGCATCTATTTCCCACTAGAGAAACGGCGCTCTAACCTGGAGAAGCCAAAAAGGTCCTCTCGTCTAATCGGAACTGGCCTATTCACACTGAAGCATCTATTTCCCATTAGAGAAACAACCCTCCAACCTGGAGAAGCATAAAGTACCTCTCATCTAATGGGAACTAGCCTACTCACAATGAAGCATCTATTTCCCATTAGAGAAACGGCCCTCCAACCTGGATAAGCAGAAAGGTCCTCTCGTCTAATGGGAACTACCCTATTCACACTGAAGCATCTATTTCCCATTAGAGAAACAGCTCTTCAACCTGGAAAAGCAGAAAGGTCCTCTTGTCTAATGGGAAGTAGCCTACTCACACTTAAGCATCTAATTCCCATTAGAGTAATGGCCCTCCAAACTGGAGAGGCAGAAAGGTCCTCTCGTCTAGTGGGAACTAGCCTATTTACACTGACGCATCTATTTCCCATTAGAGAAACGGCCCTCCATCCTGGAGAGACAGAAAGGTCCTCTTGTCTAATGAAAACTAGCCTACTTACACTGAAGCATCTTTTTCCCATTAGAGAAACGGCCCTCCAACCCTGAGAGGCAGCAAGGTCCTCTTGTCTAATGGGAACTAGCCTACTCACACTGAAGCATCTATTTCCCATTAGAGAAACGGCCCTCCAACTTTGATAAGCAGAAAGGTCCTCTTGTGCTATGGTAACTAGCCTATTCACAATGAAGCATCTTTTTCCCATTAGAGAAACGGCCCTCCATCCTGGAGAGGCAGAAAGGTCCTCTTGTCTAATGAGAACTAGCCTACTCACACTGAAGAATCTTTTTCCCATTAGAGAAGCGACACTACAACCTGGAGAGGCAGCAAGGTCCTCTCATCTAATGGGAACTTGTCTACTCACAATGAAGCATCTATTTCCCATTAGAGAAACGGCCCTCCAATGTGGAGAGTCAGAAAGGTCCTCTCGTCTAATGTGAACTAGTCTACTCACAATGAAGCATCTGTTTCCCATTAGAGAAACAGCCCTCCAACCTGGTAAAGCAGAAAGGTTCTCTCCTATAATGGGAACTAGCCTATTCACAATGAAGCATCTATTTCCAATTACAGAAACGGCTCTCCAACCTGGAGAGACAGAAAGGTCCTCTCGTCTAATGGGAACTAGCCTACTCACAATGAAACATCTATTTCCTATTAGAGAACAGCCCCCCAACCTGGAAAAGCAGAAAGGTCCTCTTGTCTAATGGAAACGAGCCTATTCGCACTGAAGCATCTATTTCCCATTAGGGAATCGGCATGGGAACTGGCCTACTCACACTGAAGCATCTATTTCCCATTAGAGAAACGGCCCTCCAACGTGGAGAGGCAGAAAGGTCCTCTCGTCTAATGGGAACTAGCCTACTCACACTGAAGCATCTATTTCCCATTAGAGAAACGGCCCTCCAACCTGGAGAAGCACAAAGGTCCTCTCATCTAATGCAAACTAGCCTATTCACAATTAATCATATTTTTCCCATTAGAGAAACGGCCCTCCAACCTGGAGAGGCAGAAAGGTCCTCTTGTCTAATGGGAACTAGCCCATTCACACTGAAGCATCTATTTCCCATTAGAGCAACGGCCTCCAGCCTGGAGAAGCAGAACGGTCCTCTCGTCTAATGGGAACTAGCCTACTCACAATGAAGCATCTATTTCCCACTAGAGAAACAGCCCTCTAACCTGGTAAAGCAGAAAGGTTCTTGCGTCTAATGGGAACTAGCCTAGTCACAATGAAGCACCTATTTCCAATTAGAGAACCAGCCCTCCAACCTGGAAAAGCAGAAAGGTCCTCTTGTCTAATGGGAACTAGCCTATTCACACTGAATCATCTATTTCCCATTAGAGAAACGGCCATCCAACCTGGAGAAGCAGTAAGGCCCTCTGGTCTAATGGGAACTAGCCTACTCACACTGAAGCCTCTATTTCCCATTAGAGAAACCGCCCTCCAACCTGGATAAGCAGAAAGGTCCTCTCGTCTAATGGGAACTACCCTATTCACACTGAAGCATCTATTTCCCATTAGAGAAACAGCTCTTCAACCTGGAGAAGCAGAAAGGTCCTCTTGTCTAATGGGAAGTAGCCTACTCACACTTAAGCATCTAATTCCCGTTAGAGTAATGGCCCTCCAAACTGGAGAGGCAGAAAGTTCCTCTCGTCTAGTGGGAACTAGCCTATTTACACTGACGCATCTATTTCCCATTAGAGAAACGGCCCTCCATCCTGGAGAGACAGAAAGGTCCTCTTGTCTAATGAAAACTAGCCTACTCACACTGAAGCATCTTTTTCCCATTAGAGAAACGGCCCTCCAACCCTGAGAGGCAGCAAGGTCCTCTTGTCTAATGGGAACTAGCCTACTCACACTGAAGCATCTATTTCCCATTAGAGAAACGGCCCTCCAACTTTGATAAGCAGAAAGGTCCTCTTGTGTTATGGTAATTAGTCTTTTCACAATGAAGCATCTTTTTCCCATTAGAGAAACGGCCCTCCATCCTGGAGAGGCTGAAAGGTCCTCTTGTCTAATGAGAACTAGCCTACTCACACTGAAGAATCTTTTTCCCATTAGAAAAACGACACTACAACCTGGAGCGGCAGCAAGGTCCTCTCATCTAATGGGAACTAGTCTACTCACAATGAAGCATCTATTTCCCATTAGAGAAACGGCCCTCCAATGTGGAGAGTCAGAAAGGTCCTCTTGTCTAATGTGAACTAGTCTACTCACAATGAAGCATCTGTTTCCTATTAGAGAAACAGCCCTCCAACCTGGTAAAGCAGAAAGGTTCTCTCCTATAATGGGAACCAGCCTATTCACAATGAAGCATCTATTTCCAATTAGAGAAACGGCCCTCCAACCTGGAGAGGCAGAAAGGTCCTCTCGTCTAATGGGAACTAGCCTACTCACAATGAAACATCTATTTCCTATTAGAGAACAGCCCTCCAACTTGGAAAAACAGAAAGGTCCTCTTGTCTAATGGAAACTAGCCTATTCACACTGAAGCATCTATTTCCCATTAGAGAATTGGCATGGGAACTGGCCCACTCACACTGAAGCATCTATTTCCCATTAGAGAAACGGCCCTCCAAAGTTGAGAGGCAGAAAGGTCCTCTCGTCTAATGGGAACTAGCCTACTCACACTGAAGCATCTATTTCCCATTAGAGAAACGGCCCTCCAACCTGGAGAAGCACAAAGGTCCTCTTAGCTAATGCAAACTAGCCTATTCACAATTAATCATCTTTTTCCCATTAGAGAAACGGCCCTCCAACCTGGAGAGGCAGAAAGGTCCTCTTGTCTAATGGGAACTAGCCCATTCCCACTGAAGCATCTATTTCCCATTAGAGCAACGGCCTCCAGCCTGGAGAAGCAGAACGATCCTCTTGTCTAATGGGAACTAGCCTACTCACAATGAAGCATCTATTTCCCACTAGAGAAACAGCCCTCTAACCTGGTAAAGCAGAAAGGTTCTTGCGTCTAATGGGAACTAGCCTATTCACAATGAAGCATCTATTTCCAATTAGAGAACCATCCCTCCAACCTGGAAAAGCAGAAAGGTCCTCTTGTCTAATGGGAATTAGCCTATTCACACTGAAGCATCTATTTCCCATTAGAGAAACGGCCATCCAACCTGGAGAAGCAGTAAGGCCCTCTCGTCTAATGGGAACTAGCCTACTCACACTGAAGCCTCAATTTCCCATTAGAGAAACGGCATCAGAACTGGCCTACTCACACTGAAGCATCTATTTCCCACTAGAGAGACGGCCCTCCTACCTGAGAAGCAGAACGGTTCTCTCGTCTAATGGCAACTAGCCTTCCCACACTGAAGCATCTATTTCCTATTAGAGAAACAGCCCTCCAACCTGGAAAAGCAGAAAGGTCCTCTTGTCTAATGGGAACTAGCCTATTCACAATTAAGCATCTATTTCCCATTAGAGAAACAGCCATCCAAACTGGAGAAGCAGTAAGGCCCTCTCGTCTAATGGGAACTAGCCAACTCACACTGAAGCATCTATTTCCTATTAGAGAAACGGCACTCCAATGTGGAGAGGCAGAAAGTTCCTCTCGTCTAATGGGAACTAGCCTACTCACACTGAAGCATCTATTTCCTATTAGAGAAACGGCCCTCCAACCTGGATAAGCAGAAAGGTCCTCTTGTCAAATGGGAACTAGCCTATTCACAATGAAGCCTCAATTTCCCATTAGAGAAACGGCATCAGAACTGGCCTATTCACACTGAAGCATCTATTTCCCACTAGATAGACGGCCCTCCTACCTGAGAAGCAGAACCGTCCTCTCGTCTAATGGCAACTAGCCTTCCCACACTGAAGCATCTATTTCCTATTAGAGAAATGGCCCTCCAACCTGGAAAAGCAGAAAGGTCCTCTTGTCTAATGGGAACTAGCCTATTCACAATTAAGCATCTATTTCCCATTACAGAAACAGCCATCCAAACTGGAGAAGCAGTAAGGCCCTCTCGTCTAATGGGATCTAGCCAACTCACACTGAAGCATCTATTTCCTGTTAGAGAAACGGGACTCCAATGTGGAGAGGCAGAAAGTTCCTCTCGTCTAATGGGAACTAGCCTACTCACACTGAAGCATCTATTTCCTATTAGAGAAACGGCCCTCGAACCTGGAGAAGCAGAAAGGTCCTCTTGTCAAATGGGAACTAGCCTATTCACAATGAAGCATCTTTTTCCCATTAGAGAAACGGCATCGGAACTAGCCTACTCACACTGAAGCATCTATTTCCCACTAGAGAAACGGCCCTCCTACCTGAGAAGCAGAAAGGTTCTCTCGTCTAAAGGGAACTAGCCTTCTTACACTGAAGCATCTATTTCCTATTAGAGAAACGGCCCTCCAACCTGGAAAAGCAGAAAGGTCCTCTTGTCTAATGGGAACTAGCCCATTCACAATGAAGCATCTTTTTCGCATTATAGAAACAGCATCGGAACTAGTCTACTCACACTGAAGCATCTATTTCCCACTAGAGAAACGGCCCTCCTACCTGAGAAGCAGAAAGGTCCTCTTGTCTAATGGGAACTAGCCTATTCACAATGAAGCATCTTTTTCCCATTAGAGAAACGGCATCGGAACTAGCCTACTCACACTGAAGCATCTATTTCCCACTAGAGAAACGGCCCTCCTACCTGAGAAGCAGAAAGGTCCTCTTGTCTAATGGGAACTAGCCTATTCACAATGAAGCATCTTTTTCCCATTAGAGTTTCTGAAGCATCTTTTTCCCACCCTGGAGATGCAGAACGGTCCTCTCGTCTAATGTGAACTAGCCTACTCACAATGAAGCATTTATTTCCCATTAGAGAAACAGCCCTCCAACCTGGAAAAGCAGAAATGTCCTCTCGTCTAATGGGAACAAGCCTACTCACACTGAAGCATCTATTTCCCACTAGAGAAATGTCCCTCCAACCTGAGAAGCAGAAAGTTCCTCTCGGCTAATGGGAACTAGCCTTCTCACACTGAAGCATCTATTTCCTATTAGAGAAATGGCCCTCCAACCTGGAAAAGCAGAAAGGTCCTCTTGTCTAATGGGAACTAGCCTATTCAGAATTAAGCATCTATTTCCCATTAGAGAAACAGCCCTCCACCCTGGAGATGCAGAACAGTCCTCTCGTCTAATGTGAACTAGCCTACTCACCCTGAAGCATTTAGTTCACATTAGAGAAACAGCCCTCCAACCTGGGGAGCCAGAAAGGTCCTCTTGTTTAATGGGAACTAGCCTTCTCACACGGAAGCATCTATTTCCCATTAGAGAAACGGCTCTCCAACCTGGAAAAGGAGAAAGGTCCTCTCTTCTAATGAGAACTAGCCTGTTCGCAATGAAGCATCTATTACCCATTAGAGAAGTGGTTCTCCAGCCTGGAGAGGCAGAAAGGTTCTCTCGTCTAATGGGAACTAGGCTATTCACATTGAAGCATCTATTTCCCATTAGAGAAACGGCCCTCCAACCTAGAGAAGCAGAAGGGTCCTCTAGTCTAATGGGAACTAGCCTACTCACACTGAAGCATCCATTTCCCACTAGAGAAACGGCCCTCCAACCTGGAGAAGCAGAAAGGTCCTCTTGTCTAATGGGAACTAGCCTATTCACAATGAAGCATCTATTTCCCATTAGAGAAACAATCCTCCAACCTGGAGAAGCAGAAAGGTCCTCTCGCCCAATGGGAACTAGCCTACTCACACTGAAGCAACAATTTCACATGAGAGAAATGGCCCTTCAACCTGGAGAAACAGAAAGGTCCTCTTGTCTAATGGGAACTGGCCTATTCACATTGAAGCATCTATTTCCCATTAGAGAAACGGCCCTCCAACCTGGAGAAGCAGAAAGGTCTTTTAGTCTAATGGGAACTAGCCTACTCACACTGAAGCATCAATTTCCCACTAGAGAAACGGCCCTCCATCCTGGAGAAGCAGCAAGGTACTCTTATCTAATGGGAACTAGCCTACTCACATTGAAGCATCTATTTCACATTAGTGAAATGGCCCTCCAACTTGGAGAGGCAGAAAGGTCCTCTCGTCTAATGGGAACTAGCCTATTCACACTGGCGCATCATTTCCCATTAGGGAAACGCCATTCCAACCTGGAGAGGCAGAAAGGTCCTCTCGTCTAATTGGAACTAGCCTACTCACACTGTATCATTGATTTCCCATTAGAGAAACGGCCCTCCAACCTGGAGAGGCAGCAAGATCCTCTCGTGTAATGGTAACTAGCCCACTCAAAATGAAGCATCTATTTCCCATTAGAGAGACGGCCCTCCAACGTGGAGAAGCAGAAAGGTCCTCTCGTCTAATGGGAACTAACCTACTCACACTGAAACATCTATTTCCCAATAGAGAAACAGCCCTTCAATCTGGAGAAGCAGATAGGTCTTCTCATCTAATGTGAACTAGCCTACTCACAATGAAGCATCTATTTCCCTCACAATGAAGCATCTTTTTCCCATTAGAGAAAAGGCTCTCCAACCTGGAGAGGCAGAAAACTCCTCTTGTTTAATGGGAACTAGCCTAGTCACACTAAAGCATTTATTTCCCATTAGAGAAACGGCCCTCCACCCTGGAGAAGCAGAACTGTCCTCTTGTCTAATGGAAACTAGCCTTCTCCCAATTAAGCATCTATTTCCCATTAGAGAAACGGCCCTCCACTCTGGAAAAGCAGAAATGCCCTCTCGTCTAATTGGAACTACCCTATTCACAATGAAGCATCTATTTCCCATTAGAGAAACGGCCCTCCAACCTGGAGAGGCAGAAAGGTCCTCTCTTCTAATGGGAACTAGCCTATTCACACTTAAGCATCAATTTCCCATTTGAGACAAAGGCCTCCAACCTGGAGATGCAGAAAGGCCCTCTTGTCGAATGGGAACTAGCCTACTCACATTGAAGCATCAATTTTCCACTATAGAAACGGCTCTCCAACCTGAGAAGCAGGAAGGTCCTCTCGTCTAATGGGAACTGGCCTACTCACACTGAAGCATCTATTTCCCATGAGAGAAACAGCCTTCCAACTTGGAAAAGCAGAAAGGTCCTCTCGTCTAATGGAAAGTAGGCTATTCACAATGAAGCATTGATTTCCAATTAGAGAAATGGTTCTCCAGACTGGAGAAGCAGAAAGGTCCTCTCGTCTAATGGGAACTAGCCTATTCACAATGAAGCATCTATTTCCCATTACGGAAACGGCCCTCTAACCTGGAGAGGCAGAAAGGTCCTCTTGTCCAATGGGAACTAGCCTATTCACAGTGACGCATCTATTTCCCATTAGAGAAAGGGCCCTCCAACCTGGAGAGGCAGAAAGGTCCTCTCGTCTAATGGGAACTAGCCTACTCACACTGAATCATCTATTTCCCATTAGAGAACCGGCCCTCCAACTTGGAAAAGCAGAAAGGTCCTCTCGTCTAATAGGAACTAGCCTATTCCACTGAAGCATCTATTTCCCATTAGAGAAACGTCCCTCCACCCTGGACAAGCAGAACGGTCCTCTCATCTAATGGGAACTCGCCTACTCACAATAAAGCATCTATTTACCATTAGAGGAACGGCCCACCAACCTGGAAAAGCAGAAAGGTCATCTTGTCTAATGGGAACCAGCCTATTCACAATGAAGCATCTATTTCCCATTAGAGAAATGGCCCTCCAACCTGGAGAGTTAGCAAGGTCCTCTTGTCTAATGGGAAGTTGCCTATTCACACTGTAGCATCTATTTCCCATTAGAGAAACGGCCCTCCACCGTGGAGAAGCACAACGGTCCTGTCGTCTAATGGGAGCTAGCCTACTCACAATGGAGCCTCTATTCCCTATTAGAGAAACGGCCCTCCAACCTGGAAAAACATAAGGTCCTCTCGTCTAATGGGAACTAGCCTACTCACATTGAAGCATCTATTTCCCATTCGAGAAACGGCCCTCCAACCTGGAGAGGCAGAAAGGTCCTCTTGTCTAATGGGAACTAGCCTACTCACAATGAAACATCAATTTCCTATTAGAGAAACGTCCCTCCCACCTGGAGAATCAGAAAGGTCCTCTTGTCTAATGGGAACTAGCCTTCTCTGTGAGAATAATCTAAAAACCCATTCTTATGCAGGACTTGACCACTGGAGGCAAAAAGGGCTCTTTCCGTAATAGGAGAGTAATCTAAAACCCATTATTATGTGGGACCTGACCACTAGGGGAGCAAAAAGGGCACTTTCTCAAATGGGAACTGACCTTCTCAGTGAGAGTATTCTAAAACCCATTATTATGCAGGACCTGACTACTAGGGGCAAAGGGGTCCCTTTCTCTAATGGGAACTGGCCTTCTCAGTGAGGGTATTCTAAAACCCATTATTATGCAGGACTTGACCACTAGGGACAAAAGGGGCCCTTTCTCTAATGGGAACTAGCCTTCTCAGTGAGAGTAATCTAAAAACCCATTATTATGCATGACCTGACCGGTAGGGGAGCAAAAAGGGCCCTTTCTCTAATGGGAACTAGCCTTCTCAGTGAGAGTAATCTAAAACCCATTATTATGCAGGATCTGACCACTAGGGGAGCACAAAGGCCCCTTTCTCTAGGAACTAGCCTTCTCAGTGAGAGTAATCTAAAACCCATTATTATGCAGGACCTGACCACTAGGGGAGCAAAAAGGGCCAATTCTCTAATGGGAACTAGCCTACTCACAATGAAGCAGCTATTTCCCATCTGAGAAATGGCCCTAGTAACCAAAGGTCAGGTTCTCAGATGGGAACTAGTATCAACCTTAACCGTAGTGGTAACACAGGTCAGTGGAAGACAGGCAGGATGTAGTAGTTTCCCAAGTTATAACAGGGAGAATGTTTGGTGGATTTGTAAAATCAGGGGCCGGATGTACATTCACTGCAGTGGCGTTATATATCCCAATGTTTAGTGAGGGATTCCTGTCCGGTTTGGTGTATATATGGATCAATGCCTTAACAGTGATCAGTGTTTTATTTTATTTATATTATTTGATTTAGTTCATAAAAGAACTTTTACAAATTAAAACAATATCAAAAATCATCATGCAACAATTGAAACAATAGTAGAGGAACATTTGATTCAATGTGCCTATAAGGCAAACATCATAATATTATTTCAAATCGGCTGCAAACGTTAAAAACACACATTGTAAAATTATCACTCAATTCATAACATGTTTCCTTATCAATAAAAAACTATTAAATTTTACCCAAGACTGATTTGGAGCTAGAGTCTTTATTAGTACATTGTGGACTGATTCAGAATCTGTTTAAGCAATAATTCCAGTACTCATCTGATTTAATGGAATAAGAACTACTCACAAACTTACCCAAAATATGCATTAATTTTGCTCCAAGGGTTAACACACTGTGTTAACACATGCCTGAAAGTTTGTACATTGTCCTGAATTTTGCAAATACGACATATGTGTTCAAGGGGCAACTTGTTATAGTCACCTTGTACCCTGTAAGGTATTTTGTGTAGATTTGGGGCCTAGCAGTATTTTCCTACCGCCAAAAATAAAGAAATTCAGCAATAATCACTCCTTGCATTCAGATTGGGTTTGGTATTATAGTAATATAGTGGATATGCATTATTTCAGTACACAGATATATTTAGTTGGTATGCATTTCGTTGTGGTATAGTGATGAGCATAATTTCTTTGTTTTATTTGTGGCCCCAACATACAAAACCCCTTTCTTTTGTTTAGAATGTTCTTGTGATCTCTAGAGGCCTCAGGCTTCTACATTATTCAAGAACACCACATTTTCATATGGAATGCCACTTAGGGCTGTTATCACTGATTTATCTATACCAGTGAGCTATGCTTCCATAGAGTATTCACAATAACATGTGGTATAATCACTAATTTATTTACTTTAGTGAAACTATTTCCAGAGGCCTCTCTTTCTGCTGACTCATATAAATCCAGCAAACTATTTCATTATGTTCCACTCAGAAATCACACACACATATATACACTGAGTGGAACCACGCACACAGCTATTTATAATTGTTCATAACATTACTTTATCTGCATAGAAACTTGGCGCTTTAAGCATCATTCCCTTTATGGCATAATATTTTTTTTAGACACCAAATGAAACAGAAACAAGAATACTCTTAGGCAGACTGTGTTATCACAATTTCATTTTAAAATGATACATTACCATTCGTGAGACAATCCTCTTCTGAAATAAAAACATGAGAAAGACAAAATACAAGAACACTACGAATTTCATTTCATATTTGCACAAGAGAGAGAAAAATGACATAGTTTGTTTTGCCTTCAGCTGGTACCATTAAAATGTGTCATTTGAATACAGTGAAAAGCTATCGCTACACTGCCTGTCTAAAATAGGTCTCATGCACATACCGCACCCTCACTTTCATACAAGATAATTACCAGCGAATTGTAGCTGTTTAGCACGCGAACTCCCCGGCCTGGTAGCTTTCTTTAAATGGCTCAAAGCTTTCCTTCAAAGCACCCCAGCGAGGACATGCAGTTCTGATCTGCGGTCTCTCAAGTCTGTGCTTATCGACTGGAATCTTCAGTCTGGGAAAGTCAGCAATGGACTGGGACGGCACCTCTCAATCAGGAAATCCCATAGAAACTCCAGCCAGGTCTTCCCCGGAGCTGTGTAAAATGTCCTCTGCCTTTCTTCCTCCCCGAAATGTACCAAGAGACCTCTGTTACAGCCCTTCAGGTGACGTGTCACCAATGAAAATGCACAATAATCTATCCTCCTCTTTTAACAATGGCTTGGCTTATACGGTTTAGAAACTGTATCTACTCATTTCCTGGCATGCAGATTTCGCATCCAGCTAACACAGTGAACAGAGAAAAAAATGAATCCAAGTGCACGTTTAAATGACTTTCAGAGCCTGTTTTTTTCAACCTCATTTTGCACTGGAGAACACATTATGATGTTAATAAATTAAGATCATGTTAGTACTGTTAATTATATTAGTTCATTAATCCTCTAATGTGTCTCCTGCAACAGAGGCATTTCAGTTGAGAGACAAGAAAAAAATGTGTTTTTCAATGTGATAAAAATTGCTGTGTTTTTGACTGAGTAGCCTGTCTTCATTTACATGTCCATGTCATATTGGCAACACATGGCTTGCTGTACCACATTATTAGAATACATTAATCCCATGCAATGGTGCTGTGCTCCCAAAACACTCTAAATAATCCTACATATCCCCTTCTTTTTCTGAGAATTTTGGCAATGGTCCAAGCCACAATTGGAAGAAATCCAACTTGCTCCCTTTCTTCTTTTTTAAAATGTAACAATCTAATACAATTAATATTCAGGTGTGAAAAATGAAAATTGAAAAATCACTGAAAATCATTGAAAATCATCATAATATTAAAATTCATTTTTTAGTCCATCAGTTCTTATAAAATGTTCTATATTTTTTTCCCAATGGAAGTGTCCATAGTCCAGTGTCTTACTTTTGTACTTGAGTTCAATCACAAAATAATAAAATAAAACAAATAACTAAAACAAAGAATTAACATAACAGATTAAAATAATTAATTAAAATAATAAATTCGTGGAACTCCATACTCCAGGACACTTGTCTGCCTCTGATATGTCGCGACCAGCGATGTCGCATCATTTGGTTCATTCGGGTACTCTTCCATCTTGGCACTCTTGGATCCTTTCCCCATAGGAGTCATCACTTTTTAGCATTCCGGTTACTTTGTCTTCACCTCCACCCGGAGGAAGGCATCATTCGATCTTCATCCAGGGGTCTCCAGGACTCCATCATCTCCCATGACCTCCGGTACAAATATGTTAATATTCTAAACCAAATAGAAAAGAAACAAATTAAGTACATAGCACAATACTAATTTCACCCTTTTGCCAAAAATAAAACCTGCTTTATATTTCGCCCATTTTCCTCTTGCTTTGTGAAATTAAACATAGGTTAAAGAGAAAACAAACATACATAAAACAGCATTCAATATTTAATACATTTTCACACCAATTCCATAAATTTTAGCTTCCATTTTTTTAAATATATATTCACATATATTACAATGTTTATGTGCCATTATTATAATCAACCATCTTTATTTAACTTCTCTGCCACTTCTATTGACTATACCCATTCACTTTACCTTTTTATGTTCAAAGGACTTTATCAGCTTCTACACGCTCAACTTGTTTAATCTCATGTTTAGGGTGACATGGTTTTATTTGATTTACGTGAACAAACTGCTCTGTTGCTGTTTCACCTTCAGTCTTCAAAATTTTATAGACCACAGGAGAGACCTTATCTATAATTCGATATGGCCCCTGCCAGGCTGCTAGAAATTTGGAATTTTTCTGTTTACCTTTTCCAAAATGAAATTTATACACCTGATCGCCCACACAATATTCCTTTACTGACGTCTTTTTATCATAATATGACTTTGCACTGTCAGCAGCTCTTTCTAAATTTTTCTGTACAAAAAGCAAATGCATGTTGTAAATGCTTCCTCAGTTCATCAATGTATTCATGAACTGTGGATGCGCTCACAAGTGTTTGCTCATGTGTCCTGTATAGCAGGTGTTGTGGTAACACCATTTTCCTACCAGTCAAAATTTCATGAGGGCTAATACCTGTTGTTTTGGCAGGAGTTGATCTGATTGCCATCAGAACCAAAGGTAAGCGTAAATCCCAGCTGGAACCTGCTTCTGCCACGAATTTCTTTAAAATGTCCACAACAGACCTATTGCTTCGTTCAATTCCACCTGAAGAAGCCGCCCGATATGCGATATGTAGCTTTCTCTTCACACCCAATATTTGCCATACCTTACTCATTAGAGCACTTGTAAAATGACTTCCTCTGTCTGATTCTATTCTTTGTGGCAACCCAAATCTTGAAAACACATGGTTCACCAGCAATGTGGCTGCTGTTTGCGCACTACAGTCTGGTTCAGGAATACACTCAATCCACTTCGACATCAAACACACCACACTTAAAATATAACAGTTCCCCCTGCTCGACCTCTTTACAGGCCCTACATAGTCTATTTGCAAATCTGACCATGGAAGAGTTAGGCCTCTTTTCAATAATGGAGCTCTATGCATTGGTGAAGCAGGTTTAAATTGGGCACATACTAGACATCCTCTAGTATATAATTCTACATCTTGGGACATATGTGGCCAATAAGCATAATCTTTTAGTATTTCCATTGTTTTCTGTGAGCCTCTGTGGCCTGCAGTTATAGCATCATGTGCATGTTGTAGCATTAACCCTCTGAATGAAAGGGGTACCACCCACTGTATTTGTCCTGTTATTTTTTATTTTTTTTATTTTTTATTATTGTTGTTTTGATCAGTTTAACCCGACCTCTCAACAAATTTATTACAAAATTTTAAAAATTTAAGAAAAACAAAAGAACCATTTTCTAATTTCTTACACAAATTAGTACATTAATACATCAATGAACCAAAATATTGATCATCATTACATTCATCACTCTCGCTTTCATTCAACTTCACATATACAATGGTTGTATAAGTATAATTACATGGTTAGCCATCGTCTGTATCATGTATCTTAATTTTCAGGGAGTTTAGATAATTTACAACTGCATACCTTGATTTTTTTAAATGTCCTGTGTACAATACTAACCATAATTGTTCCTGCATAATAACTGCAGTCTCATTAAACAGATGTTTGAAGTAGAATATCCTCTTTGTTAACAAACTGACACACTCAACTACCAAATGTTTTAGCGTCTCTACCTCTTGGTTACAAAATCGACAACTTTGGTCTGATATTTTCTTCCATCTGTATAATATCTCTCTTGTGGGCCATATATTCAATCTAAAGCGTAGGAAATCTGATCGATGACCAGGACCAGGGGATTGCTTCAGATATTGTTCTACAAGTCCCTGTGATTTTAAATCAAACGGATTCAAACTGAATTTCGATATTTTCATGCACGCTTCCCTGGTCTTAATCCAATCCGATCTCCATAGTTTAGATTTGGCTTTGTTTGGATTTTCAATAAGCAAAATTTCAGTGATATCAGCCCCTTGTAAAAAGCTTTTAGCACAGTTACGCCATTCGTTTGCAAAAATATAATTTGCTAGCAGTAGATATCGAGATATAATGGGAAGTAACCCATTAGTATTATCTTTCATAATACATTTTCTGTATAATTGGCAAACTTTCCATTTGTATACTGCATAGATTGATATTAAACCCATTTCATGTCTAATAATCGGCATGGATTCTGAATTGGGTAACATGAGTGATTTTTTCCAAAAAGCACTTTCATATTTGGTCCAATAATGATAAGCTTGACATTTTTTTGTTTCTGACCCATACAGAATTGTGGGGATATATTTTTGCCTGTAATATATAATCATGGGGTCTATGGTGAATTTACAATATTTTGCCCGAATTATCCGGACTTGTGATATTGCACTAAGATGTTTCAGCTGAAGATAATCTTCATACGGTTTGTCAAGTGTATGACTATTCACACATACCCCTAGATAAATATATGACTTCACAACCAAAAGATCAGTATCTTGTAATTGCCAACTACATGATTTTTGTCTTATTTTGACACCAAATTGCATCACTTGTGTTTTTTGTAGTATTAATACTAATATAATTTTTCTTGGCATATATATCTAACGCCTTCAACATAGTGCGCAAACCTGCTGGTGTTTTAGACAAAAGAACCATGTCATCGGCATAAAGAAGCCAATTAATGGCTATTCCAAGCAATTTTGGTGGGTAAGTAATCAACCCCCTAAAACTGGACCCAAAATCTAAAAGGAAAAAATTAAACAATGCAGAGGCCAGCAGGCAACCCTGTTTCAAACCCCGCGAGGTGTCAATGGGTTCAGAGAGCAACCCATCATTATTCATGCGAATCTGAATTGATGTATTTGTATGTAGCTCAATTATCCATTTGAGTATATGCCAGAGACACCCCAGGTCCATCAATTTCTTAAAGAGTAGTTCCCTGGGAACAAGATCAAAAGCTGACCTAAAATCTACATATGCTACATATAACGGTTGATGATGCTGTTTATTTTGTTGAATAATGGAGTTCAGGGTGATTAAATTAATAGCTGTTCCCAAGCCGGGAACGAACCCTGTCTGACAAGGATCTCTGTGGCTTAGATGATTTAGCCATTTGTTAAACTCACCCAATATCATACGGGCGAAGATTTTCCCCGGACAATCTAACAGCGCAATAGGTCTATAAGAGGCCGGATTTGTCCTGTCGCCTTTTTTAAATATGGGGAGAATAATCGATGTTTTCCAGTTCGGGGGAATAGTGCCTGTAGCCATTATATTCTTAAATATGAGATGTAATATGCTAGACCATAGATGTCTATTTTGTTTTATTATAGCATTATGTAGACCGTCTAGCCCGGCAGCTCTTGAGACGCTCAATTTCGATATGAAAAAAAATATGTCATTACAATCGAAATTCACATTGTGGTCAGCTACAATGCTGTCCCAGTTTAATCCCATATTTGTGATTGGTGTGGTATATATATTGCCATAAAAGGCCCTCCAACAATGTTGAGAGATAGAATTCACCATTAGGGAAGGCTGACTTTTAAACACGGTTTTATTTAAGAGAGCCCATATGCCCCCTGAGGATTTAAGGATGATCTGTTGCATCATTACCTCTCCGTCATGTTGGTATTGGGAGGCACGACGTCCTCTTAACCATTTTTTGTGCTCCCTTTTTAGTTGTTTTATCTTGTCATGAATAGTCATAGGATTTGACCCAAAACCATTGGATAGTTTTTTTATGTTCCTCCTTAATTCACTTTTCTTGCATTTAACCTCAAGGTCAAAGGCATGAAGGTGAATTTGTGTACCTCGTTTGGGGTGCAACCTCTGTGTAGTAAATAGCTGCATGGCATGAACATAATATCCGCTTTCACATTCGGTATCACCAGTATACCGATCACACAAGACATCTCTAAACTGACATAGTCTTGACTTGGACCATTTTACACGGTTACCAGTATTATTGACCTGTAAGTTAGACATATTAATATTATGAGACTGTTTCCTAGTTTTAGGCCAGTCACATATCACCCGCAGCTGGCTATGATCACTCATGATGGTTGAATTGACAGAAAACATAGTTATATTGTTCAAGAAGTGATCATTCACAAAAATGTAATCCAAAGTTGCATGACTACCAGCATTGTGCCATGTAGTTTTGGGAGGAAAATCCCCTTGCAATGAACCATTTACCATGACAAAATTTCGATCAGCCATTATGGATAACCAACGACATTCATCTGGCATAGAACTCAAGTTTTTGGAAGATAAAAGATGTAAATTTAGGTCCCCCATTATAAATGTGTTAGTAATGGTATCATCCATTAGCAGTTGATCGAGAATCATGGCTAAGGTTTCAAAGAATGCATTTGAGGACAGGTGTTTTTTCCCCCAATAGATGTTCACTATTGCACAAAACATTTGGCCAAGCTGAATCTTAACGTATTGAAAACACGGTGAGGGAGATCTGTGCCAAATGACTTCGATGTTCTTATCTTTTCTAAAAGCCATCAGCAAGCCAGCCATGGGGCGACCCTGCCGCGGCTCGATGGCAGGTACCACATAGATGTTATAATGGTCCCACACTGGTATCACTCGCAGCCATGTCTCCTGGAATACTAATACATCAAATTGGAGGAGCTCTTTACTTTTGTTGTTAATAAAATGTTTATGGCCTCTTGTATTCCAGGAGAGTAGGCTGATGGATTCCAGCGTCTGGGGTTGTTATGATCTCACATTAAGATTGTCATCTCTCCATACATTTTGTGGTTGCCCTGCTTCTATAAACAGTGAGGTTACATTATCGCCATACGTTCTAATTTTTGGGCGGTCAGTGTTTATTTGTTTCGTATCTTGAATAATTACATCTTGTAATAGAATGAAACCTAAATTATAAAAAGCAGTTCGGGCTAGCCACAGGGTATTTAATACAACTCTTGATTGAATAAACAGCCGTGCTTCTGTTAGATTTGTGTCATTTACAAATTCCACCAGGCTAATATCGGCTGAGGTTAGATCATCAAGTGCGATAATTTCCGCACAAATATTCAAAATGCTGGCTCGATTAAGGTCATATGTAGCAAATGGATAGCCAGGGCATTTGATAAGGAGACAATGATGATTTTTATATTGAGTTTTGCCGAAATGCCTAGAAACCACGGGGTCAGGCTCACTCTGCTGGTTCTTGAGCTGCCTGGTGATGGTTGTAGGCCCCGCGGCCCCCTGCTGTATCAGGTCATGTGGTGCTGACATTTGTAGCGTCTTTGGCCCTTTCAGCAGGAGCTCTACGTTGGCTTTCTCCTTGATTGTAATTTGATTACACTGATCAGATTTGTTTAATAATCCCTGATTGGCTAATCTGATAGTTTCTGTAAGAGCTTCATTTTCTTTAGCGTATTTTTGAAAGGAAGCTCGTATTTCATCGCGCAGATTTTGTAACACGCCGTCTGTGTCATTTGGCACATTTGCATGTACCTTTTTCCCTTCTGAAATGTCACCATTCTTTTTGTTAGCCTGGTTTTCTCTAAAGGGTACTGTATAAGACTGTGCCAGAACCTCATTTGCGTTCGAGTGTCTTTCACAAGAGGCTCTTATTTCTTCTCGTAATTCCTGCATAATATCAACCGTGGTGCTTGATGCATTTTCGTTTAATGTTTTAGCTTTAATTGAAACCACGGTGGGTCTCATAATCAGCTCTTCATTTGCAACTGAAGAGCTTAGGGGCCCCTTTATTGTTTTAACTTGCGTTGCAATGCCCTCAATTGGGGTTTTTCCAGTAAGTCCCAATGGGGGTTGGGAAGTTAGTGTCACAGTGGCAAGCAAATCATCAAGGGGTTGATATTTTAGGGATTCCGTTCTCCTAAGTTTGTTTTCAATATTCAAGTTCAATTTCCTTTTTTTCCTAGCAGAGATCACTAGCTTTGCAGCTTGTTTTGCTTTGGACAGGATTTTCTTATTAACGGTTGTTTGTTGGGATGCACAATTTGTATCTGGCTCGCGAGGCCGGACAATCTCCGAAGGTTGCAATTTCAAAGTAGTAAACATAGGTGCAAAGGATATACCTTGTACTTTTGGAATTACCTCTATCAGTTTAACTGATGGTAATTGGACACTTTCTCCCTGGATAGCTACATTTGCAGTTATTATTTGTTTCGGTGGGTTTAACGGCGTATCTACTATCATGCCCAGATCTTGTAAAAAATTTGTTTGGGTCGATTTGTACAAATCTTGATTCTCATTCGCCAGTGTTGGATTAGTATTTGGTGCTTGTCCTTTGTCGGAGGTAATACTTAGAGATTTTTGTGAGTTGTCATCAAGTTGGATCAGATCACCCGTATTAGAACATATGTACATCACCTCAGGTGTTACTGATTCAAGTGGACTCAATGCATTCAGAGACGCTAAAGTATCGTTACCAAAGTCACCTACTGCTGTTATTTTTATATACTCAGCTCGAAATGGATACTGAGCTGCAACAGAGCAAATAGGTGCAACCATGGGCGATTTAACAGGACACACTTCAGAGTGATGTCAACATTGGCAGTTACTTGGGAGATAAATATTTCGCCTGTTGTGTATGCCCAGGCGATCGTGGCGTCCGTTACTTCTCTGCTCAATTGTTGTACATTATCTCTTGTATCAGTCACTGCTTCCTCGGATTCAGCCAGGGCCGAGGCACTAGTGCAGGCTGAATGAGGAGCCGTGACCGAAATCGAGCTCGAAATTGGCAACGTGTTTATCTTGCTTTGTGGGGGATTAGATTTTCCCAACACCGCAGTATCTATTGTACAGAAGGTGCGAATATCCACATTTAGGGAGTTCGCGCGCTTTCTGTTTTATTATCTTTGTGTCTTTTAGCAATTAAAGCTTTCTTTGTTAGAGGGGACAAAGGGTTGTAAATATTTGACATGTGCTCTGGCATTCCTGTTTTCAACAAGTTAATTTGTCGAGACATGTCACACAATGGAAAACAATCAATAATATGTGATAGTAGGATAACAGCCTCACTTCAGACCTGAATCCGTTCTCCCGCCAAACAGCGGGACAGCAGCCAAAACACTACTCAAGATGGTCTATAGTTAAAAGTGCAAGAGTGATTTCGCAAAAATATAAAATGTATTCCTATGACCTCAAAAAATTGATATTCATAGATCCCACCATTTACTAAAAGTAATAAGGGAGAAGAAATCTTCGCAGCCCCAAAAATGAGATAATATAAGGTCAGGGGGTCTTCAAACAATGTCACCATAAAAGGAGCTATCAGTAAAAATGCGATTAACACAATTAGTAAATAACAGATGATAAAATACCATTACTAACAAGAATTAAAAGTGAATCAAAGTCACTATTTCATAAATGACACTTGTAACAAGATTAAAATTAACCATTGATTGAATGCATTCATTGTATAAGACTGAAATGTTTAACTTATTGTACGTAAAATGTCATCAATGATGAGCAGCAAACAAAATCAAATAACCACCTGGTTTTGGGAACGCCCGATAGCTTAAGGAGCGGCCTTAGTCCGACTCCCCCCCCCACCAGGATGGCCTTTATAGGTAGAATGTGCAAATAATTTTCTTATTCCTGATGTAATCTGCTAACAATATATTTCACCATTGATGAAATTTCTGGGCACAGCAGGAGGCACTTAAGGATTACAGCGCGCCGATGCCACAATACGCCCAACAGCCTAACAGCACCAGCCCTTCTGCCTCCAGGGTTTACGCCGCAAGGGTGGCTGGAGCGGCAGTATATGGCTTCAAGGGGTCACGTGATTCGTCACGTGGCCAAGCTCCGCCTCCTTCAGGAAGCTAGACCAGCTCAGCAACAGCCACACGGAGCTCGCAATGCTGAACAGAAAAATGCTGGTGGAAGCTGGCAAGTAAGCGTTCCTTTTTCCAAACGTTCCTCTCCTCTTTCACAAAACACACCGCTCGGGCGGCTGGAGCGGCAGTATATGGCTTCAAGGGGTCACGTGATTCGTCACGTGGCCAAGCTCCGCCTCCTTCAGGAAGCTAGACCAGCTCAGCAACAGCCACACGGAGCTCGCAATGCTGAACAGGAAAATGCTGGTGGAAGCTGGCAAGTAAGCGTTCCTTTTTCCAAACGTTCCTCTCCTCTTTCA
Source organism: Ambystoma mexicanum (assembly GCF_040938575.1). NCBI lineage: Eukaryota > Metazoa > Chordata > Amphibia > Caudata > Ambystomatidae > Ambystoma > Ambystoma mexicanum. Next base: position 1,055,256,316 of record NC_090929.1, on the reverse strand, counting down.
CAAAACACACCGCTCGGGCGGCTGGAGCGGCAGTATATGGCTTCAAGGGGTCAAGTGATTTGTCACGTGGCCAAGCTCCGCCTCCTTCAGGAAGCTAGACCAGCTCAGCAACAGCCACACGGACCTCGCAATGCTGAACAGAAAAATGTTGGTGGAAGCTGGCAAGTAAGCGTTCCTTTTTCCAAACGTTCCTCTCCTCTTTCACAGAACACCTGTCCTGTTATGGACTCTCTATTCATGAGTCCATCTTGTAGTCTTATTCGTTTTTTATTCTTTAATAGCACCCTCAACTCTTCTTTTCCCATACAATCATTTTCTGTTAAAGGTTTTTTTTCAGGATCTATCAAATGATTATAATAGATTTCCAAAATTCGATCATTCTTTTGTGCCTCAATCAGATCTTGGTCTGGTGTATTGTAACTCCACTGTACCACTGGTTGATCTGTATCCTTTGGTGCTTTAGAACGTGTTACTGCATCAATTTGTATTTCACCCAGTAAATGTTCAATAGATAGCAATTCTCCCATCACAGCCCCAATTGTAGCCTTATCATTTCCCTCCTTATCCTCTCCTGGAGTTTTCAAATGCCCACGAATTTTCCTCCAGTATATTGTTAAATCATTTTCTGACACCAATTTGTCTATGGCTTGTATCATTTTTCCATGTTTAAGTGGCTTTTTATTGTATGTAATCATACCTCTCGCTTTCCAGCCAGGTAAATATTCCACAAAGCTATTTTGTGCGTAATCAGAATCAGTCACCAGGACAATTACACTGAATTTATTGTCAACTGCAGTAGCAATTGTTTTATAAATGGCTGCCAATTCTGCTACCTGACTGCTCCTAGCACCAATTCTCATCCCTATACTCGGGATATCTTCACACTTCAACCAGACATTCCCTATTCCTGACACTAATTGTTTATCACTGTCATTTTCAATGTGATAGGCACAACCATCAACATACACAGTTGACAAGTCTTTGCATGTTTTTTCATCAAAAGCTTTGTGTGGTGATTGTTCAAATTCCTGCCAATTAGGTTCCACTTCTATTTCATTTGATACTGGTTCAGCTGCACAGTCATGTAAATCTGCTAAACCTTGAGCAATTGGGCTTTTTTTATTTCGCCATATCTCACATCTACAGGAAAACCCTGTAATGCTAGCGTCCATGAAGTGATTCTGGACTGCGCTAAATTACCTGACCTAATTCTTTTACTCTCTAAAAATTGCAAAGGTTGATGATTTGTCTCAATAATCACCTTTTCTCCCTGAACAATGGGGCGGAAATGTTGTAGCGCCCACACAGTGGTTAATAGGGCCTTTTCACATTCATTGAATTTAATTTCAACTTGGGAAAATGCCTTACTTGCATATGCAATGGTTTTGTGATTCAAATCATGTTTTTGTGATAACACTGCTGACATACAATGTTCAGAGAAACCTATTTCTATAAAGAAATCCGTGTCCTTTATGGGATATGCTAAACATGGTGCCTTTACAAGACATTCCTTTAATTTAGCCACTGCCTCAGACTGCTCTTTTTCCCATTTCCAGGGTGTATTCAGTTTAAGCAGTTTGGTCAATGGTTGAGTGATTTCAGCATAATTTTCAATGAACTTTCTGTTATAGCCTGTCATTCCTAATAGACTTTTTACCCCTTTCACATTTTTAGGATCTTTTAGTTTCTGTATGGCTTCTATTTTCTTCTTTTGTGGATTTAGCCCATGTTCAGTCACTTCATGGCCTAGAAAATTCACCTTTTTCTTGGACCATTGTGCTTTTTTTAAAGATACTTTGGCGCCTGCTTTCTGCAATTGGCCAAGAACATGTTTTATTTCATCAAAATGGCTTTTCAAGCTTTCATTTTTTATCAGGACATCATCCACATAAATTATGGTTCCTCTTTCTGCTGCATCAGGCAAAGCCTTTCTCAAAAATATGCCAAATTCACTCGCACTATTGACATACCTGAATGGAGTTCTAACCCATGCGTATTGAGTCTTATCAAATGAAAAGAAAAATTAATTCTGTATCTCCTCTGCTAATGGCACACACCAATATCCAGAGGTGAGATCTAATGTGGTGAACACTTTTGAACCATGTACTTGAGCTAATCCCTGATCAATGAATGGCAGTGGCCATCTGGATACTGGCACTCTTTTATTTAACTCTCTGAAATCTGCACACAGTCGCCATTGACCGTTTGGTTTTAACACACCTAATATAGGTGTATTGGATGTGCTATGAATGGGCCTGATGATTCCCCGCGGCTCCAAATTTTTAATAATCTCTGCCAATGATTCTAAACATGCCAGCGGTAGTCTATACTGGCGTACAAATACTGGGCTTCTGCTACACCCTTCCGGAAGTGTGGCCACATGTAAATTAGTTAGCCCACAATCATAAGCATCTTTTGCAAATACATCTTTAAACTCCATAAATATATTCCTCAATTCATTCCGATCCTCCTCGTTGTCACATGCATCCGCTAACAAAATCTGCTCCTCTACCATTTTGGGGAATTCTGGAAAATGTTCTGGCATGGGAATCTCGGCGCTTTCCTCTAATTGTGTGGCTGTGTCTCTTTGTAAAGCTGCCACATTTAAATGTTTTGGCATATCAGCTTCCACTTCAATGGGCTGATTTTCTATTTCATTTTCATTTAAGTTAAATGTTATGCAATCCTCTTGATGACAGCACACTGTCTCGCTTGAATCATAAGGGTACACAGAATGAATTTTAAATATCCCTTTGGGCTGAGAGTCCAGGTATTCTGGCAATTCGCCCTTAGCATCTACATACTTTTCAGGGATATTTCCAATCACCATGTTATTTAGATCAGCTGTTTAATGTGATTTTTGTATGGCCATTCCTACTGGGGAGTTTTCCTCTAAATGAATATTCTGATAACCTTTATTATTCACCATAATTTTTACAGACCCTTCACCCACATCTACCAATGGAATGTATTCATAATCCAGGCCCTGCTGTTTTATGGATTCATTTAGACACACAAATGCATCAGAATCTTTCATCTGCTGTCCATTTTTGCATTTCAGTGTTATTGCAAACTGCTTTGTGATTGCAGGGATAACAGTATCTTTCCTCATTTGTAATTCAATTGCATAAGGGACCAGCTGTGCGCAATGATAAGCCCTTCTTTTATCTTCAAATTCAGGTGCCGGCCCACCTATGCGGCCCACCTATGCGTGACCATGTGTTTTGATTAAGGAAATCTAGCACCATACACATTCTGTGCAAAAGGGGCTTAATTCAAACCAAATTTGCCTTACATGTCGCTTCTGTGGAGAGACTGACATGCTAGAAACCCTTAAGCACCTTGTCTTAACATGTTCCCATTTTGGGTCTAAACGAGCTCTCTAACTCAAAGATAGATTCAATGGGGATTTTGAAATATCTACCAACTTGTTTTGTAGTCGTTGTATGTGGGGTGTAAATATTTCTTTAATTCTTGCATTGAACTTACTGCTCTACAATATGACAGAGGAATTGGAGGTAAAAAATAAAGAACTTAATGTATAATGCCTCTACAGTGGAATAACGGCAATGAACATAACGGCTGGGAGAGATACTTTTTAAGATTTTCTGATAATGTTTGTGATTTTGATGAAATCTTTTCTTTTTCCATTGTATGGCATTTTAGCATTGTCTCCTTTTTATACCTTTGTATGACTGTTTTGATAAAATGAAATGTATACTTTTTTCTTGTGTGTGAAATGTTGTATAAGGTTTTTTGTAAACTAACAATACAACAATAAAAATAAAAAAATAAAAAACATTCTGTGCATGATGTCATTGCCCATGTAAAAGTCATTTTGTGTTCCACACACTAACCAAACATTATGGTAAATTGTTTTTTGTCCAATGCTAATTTTCAGCATGCATCTACCTGAAATTCGGTTTTCAAAGTCTGGACCGTCCAAACCAGAGACATACTGGTTTTTAATCCTAAATTTCGGGATCTCCTCCCTTTCCATTATTTTTTGCAACAATTTCTCGTTAATGAAGCTCCTTTCCTGTTCAAGCGCTAAAGTGGCTTTTATTGTTTTAGAATAGTCATTTATCCCAACATGAACCCATGGTTGTTCATCTTCCATGTGTATTTCAGCAAGAGTGGTAATGTGTTTTTATGAACCTGCCCTAGGAGCAGTATTCTGTTTGCATGTCTTCTCTTTTAAATAAAACGTAAGGTGTGCTCATCTATGGCAGTTTGCCATTCTTTCCTTGGGTATAAGTATATTTGTACAGGTAATTTTTTATTTTCACTCTGCATCTTGTCTTGACACATTAATATAACAGTGACACTAGGTATGCAACTATTCTGGAGATACACCTCCACTGCATCATTTGTTTTTGAAACGGTGTGACATTCATTTATATTGCTGTTTTGTGATTTTAGTTTCTTAGGTCTCAATGGTTTTTTGGTTAAGGACCACAGTACTCCATTCACCCCATCTATGAGCGGAGATAATATTTTCAGGCAATCTGTTCCCATTAGAAATGGAATATCACAAATGGATGTGACCAATACCTCCTGTTTCATTCTGTGTTTACCTATTTTTATGTCAACCTCGGAGGCGCCTATAATAGGCACCTCCTCCCCGTTAAAATTATGCACTGGACCTTGATTCTCCTTTGCTGTGATCTGATTCTGCGGGGATCTCCCTTAATTGATACTCTTTACTAATTCTTTAGACATAATTGTGGCCTGTGCGCCAGTGTCAATCATTGCAAATGTATGGCATTTTTCTTCCACAATGATGGGAGCATAATACCTGTCTTCAACTTCCTCTAATACACATAGGAAATGCGAATTCTTACTGATTTCAGGGCTCACCTTTCTCAGGCCTTTTTCACTTTTGGCTAAGCACATCGGTAAATGGAAAGACATGTTTCCCTCCTTTTTGCTCATTCCTCTGTGAGAGACTTTATTCATTTCCCCATGTTCAGAGGTTTTTTGGAGTGTGGCCACCGTTCGCCCATCCATCCAGGCATCATCAGAGGTCACACTACAACCCTCCAACTGAACATGTGTAACAACATCACTTGGCAATTTGTCATTGGGCCTCATTACGACCCCTACCTTTACCACCATGGCGTAAACTACGTTTACGCCATGTTGGTTGGCGGACTTACCGCCCCATTCCGAGGTTGGCGGGCAGTAAGTCCCCAATCCCCATTTACCCTTCCCCATTCCCATTTTTGCCCCATAGGGCATAATGGGAGTGGGGAAGGCGTTAATTACGCCACCGTAAATTACGGTGGCGTAATTAACAACATGGTCCCTTAGCGCCATGGATTTTAACACCTGCTAAAAGCAGGTGTTAAATCCGCCATGGCGCTAAGGGACCTCGGAATCAGGCGGTAAGGGTCGGCGCTGTTTACGCCGCCGTAAACCCCTTACCGCCTGGGTCCTAATGAGGCCCATTGTCTAATTCTGTGCATTTGTGATTATTCAGTATGATACCAGCCCTTTTAACCTCTTCAAAAATATGTGGTTCAAAAAATTCTTCAGGTGATTGACCTGTACCCTCCTTTTGAGTATTTCTTTTTCCTGTCTGTGTTTGGTCATTGTTTGGATTGCCCAGGGAAGGAGCTATAGCATCGCCACTTACTCCCGGTTCACTGGTATTCCCCATGCATGAGTCATTTTTCTTAAACCTGTCTCTTTGTTCTTTTGGGTTTTCAGGTTTTCCTATTTCATTTTTACATATCGCCAATGTTTGATTTAGTTCTAAGTTAAACCGTACCTCTCTTTTAGAAGCATTTGCATTTTCTGTTACATGTTCATGTATTGGTATTTTCACTTTTAAATGATTAGGCATCTCAGAGTCATTATGCAACATTACATCAGAGCAAACTGTCTTTTCAGCGCTGCAGGTATCATAAGTACTTAGTCACTTTTCAGAAGCCCCCCGATCATTGCTATGGCCATCTGCCCCCTCCTTTGATGACTGTTTTTGTGTTGTGCAGAGCTTTCCTATTTGCTCAGCCAACATTTTCACTTGGGCCTCGAGGCACTGGAATCTTTCCATCTCTCTAGAATCCTCTCTCTGTGGCCTAGATCGATATTGACTGTTTTCTGCCTGATTGGATCTATTCTGATACCTTTCAGGAGAATGATTTCTATTGGGATGGTTCCTGAACTCTTGATTCATTTGCGGAGGGGAGCGGGGTGCACCCATCCTTTGGTTGTAGTCCCCTGGTGGGGAATCATTGTACTGACCTGAAGTGTAATTCATGTTCTGTCTCATGTCTTGTCTCTCAGGTTGTGGGTACTAGCCCCTATGTTGATTCCCATTATCAGCAAATCGATCCACATATCGGGGTCTATCCTGATTACTATATATCATGGTATTGGGATCAAATCTGCTTTGTGTCCCCAATGTCTGATAAGGACCATCATTTCTTTGACCCTGATTTTGTCTCTGGTTATTGTTCATACCTGACATATCAGGTCGATAGCCTGCCCAGGGCCTAAGTACCTGGGGCTGATGTAACTCTCCCTATTACTAGGATCATGTGATTGGAACATTGGTGCAGTGTGTGATGACCTTTGTTGATTACCCCTCTGTTCAGGTGCCAAATTATTTTTACTTGGACTTTGAGCAGACTCAAGGGACATTTCGGCTGACCTGATTTCCATCACTGTTGCTGAGGGTTCTTTAGATTTAGGTCTAGTATCTCTTATTTTATCACTTTCTCTACCCTGACAATATAGTACCTCATATAGTTTTGTGCTTTGGTGTACAATCCATTCCAGGGACTTGTCACGGTCAAATTCACGGACCAATTGGGATATAATGTCTTTCTGCAGCCCATAGAAGTAGGCCGTTTTAACCTCATTGGATTTGGGCTCAAAAGATACATCAAAGAAAATGCTCTTTTTAAGTCTTGTAAAAACTGGCGAGGGGATGTATTAGGCCCATCAGTGATTGTATAAGCGACTTTCTTTGCCTCCTGCAATGACTGGAAAGGAGAGAAATGACGCCTGATCTCTTTTTCGAACTCCGCCCATGTCATATTCTGCTGTTCATTCAATCCTCTTATAATACTGGCCGTCGGGGCATCTAAAGTTAAATGAAAATATTGCTTGTACTGTTCCTTAGGTACTGGAGTGCTTTAAAAATGTCATGCACCGCTTCTAAGTGATCCTCAATGCAGCATTCCCCTCCTTTTTTAAATGGTTTGATCAGGGCTTTAATGGATTTCATTATCTTCATGGGGCTATTTGTTGCAATACATGGAATTGCACTACTTGGTGACTCAACCCTGGTTCCAGGTGTATGGGATTGGTGGCGGCCCCCAATGGGAGTATCAAATCCCCCAAGGGCGCTGCAACCAATTTCAGTCACCGGCCCAGTCACTGGGGCACTAGCCCTTTGGGTAGAAATAGAATTCACCTCAACTCCATTGAATGTGGTACCTTGCCGCCTCTCCTGGGACATGGGAATGCACATTTGCTGTTCTAAGTCCTTACAATTTTTAAGGAGCCTGGTTGCTTCGTTTTGCAAATAGTTGTTTTCATCACTCATTTTTTTAATTACCTCCTGCATGTCGTACATTTGCATTTGGCACTCATTACATTCTTTATTCCTCTTGTCTCTTTCTTGGAGCATGTTAACCATTTCTTGTTCCGCATTTTGGAGGTCCCTTTCTTTCTCATAATGTTATTTTTGTAAAATCTGCATCTCTGACACAACCTCTTCTTTATCTTGTCTAATGTGGTCCACCAATGCTTTTAAGTGTACCAATTCTTGTTCACTGTCCTCAAATCGTTTCTTGCTTTTGGACAATTTAACATCAAAATCTCTGCATTTTAACTGCATGTCTTTTTGGCATACATCCAATTCTGCTCTTCACATTTCCTGATTTTACTTGCCCCATCTAAGTCAGTCTTTAACCTGTTAATTAGCTGGGTGTCATTTTCTTGCATTCGCAGGGACCTATTAAAAATAAACCAGATTTTGGCGCATAGCCATATGAAACAGTCTTTCTCTGCATTTTTATCGGCTGCATTTAATAACCTTAGAAGGCAGACCTGAATTATGCTGCCTTCTGCAAAAATATTGTCTAGTTTTTCTTTCTGCACCTCACCCTGAATGCGGTCATGCCATTCTGAGGTACTGTTTGATGACCACGTCCCATGTGCGAATAACTTTGCCTCTAAATATTGCACTAGGTCTGAGAATGTGGTTTCCCTTTGAGACATTCTGAAATTTGTTTTTAGTGACACACTGCTATTATGAAATGGGTTCCCTTTAATGTACAGATGGTGGTGTGAGACACACTTGCCACGCCCAGTAGGTGCTCTATGATCACTTTCCTGGCCTGCAACGCACCATAAATATGTAGGGTGTTTTGTGTAGATTTGGGGCCTAGCGGTATTTTCTTACCGCCAAAAATAAAGTAATTCAGCAATAATCCCTCCTTGCGTTCAGATTGGGTTTGGTATTATAGTAATATAGTGGATATGCATTACTTCAGTACACAGATACATTTAGTTGGGATGCATTTCGTTGTGGTATAGTGATGAGCATAATTTCTTTGTTTTATTTGTGGCCCCAACATACAAAACCCCTTTCTTTTGTTTAGACTATTCTTGGGATCTCTAGAGGCCTCAGGCTTCTACATTATTCAACAACACCACATTTTCATATGGAATGCCACTTATGGCTGTTATAACTGATTTATCTACACCAGTGAGCTATGCTTCCATAAAGTATTCACAATAACATGTGGTATAATCACTAATTTATTTACTTTAGTGAAACTATTTCCAGAGGCCTCTCTTTCTGCTGACTCATATACATGCAGCAAACTATTTCATTATGTTCCACTCAGAAATCACACACACATATATACACTGAGTGGAACCACGCACACAGCTATTTATAATTGCTCATAACATTTCTTTATCTTCATAGAAACTTGGCGCTTTAAGCATCATTCCCTCTATGGCATAATATTTATTTTTAGACACCAAATGAAACAGAAACAAGAATACTCTTAGGCAGACTGTGTTATCACAATTTCATTTTAAAATGATACACTACCATTCGTGAGACAATCCTCTTCTGAAATAAAAACATGAGAAAGACAAAATGCAAGAACACTACGAATTTCATTTCATATTTGCACAAGAGAGAGAAAAATTACATCGTTTGTTTTGCCTTCAGCTGGCAAAATTAAAATGTGGCATTTGAACACAGTGAAAAGCTATCGCTACACTGCCTGTCTAAAATAGGTCTCATGCACATACCGCACCCTCACTTTCATACAAGATAATTACCAGAGAATTGTAGCTGTTTAGCACGCGAACTCCCCGGACTGGTCACTTTCTTTAAATGGCTCAAGGCTTTCCTTCAAAGCACCCCGGCCAGGACATGCAGTTCTGATCTGCGGACTCTCAAGCCGGTGCTTATCGACTGGAATCTTCAGTCTGGGAAAGTCAGCAATGGACTGGGACAGCACCTCTCAATCGGGAAATCCCATAGAAACTCCAGCCAGGTCTTCCCCGGAGCTGTGTAAAATGTCCTCTGCCTTTCTTCCTCCCCGAAATGTACCAAGAGACCTCTGTTACAGCCCTTCGGGTGACGTGTCACCAATGAAAATGCACAATAATCTATCCTGCTCTTTTAACAATGGCTTGGCTTATACGGTTTAGAAACTGTATCTACTCATTTCCTGGCCTGCAGATTTCGCATCCAGCTAACACAGTGAACAGAGAAAAAAAAATGAATCCAGGTGCACGTTTAAATGACTTTCAGAGCCTGTTTTTTTCCACCTCATTTTGCACTGGAGAACACATTATGATGTTAATAAATTAAGATCATGTTAGTACTGTTAATTATATTAGTTAATTATTCCTCTAATGCAGTGGTCTTCAAACTTTTTTGGCTCGGGCCCCCCTGAGCCAAGTTTGGGCAGGCCGGGCCCCCCTGAAAGTGCCGGATGGACAGTATGTAGAAATCGCTATGAACTTTTGCGTGCCGTCAGCGCACCCTACTCCCAGTACAGACCCTGGGCTCTCCCCCACCATACTCCCACCACTATCCCAGCTCTGCCGCCCATCCTGCTCCCACCACAGTCCCATAACACAAGCATGCACACATCCATACACATTTAAATAAAAAATAAATCGCCATGAACTTACCTTCTGCAGGGGCCTGCGCATGGTTGCTAAAATGCCCCGCTCCAGGTTGCTCTGCCCATATGTGCGAGGAGGCACAGGAGCACCCCCTCGCACATACATACATGCAGTGCCCCAGCCAGCATTTCCAATGAGCTATGCAAGGCTGGCGAAGCAAAAAACCCCCAACGTTGCATGGCTCAGTGATCATGTGCGGACAGTGTTTCCCTTTGACAGTTCAGCCAGCCCAGGAGCAAACCCTCAGCTGGAAAAAGCAGCTGAGGGAGTGCTCAGTGTTTCACTGGGCTGGCTCCTCGGTTCCTCCATAATGGGTGAGGTGGCCAGTGGGTGAACGCCCCCTCACCCATTAGGGATGAGTCGGCAGGCTTGGACTGGCCTATAGGGCAATAGGGCGATGACTGTACCAAAAATGCAAAATGCTAGTGTTGGCCAATCAAAATGGGCCACTTTTTTGGCCAATGTGGGCCAGTTTGAGGAGTTGCTTCACTATGCAGCTAGTAGTTTTGACCATTGTTGCTGAATAAATATTCTTTAAATATCACAATTTGTTTACATTTGAATAAAAAAAAAAACCTTGGGTACTATTCAAACAGTCTGTGACTAAAGGACTGAATATCCATTTGCAACTGCTGGCCATGTTTTCATTGGTGCCTAAGACCGTTTTATGGTCCAGTCTGACCATGTGAGCTGCCCCCTCCCATTTCCTCCAATCTAAAAAAAAAAAAACATTTTTTTTTTTTTTACATTTCATGCTGGGCTCTGGTGCCCCCCTTAGGAGGCGGCCGCGCCCCCCTGGGGGGGCGCACCCCACAGTTTGAAGACCTCTGCTCTAATGTGTCTCCTGCAACAGAGGCATTTCAGGTGAGAGAGAAGAAGAAAATGCGTTTTTCAATGTGATAAAAATTGCTGTGTTTTTGACTGAGTAGCCTGTCTTCATTTACATGTACATGTCACATTGGCAACACATGGCTTGCTGTACCACATTATAGCAATACATTAATCCCATGCAATGGTGCTCTGCTCCCAATACACGCTAAATAATCCTACAACCCCAAGCATGGGAAGCTGGTTTATCCGAAGGTGCAGAATAAAGTTACGCACTGTCACACTGGTGCACTTATATTAGGTAAACCTGCTGTAACGCTCACCTGATTCCCACGGAGGCGCGGGCCTGGGCTGGAAGCTGTCTGTGACTCGAAAAGTGATGTGTAGGACTCGATTGGCTTCTGGGGTCGAACCTCTTCGCACTGTGTGGCGGACTCGAAGAGTGAGATTTCTGCAGGCGAAAGAATATGAGGGTTAATGGTCGGGGTTGTCGGATGTCCCTCTCTCTCTCTCTCGCTTCCCAGCTTTTTCGTATAGCCCCCCCCCCCGGGTTAACGTGCTCACCTTATATAGGTGAATGCTGGGCTCTCCATCTGCGTCTGGTGCAGGGTGCCGTTGCCAGTTTCTTCACTGGTGTAACATAGGCCTCTTGAATTCAGAGGATGTTGCCGTCGTTATCTTCACGAGCGGTGAGTTTCTGGACACCTTTTGTCCTTATAGTCTTTAATGCTTTTTCCCCTTATGTATTGCAGGGTTCCAGAGATGGAGAATGAATTGAAGTGCTTAGAAGTTCGTAAGTATGGCAAGCGCTTTAACTGTCTTTTTCCTAGCAGCTTAGTTCGTGTTACGCCGGAGAATTCGCAGGCGTTTTATGGCGAAGAGCGTGATGGACGTAAGTAAATACCTGTTTAATGTCTTTCTTTTGTCTTGCAGATGTTGATTGCAGCGCCGGCGTTCGCGGAATACCAGTAAGTTGTTAACGATGCTTTGTCTTCACAGGTGACGATGCGGAACGAAGAAATCCGGAATTTCCAGCGTGCCGGTGAGTATGACAATGCTTTTGTCTTTGCAGGTGGAGATGCGGCGTGAAGAAGCGGCCGCCGCCGATGAATCAGGTAAGTAAGCACTGTGTGTTAAGTTCGTCTTGCTAACCCGTTGTTTCTGTTCTTTACAGATGCTGATGTTGGCTGGATTCCAAAATGGTAAGTTGAATTCTTGCAGGTTCAGGATCGGAAGATGAAGGGCCGGAGCAGACTCGGTGAGCGTTCTGCTGCAGATGCAGAATAACGCGAAGCACGCTTCATCTATCGGGTGTGGTTTAAATAGCCTAGGAGTGATGAGGCGTCTTCTTCCCCGGCCCCGCCTAGGTAAGAAAAGAGTTCCAGTTTCCAGAAGAGTTCCAGTGCTGTATCCAGGGAGTGGAGCTGCCCCACCCAGGTAAGAAAGTAGTTCCTGTTCACAGATGACTACTAAGAGGCTGGTAAGTAAGCAGCATGGTCTGCTGCAGGTAAGTCCACCCAAGCACTCTCACACCTATTATGAGCCCGGCGCTTCCAGTGCCGGGACCAACGGTTCTGATGAGCCTGGTACCACCGGCGCCAGGACAAGGTCCAAAAGGTCCCAGTGGGGACCGTCTGGTGCCTGGAATTAGGGGTTAGTGACCTGCTTCCAAGGATGTTGGGCTGGTCCTGGCTCCTTGGAAGCAGTGATCATGACAGTACCCCCCCTCAAGGCCCCTCCTAAGTGTGTCTTCTCCGGGGGTTTTGGCTTGTCGGGGTGATTCAGATGGAATTTCTTGACCAGACGAGGTGCATGGACATATTCTGAAGGTTCCCAAGACCTTTCCTGGGGGCCGTAACCTTTCCAGTCAACCAAATAATACAACTTAGATTTTGAGATTTTGGAGTCTAGGATGTTCTTTACTTCGAATTCAAGTTCTCCATCCACTAAAACTGGTTCTGGAAGTTCAGTCAATCGGGTTTCAGGTTGTACTGGTTTTAATAAGGAGACATGGAATACTGGGTGTATTTTTATATGCGTAGGTAACTCCAATTTGACAGCCACCGGATTGATTATGGCAGATATGCGATAGGGTCCAAGGTATCTTGGGATGAAGGTGCGGGGTCCTTTTAGAGGCAGGTGCTTAGTGGATAGCCAAACCTGATCTCCTACAGCGTAGTGAGGAGCCTCTTTACGGTGTCGATCTGCTCCTTTTTTGAATTGAGCTTTAGCTCTTTGCAGATGGGCAGAGGCTTCTTTAAGAGCACGGGTGATCTCCGAGTGCAAGTGATCCACAGCAGGTGCTTCGAATTCTTGGGGTGGATCCAGGTTAGAGGTTCTGGGATGGTGTCCGTATAACAGAAAGAAGGGAGTTTTCCCTGTTCCAGAATGAATCGAATTATTGTAAGCGTACTCAGCGATCCAAAGAATATCCTTCCAGGGGTTTTCAGTTTGTTGGAGCATACAACGTAGATATTGTTCTAGAGTTTGATTTGTCCTCTCGGTTTGTCCATCAGTTTGGGGATGGTGACTAGTTGAAAGTCTTACATCAATTTGGGCTAGACGACAGCAACTGCGCCAGAAGTGGGAGATGAATTGACTTCCTCTATCGGAGACTAAAACCGAGGGAAAACCGTGTAGTCGAACGATGTTTTCTAAGAATTCTCGGGCCAATATTGAGGCTGATGGTAGACCCTTTAGGGGAATGAAGTGAGCCATCTTGGAGAATAGATCCACAACTACTAAAATGGTAGTATACCCCGAGCATGGAGGTAAGTCCGTGATGAAATCCATGGACAGGGTATGCCATGGACAGGGAGGGATGTCTAGTGGCTGTAATAGGTCGGCTGGTTTCTCTTTCTGGCTTTTATTCTGGGCACACAGACCGCAGGAAATTACAAAGTCTCTAACATCTTTTTTCCATGACGGCCACCAGAAATGTCTTTTAATCTTTTCTATGGTCTTGGTAATGCCAGGGTGACCCTCTATCAGAGAGTCGTGGTAACAGGAGATGACTTGTTTTTGTATTTTCTCACAGGGTAAATGCAGTCGTCCTCGGAAATAAGGTAGGTCTTGCTCCACTGAGAATTCTTTCCCTTTTAATTGCCAATTTTGCAAATCGCCCGGATTTAGGAGTGACTTAACCATGGTCTTGATGTCTTCAAAAGATTGAGCATTGACCAAACCCAAAATTCTTTGTTCAGGAATTATGGGTATTGGTTCTGGATTGATTAAATGTTCATCTACTCCCATCCGGGAAAGGGCATCTGCTTTTCCGTTCTTACTGCCTGGTCGATAAGTAATTATAAAGTCAAATTCCGCTAGAAACAGAGCCCAGCGAAGCTGTCTGGAGGACTGAGCTTTGGCTGTCTTTAAATATTGTAAGTTGCGGTGATCAGTCATTACAGTGACTGTGTGTCTGGCTCCTAGGAGATAATGCCGCCAGGCTTTAAAGGCCGATTTGATAGCCAAAAGTTCCTTGTCTGTAATCGAATAGTTGATCTCGGGAGGCGAGAACTTGCGGGACCAAAAGGCAACAGGATGAAGTTGGTGTGTGTCCGGATCTCTTTGCGATAAAACTGCCCCCATAGCAAGACTAGAAGCATCCGTTTCCACGATGTAGGGGAGTTCAGGGCGAGGATGTTTTAAAACAGGTGCTGAAATGAATTTAGCTTTTAAGTCCTGAAAAGCCTGTTCTGCTTCAGAAGACCACTCAAAACGTTTATTCTTTTTCAACAGGGCGGTGATGGGCTGGACTATCCGAGAAAATTCAGGAATGAATCTGCGATAAAAGTTAGCGAAACCTAACATGCTCTGAACTCCTTTTACAGAGGTTGGTGAGGGCCACTTGATGATTGCATCAACTTTCTTTGAATCCATGTGGACTCCGTTAGGTGACAATATGAATCCTAGGAACTCGACTTCCGTTACGTTGAAAACGCATTTCTCAAGCTTAGCGAAAAGATTATGTTGTCGCAACCTCTCTAGAACCTTTTTAACATGTCTCCGATGTTCCTCTTCAGATGATGAATAGACAAGGATGTCATCAATGTAGACAACTACACACACATCTATGAGTTCTCTAAGGACATCGTTCATAAAATATTGGAAGGCAGCAGGAGCATTGCACAGTCCAAAGGGCATCACTTGATATTCGAATAGCCCGTACTTGGTGCGGAAGGCCGTTTTCCATTCATCGCCCTCTTTTATCCGTACCAAGTGGTAGGCTCCTCTGAGATCCAATTCGGTGTCTATACATGCGTCTTTGACTTGGTCCAGGAGTTCAGGGATCAAAGGTAACGGGTATCTATTTTTAACGGTGATCTGATTCAGGGCGCGGTAATCTATGCAAGTTCTAAGGTCTCCTTCCTTTTTCGGAACGAAGAACAAAGCCGATGAAGCTGGTGATTTCGAAGGACGGATAAACCCGTTAGCTAGGTATTGGTCCAGGTATTGTCTGAGATGAAGATTCTCCGGTTCGGTGAGGGCATAAATCCTGCTGCAAGGAGGAGTTGTTCCAGGTATCAGATCTATTTGACAGTCATAGGACCTATGAGGAGGCAGGGTATTAGCTTGATCCTTCCGGAAGACGTCTTGGAATTCCTGGTATTCGGGAGGTAATTTGGGAACTTCCTCAGAAGAGATTGCAGCCAGAGAAACATCAGACCTAGGATAACAAGTGGTTAAACACTCTGGAAACTGAACCGTCTTTGCTCGCCAATCGATCTGAGGATTGTGCTTCTCTAACCAAGGAATTCCCAGAATGATCTGGAACTGAGGGGCCTTGATCACATCGAACACAATTTTCTCCCGGTGTCCATCTTGACTCACTAACGTCACTTCTTGGGTGGCATGCGTTACTGGTCCGGAGGCTATCTCCGTGCCATCCACTGTAGTGATGACGTCTTTTATTGCCTTAGGGACAAGGGGTAGATTCATCCTTGATACCATTTCATGGTCCACATAGTTACCGATTGCTCCGCTGTCGATGTAAGCTTCAATTGCATGCAAACGATCCGGACGTTCAGGACTAATGAGGACCATGGGTATGACGAAATGCGAGGTCACGGGACAGATCTTAACGCTCGGCAAGAGGACCTCTACTCTTGTCGGGCGAGGTCGTTTCCCTGCTCAGGATTTGTAGTACAGGTATCCGCGGCTCCTACAGTCTTCTTAGCTGGCTTCACTGGACAGTACCGAAGAAAATGTCCTGAGTTTCCGCAATAGAGGCATAATTGCATCTGTCTTCTTCTTTCTCGCTCTTTCTGGGTTAAAGGTCCTTTCATCCCCCCTATTTGCATGGGTTCTACAGTGTCAGCTCCCTTATTTGAAGTCTGTGGTTTGGAAAACACTCGGGAATCAAATTTAGAACGATCTGCCTTCCTGTTCTGCAGTCTATGGTCCAATTGGACAATTAAATCAATATAGTCAGAACATTCTTGTGGAGGATTCACAACTTGCGCTAACACATCCTTGTGCTCTCCACGCAGGCCTCTATAGAAAAGTGTTATTCTCTTGTCCTCGGGCCATTGTGTTTCCACTATGAGTCTATTGAAGAAGGGTATATAAGTCAAGAGATCTTGATTGCCCTGTCGTAATGAAAGAAGTTCGTTGTCCAAAGCCTGCCCCTGTGCATGTCTAGCGAACAGTTTCTCCATGCTGGTTTGGAAGGCCTGAAAATCATGCAAAACCGGATCATCCTGGGTGACTAAAGGGATCGACCAATCTGCGGCGCTACCGCTGAGATAAGAAAGTACAAAAGCCACCTTGGTCTGGTCTGTTGGAAATGCTGCTGGCCGACATAAGAAGTGTAGGCGGCACTGGTTGATGAATACTGCGAATTTCTTTGGGTCACCAGAAAAACGTTCGGGCGGAGCCAAGGGTACATTACCGGGCAGATTGATTTGCACTGGATTTGAAGATTATGCAGAAGGATAACTTCCTCCTGGAACAGGTAAAGGTGTCTGTCCTGCCTGCGTTTGTAACAACTGCCTAGCAAGGTCCTCTGTTCACTCCTTGGAAATTATCAGTTCTCTTCTTAGAGAGTTCGTTTCCTGACGAGCTGCATGCACCTCTGCTCTTAATTCCCCAAGCAACTGGGCTAGCTGATCGGTGTCTGAGGTTTCCATTGCGCCTGTGTAGGAGTTTTGTGGTGGGCTTCGCGTTCTGTAACGCTCACCTGATTCCCACGGAGGCGCGGGCCTGGGCCGGAAGCTGTCTGTGACTCGAAAAGTGATGTGTAGGACTCGATTGGCTTCTGGGGTCGAACCTCTTCGCACTGTGTGGCGGACTCGAAGAGTGAGATTTCTGCAGGCGAAAGAATATGAGGGTTAATGGTAGGGGTTGTCGGATGTCCCTCTCTCTCTCGCTTCCCAGCTTTTTCGTAGAGCCCCCCCGCCCCCGGGTTAACGTGCTTACCTTATATAGGTGAATGCTGGGCTCTCCATCTGCGTCTGGTGCAGGGTGCCGTTGCCAGTTTCTTCACTGGTGTAACATAGGCCTCTTGAATTCAGAGGATGTTGCCGTCGTTATCTTCACGAGCGGTGAGTTTCTGGACACCTTTTGTCCTTATAGTCTTTAATGCTTTTTCCCCTTATGTATTGCAGGGTTCCAGAGATGGAGAATGAATTGAAGCGCTTAGAAGTTCGTAAGTATGGCAAGCGCTTTAACTGTCTTTTTCCTAGCAGCTTAGTTCGTGTTACGCCGGAGAATTCGCAGGCGTTTTATGGCGAAGAGCGTGATGGACGTAAGTAAATACCTGTTTAATGTCTTTCTTTTGTCTTGCAGATGTTGATTGCAGCGCCGGCGTTCGCGGAATACCAGTAAGTTGTTAACGATGCTTTGTCTTCACAGGTGACGATGCGGAACGAAGAAATCCGGAATTTCCAGCGTGACGGTGAGTATGACAATGCTTTTGTCTTTGCAGGTGGAGATGCGGCGTGAAGAAGCGGCCGCCGCCGATGAATCAGGTAAGTAAGCACTGTGTGTTAAGTTCGTCTTGCTAACCCGTTGTTTCTGTTCTTTACAGATGCTGATGTTGGCTGGATTCCAAAATGGTAAGTTGAATTCTTGCAGGTTCAGGATCGGAAGATGAAGGGCCGGAGCAGACTCGGTGAGCGTTCTGCTGCAGATGCAGAATAACGCGAAGCACGCTTCATCTATCGGGTGTGGTTTAAATAGCCTAGGAGTGATGAGCCGTCTTCTTCCCCGGCCCCGCCTAGGTAAGAAAATAGTTCCAGTTTCCAGAAGAGTTCCAGTGTTGTATCCAGGGAGTGGAGCTGCCCCACCCAGGTAAGAAAGTAGTTCCTGTTCACAGATGACTACTAAGAGGCTGGTAAGTAAGCAGCATGGTCTGCTGCAGGTAAGTCCACCCAAGCACTCTCACACCTTTTATGAGCCCGGCGCTTCCAGTGCCGGGACCAACGGTTTTGATGAGCCTGGTGCCACCGGCGCCAGGACAAGGTCCAAAAGGTCCCAGTGGGGACCGTCTGGTGCCTGGAATTAGGGTTAGTGACCTGCTTCCAAGGACATTGGGCTGGTCTTGGCTCCTTGGAAGCAGTGATCATGACACCTGCGTCTTAAGATATCTATATGTAACATTGCAAACGTATTTGTAATTGTGCAAGGTTTCCAAGTGGACATAGTTGTTTATCCAGTCCCATTGTTCAGTCTTTTTCGTGTATATCCTCTTTAAAGTTTCAATATTAGTACCTCGTTTAAAGTCAGGATGCCATTCAATGGTTGTAAAATAATCTTCCTTTAATTTCACATAATCACTCAATACAACCGTGCCATAGAATGTATTTTCAGTGGAAGAGCTCTCTGCTCATCCACTTCCAACTCTCTGAGGGTCAGTCGCATTTCCAAGCAGATGTCTATCTTCGGCTGGGGCCTCCCTCTGGAACAGCCTCCCTGCCTATCTCAAACTTGAGCAGAACCACCTCCGGTTCCGGAAGCAACTCAAGACCTTCCTCTTCGCTTTTGCTTTCTCTTTTCCTCTCCCCTGCTGATGTCCCGATTGCTCCATAGACTGGTCACCTGGCTACCCTCTGAACTTGGGCACAGGCTCCTGCATGTCCCGTTGCACTTCGCACTGCCTCCCGGCTCCTCTAGCACTTGTGGTCTGTATCTGCAAACCTCCAGTCCCTTCTCTCTGCACTTAGGAACCACTCGATGACTGCACTTCTTCTTGTACTGAGCCACACGCTGGCTGCACTTTTGAGTTACCTGCACTTCTCCATCCACGCCCGAGCCCCCTCGGCACTTCTCACTTTCCACTTCCCTGAACTTGCGCCATCTGAATGACTCAGGGCCTAGTAAGATCGTTGTTTTGTCCTCCCTATGTTTTCCCCTCCTTGTCTTGTTTCGCCTAGAAACACTTGTGTACAGGCACATTATAAATGCCATATCATATCATAACTTGTACCCAACAGTCTCAACAAAGGGCATTTGAGTTTGGACCTGGATTTGATGCAGAAAGCCCCTCTATGAATCAGGGCCTGGCTCCTCAAGTTCCAGGCGCAAGTATGACATAGAGGTGGGTGTTCGTAAATTCAATATCTTTCTCCAAAAGACCGCTTCCAAGACATCATACCAGGACAGGTCCCTCATGGCAAGAGCATCAAGTCCATAGAGAATTTGCGGGTACCAAACTTTGTTTATAGAGCTTAATTGTACCTTTGATGGAGTATCCTGCTGTCTGTTTCAAAAATCTGTTAAAGCGAATATATGTTGGCCAGCTTTCCGCTTATTCGCTTCAGTGATAACACGATAATCCCAGCGTGTCAACAGTTCCATTCCTAGATACATGTAGCTTCCTACATATTGACCCCAGGTTAATTTGATGTACTTTATGGCCTGCTAACACCATCATTTTGGTTTTATTCATGTTAATCGCTAGGTGATTTTCATAAGAGTATTCAATGAGATCATTGAATTTACCTTTGACCCTACGTACAGTACGATCCAAGAGAACTAGATCGTCTACATATAACAGACTGAAAATGAAACTGGTACATATTTTAACGGGCAACCCTTAACAAATGATAGTATTTGAAGCAGGTTGGACAGGTAGAGGTTAAACAACGGGGAGCCAGCACACAAACTTGCTTGGCTCCCCTGTTAGTCTTCACCAAGTGGGACAATACACCAGTGTCATCTAGTCGCACCTGGGCACTAGTGTTGGTATGCAAGCAGATTTAGATAGACAGCAGCCAGTTTGAGCAACCCAATAACCTCAGCTTTGAGCACAGGGTGCAACGATTAACTGTGAAACGCTGAATTAAAATCAACAAAAATTAGGGACTGGGTTTCTCCTGGCTTCCTCCACCTGTATCAACTTGTCCTGTCAAGGATATTGAGTCTGAGAAGACAATTTGGCTCACATCAAGCGACTTTGCATGGTGCAGAGGAAATAGTCAGGGTGCTACACATGCTCCTTGATAAAAACGCAAATATTGTCCAACAAGGTATGGCCTTTTTACAAGATAAGACACTCGCCTCTCATAATATAAGTTCTTCAAATAAATAGCGCACGTGGTCCTAGCGAAAGACACATGCATAACTTGCCGTTTGGCTTCAGCGAAAGACGATGAGCAGGAAATTGTAGCTTCCCCTTTCTAGCAGAGAAACCTAACCACAAGTGGCAACCTCCTGTCTTAATAGGCTCGTAGCAAATTCAAGAGATGCTTTTCACACCATTTGGATCTGATAAGCAGCCAAGAACAGGAAGCATGACACCAAAATACACACTCGCAGTTAAAAGTCTGTAGAGGCGAGTGATATGCTTTACCTCTTCAGAAGCCCACTTAATATAATGAAGTTTGAAGCAGTGTGGAAGCAATTGACATGCTTTGCCTGGTCAATGAACGGAAGCCCAATTACTATGCTATAGAAACCCAGGGGAAACAGGCAACGCCTGTCTCTTGAGTTTGCACAGAGGTATGTCGTATGTTCAAAGCAAAGCAAAGGAACAATCTTAAGCGCTAGGCTTTAACCTTCCAGGTGGCGGAAATGACACACACATGCTAGACAGACCAAGTCCTATCTTAAGATAAAAAGCACAGGCTGATGGGGCAGGGGCAAAGGTTCACCCAGAAATCAGCAGGGTCAAGTTATGGGGGGCTGGGAATAGATTGGAAGAGAGAGAGAGAGACAGCAGGTCCTGCTTGGGAAGAAGCCGTGGTCGAGTCGTATGCAGCACATCTTGTCCTAAACCGTGAGTTAAAATGTGGAAGTCTTGCTGTGTGTATTTTGAGACTGAAGTCATTTGGCATGTTACACCACCCCATAACATAGCATAGCTGAACATAGTATAAATCTCAGGTCACTCAAGCTGCTAAACTAAAATGATTACTTGTACTTTTCTCTATTAATGTAAATCATACTCTTCGCTTGCATAGTACTCCATTTCATATTTATGGTAATGTGCTATTTCTCAGTTGCTTTTGTCATAGTATGTACAATGCAAATTAGAGCTTGTAGGAGATAGATGTGATATGAAAAATATATGGACCTATTATCCTCATTGTCAATTGCATTTTTCTGAGTAATGCTTCATAATGGTGTCTCTCTGAGTCCAACAGAACTTCACAAATGTCCTGGCTGTATAGGTTAAATTATGGTAATGGATGGAAATGCTCAGGAATGCTGTTCCAAGCACTAGATCACCTCCTGGGGTGCACACTATTATAAAGCACAACTTCTGATTCCATGTCCACTTTCTACAGCCTCAGCTTTCCCATGAGGTGGAGGGAAGTGGCAGGAATCGAGCTTGACCATATGCAATCAAGTCAAGTGGCACCCGTAACAGATGGCACGGATTAGAGATGACCATAGCATTACTAATAGTTAAATAACTTCATGTCCCAGTCATGACAAAGGGACAGAGCACAATTTTTTTTACTAAAAAGCTTTTTTTAAATAAGAGGTTAGAGTGAGTACAGGAGATGGCTCATCAGAAAATCAATATTCCAATCCATTGCAGAATGGCGTTATATGAATGGCTTTGATTGGCGCACTGTCAGGCAGTGAATACCAACGTAACAGTTGCAGTAGTGCAAATTGGTGGATTGCCAGCAGAATCGCTCTTTACTTACTTAAAGACCCCAGCCAATAAACAAATAATGTATATGCAACTCTCCTGGTGAGGGGAGATTTAGACACCATCCAGTATTGCCCATACCAGTTTCCTGAATTGACTTTAACACATACAAATCATGTCAACTGGTTCAAAGGTAATCTAGTTTACCCACAAACAAGTGCTAGGCATGGACCGTTAGCCACACCCAATCTGTCACTAGAATTCCTAGTCCGGTTTCAACCAAACCATGGAGGCCCATATCTGCAGACTGATTACCAATCGATAGCCATCCATTTTGACACAGCGCGTAATATTGCGCTACAATATGCGGCAGAGCATGGTATAGCACCGGCTCAGCAGCCTCAGGGACAGCTGGATGCAGGTGGGGTACAACTACAGACATTGAGAATTATATTAGGATTTTGTCCATTCAGAAATGAAGACATACCCAAGTCATATTCAGAGAAACTAGGACAACTGCAAGCAGCCTACCCTCAAGTCATGCCGCAGCACAGGCATAGGGCACTGGTCATGTTCCTTCCATCTGACTGCACACAGCCTCTAGCGAGCTGTCACAGTTGGATCTCAATTTATAGCTGGCTTTATTTACAGCTGATAGACCTCAATCTTTTCTTGTCAAATGCGTCAGTTCAGCACATTTGTTGTTGATCAAAAGTATGTTTTGTTTGCCCGAGTTTTATCGCGTTCCCAAATCTTAGTTCAGAGTGTGTTAAATTGCCCGCATTTGACACTCCACTTTGTAGAATAACACAGATTATGACATTGCCTTTGGCAAATATGTTTCCCCTGTTGTTCTGATTTCTCCTCAAATTGAATCATGCGTCTTTTGTCCAGTATGTTTCGATAATGTATAATATACTGTTAGGTTCAGAAAAGCCAAATAATAGGCTACGTTTGGCCAGTGTGGAGATTCCCTGGTGGATGGGTTTCCAAAAGATATGCTGCCTCCTGTCCACAGTTTGACATGATCAGTGGTATCCTGAGGTTGCCAAGAGGGGATGGGAACCCCTCTCAATCTGGGGTGGGAGCCCTACAAGGGAGAAATCCAGGGCCTACCCTACTCCATAGATGGACTGTGGCAGTTGGGTGGGCCTCAATTCCACTCCCCTCCCCATGTGCCTGCTTGTATTTTATGTGCAGTATCAAATTGCATCACCCCCTTGCCAATGACCAAACATGCTGCCAGTTTTCTCTTCTCAGTTCAGAAACCTAATAAAGCCAGAAGGTCGAACACCTACAAGGAAAAGAACCATCAGCGCCCCACATGGAGATTTGTGAACGTTCCAACTGAGAAAGAAACCCTCCAGTGAGAGAACCAGTTTCCACAGACACCACCTTATGCAAGCAAGTGCCATGGCATCAGCGCCATAGGAAGGAGAAGAGCATAGGCAGGAGCTCCTATGCATCAGTCTTCTAAGCTGCCCACCACACGGCAGCCCTGGGATGCCTGTTTTAGGAGTCTAGGGTGGGGATTTAGAACAGAGTGGCAGCTGCTCAAACAGACTCTAATTACTGCACTGGGAAACGCTCCTCGGTTCGCCCACATAACCATGAGCGCTGCATAGCATAGGCCGCCGTTAGAGCAGCTCGGCTGCCTCATGCGGAGAAAAGTGGTAGCGTTTAACACAACATTTTAAATATTCTGTAATGCTAATCCCTCCCGGGCGGGTAAAACAGGACAAGATTGGCCAGAACCAGAGAACCAATCAGGAAGTCAGGAGGTGGCTAAAGGACATAGGAAGGTGTGGGTTGTATGCGTGAGGTCGGAGGAGATGGAGGTGGCAGACCAGACCAGCAGGAGGAAGGATGGTGGCGTGGGCTCTGGAGGGGATTTTTGGAGCACGTGAGGCATTGGTTAGTGAGTGCAAATGGTACTGCTATAAAGTGTGTGTGAAAGAATGGCAAGTGTGTTTAGAAGAGGAAGTGTGGGGAGGGACTGCGAAGTGAGTGTGTGAGTGAAAGGAGGGTATTTGAGTACAAGGTGGGGTGGTGTAGTAGTAGTATGGAGGAAGAGGGAATATTAGTAGTGTGGAGGAGGGACTAGTATCAGGGAGAACGTAGTAATATCAAAGGATAGATGTGAGGCTTAGAAGGAGTGAGACATCAGAGGGACAAAGGAGGAAGACACAGGGAGTAGAAGGAGTGAGACATCCGAGGGACAAAGGAGGAAGACACAGGGAGTAGACGGAGTGAAGTAGAGTCGCTGTCAAGTACTGTATCGTGCTTTTGCTGCGTACCTGGGTTCTTCTTTTGTTCTCGTGGATCTGTTGATGCGGCCATGATGGTAGTGCTGCTCAGGAGACACAGGATGTTCCCCAACCAAGACCCAGAGGATTAAACACTCGTGGACCACTTAGGTGAGCTCCCTTTGCCAGGCTCAGACATCCCTGTATTTTCGTGGCACAGGGACCGTGCAAGGCACCCACAGCAGTACCGTATATCTTTGGAGGCTGTTTGCAGGTCACCGGATCCCAAGATGAGGAACACAAGCAGCGGGAGGTACGGAAGTGTGCTGAGGAGCCCACAGAAGTTGCAGGGTCCTGGCGAGGCTGCAAACCCAAAGAGCAAGGTGGATGGCAGAGAGCAACGTCAGGAGACAAGAGTGATAGCAGGAGCCAGGAGTAAGGGCAAAAGGGAGAGCAGGCAGCAACAAGAAGCAAGGGAAGAGCAAGGAACACAGTGCAAGGAGGGTCAGAAAGGTTCCCAGAGGGACGAAAAAGAAGCACAAAACGACCAGTACTAGAGATAACTGCCATGCTGGCAAGGAGTGTTAAGACGCACCGGCCTCCAGCCCTGCACTGGCTTTTATAGGCCAGAGCTCAAGTTCCAGCGACACATGGTTGTGTATGCTGTAACCAGGGGGCGGGTCCTCCATGGCTGGCATGGCTGGGCAGTCATGGGGCACCCACATTCATCCACAGGCGGCCCCTCCACGGGCCGCGTCCAAGCTGTTTTCAGCCATCGCCGGTCCACCGTGGTAGGAGCCAGCAGCGCCGGTATAGGCGCCAGGAATGTCCCAGTAAGTGAGGCCATGCCACGTGCGATGTTCGCATGTGCGCGGTAGGCCTTACAGTAGTGAAAAGTAAACACTGGGAAGTGAGAGGGAGAGGAGTGTAAGGGCGTGACAGAAAGGAAAGCAAATTGGGCTGTCTCTAAGGCAGAATCCAATACCCCTATTAGTCAACTAATCTTTGAATAGAGTAGGAACAGTCTAGGAAGTCCCTTAGGGAGTTCAGATAGAGTAGGCATTCAGCCTTTAGGACATCCCTTCTAGCACTAGTAAGAATTTAGACAGACGGGTGGAATATGTGGTGTACACTAACCTGGGGAGTAGGGATGTCTGGGTTAGAGAAGATTGGTGCTTTTTAGATGAGAGAGAGGGACGCCCATATGGCCCCATAAATTCCTAGAAAATCCCTTGAACCATCTCTGAGCTTGGAATATTTCTTGACCAGTCCTTGACACCTTGTTAAGCAATCAAAGTTATGCCAAGCATTTCTGTGCAAAAAATACTTGTGTGGGAGTTTTGCTAAAAATGAATATTTTAGTTCAACTTATAATTTGGAAAAAGGGGAGCAGAATTTGCCAAGTTTCCAAAACTGTGTGATGCCGGGTCACCTTCTCTCTCTCTCTTGCTCAGTCCACTCAAGTGTCAAAATTGGGATTGCGTAAAACATTGATCACCTTAAGAAGTTCTACATAAAAACTAAAACATTGGCAAAGCCAATAGTTTTGGCTTTGATATAGGCATTGCAAAAGGGGCCTATGAGGAGAGAGGCAGTGACGAGTGAGAGAAAAAATGAGTGAGAGAAGGAGATGGGTGAGGGAAAGAAGGGTGAAGAAGAGCAAGAGAAAGAGGAGTATTGATTAGTGAGGGAAAGAGCAGAGCTTTCCTGGCGCCGTCTGCTGATGGATGGCCAGGGAGAGGATGGGTGTGAAGTGAACAGCGTTGGGCAAAAACAGCGTTGGGCAAAAATCATCACTAAACGTTCTTCCAAAAGGTTCAAGAGATGTGCAAAGCCCTATGGGGTTGTAGGCATGTGGAAATGGATTTAAACCCCACTACTGCATTTCCCTATTGAGTGCTATAACATATCTCTGTCACTGTTTGAGGATGTTTTCTTTCTAACTCACTGGCTTCTTATGCGGTCAAATATTTCTCCTCAAACCAACAACCTTTTATCCGCACATCACCTCTCTCTTTTGCAGAGGGTGGAGTCTTGAGACTCAGGTGCAGCAGAGTGTTGTGCTGGCGAGCTAGTGTGCCTGTGCCCTGGTACATAGTGAACCTTTTGGTGCCTTCCCCACCAATGCATGCCTGCTTTCCTTTTCTGTTAATGGGCACAGACCGACCTTTTTCCAAATGTCTTGCATTAAGGAGAACCGTTAAATTCAAGAGCCATGTAGTAACTCTTGTTATTTAATACTGTACAATTCAATCAATCAATCAAAATAACTTTATTTTTGGCACACAGCCACCAAAGCATACACACTCATAGTACAAAACAAACAAAACATGGCATACAAATTTAGGCATACAGTAGTTAGCGATTGAATGGTCTACAAACTCATCAATAGAGTGTAAAGTGCAATACGTGCTGTCCAAAAGCCAGGGGGGGCGTTGATAGTTCATTTCCATTACCATTTAAAATATTGAAACAAATATTAACTTAATTTAAAAAAATAGTTTACACAATAGTTCAATACATTTGAAGAATTAGATTAAAATGATTGAAAACACATCTTAAGGCTGAAGAGAGTAAGCTCGCAGCCTCACTTCCCAAACAGATACAATTGTTTACATGTAAAATCCAGGCTTTACAAAATAATTCCAGCATCCATTCCAGTATCAGACGAAAGCTACCATCTACATAACCATGCCCGATGATGAATATAGTGTGCAATGGTTATCACAGAACTAGGGCTTGTGGTGCTTTTACAAAATGTTAAGGCATCCGCAACTGAAGGAAGACCCACAGTAATGGTCTCAGAAGCTGTGCTCTCACCAACTTCAATGGTTCACACAGAAATAGAAAATGCACAATGGTTTCTTTCTCAAATTACATAAAGGGCAAGCTCATCTCCCCATTTTTCCAAGTTTTGGTAAAAGCAGGAATTTTTGTTGTCTCCATCCTAAAACTAATAAACAGGGCATGCACATACGATGGACTCAAATAACCAAAATTATCTTTTTGGCCAAATTCTGACTTGCATGCTAGATAATTAGGACCCAATTTCAACATACCTGCAGCTTCCAACAATTTACACTTGGTCAGGATGATACCTTTGTCCTTTAGCCTGAATGTATCACCCCTTACAATGGAATATCAGTCCAGCCATAACGCTGATTTGTTAAGACTGTATAGTACCCTTTTTATATGTGCAAGCCAAGGGATGCTTTTGCTCCCTTCCAAATTTAAAACATATGACATGGCATCCCGATATTTCTCAAGTCCTTCAGTGCTCCATAGCTTTATCCAAAAAGGCACAGGGTTTAAAGCCACCTGATCTCCAATCGGGTAGACACCCGTCTCGAAGTGCAACAATGCATTCGGAGAACTTGCGGATATCTGGAGGAGTTGCTTCAAATACTGTACAAATACATGTTGTGGTCCTGTAAAGGGCAGGGGTGCTGAAGCTAAGAACTCCAGAAGCCGAAACTTTAGTAGACCATAGAAAATACCATAGACCTGCCACCATGAAAATCTGCTAATTCAGTTCTCTCTCCATCAGGACATAAGACTGATGCTGTATCATGTTATGTATTATGTGTTGTCATGCCTGCACCAGGTGTTAATACATTTCATTAAAAACTGTGCTTACCGTTAACAATTTTCAAAACCGAAATGTAGTCATCTTGCAACAGTTCACTATTATATTTTATTGATCATCAACTCATCAGTTTACATTAATTTGATGGCATGAAAACCTCATTACTACTTTGAGTCTTACAAGAATGCATACTGCCACTTGTGCAAACCAGATGCCTCAAAACCTTCCCTGTTCGCACATGGACTTGACATATAGTAGCCCTAAACTCAAGTCAAACACAAAAACTGTATTGATGTTAGCATGTGAACAGATTGCCAATGAAATAGAGCAATGCACATTGCAAGATTATATTTACGTTTTTTAAGTGCATTATAATATGAAATGTACTAGGGGCAGGATCGGTTTTCACAGTTGATTAGTAGCATCAAGTGTTCCCTGCCTCTGGTTCCTTAAATTAATTCTATAAGCAGTGCTTGCTTCCTATAATCTGAAAATGTGATGAAAAATCATATCTATTCCTACGCAGAACAAACATGCCACTGGGATTGCAATTACCACATGATCAGGTTGGACTATTGAAATGCACCAGAAAGTGCTATCCAGTCTACTTGAAGAAAAATTAACAAGGTGTTATAGCCTTGCTTTAATATGTATTCTTTTTTTTAAAGATATTGGGCCTCATTACACGGTAGGCGGTGGACCAAAGTGCTATTAGCACCTTGGTCCATGCCGGTAAAATACCGGCACCGCCTTGGAGGAAAGGGGAATTACCGCCCTATTGCAAGGTTGGCGGGCGGTAATTCCCCCTTCCCCCATTGCCCTTCCCCATTCCCATTTTTGCCCCATAGGGCATAATGGGAATGGGGAAGGTGCTAATTACGGTACTGCAAATTGCGGTACCGTAATTAGCACCCTGGTCCCTTTGCGGGTTGGTTTTTACCGCCTGCTAAAAAGCAGGCGTTAAAGTACCAACCCGCAAAGGGACCTCGTAGTAAGGCGGTAAGGGTTAACGGTCACCGGTACCATTACCAGTGACCGTTAACCCTTACTGCCTTCCTTGTAATGAGGCCCATAGAAATAGATTTATGTGCATGGGCACTACAGTTTTGAGGATTTGAACCAGGTGAAGGATGGTTGGAAGGGTGTTTGGGGGTAGAGCGAGTTTTGAGGGTATTCTCACTCCTAGATCCCCTGGATCCTCTTCTTAGGTGGCCAAGGAAAGGCCATTGTCCTTGGATCCCGACCCTGGGGGTGGAGAAGCGAGGGAGGATCACCTGTGTGGAGGGTCCTTGAGAGCTAGGAGTGGGGAACCCTTAGGAGAGACATGGTATTCCCCTTATCCTGTTGAGACTCAACCAAACTCTTCCCCAACCATTACAGGTTATTGTAAAGCTGTTCTCATTTCCCCACATATAATACTTAACAGTATTGAGACAAAGAAAAGGCAACTAAGAGTAGTGAATTCCACACACTTTCACCACTTTGGTACTGGGACGAGGAAGATGTCTGCAGGGAGCTGTGACTGTCAGGCATGTCCCTTTATTTATGGTCAGGCAGGGGTAATCAAACATCCACACCTGCAGCCTGTCAAGGGGCTGCAGGTGTATAAAGGGAGACCAGCCCAGCAGGGCAGAAATCAACAGGGAAGGCAACAGGGAGACCAGCAGGAGACCCTTGAAAGGAGGCAGCCATGGTGGGACCTGAGAAGGAGCCAGGACGCTGGCAGTGTCCCCAGAGAACTTGTGGCACCCGATGCAAGTGAGCTTTGTATTCCCCACAGGTCTGGGAGCCTCCATAACTTAGAGCGAACAGCAGGAGCTGGTGAGGAGCTCGGGGCAGAGAGGACGCATCCCGCGTCCTGGGAGAAGCATCAGAGCTGCTGGTGTGTAGAAGGAGACATACGGCAGCTGAGGGGGTCTCGCACAGGTGGATTTCATGGCTTTGGAAGCCGAGAGGAAGTCGCGGGACCCACTGGGAAGAGGCACAGAAGACCAATGAGCACTGGGATGGCGCTCAAGCACTGAGGCCTTGCTATAAGACCGCAGGAGATTAACGGTCCGTGAAAGTAAGAAAATACTTGCATATTGAATACCGAACTAAATGCAAACTTAACATTGAAGCAAATAAGTGCATGTTGAATACCGAATTGAATGAAAACTTAAAATTAAGCTACATAAGTGCATGTTGAACACTGAATTGAAATACACTATAGTGAATACATATTGCACAACGATTTAACTCAAACCTTGCAGTCAAGTATATTAAAGGCTGAAGGGAGCCAAACAACGAACTTTTAAGAGTGAATGCAGTGTATAAAGGCCACAGATTGGGAAGAGGTGTGTGACACGTGGTGGCAGACCCACAAGACTATCAAGGAGAAGGCAAAGGAGTGAAAGTCTGAACATTAAGCCAAGAGGCCAATAAAAGAAACTGAGTGAAAGTGACATGGTGCACAGGAGCAAGTGCCAAGAAACGTGTGTGGGCTGAGGAGCCATGGGATCCTGGTTGCGTGACCTGTGATGGGTGGACCGTATAGGTCTAACAACTGCGACTAGACCAGAGAGCCCTGAATGGTGAAAGATAAGGACACCGTGAAACAGCCCAATGAAACCACTGCAAATGAACTGACGAGGCACGCCAGAAAGAGGTTCAGGTTGACCTGGTGTTTTGTTAAGACTTTTGAAAAGACTGAAGCAAGTGTAAGTGATGAAATTGAAGTCTTGGGAAAGGGAATCCTGAGACTTAAAGGACCACACTTCTTGTCTTGGGAACAGAGTATCAATATCCTTTTGTTTTAGATTATGTTACTTAAAACTTGGGGAACGGAACCCCAAGGATTGGTTCTGAACTATATCGCCTTGAAATGGAGAAAGATAAATGCTGAGACTTTTTCATGGCACTTTCTTATGCTTGGGGAAGGGGAGCTGAAAGTAAGCTGTGAGCGGAAAAAAGCTCAGAACTTTAAATTGAACTCTATGGGACTGATTCACAGAGCGTTTTTCAATGGGATTGCGCCATTATAAAACGCTTCTGTGAATAAGGCTCTATTTCTTTTAACTTTGCCATCCCTACACACATTTGTTATCTTTAGTTGTGAGAGCAAGGATAGATTTTGGACTAAAACTGACTTTTAAACTGAACTCTTTGGCTCAGACTTTCCTTAGTTTCATTGAGGTAGGGAAATCCCCCCTTACCATGGGGCAAGTTAGGCCTTCAACCATCCTGACATTTAAGTTAATAAAAATCTTGTGTTTGAACCTTAAGTCTGTTGTGTGTGTCTTACTTCATGATGCCTTCACACCTACCAAACTCCACCTTTTGCGTTAACAATTTTATAATATATATATATATTAACAGATGGAAACAGAAATGTGCAAAATAAGGCCTGTGGAACTAAGTCAGAGATTAGCTTCTCCTGTACTACTAAATCAATAACCAACCAATGACACATTTAGATTTTTTTTTTAATCTGCTGATGGTATTATTTTAAAACATGTAGAAATGTAGCTTGTTTTAATATCTTCATTAAGAATGTCTGGTTTTAAGTGTCTTTATTACTTTGAAAGTAAAATGAGTGATTGTGTGCCTAAATGATGAACCTCTTCACATCAGGCTGGGTTATTATTGACCAAGTTATTATTTTATAGAAACAGGCCAAGCCTATGGAGATGGCTGCTAACAATAGTATTTAAGCTCTGAGCAAAATGTGCATTTTCGGTCATTGACCAAGGTGCAGTGTGAATGCCCGAGACATGGCTTGCTTACACCTCCAGGGACATAACACGCATCCCTCGACTGACCTTCAGTTCAATGGTTTAGCCCTTAATTTTCAGTGAGCAAATGAACATTTAGCTTCTGTGGCAATTTTGGATGGACCACGGGCACATGGCAAAAGACAAATAATTCTGAATTCATTGCAGTTTAGAAGCACAAGACTTTATTGAGGGCAACTGACAGCCATTTTAAGGTAATGCATAAAGTTACATCCGCAATTGACAATTTAAAGGCATGTTTCCTCACAGAATGAATTCCTCGTGTCTCAATTTAGCCACAGGGGGTCAGCATAGAATGGTTGGTGTTTTGCAAAGAAACCTATTTCTATGTGTTTTTGTTTTTTTTTTGCATTTTCGGTTGAACCTATGTGTGTGTTCGTTTTTTCACTTTTGTTTTGTTTTATCCCCCCGTAGGATTAGATTGTGCCCTGCTTTTGTTTACTACAGGAAATCCCATTAAAATATGCTTTTAGGGCATTATAACAAACCAGAGAAACTAAAAGCACACACAAAAAATACTCAAAGGATAACAATATAAAACTGAACAACCTTTTAAAAATTGATTATGTCATATCATATCAATTTTATTTGCTTTTCGAGAAAACCTTTTGGTGGAACCGACAGGCGCCCACTCTGTCTTCACCTGCCCGATGGTTTGCAAAAATGATTACGACATTTACTGGTCACGATGCCTAAACCTGGACATCAAAAGCGCCACCTCAGATGTCAAGAGGTCACCTAGCCCTGTATTTCGTCTTTTTGTTCTGGGGCAGTATTTATACTTTTGCTTTTTCATTATAACTGCTTTCGAATGAATAGTATCTTAAAATGCGACTCAATAACCAGAAATGGAGAATGTGCTCATATCTAACATATGGCAACTTCAAACCTGTACATATCCCACCCGACATATCCCACCCCGGCAGATGACACCATCATTGTTTGTTTCAGATGCAAGGTAGCTGGTGAGCTGGAACTAATGATGAGCGTCAACATCTATGCGACAGTATACCTGCTTAATTTTTCTTAATCTGCTTTGTGTCTGTGTAAGCATGTGGATGCATGTGTGTGTGGGTGGGTGTCTATCTGTGTGTCCCAAAGAATGTAGAAGCCAATTCTCAAACAAGTGGCTATGAACAGCTCTGACTTGCTCTTGGCCTAAACCAGGCAAGGGCATTTCTATTCACCGCGGGTAACCCTAACTCCTGGTTTCCTAGGAGTAGGTCAGTTGTGAACTAAAAAGGCCTCCAGGTTTAAGTCAAGGGTAAGTCAGAGTTGGTGCTTTGTGAATTGGCTCCTATAATTGTGCAAGGGACCTATACACTGTTGAAAACACACAGGCAAAGAGTATATGCTTACAAAATGATATTAGTCACTGCAAAGGACAACATGATTCAATATTCAAAGCTTCTACTAACAGGTCAAGGTCGAGATTCATCATTGCTGATGCCACGGGCGGGCGTGGAGACGACACCTGTACTATGTGGTTACAGCCGGCTACAAGCTGCAGAGAGAGCACGGCATCCGCATAACCACTGTCTTGCTATTTCAAGGAGGAATTTGAGTCTTTTTTCTATCCATTGTATTTTTTCCATTGTGGACTATTTTTCCATAACCCATAATTAGTCATTGTTCGAGTTTTTCTGCCATTTTTGTTGCTTCTGTTTTCCTTTCACCGGAGGGTGCAAGCAGTTCATAGCTACACATTATTCCCCCCTCCCGTTGTCATGTCTATCATGTCTCTCGCCTCCTCACAGGTGGCCTTCTTGCCTCAAGTACCCACCAATGCCCAGCACGGCCTGCTGTGCTGCTGCCCCTTTATCTTCCGCTCTGAGCCGCTTCCTAGCGCGCCTTAAGCTGGAGCCGGCCATGCCCTTTCCATGACCCTGGAGTTAGTTGCCATCTGTGCATGCACGCCCATGAAGCCATTTGATTGCACCAATGTGTGGTGCTGTAACAGAACTCATCACTTCTTCGCTTGAACCCATTGGGGGGGAATTCACTCTGAGCATCCATTGGGCCCCCCTATCCATTTCAGCAGTAACTCGTCGATCAGTTCATCCATCTTGCCGTCCACTGCGCAGTCTGTTGAAAGCCCTGCCTGGGCTGGTTCACAGGCCCATTCTGGTTTAATTGTTGCGATCCAATCACAGGTGGCTGTCATGAGACCTCCTTGTTGGCATTCCAGAAGGTCAAAGGGGGGGGCCCTTTGCTTGCTTTCTTTGTGAGGGAATTGAATGTCAGATGGCTGGATGTTTGGGAGGCTGAGGTTGTGCACTCCGGCGTGACTGTCCTGAGGGCTAAAGCGGGAAGCCTCTTGGAGATTGTCCTGAAGGTAAAAGTGAGATGACCCTTCAAGGCTGTCATGCATGGTCACGTGGGGCCCACTTTTCGGACAGTACTGGTGCTGGAGAGGAGACATCCCCCAACGCCTGTCTTGGATAGTGTGGTTGTGCACACTCTGGAGGCTGTGTTGAGGACTGGAAGCGGAGGCACTGTGCAGACTGTCACAGGGACTGAGCTGGGATGAGCTTTGGAGACTACTGTGTGGACTGAGATTGTATGAACTTTGCAGATTATCCTGAAGGCTGCCTTTGGGGCTGAGGTGAGACATGCTCAAGAGGCTGTCCCTCGAACTGGAATCAGACATGCTTTGGAGGCTGACTCGGGGACTGGGATGAGGCACACTTTGTTGGCTGCCTGTGGGACTGCCCTGAGGTATACTTTGTAGATGGGCTATAGAACTGAATTGTTCTGCCCCGTGAAGATCAGTTTGAGGACCAGGATAGTGAGCATTTTGTTGACTGTCTGCAGGACTGAAGTGGTAGGGTCTTTGGAGGGTATCTCTGGGACTGAGGTGAGACATTCTTTGCACCATGTCCTCGGAAACTGAATCGAGCGTGCCGTTGGGACTGTAGTGAGATGCATTTTGGAGACCACCCTGCAGGTCACAGCGAGTGTCTGGTTGTTGCGTGTCCAGCGCAGTGAAGAGAGAACCTCTCTGATGACAGTCTGCAGAACTGGGCCGGGACACGGCTTTCAAAAAGTTTGCTGATGGAAGACCACCTTGCGGCTGCTTTTGAGGTTGGCTGCAGGAGGTCGCTCTATATCGAATGTCTTGGAGATTGAGGGGTGATATTCTTTGCTCCTGGTCACGGATTATGAAGCACTCCACTCTTTGTTGGATCTCCTGAGGAGTAAAAGGAGCAACTCTTGGCTGTGGCTCGGGGAGACTGAAGGGACCTCTTTGTTGATTCTCGTGGACATTAATTGGAGGGACCCTTTGCGTCTTCCAAAGTGGATGAAATGGGTTTACCCTGGGATCCCTGCTTTGCAGATTGTAGGGGGTGGCCCTTTGCCGCGAGTCTGGCACATTAAATTGACTCACTCCATACTGATTGTCCAGGAGGGCAAAGGGGGCACTCCTTTGTGAGAATTCTGGTGCAGCGAAGGGAGCACTGACTTGATGACTGTCCATTTGGTTGAAGCGAGACACACTTTTCAGGCTGTCTTGAAGATAGAATGAAGATCTTTGTGGCATGATGACTGGTAACCTGCTCACAGGGGCACTCTGTGGACTCAAAGCAGGCATTCTTTTCAGAGTCTCTTGCATTTGGAACGCCATTTCACTTTGAAGACCCTCAGGAAAGCAGAATGGTTGTTGCACGCTCTGTGTTAGACCAGCATGATGACTACTCTGGTCTCCATGGCATGGCTGTCCTTGCTGCCCATCCAGAGGACTTGAGGTGGCCAGTGCCTGGTGTTTCTCTGTGACACTGATGTGGCCTGCCTGTGATCCACCATGTTGAGGGGGTTCTTGTTTGGACAAAACCCGGTTTTCTTTACTCCTGGGACTCAGTTGTCTGGCCCGTCTGTTCTGAAACCAAACCTAAAAAGAAAAAGCATTTGCCAATGTTAAAATCAGTGACATGTATTATTTGAGACTCTCTTCCATAAAGATATTGCATTCCAGGAGGCTTCCCCAGGAACACCATTTTAGACTTTACAATATTTATATAAGGGGGCCACTATGTCTCACAAGAGGGACCCTCATTTCAGTACAGTGCCAATATTTTAAGGTGTCTTCGAAAACACCACTGCATTGATGTGCATTGAACATTGAATATTTAAAGGTACTAACTAGATTCTGAGGCGTGAAACGATCCTTGAGGCGGGGATTTAAAGGGCATTCCTCGAGCATTCATGGCAGCCCTACTGTTTGCAATGTATTGATGAGCTATTCTGCTGGATGTAGCTCTTTAAAGCTTGCAGATGCCTCGATAATGGTATTGCATTGTGATATAGGGTGTCAGATTCACTAGGGGGATTTTTGATTACATAGCTATGTCTTCCATCTGGAGCACCACTGATTCTTACCTCTGGCTAGACCCGGAGAAACCGGGACTTATCTATCTGGGGAGTGAGTGTCTCTGATGCACAGGTGGAAAGCAAAGGCAATACTATATACAAAAAATACTTTTTTGTTTGTTTTTAGTTTTTAAAGCTTCACGCTTTAAAAACAAAAAACAAAGAATAGTAATACAAAAACAAAATGATTGAACATCACTGAACAAAAAAAGATCATGAAAAATGGAATGAAACTATGTCAATTGTGAGTAGGCATTTTAGCATGTAGGGTAGGCCTAGGCAGGTGATTTTTATGAAGCGAGACAGATGAAACGTACAGATTAGGAGGTTTGGCTGACATTCGAGTGTCAGACAGATGAACTAAAGTGGCAGACCTATTGGAATGACAGACAGGTCAGATAGACATGTGAGGTATCACAGAAACTGTGCACAGGTGCAAGTACAATTGGCATCGGGACAAAAATTGCTCACGGACCAAAAACTTGTTTTTAATGCATTTTTGCACCAGGGCAAACGACTTGCACTATTGTGAAGATTGCCCTTGTGCACACATATATCGAAAGCCTGTGGGGCTGACTAACAAAAGCGTTTTGAATCATGCCCTGTGTTTTTTGCACTATGGCACGTTTTGCCCTAATGCCGTCTGCACGTCCACTGGTGCATAGTTTCTGGAATCCAGCCCGCGGACGGTGACAGAAATACGGCTGAAAGTAGCAGCAATGAAAAGTAAAGTCTTCTCGGGTCTAACGCTCACCTGGATGCGTGATTCTGCCACCTGCGCCATGCTGGACAGCTTTTCCCGCGCCGTGATCCCAGGGTACGGGTCCACTTCAAAAGCCTTGAGCAGCAGCTCGAGTTGGGCCTTGGAGAAGGTGGTGCGCTTTCTCCTCGCCCCTCCTTTGCCGGGCTTGGGACGGGACAGATAGGCGGTCTCCTCTTCTGGGAAGGAAGAAAAAAGGACGTTTAGGAAGGTCGAGCTCGACAGAGGCCCAATGATACGAGGAGGTCGACTGGGTACCGCTGCCGGCCTGTGCCGCAGAAGGTCTGGCAGGCCTCCGCTCCTGTCAGTCAAGCGTCAAGCGACATCATGGTCTCGTGGCTTTTTAGAGGGAGCGACCTGCTGGAAAATCGCTCAATTTTCCCAAAGGCCATAACTTTTATCTGAATACCGTGAGCCACAAAATGGCGATAAATGTCAAACATTTCCAAGCCAACATAGCCATTGAAAGCACCTTGGGACCATACGCATCAGACAATGTCCAATTTCTCGGCCTACTCCTGGCTGCACGGGTGCGAAGGTCGGTAAAATAGCATAACAGGGCTTGGTATAAATGTGAGATGCGAAACGCCCTGACGTGCCGCCTCCCTCTCCCTTCCCGCCTGTCAAATGCCACACGGGGCACCACCCTGGCCGCTCTGCTGATTCACTAACCGGAGGTTGAGTCTGGCATGTTCAGGCCTAGCGGCAATGTCAGAGCTGCCCAGACTGTCTACTCCCCAGCCCCGGAGCGACAATTAACACAAAAGGGGTCGGATGTTCGCACAATGCCACGCAGCCAGGCAGTCAGACACGCACACGGATACACAAAGAGACACAATTGGTTCCCTAATTACAATATCATGGTGGAATTTAGAGTCGGCACACGACAAGAAACACAGCCCCCCACCCCACCCCTTCCTCAATGAAGTTACAAGCCAACTGCCTCGCTTGTTGTGAAAATAGAATTGTAGCAACTCAAATTGACCGCCTGGTGGCAGAAAAGCGCTCTCCAAAGAAATAACATCACACCCCAGTGCGGCATAGCAGAAGAATTGCTGACTTTTTACGAAACAACAATCAGTCAGATTGTCAGAGGCAGAAAGTTGAGAAATATAAAGAAAAGTGTCCAGGCGGTAGCAGAATTTGAAATAAAAGGGGCGGGGTGGGGGCAGGGCATATTGTACGATACTGCACTACCTGGTGCATCGGTACTAATGCGGAACACTCTGAAATACCCCTCGACAAGGCAGCCCACGGTGGGGACGCATGTGACCTTTACAGTCCCCTGTGTCACGGGTCTTCTGAGAAAGTAGGGCCTTGAACCCAGCAACCACTGCAACCACTGCTCAGGGAATTGAGTTCAGTTCCGCTAGGACACTTACAAAGTCCCGAAGTCCACGACCCCATCTCTTACACACAGACGCTCACCTACACATTAACTGCACACCAAGGCATGCGCCCTCGCGGTCACTCATACACGAATCGGCTGCTCGAGTTACTCGCTCTAAACAACCCAGTCACCAATTAGACTTGGCCAAACACCGGACCCACATCGGTTAGTCTCAACACTAACACACCTGACCTCTGAGAATGAGTGACCCCTGTCATTGTGTGTGGTTTCTCCGTTACATATGAGATGAATCCAAGCGCCCCCGCTCCTCCGAGAAAACGTCACATGCGTTGAAAACGGAGTTTAAAAACGAAAGTGTGGTCAAAGGCAGACAACGGGGTTAGAATAGACGGTGCGCACCTTTAATTCTTTAACACCTTTAATGAAACTTGAATGTTAGCATGGCCACACTTAGAATTGTGAACATCAGCTTGCGTCGCATCTAGATAGGATTGTGAATGTCAGCATGCCCACACCTAGATAGAATTCTGAACATTAGCCTGCCCTGGCATCTAGATAGAATTGTGAAGGTCAGCAAGTGCCACACTTAGACACAACTGTGAATGTTAGAAGGATACATGTCAGGTAACCCACTAACCAATATAAGCTCAAACTCTCTGCATACTTATCTTACACAAAAAACTCACACAACCATCTCTCGCACAACAAGCAGCACGCACTTCACCACACTGCAACAAAACACAAGCCGCTGACAGACACCGATCCAATACCGGCACCAAAGCTCAGAGTTGAAGCTGCCAACAGAACACCACTCCTCTCACTATCCTACTCCCTCTTCACCTTACTAACCCATCCCACCTCCCCGTTTATAGATCCGCCAGAGCGCCTGGGGACCAATTCCGTTGGTGATGGTGCGCAGTACAAATACCTTTAAAATGTAACATTCCAGAGGAGCACAAAAAAGTATGCCACTTGTTTAAGTACAGGGAGACTGAACTGATGTTATCCCCATTATGCATCATTGTCGCCGCTTAAAGGGTTCGCGTAGTAATAAATGCGGGGTGCTATTTACCTAAAAGCAATGACACTAATTGTATCGACCTCAGAAGGATGAACGACTGGCACGTGACCTCTTTTACAGACACATCGCAAAGAAAGCGAATAAACACATCTAGGCACCGTTAACCTAACACCGAGGCTGCAGAAAGACCGGACACAGCTCGCTTGCTTAGTAAAATCTTCCACGAGAAAGAGAGAAAATGCAAAGTGCTTCAATAGGACGTCCATGTTCATGGCAATGTCTGCTTTCGCCCACCCACGATCTCATTCAAAAAAGGGACTTTCTTTAAAATATTGTCTTTTAAAAACAAGGGAACTGCCACCCTTACAGTAAAATACCTCATAGCAGTGCAGGCCCATCATGGCACCAACTCATGCTTGACAGCTACACCCTATCCGTTAATTAAAGAGAGAGAGAGAGGGGGCACAGGGTCAGTGAGAGGTCGGGAAGTTATGTCGCAATGTCCCGTCTCTGAATGGCGTCACTTCCTGTTATGGAAACCTGCATTCCCGCCACACCCCCAACCTCCCCACCCAGGGCAATGGTTCCCGGGGCCTGAAGTATGGCTTCAGGTGGGACAATATATTGAACGCCTGGCCGGTTTGGGAATTAAAGATGCACACCATTTATCCAGAAACATTGATGCCTTTCAAAAAAGAATGTTTAAGGGTGCTTTCGTGTCGCAAATGTGTTGAATGGGACCAATCCGTTGGCACTTAAGTGTGTCGAATGGGCTTAGCAAGTACTGCTATGCCAACCTGTGCCCACCAACCCCCGGCCCTTAACACTATTGAGATGTGTTGCATTTTATAAACACCAATTTGTCTTGTTCCAAAAACACCAGAACCCACAGTGTACAGGTCCGAAAATAAAGTACCCCATGCTTCCGCTGCCATAGTTACCTCCGGTACGGCTGTAGCACCCATCGGCCAGGCTGGCGGCCTGCTGCATCCTTCAGCGCGCTCCGTGTGTCCTGGCAGCGCCTCTGCTGACCACTTCCTTGCTCCCCTGCTCTCCTCAGACGACTGAACTTGTCCCCGGCAGGTGTGGCGTCCCCCCTTTTATACGCGGGCCCAGGCCCATTTCCGATATCTTCCCCCATTAACAGTTTGGTTTCCCCTTCCTTTGAAGCCCCCCGCTGGGCCCCGGGAGGGCTGCTTTCATCTGGAGGGGCCAGTCTTGCTTTGCAGGTGACCCGAAGGCCAGGTTCTTCCTCCCGCCATTGTCCACACATCACCCAAATCCACATCATTAGGGCCTCCCCCGGGGGCAGCGAGCTCCTGCTTACTCCGGAGGCTGCAATATACATCCAGGCTCCTTAACACACACACGCCATAATGGGCACAGGTAGATATGTGGAAACACGTGAAAGTGCCAACCATCTAAATGCCCGTCATGCTAAATCAACAAAGCTGCTGCAATAGAGCTGGAGGCGTAGGTCATATACCATACACTATGATACAGAACATTGCCATCCTATGTATTATATTACATATCGTGCATGCTACTAGATATACTATATGCTATAATATTTATTTATTTATTGCCTAATAGTTCAAAATACACGGAACTTTTACAATATTTACAATACTTACTATTATTAAAACGCAACACAAATCACGCATATTAACTCATTGCATTTCCAGCTCTTAATATATAGTATTATACATATATAAGAAACGACTGTTGGATATGGTATAATGAATACAAATACATGGTTATTATACAAAACAGTGTATCGTGTACTCTGTTGAAAGACGATAGATGCACCAATATATTGCAAAGGGAATACAATAAAACACATTAAGGAGTGACTTTTAGAGGCGGTTTTGTGCACCTCTGAAGCTCCCCATTTTACTGGTCGCAATCGATTTTCTGTATCATTTTTGCCGGTCCTGTGTTGCTTATCGATTGCTGGTCGCCTATGTGTCACCTTTTACTGCCAGTGCGCCCGCTCTGTGTGTATCATGCAGTGTGTGCCAGTTTTTCAGCCGGTTTTGTATTTTCGCGTTTGTTGTCAGAATCGACTTTTTGTTGCATTGCAGGCCCGGCCGTTACACAAACTTATCTCAATGAATTATTTTCAAGTGAATGTAAAGCCTTCTAAATAGCACGGGTGTGATGACTAACCAAAGCACACCTCCTTTAAGGCCTAATTCTCAGAAGCGTTTATGATGGCAAAACACCACTGGGAAGCGCTCTGTGAATTAGACCCTTAATTTCTAATACGTATTGGTTCACACAGAGGGTTTGCAATGTGTGCATAGTGCAGAAACACAGGAAGTAGATCTGCTGTATGTTTCAAGTAAACAGAATTAAAAAAAAATATATTTCGGGTAGGGTGACCCGATTGTAAAAGTAAAAAACCGGGATAGTGCAACTAACATAAAAGTAGGACTACACATTGAAAAAGTGGCTGTCAAGGCACTATACTTCAGTAGTGGTTGGGGGAGAAGGGAGTTTATAAGTGTTACTGTTCAAATAAACACATATTAAAGCTAATTTATCACACACTAACACTATCTTAAGTTGTAAAATGCAGCATTTCTTCTGTGCGAGATTGTGCATTCCTGCCTGCCAGCTATGAAGACCTACTACAAAAAACCGGGACCACTGCAGTTTCCAATGGGAACATAATCTTGAAAAGGGAGACAGAGCACCAAATTCCAGGACAGTCCCGGGAAAACTGAGACGTCTGGTCACCTTAATATCAGGGAGCCTATGTCCAAGAAAAGGCGTATTTCATGTATTTTTCTGCTAAATAAAAAAATGGTGTACCTATTTTTACATTTTATTTTGTGAATATTTGAATGTTTCATCTAGTGTTCTGTCCAATTAGTACTGCATGTGCTAAATGAGTTCAATGAACTACAGACAGTATTGTTCCCTTAGTCCAGAGTGAATTGTAAAAACTCTAGTAGGATATTAGCGCTAAGTGCAGGGTGAAGGACTGAGCCCAGCTCACTGTTACACATGCGGGCATCAGCAGTAACCAACATTGGCACCGGGCGTCGATGTGCAGCCAATCTTATTTGCGGGAGTGGGCAGAGCCTACAATGATTTCCTATGGGAATTTAGGACAAACATACTGGCCCTTAGCACTTCAAGGGATTCACCAGGGAAAACCTGTGCTCTGAAGTCCACCACTTCCCCTGCACGCTGTTCCTCATCGGTGCCTGACCACATACTCACCCGTGGCCCATATACACTTGTTCTTTGCTACCCTGTGAATCCTGCTAGTTTATTCCACCTCCCACCTGACTCTCCACATTTCAGGCTGCCCCCCACCTTACAGGAGGTCATCTATGGACAAGGAAAGAAAATTCAG
Organism: Ambystoma mexicanum; assembly: GCF_040938575.1. NCBI lineage: Eukaryota > Metazoa > Chordata > Amphibia > Caudata > Ambystomatidae > Ambystoma > Ambystoma mexicanum. The sequence goes on along the minus strand of NC_090929.1, from coordinate 1,055,213,802 downwards.
TGAGTCCCATTTGCCCTTTACTTTGCAATCATCTTTGTAGCTTTTTTGCAATAGTTTGTGCCCTCCTTGTGCAGTTTCTTTTTGCCCCAAAATGAACCTAGAACCCTGCTTGCTTTTATAATGATCCCGATTAATACATGTCATGCCACAGTGTGCAATGGCTAGACTGACTGCACCAAAATGCCAGTCTAGCCAGGTAATGACACACATGAACTTGGCTCTGCCTGAAATTACGAGTAAAACATGCAGTTACTAATGGATGTGGCTAAAATGATCCAGTGATCCCCAGGCACACAACCACCCACCTAGAAGATTCAAAAACACACATCACATCACTTCTCATTCACCCACCAGTCACTCACACTGTCTCTTAAACCCACGCATCACATTCTCTACACAGACACACATCCACCCACCCAGAACATTCAAAAACACACATCCCATCACTTTTCATTCACCCGCTAGTCACTCACACCTTCTCTTACATCCACGTATTGCATTCTTTACACAGGCAGATACCCACACACCCAGAACATAAAAAACACACATCACATCACTTCTCATTCAGCCACCAGTCACTCACACCTTCTCTTACATCCACTCATTGCATTCTCTACACAGGTCGACAAACACGCACCCACCCACCCAGAACATAAAAAACACACATCACATCACTTCTCATTCACCCGCCATTCACATAGACCCATCTGACAAGCACTTCACACATGCAAAAAACACATCATATATTTTATTTTTTTAAGCCTTCTTACCTTTTTCTTGCTGCTTTGGTCCATCCTTTCAGGCCACAGTGAGCTCCTCCGTGCTGCTCACAAATAGGAACCAAGAAGCTACGAAAGCTGCATGGAAGCAGAGGGAGAAGGGGTTGGAGCTGATAGTGGCATGTGACATGGGCCACATGTCACAGTCAGCCCCAACTCCTTCTGAGCACCTCCACGGCCCAGCCTTTGCCCTGATTGGTGAATACTGGACTGGGGTCATTCCGCCCCCCAAAACATAAAATAAAAATAAAAGCTGGGGTTGCAGGGAGTTCTCAGGGGCTGTGACCCCCAAATGACATCCCTGGGGATGCTAAAAGCTATAATACAGTTTCTTATGTGCAGTCCAGGCGGTATTAATGCCTCTGACCTCGTGAAATGCTAATGGGCGTTAACGGGCTGTTATCTCCTGGGAATGTTAGCAAGATCAGTTATAACCTAAGCAAGGATTAAAAAGAAAAAACATATTTAAATGACGTCACAAGCCTGAAGGACAGTTGCTTGTCACATATCACATGTTTCGGTTATCATAGATCGCATTCATCAGAGTGTACCTGGTGCTTGTCATGGTGTTCGGTCAAGTATGAGTGAAACAGGGCCCATATGTCTTTGGGTCTGCTCGCGGGAGAGACAAGAGTAATAAAGCCCTCCTCACACTCATTGATAAAGGTCAGGTCTTTAAGCCATGATTGTAAACTGGGAGCTGTCCTAGATTTCCAGCATCTGCGGATACATTAAATAACCTTCGTGCCTTGATGGGTACCTTCCCGATATCATTGAGTAGGTATTTCAGTGGTGTGGGAAGGATGGGATTGTCTAGTATGTCACTCAATGTGTTTGCTATCCGTACCCAGAACTCGAGAATAGGTGGGCATACCCAGTACACGTGGAATGAGTCAGCCTCGCCAGTATGGCATTTGGGGCAGCTAGCCGATTGACCAAAGGAAAACTCTCCAATTGTTGGGGGGGTAAATTGTAGATGATTTAGGACCTTGAATTATATTAGCCTCAAATGTGCGTTTAGGGACACTGCTATGGTGAGCTGGCAGTTTGGGGCCCATTGTGTGTCGTCCAATATTATGCCCACGTCTATTTCCCATATAGCCTTCATTTTGTCATCTGCGGGGGTATGGATCTGTATGATTCTATATAATATAGAATATCATGCCCACGTCTATTTCCCATATAGCCTTCATTTTGTTATCTGCGGGGGTATGGATCTGTATGATTCTATATAATATAGAGGTGCCACAACTAACCCCGGATGGTATCATAACGGCCTGTATGAATGGATGAGCTACCGGTTTAGTCGGGAAAGAGAGCCACAGGTGGCGGAATGCCGCTCTCATCCGGTGGTATTGCAGCGCCTAAGAGGGACCTTGCCCCACCTTGGCTAGGAAGTCGGCAAGCGGTACAAATGTTTCATTAGGGAATATGTCCCCCAGTGTTAGCTGTCCTTGGGGATCTCATGCTCTCCTTAATGCTGGGTCGTGCGTGGGGAAAATACCGGGATAGTGCCATAAGGGGGATTTGCTGGAATAGGGGATAGTGATATCAACCCTTTTGAATATTCTGCACCAGGCCTTTACAGTACTTCCCACTGGGTCAATAGATGTGGCGTCACTGTAGGATTCTGCGAATATTACCGATCGGAGATCGGTGGGGGAGGCAGCGTATTTTTCGACACCGACATGTGCATGGTTCTCGGTTTCAGCAAACTAGTATCCCGCAAATTGGGCTTGTGCCGCATTGTACTAGAGTTCGAAATCTGGTGCAGAGAGGCCCCCAGTGTCGTACTGCTCAGCCATTTTCGCCCAGCTCATTCGGTTTGCATCATTATTCCAGACAAATGCTCACACCATGGATAACAGTCTGGTAAAGAAGTACCTCCCCGCCATATCGGTATGTTGCTGAATAAGTACAATAGCTTAGGCAGCATAATGATTTTCAGTAATGATATGCTGTCATAGGTTGATACAGGAAGGTTGTTCCAGATTTTATGCTGGGATTCCAGTAGTAGCATGTACGGTTCATAATTAGACAAATACAGGTTCTGGCGGTCGGTGGCTACTACCACCCCAAGGGATCAGGCTGAAATAGGGGACAAGTGGAAATCCAGCTTTGCCCCCATGTGATCCAATCCACGAGTAAGTGGTATAATTTCAGATTTAGTAGCGTTGACCTTGCACCCTGAGTACCTGGAGAATTCGTTGATGTCTTCCATGACGGGGGACAGGTTGATCTTGGGGTCTCTGATGTATAATAGGGTGTCAGCATATTTCAGTGATAGGGTATTCCCTCCAGCACATTGTAGTGCTCTGGCATATGAGGAAAATGTACACTTTATAATTCTGGCGTTTGTCTCTGCCCTGTGTGTCTATAGACTGCGGCAGCAGGTCCAAGCTTGCGGGCCCCGGATTAAGCCACAAGCTCCCCGGGCTTGTTATTATTGTGCTTCAGGGCAAGGAATGGAGACCACGTACCTTCTCTGCGTTTTCCCCAGTAGGCGGATGTCGGCGCGTCTGCCCGTTCGCCCGCTGGAGGAGGCGAAATAGGGGCCTGATGGCATAGATTCAGGCTGCTCCCGTGACCCAGAGATTCCCTGGAGAGTAGCGTTCCAGGGGCGGGCCAGTCGGCAACCCGTTTACAGGGTCTCAGCGTGGCATGTAGTGCCACTGCTGCCCGGGGCCCACTACTCCGTCCACGTGCATCGCGTCTCACACGGCCGCTGTGCGGGAAGCAGTTCAGAACCGATTTCACTGCGTTCTGGGGGACTATGCTCGTCCAGTTAGTCAAATAAGAGCAGCAGTGTTCTGAAGCCGGCAGGGTCAAAGTTTCCACGTTTTTCGGTCCTCTAGTCACAGGATTGGGTCATCAGGATCTTGGGTAGTGCGGAGCTCGACAGTTAAACTGCTATTCTTGTTGGCGCACAACGGCGCCCCCCACCTTAGCAAGGATTTAAAAAAATGCCCTTTTGATGGAATTTCTCTGGCTATTGGCTATTATGACATCATTCAATAGATAGCCCCTTTAAAAGATCTATTTAATAAACCTAAACAAGTTCAGGTCTCTTTACCCATGCCTGTATCATCATTGGTACAGTCGGTGGTTGCTCGCCACCCAATCAGAAAGCTTTGCCCATGGCTGGTGTAGTGTGTAGGATACTATGAGGGTGCTTTCGTTGCTGGCTGCCATTGCTTCATCCTGCTCCGACATGCTCGCTTCTGACTTCTTAAAAAAAATACCTTGCCATACGTGTTCTTCTCCCTCGCCACACATGTAATCTTCTAGTTAATTTTCAGTCTTCATTACTTGATTGAAAAAGGGCGGATACTGCAGCGATGGAAAATAAAATAAAGTGTAAGGAACCTTTTTTTGAAGGATTAACATATTAACACGTGATGGCTAAGCTTGTAACAGAGCAATCAAGCCCATTGTATGCCCTTGCTTTGTTCTGGCCCTTAAATTGGGCAGTTAATGGCCTGGACTACCCATCCGGTAAGTAATGAATCAGGCCTAAATCCTCCCTACAAATATGTAGCAACTAAATTTTGTGAAAAGTCCCTCATTAAACCTACCAACAACTATTCATAAGTTTGAACTTTTTATTATAAAAGAAAATATGTACACAAGACAATTGGGGTTTTGAAACTCGGGCGGTCCCTACACCCTTTCCAAAGAAATTTACGTGGGTTCCCATCTTACAAGCCTCAGTCCAGGGCCCCTGTTCCACCACAATGGTTCTACAAGATTGGTTGACTACAGCCAGGGCAACCCTACTTTCTAAATCTCTCCCTCAGCGCCTAGGGAGAACTAAATGCAGGGACTTCCCAGGGACCTAACTCGTTTGTTTCTCTCTCTCCCTCTTGCTCTCGCTCTCTCTCTCCTTCTCTCCCTCTCCCCTGCTCCCTTCACAATGTGCCCCCTGTTCTTACTTGCAACTCAATTGGTACCACTCTCTGAAACCCTACAACATACCTTTCAACCTCTCCTGAAACGGCTGGCTTTTTATAGCAATACCTTTCCAACTTAAGAGTTCTACCCAGTGTTGAATGACACCCCTGTCCAATATCTAGCTAAGCTAGATATTGGACAAGGGTGCCATTGGAGGATGGGACACCATTGGGGGATGGGACCTCCCCTGGAAGTGTTCACTCCACATCTCTCTCTCTCTCTCCCCCCCTCTCTTTCTGTCTCTCTCTCTCTCTCTCTGTCTGCAACTCTACCTCATCAAATTCAGAAAGGCCTACAAGCCTTCCTCTACGCCCCTGTAATCTTCTCTACCCCTTCCTGCTGTTCCCCTCTTGCGCTCGTGCTCTGAGGCCACCTGTTGCATGCAGTTTGTTGCAAGACCAACAATACATAAATACTTTTGATGTGAGAAATATCAGAGACTTACATTGATTTTTCCTCCAGGGTAAGTAAAATGAGTATTAGATGAAGTGGTGCAGCCATCGGGGTCAGAGAGCGTGGTCGCAACCCTTGTGCCCAAATTCAACGTCTCAGCACACCCCTCTGCCACCCACCGGGCTGGCACTTGGTTGTCAAGGATGAACACTAATTTGTTAGAATAAAATGCATGCAGGATTGGGTGAATGGCGTGGCAGCACGCCAGTCACTGACGCCCAAAGTTTGCTAGGCAACAAAGCTGTGATTTTCCCACCCGTGTACCCCACCTGTTCCTCGTGCTGTCTGCACGTGTGGGACCCGTGAATTTGAATTCCTGCTCGATGCAGAGAGTTGAACTCTCCGATCTAATGGTAAGTTCAAGAAAAAAGTGTTTGCCTTCATGCTGTTGTGTGTTTCGAATGTTATGCAGAGTGTTTGTTTGTTTTATTCCTACAGCGCTTTGCACCAAAGCGCTTTTCAATAATTAACAAGATGGTACATAAAAATGAAGTGATGGTAAAATGTATAACAGAACACAGAAAAAGCCAGAAAAAGAGAAAACCAAACACAAGTAAAATGGCATGCAGAACCACACAATCAGAAATAGTGAAAGTCCAGTAAAAATGAAAAATGCAGGACAAAATAAGGCCATCGCACACCGAAAATAAATAACACAACAAGGTGGGAGGCACAGTCTAAAATGCCCAGGTGTATAAACGTAAATCAAGCAGGCAAACTGTAGCGCCCAGCTGATATCGTGTGGTTAGATGCTAAAAAGCAGCCCTGGAGGATCCGAACTTTCCAGTCCCCCTTGATCGCACTTTTATGGCAGACAGGTGAGGATGCAGCATCCATATGCCCCCAGCTGAGGATCAAGCACCATGCTTCCAGTGAAAGGACCTTCCAATCAATGGGACTAGCAACAGTCACCGGCACGAGTAGCTCTTGCAGTGTGAGGGTCTTGTGACAGCTCTTTTGGCAGCCGTAAGGTCCCACATCCGCATGTCTGCAGCTGTGCGGACGGCACGTGTCTTTGTGTGCATTAGTGAGTCTTTCTGCGTGCCTTTATGTATGTGCATGTTTCCATGTTTGTGAGTGTGTGTAAGTGCGATGGCTACATGTATTTGTTTGGCAGAGAGTGTGGCCGCACCAGCATCATGAAAATGATCTATAATGTGAATGCTGTTATCTAATGTGGACACACCTTCATGAAAGTGATTACCAATGCTGATGTTGGCATATGTTTATGCGCATAATCATGAACGTGATGTACAGTGGGAGTGCTGCCTTATATTGTAGTTGCATCATCAAAGTGGCTTACAGTGGCAATGCTGGCATATAATGTGGACACAGGCATCAAGGAAATGTGATAATATGCTCATGTGTAGCCTACCAGCGGCGGCATCTTTTCATATGCAACCTAAGAGAACAAAATTTAAATTGTATAACTTTTTACCAATTTTTCTCAAATATTGCACTATAAAATGCAGCATTTCAACCCATTCCTTTAAAAAGGTTTCCCAGGGGAGAGTCTTGTTAGCCCCCTAACATTATTCACAGTTCCCTCGCTTCTCTTGGGTGCTCTTTCTATTTCTTGATAGAATGCCCCTCTCTGAAAATCTTGACCAGCTGCAACTGACCTTAAAGCATTTAGAATGCCAGTCCCCTCAAGAGCTACGCGTGCCCAGCAGCAAACGCTGCCTCTGCTGCAGCCTTAATACTTATTTATTGCATTTGATAATACACCCAAACCCGGAGGTATCACGGTGTAGGTTACATGGTTACAGTAAATCTTTCTGGTTACAAGGGAAAAATTGTCAGCGGAAAATACAGACAGTGTCATGACAGTTATAGAGCAGGCAACGATTACCAGTAAAATGGGCTAAAAGAATTTAGACAACATAATGGCAAAACATGACTAATAAATACATTGGGTAAGCATGTTAGAATGTGTTGAATAGCCAGGTTTTTAGTAGTTTTTTAAACAGAATATGGGAAGGCTTGTTACTTATATTAAGTGGGAGTGAGTTTCAGATTCTGGGAGCTGCTGCAGGGAAGCTGGAGCCTCCTGATCTTGAGTTCTTGAATCGGGGGTTGAGTAAGTGAGTGCTAGAGCTAGATCTGAGCGATCTGGTTGAGTTTTTAAGGGTGAGGCATTGGTTCAGATAGGTAGGAGCATTTAGGGTAATGCATTTGTGAGTTGTGGTAAGTGTTTTATGTAGTCTTCTAGCTTGTACGGGCAGCCAGTGTACCTCTCTCCTAGTATGTGATATGTGGTCCCTTTTTCTTTATTCCGAGCGCTGCTCTTAGTGCTTTATTTAGCAATAATTGAAGTTTGGCCAGATGTTTCTTGGTGGTGCCTAGCAAAAGTATATTACGATAGTCTAACTTAGACAAAATAAGGGCTCTTGCTAGGGTAATGCAGTTCTGAGGAGTGAACTTGGTTAGAGATAGGGATAGGAATACCATCTATGATAATAGATGTGTAGTCCTGATGTAATCTTTTCAGTCAGGCTGGAGAGCCTACGATGAGGATCTCAGTCTTATCGCTATTAAGCTAAAAACCTTTTGTTGCCATCCAATTTAGAATGAGATTGTAGATTTTATTTATGAGGACAGAGTCCTGATCTCGGTTGCCAGTGATTGGGATGAGAATCCGTGTATCATCCACAAAGGTTGTATAGATTACTCCCATGGCATCTAATGCTGCGAAGAGAAGTTTTGTTTAGGCATTGTATAGCGTGGGGGAGAGGCACGATCCTTGGGGTACGCCTACAGGTATTGGTATAGGGTCGGCTGCCTCCTGACCAATGGCTACTCTCGACGTCTGTTCTGATAGGAATGATTTGACCCATGTGGTTGCTTCTTTTGAGAAATTGAAGTCTTTTGATAATGTTAGGCATAGTTTATCATGATCCACCAGATAGAATGCAGCGGACAGGTCGAGTAGTAGAAGTATGCATACGTTTCCTGAGTCTCTGATTGCGTCCATCTGATTTTTTAGGTCAAGTAATGCTGTCTCTGTACTGTGTTTGGGTCGAAAGCCAGAATGTCTGTCGCCTAACAGGTGATTATTTTCAAGGTGTGCTTGTACTTGGGTATATGCGATTTTATCGATAATTTTGAGAAGGAAGGGGACTGTTGTAATGGGTCTGTAGTTTGTGAGATAGTAGGATCCAGTGTGGTTTTCTTTTAGTAATGGAGTGATCCAAGCTGTTTTGATGTCTGCCGGGATGGAGTTAGTGCTGAAGGAAGCGTTTATGAATTTAGTGATAATAGGAGCCAGAGTGGGGAGGGGGCGCAGCTCTTGACTAATTTTGTGGGAAAGCTGTCTCCTTTGCAATTAGATGGTTTGAGGGAGGTGATCATCTTGAGTACATGGTCTTGGGTAACCACAGTGAAATTGAACTGGGATGCCGCAACTACTTTGTCAGTCTGGTAATTAGTGGGGGTCTCCGTGGTGTGGGCCAGTCGTTTTCTTTTCATTGCAATTGTGTCTTGGAGGGAATTGATTTTATCTGCTAGGGCGTTCTGTATGGTGGTGCACCAGGCTTTGCTAGTGATGGTGGGGCTGGGAGGAGGTATCAGTGTTTCCAATTCTCTGAGAATTGAGAACAGTTCTTTGGTGTTGGAAGCAGCATTGGTGATGCGTGAGTTGAGGGTGTTGGCTTTATGGGTAATAACTGCAAGCTTGTATTTCTGTGAGATTCTCTGGAACACATTTAGTGTCTCCTTGGAGGTTTTTCTTCTTGTTAGATGTTCAAGTGCTCTCTTTTTTCTTCTGAGTTCGATAAGTTCATCATTAAACCAGTATTTGCTACGTTTAGATCTCGGTAGTTTAGACTTGAGTGGAGCTACTTCATCAATGACAGTTTTCAAACTGGTGTGGTAGAGAAGGGCGATGCTATCGGGATTAGTATTCTTTATAGGTTGTGCTTCAAGTAGTTTAGAGAGGACTGGGGTCAGGTTTTCTGGTACAAGCTTGCGAGTATTTCTCACCAGGATAGGAATAGCTGGTGGTGAGGGTGGATCTTGGGCTTTAGATGTTAAAACATTAAAGCAAATTAGAAAGTGATCTGACCAGGGGATTTGTGAGATGTCTTTTAAAGATAAAGTTTAATATTCAAGGTCTGAATCCAATCTAAGGTTCTGCCTTTAGTATGCATAGGTGCGTTGACAATTTGGGAGAACTCCAGATCTTGTAGAGCGGAGTGGAAGGCTGTTACGTTGTGGTTGCGAACATCGTTGAAACCCAAGTTGAAGTCTCCTTGTAAGATGAATTTGGTCTTGGGTTTGAGAAGAGGAGTGATGAGTAGTGGGATATCTATATCCGGGTGATTAGAGGTGTTGGGTGCTCTATTAACTTTGAGGAAGTCAATGCTCGTTTTGGGGTCAGTGGAGAATTTTAGGGCTAGCAACTCGTAGCCGTCTATTAGGTCTGTTTTACAAATTCTGAATTGTAGGGAGGTTTTAGAAATTATGGCTAGTCCTCCCCCCGTAGCATCTGGTTGGTCAGTTCTTAGGATGGTATAGTCTGGTGGAATGGCTAAAGTCAGTAGGGGACCTGAGGCTGGGTGGAGTCAAGTTTCAGTAGTTACTAAAAAGTCAAGTTGGTGTTCCCGGATAAGGTTGTGAGTGTCGATGGCATGTGCACCTAGGGATCGTACATTAAGTAGTGCTCCTTTTAGGATCAGAGTGGGAGGGGAATTTAGCAGTGTGCGTGTGGAAGGTAGATCTGTGTGGACTATGTTAGCGGATTGGGCTATGAAGCGCGGGTGCTGGGGTTTGGGCTGATGTGTGTTATCTAGAGTTGTTAGAGTGTTGGTAGGGGGTATGGGTATTCGGTATGAGTTGTCATTAGAGGTGCGGTGGTGCTTGGATGGAGGGCTACTCTGCTCCCAGCTCGAGGTAGGGTATTGGTAAGTGTGAGTAGAGAGTCTGACTCTCCTGATGGCACCGAGTATGGGACTAGTGGGTGAGGGGGTAAGGGCCTGGGTTCTTGCACTAAGGCGCGTCCAACGCATGGAGCCTAGGCAGGGGGTAATAAGGTGGGTCGTGGCGAAGGGGCTTAATTGTATTTCAGATATTTTGATTGTTGCCAGTGCTAAATACCTATATGAGGAATAGTCTGTGGCTGTCAATACAAAGGAAGGGTTCAAGAGTATGCTTCTGATCATTTTTGTGTTTATTTTCATTTAAGGTGCCACTTTTTGTCACTTTGAAGGGTTGTGAGACCTGGAGGACAGGGATCCTCTAATTGGATTCATGAAAAGTGATAGCTGAGGGTGATTGAGTCAGCATTATCAACAATAAGCCTCTGCACCATGCTGGGGTGAAATTGTAGGGTGCATAGTGGAGGACCTTGGGAAAAGCAAAGTCCAACATCAGGCAGTGTGATTGTGCCATCATCAAGTGCCACCACCCAATACCAGAAGTGCAAAGGAAGTGCAGAGTCTTGGGGTGTATCAGAACAGGGGGACTACAAGGAGAACAGCAGGTATGCTCCCCCTCTTTGTTCCAGGCATTTGCAGGCCAAGGAGTGCTCCCATGCATTTTCCAGGAGGGCAAAAGGGTCCTTATTTTTAAAATTTTTTATAACTCTGTTTATTTGGATTTAAACAGCACAACAACAATATAGTTATAAACTAAGGCATTAATCCGAAAAACATGGTGGTATTGTCAGTAGTAAAGGCGGCACAGGACAAGGAAGCAATGATACAATCTCAAAACAGGTAATTGCTGGCAATACTGGTTGCGTCTTGTGTCCTTGAGTTGAGGGGAGGGTGAAGGGGATGGGTGAGGGGGGGAGGGAGGGAAATGGGGAGGGGATGAGTCTCAGTGAGCATCGAGCCATTTACCCAATATCTTTTCAAATTTACGGGGGCAACCCCGCGCATTATAGATTCGGCGTTCCAGAGCTGCGCATCTGTTCAGTTCATTGCTCCAACGGTTCGGGTTTAGTGGGTCTGCAGAGCCCCAGTTTGCGGCAATAAGCCTTTTCCCCGCACCCAGCGCCACTGCAAGAAACATCTTTTCGTACTTTGTCAAGTCCACTTCTCCCCAGATGCCCAGGAGAGTTATTTTAGGGTCTACAGGAATTAGCGTCGCTAGGATGGTGGAGATTGTATTAATGCAGTCCCCCCAGAAGACTTGTAATACTTGACAGTCCCCGATCATGTGGTAGAAGGTGGCCGGCTCAGCTTGCATCTAATGCATGTCTCATCCTCGGTCCCTCCCCATCTGGCCATGGCTGTACGTGAGTGGTATGAGCGGTGGAGTATTCTAAGTTGCATTAGTCTGAGTTTGGCTTCTATGCCAATCTCTCGGGGGGACATTAGTGCATCTATCCAGTCCTCTGTTTCCAGATTACCCAGGTCTCTTTCCCACCTTTCCTTCAGCCTATCGAGTGGTTTAGCCCCGAAGGAGTTAAGGGCCTGGTAGAGGGTGGAGGTGACTTTGGAGAGTATTCGTTGCGGGAGAACATTAGTCTATATGGGGGAGCAGGGTTGTATGGTTGTTGTGTCTGGGAACTGGGTGCGTATGGCATGAACTATTTGTGTGTGTCGAAACCGGTCCATAGGTGCCAAGCCAAATTTGTCTTGCATGGTATCAAAGCTTAGGAGGCGGCCCTCTTGGATCACGTGCGCTAGTGTGGTTATCCCTTTGGTTCCCCAGTTTTCAAAAGAGCCCATTTTCACTATTTCCGGGAGATATGCATTGTGCCATATGGGTTGGGATAGTGTTGGTTTTGCCTTCCAGCCAACCAGTTTGTGTGCATCTCTCTTTCCAGGCGTGACGGATGTGGCGTGACATTCTCGGTAGTGTCGGGAATTGGTTATTGGTAGCATACAAGACCTGTAGTGGCGGGACTGAGAGCATGGTCTCTATTTCAATGCGGATGTGTGGTAGTGTGGGGTCTGCGTGTAACCAGTCATTTACCACCCCTATCTGTCACGCTAGGTAATATGTGCATATACAGGGTAGACCAATGCCTCCCTCCCATACTGATCTTTGGAGTGTATCGAGGGCGATTCTGGGTTGTTTCCCTCCCAATAGCAGTGTGCGGAGATTCCTATCAATGATTGTGAAGGTTTCATGGGGGATGGGAAGCGGGGCATTTTGGAGAATGTATAGGAGTCTTGGGAGTGTCATCATTTTAAACAGCACTGCCCTGCCCATTAGTGATAGGGGGAGTGATTGCCAGTGGGAGACATCTCTGTTGAACCTCTCTAATACAGGTTGTAGGTTGAGTTGAAGGAATCCATCTAGAGTCGGGCCAATGCGTATGCCCAGGCATTTAAACTCCCTGAAACAGACATGGTATGGGCAAGTCTCTGGGATCGCAGACTCGCCTCACTGGATCGGGAAGAAAATGGTTTTGGCCTCATTCACCTTTAGGCCGGCGAAGGTTTGGTATTCCTTAAGGATAAGGGATACAGTCGGGCATGAGGTAATCGGGTTACTAAGGTATATAAGGAGGTCGACTGCATACAGCGAGAGCCGATCCTCCCCTCCCCCTGGCCAGGCGAATTCGGACCAATTTTTGTTTGATCTAAGTTCAGTTGCTAGTGGCTCGATAGCGAGGAGGAAGAGAAGCGGAGACACGGGGCACCCCTGCCTGGTTCCTCGGCCCAGAGGGAAGGATCTGGAGGACTTGCCGTTCACCCTCACAGTGGCTTCTGGGGATGCATAGAGGAGTTTAACCCACGAGATGAAGCTTTGCCCAAAGTTCATTCGGGTCATGATTGCCCATAGGGCATCCCACCCCACTGAGTCAAATGCCTTCTCAAAGTCCACCGCCAGGAAGGCCAGTGGGGATGGTATTTCCGCGGCTCTGCTCAGGGCAAGTTGAATTCTATGTAAGTTCATGCGGGTGGATTTGTTGGGCATGAATCCACATTGATCTGGGTGGACGAGTGTCTCAATCACCTTGAGCAGTCTGTTAGCTAGTGCCCTGGCGAGGACCTTAGCTTCTTCCGTTGATCAATGAAATAGGGCGGTAGGAGGCACATTCCTCCGGGGGCTTTCCAGTTTTGTGTATGACTACTATGCAGGCCCTCCTGAGGTCCGGGGGGAGTGTGCCTTGCTCTTTACTACGTAGGAACATGCGGTGCATGTGAGCCGATAGTGTGCCACCTAGGCATTTCCAGGTCTCCGTTGGCAACCCGTTGGGGCCCGGAGTTTTCCCCGGTTGGAGTTAAAAGGGTCCTTGTTAGGGGAGCTTTCCTAATGTCTACCGGTGGTAAGTCTTTATCAAACTATCTCTTGGCACAAAGGCCCCAACTCCTAGTATAAGTCTGTACTACTCAAGGTTTTGGTAGTATGGTAGAGCAGCCAGGTTTATCTTGCGCGATCTCAATGTCACCTGGCCTAGTAAAATCGTTGTCTCTGTCTTTCCCCTGTTCCACCTCCCTTGCCTCGTTGCGCCTTGAAACACTTGTGTATAGGCATGTTATAAATGCCATATCATATCATATCATATCATATCATATCATATCATATCATGTGAGCTGTAGGTAAGTACAATGAACTCAACAAATACATAGGCCCAAATAAACTCTTACACACTTGTAGTTATAGTAAAATAGATCATTTATTTTATATACACAGGGCAAGTAAGCACTATTGTAACTAATCAACACAATAGAAAACAATTGCAATACTTATATTTCCAGTAGGACTTCTGAGGACATGTCAGAAGGCATTGTAGGTATGGGGGAAGAACTGGAGGGGGACTACTAGGACTTGCCATTTCCTCCTTCTCCTCAGATTCTTCACCCTCTGGTAGGTGAGGACTAAGTTCTATATCTTGACCTGCATAATCTTCACACATATCAATCAATCAATCTAAAGAGCTTTTTAAAGTTGTTTGCAATCTCTCTGCGCCTCCGCCATACAGGGTTTCTCCCTCACAGGATCATTGCGATACTCTGTTTCTCTTCTTCATGGACAAAAATAGCAGTATTGAGTTAACTATCAGTTCTATCCCCTCTACCCCCTCTTTTATCTGTCCATTACCCCCTGCTGAATCTTCATCAATGGTTTCCCTGTCCGTATTCCCGACCTTCTCTGCTGGGAGGTCACTGCTGCTGCCATGAAGCTTATATCTTCTTCCCCTTTGGATCCTATACCCCTAGGTATAATTAAAAATATTCCATAATCAAACTGCTGACAGAAGCTGTTAACCATTCTTTTTCTACTGGGATGATTCCTACTTCTCCGAAGCATGCAGTTGTCATTCCATTGCTCAAAAAGCCTTCTCTTGACCCACTGGTCCCGGCTAATTTTCCTCCTATTTCCCTCCTCCCTTTCACTATGAAGCTTCTGGAATCTTTGGCCTGTCCTTTTCTCACCACTTTTCTTTAGGAATCTTCTTTCTTTCATTTTTCAGTCTGGTTTCCGTGCAGGGCGTGGAACTGAGAGTGTCCTGGTCTCTGTCATGGATGACCTAACTCAAACCCGTGATGCGGGCAGCGTCAGTGCTCTGGTTTTACTGGACCAGTCAGCGGCCTCTGATAATACTGATCACTGGATCCTGTGGGAGCACCTAGCAGGGGCCGGCCTCTCGGCTACTGTACTGGCGTGGTTCTCCTCTTTTCTTTTAGGATGCTGCCAAATATTTTCCCTTCCACCTTTTGTATCTTTGGCGGCGGATCTCACTTGTGGTGTGCCTCAAGGGTCCATTCTTTTCAACGCCTTTGTCCAACCACTGACCAAGCTCATATTCTCCCACGGCTTCCTTTGCTGTTCGTATGTTGATGACATGCACATTCTGGTTCGCCTTAACCTTTCCATCTCTGAGTCAGGTTTCATGCTTGTCTGGAGGCTGTTGGCGAATTTATGCAGAACAACTGGCTGAAATTGAATGGCGAAAAGGCCGAGGTGTTGGCGGTGGTTTCCCCCTCCAGTGGCGGCTGGTGAATGGGAAAGGTGGTGGGGCGAAAAGTTAGCAGGCCAAATTTGTAAGTGAGCGAGCAAGCCGACCCATGTCAAGGGAGGTGCATGGAGGTTTTCCCCTGTGAAATGTTGGGAAAAATGGCTTCCGAAATGTGCAATTGACTGTCAAACCCACACACACACACAACATGACCTTCCACTCTCCCATATATGCAGAACAGGGGTGTACCCAGGCCCGGCTGAAGATGTGTGGGGGCCCATTCAACATGATAGTTACTACCCCAGCCCTTGCTTAGAGCAAAAACAGTGTGAGGCTCCCACCCGTGGCGCGTATACGTATTAACGGTGGAAAAGATTAGGTTAAAAGCCACCGATTAACACGAGACAGCCAGCCAGCAGGGAGCTGAAACACAATACCCTCTGGAAAGTGCAATGAAGCGCTAACACTTTTGCTTTGCGTACCCTAATGGAAGTGACGGTTCAAAGGGCTCCTAAACGCAGCTTGTAAAACAAGTGCTGCAAAGTGCACATTTAAAGGCGCAGAACTAAATATATTAAAGGAATATATTGCTGTCATAAGACTGCTGACTAGCAACATGGGCGCAGTTGATGGGGCCCCCTTGAGGCCCCTTTCATTTGAAAATGTTGAAAGGCCCTGACATCGTCCTTTGGTGCACCAGACAACATTTATGATTGGGGTGGGGAATAACCCTTTAAATGTTTGCAGAGGGATTAACTTTAGACACTGTGGGAGTGGGGTAAACTTAGTTGTGTGGGTTCATCTAACTTCTTTACACATTGCAATGATGCTATTCTGGTGCAGCTTCAATGTTACAAGCAGTTGATTAGCTCTTTCACATCTGAAACCACACACTTAAGAACGGCTGTGAGAATGAGCTGTGTCCTGTCCCCCATCCCACCCTTAAATCAGTCCCCTGACATGCAAGTGAAGTGCTAACACTCTATCACGATATCTATTGCCTAACAATGTCTGAATAAGAACGCATTGTCTAATAATGGCATGGCTTACATTAGTATTCGCTGGGCTTTTGTTAGCTGAGCATCCACAGGCCCCGTTTAATGCCTTTGTCCTGTGGTTAGAGATGGGAATGCGCTTATTATGGGGAGAGCTGTGGTGTTCATGGCAGGCTGCTAAGTTGGCAGCTAAGATGAAGAATAATCTCATTCTCCAGTCTCCCTCCGTTTTGTGCCATGGCCCACGGCGCAGAAGGCCCTCAAGTCCTATTTGACTGTCTTCAGTCTAGTCCGCTGTTCCCTCAGCATTACCTTTGGCTGGCTGCATGGGGCGCTGGATGCAGAGACCGTGTAAGTGGTCTGAGGGATAACTGCAAGAAAGAAAGATGCCTGGAGCAGCTGGTCGCACGGCCCAATCACTACATCCACAAGAAAGGGCGCTGCAGCCACAGCCGCACATTGACTTGCTCGTCAGAGGAACGTGTCCTGGAAGGAATCGGAACGGTGCTGTCCCAGACAAGGCCCGCCTGTTCCCGCTGCCTCATTCCACGCCTACCGCTGGCTGGCACACATAGGAAAACAGTACAATTCCTGTAGTGATGCGAGAGCAGCTCTCTGGATGCACATATTTTTCACCTGCCAATCGGAGGACCCGTCCTTTCGGGACTCGAGTGCTGTTATGTTTGTACCTAAATCATGTCTACATAATGCATGATCAATGCCTCTCTCGTCCCCCTTTCTCTCTGTGTTGTCCCCGTTTCTCCCTTGTAACCCCTCTCTCTTTCCAGTCTCTCTCTTTCTGCTCGTTCTGTTTCAGAACTCTGTGCCCGCGCCTGATCTCTCTTTCACACCCCAGCTATATCTCTTATCTGACATGTGTATCTTCTGCTCTGCGCCTTCTATTTCTCTGTCCTGCAGACCACGTGCAAGCGCCCTGGAAAGCAAAGGAGCCAGCCCTATAGAGCCATTTCTCGGCTTCAATGAGAGTTTAATCACTGCAATGAGCACCCAAGAAAAAAAGACCCTCACGAATACACATGCACAAACACACACATTTAAACAAAGACACACAGACAAGCAGTCCAGCAGCTTCAGTCACCATGTCTCACACGCGTTCATATACACATGCTGCTCACCCTCCCTCGCTCTCACACCCAAACACGCACGCACTTGGCAAAAAAAGCAACTTACCTGACAGTTCGGCTTGGTACCTCTGCTGCTCTGCCACCAGTTTCCTGCCAGGAACCACGTCACCAGCGTCGTGGTTGTTACATCTGCCTTGCGTCGCGCTACGCGGTGACGCAAGGTGCCCAAATAAATGCCCCTCCCCCGCGCCATAGAGGGAGTTCCGGGGGCAAGACAGCAACACAAAGGTGTCTGTGTCTTTACCGCTCCTGCCGGAGCTGTGCAGCAAGGCCCACCCACGCGGGCCTACTCTTCTGTGCTTCCCGCCGATGCCTTGGCCGGAAGCAAGGACACAACACTGGCGACGAAGGAAGCGAAGATAACGGCACGCGTGCCGCCGCCACCCAGCTTCGTTTGAAGCCGCTGCCAACGTCGACATTTTTGGAAACACGGTGGGGGCACACAAACCCCCACCCAAAAAAAAGAAAAACTATTCTTTCAAATTTGTGTCATTCCTCCCGCATCTTCCTTGATCCACTTGCAACGTCGGATTGGCTCCACCACACGGCCACACAGAGCCAGAGTTCACCTGCACCACGCAGTGGGTGTTTGAAGGGGAGAAAGCGCTCCACCACGCCCAGCACGTGGAAACACGCAAGGAAAGCCAAGAACTCCCACAGGGGCACAGCAAGGTGAGACATCGATCCCTACAAGTGCGCAGTTGACTTTTCAAACATGGCGACAGGCTCATCCACCCCCAGGCCTGGTACGCTATCCAGAATGGCCGCGAACCTGTCGTTGTCCACGCCGCAAGCTCGCCCACAAGGTGGCTCATTGTCAGACTTGCTGTGTCATGAAGAGTAATAGGGCCTCTGTCCTCAAGTTCCCCACAAAGAAATAGAATACACTCATTGTGTTTGTCACGCCGTTACGGCGCTGGTCTCTTTGGCATTGCCGCCGATTGTGCGGAGTAATACGCTCGAACCTGTCCAAGATGGCTGTGGATGTCCGCACTGTAACCGCAGACAACGGGATAGACTATGCACGCTCCCCAGAGACGCAGATGGCTGTTCACGTGATCCCATTTAGGGAAGGAAGTACGGCTACCCGCCTCGTCGCTACTGCTGATTCCGGCGCTCCGTAAGTTTCGCTACCAGGTTGCCCTTCACTGACTTATGTGAATTCCTATTTCTGTAAAACCTCTGCTTATTCACTCTCCTTTCTATCCAGACTCTCCTCTTCTCTCTCATCTCGGTTTCGCTCAGAGTCCTGTATTTCCTCGGCAAGTCTCCCGCTCCCAACATCCACTTTGACTGGCCGCACTCTCGACATTCCCATCCAAAGGTGGGCTGGTAGTACTTTCTGGACCTAAACACTGGAAACCGGTGTTCCCGATCAAACCTCCTCCAGTAAGTGTCAGACTACTGCTCCTTCTGCAATATTTCAGTCTAATCCTCACTGTTGAATTCTTACCTGTCTTGTGTCTAACTCCCAGACTCCATCTTCAATACGAGTGCCAGTTACTCCGAAGACCTCGTCCCGATTACCCGTGAGCAACATCGTCCAGGGTTTTCTTCCCCAGAGGGTTTCCCTGGGTTTTGCTCCTTCCCGCTCTGGCATATTATCATTTCCGGAGAGGGGAGAGTAGAGCTATCCAGGGGAACTTTCATTTCAGCATTTGCATCCTTCATGGGAAGTCGCTGTCAGATCAGGTTAGTGACACTTTTGAGATTAAATGTTGTTACTAAATTAACCAGATTATAACAGATAGCGACGCCACGTTTAAAAAACTTAGGAACTACACTTGAGCTTCCAGCATTTCCCATGGAGCAACAAATGCAGCAGCTCATGGCTGCGATGCAAGCCATGTCTATCGAGGTACAGTCTCTTAAACAAGACAATGCCCAATTTAAGCAACAGGCCACTAGAGCTTTCTCCGAGACCCCTCCAGCCACTTTACAAATGGGTAAATTTGATGGGGATCCCCACAAGTTGAATGAATTTCTGGATAGTTGTACCGTCCAGTTTACCTTCAAGTCCCGGTTTTTTCCCACGGACAAAGACAAGGTGGGGTTCTTAATCTCTCACTTGACCGGTCCTGCATTAGCCTGGGCCACCCTGTTGGTCACCTCTGCAATGCCATTCTCGATTCTTATCCAGCCTTTACGAATAGTCTAAAGTCAATGTTTAGCCGACAAGAAGTCACGGTTACCACCCAGGAAAGACTACTTGATTTAAAACAGGGATCTAAAGACCTTATGTCCTACATCACTCAATTTAAACAATTATCCGCCAAGACGGGATGGCCTGATGATGGTCTTCATCCGCTCTTCCGTCGAGGACTTTCTGAGGATCTTAAAGATGAAGTTGCTAAAGTTCCTCACCCGGCCAATCTGGCAGATATGATTACGCTCACAATGCAGATAGACTATCGTCTGCACAAACGCTCTTATGAGAAGAGGAAGGGAAAGAGTGTCCGGTCAATGCCAGTATATCATCCTCCTAATAACAAGCCTTCATCAGGGGACGAACCGATGCAAATCGGATCGGTTCGAGGCCCTCTTTCTGGTGTTGAGAGAGAAAGACGTAAGACCCTTGGCCTATGCATGTATTGTGGGTCCTCTTCACACATTCTACGTGATTGCCCCTTAGTCCCACCTCGTCGTGCACCAATCCCGGTTCAGGGAAACGCCAAAGTCCTGCCGTAAAGGGGAAGATGGTAGGATTACAGACACAGGATTCCCCACAAAAATTTGAATTATCTTTAGAACCACCCTCTGATAACCAGACTATGGTAGTTCTTTCCCTTACCATATTGTTACCAGACAGGACAGTAGGGGGTATACCTGCTTTGGTTGATTGCGGGGCAGCAGGGAACTTTTTGGACGATCGATGGGCTGCGGAAAGAGGTATAGCTAGAGAGACTAAATCTTCGACCACTTCTATACAAGGGGTAGATGGTAATCCTTTAAGCTCGGGACCCATACGTGAACAGACCAGACCAGTCACCTGCATGATCGCTTCCCACAGAGAGTCTATAGTGTTCGATCTGATCAAGACTGCCCACTTCCCAGTTATTTTAGGCCTTCCCTGGCTGCGGGTCCACAACGCATACATTACTTGGACAGCTGGTACTTTATTTTTAGGCTCAGAACATTGTGTAAATAATTGTCTTTCTCAAGACACAGTTGGAGTTCACATCCCTTCGGAGATGGTTAGTCCTCTCTCGGCACCTCTGGTCAGCCAACTCGGATTTATCCCAGAATGTCATCAATCCTTTCAAACAGTGTTTGCTACACCCGAATATCCAACGCTACCCCCTCATCGGAGAGATGACTGCCATATAGACTTATTACCTGACACTCCTCTACCATTTGGACGTATGTATGTACTATCTCTGCGAGAAAAGAAGGCCCTCAAAGAACACCTACATGCCAACATCCAGAATGGACTCGTAACAGAATCCAAATCTCCGGCAGGAGCCTCACTATTTTTTATTCCAAAGAAAGAATCAGAAGAACTTAGACCCTGCATTGACTATCGTGGCCTTAATAATATCACTGTGCCTGATAAATATCCGATGCCATTAATAACAGACATACTTGAAGCAGTTCAGGGGGCTTCTGTCTACACAAAGCTGGATCTCCGAGGAGCGTACCATTTGATACGGATAGCCCCAGGAGACAAGTGGAAAACAGCCTTTCGGACACCGTTTGGCCATTATGAATATCGAGTTATGCCCTTCCGCCTTGTTAACGCTCCCGCTGTATTCCAGCGCTTCATGGATCATTTGTTTGCTGACATCCTCCTTCATTTTGTTGTCATATATCTGGACGATATTCTGGTCTTTTCCTCAAACAAGGAAGAACATATTCGTCATGTTAACATAGGTCTAGATCGCCTACAGTCCAACCTCTTGTATTGCAAAGCTGAGAAGTGTGCCTTCCGTCAAGATAGTGTTACCTATTTAGGATTTGTACTGTCTGCACAAGGAATCTCCATGGGTCCCAAGAAAGTTTCTGCGGTATTGGACTGGCCTTCTCCGACCAATATCAAGGACATACAACGTTTTCTTGGCTTCGTGAATTTCTATCGGAAATTCATTCCTAATTTCTCCCAGATCATCCTTCCCATCACCAAGCTACTAAAGAAGGGAGTGGTTTTTCCATGGGATAATCAAGCCCAAGAAGCCTTTGAAACCCTAAAAATGTATTTACATCGGCATCCGTATTATTGACTCCAGACCAGTCACAACAATTCATCGTAGAAACGTATGCCTCCCACCATGCATTAGGGGTCGTACTTCTACAAAGTTCGGATGAAGGCGAGGAAAGACCAGTGGCATATTTATCTAAAACCTTCAACCCTTCGGAAATAAACTACTCGGTGCTTGAGAAGGAGCTTTTAGCTATAAAGAGGGCATTTGAAGAATGGAGACACCTTCTTCTAGGGTCACCCTTTCCGGTCAAGGTCCGTACTGATCATCATAACCTTAAAGTTCTTCAGCAAGCCCAGACTACCAATAGCAAACAAGCAAGATGGGCCCATTTCTTCCTACCATTCGGGATTGAATTCACGTTCCTACCGGGAAGTCAAAATCTCCGGGCGGACGCCCTTTCTCGAAAACACATACCCACTCACCACTTTCATTCTGAAACACTATTCCAAAAAACTCAATTCATTGCAGTGCTTACCGAATTTCTTCACAGTTTACAGCAAGACACAACTCAACATTTGCAATTTTGTGAGGACCTAGTAACTTCACACCATCTCACAAAGGACAGAGGGTATTACTTCTTTGGGGATCGAGTGCTTGTCCCTACACCTTCCCTGCAAAAGGAAGTTCTACAAATGTGCCATGACTCTCGGGCAGCTGGACATCGCGGCTATCAGACTACCCTCGAGTTGATCAAGCGACATTTCTGGTGGCCCACCTTATGCTCTGAAGTAAGGGATTACATAGCGGCATGCACTGTATGTATATAATCTAAATCTTCTCGATCTCCACCATTCGGTTTGCTGGCTCGCATGCCTATCCCGGATTTCCACTGATTTTATTGTGGATCTTCCTTCTTCCTCCAAAAACACAACCGTTATGGTCACTATTGACTATTTTTCCAAGCTGGCACATTTCACCCCATTAATAAAGATCCCGGGAGCATTCCACATGGCCAAGCTGTTTATCAAAGAGATATTTTCCCGACATGGCTTACCAGACACCATAGTATCTGATCAAGGCCCTCAATATACTTCTCGCTTTTGGAAAGAAGTCTGTCACACACTGGGAATCAAGAGAGCTCTTAACCCAGGTTACCACCCCCAGACCAACGGTCAGACCGAACGCCTCAACCAGACTCTAGAATGTTACCTGCAGTGTTTTATCTCAGCGGCTCAGGAGAATTGGGTCGATCAACCTCCATTAGCAGAATTTGCCTACAACAACTCCACTCACACTGCATTAAAGACTAGTCCCTTCCACTGTTCATATGGTTATCATCCTTCTTTTGTGCCTACGATTTCCTCACCCTCCACCAGTTGCCCAGGTGTCGAGGATCTGATATCGAACATACAGAATGGACATCAAATCGCCTGTTTGTCTCTCCAAGCAGCACAAGAACAAACCAAACGGTTTGCTGATCGTCATCGCCGTGAGATGCCGACATTGAAGGTGGGAGATTCGGTCTGGATATCCTCACGGTTCCTCCCAAGACATTTAACTCCATCCAAACTATCTCCAAAATTCTTTGGCCCTTTCAAGGTGAGAGAATTAGTAGGGGCTGCTGCTGTTCGCCTAGCATTACCCCTATCATGGTTTCGTATGCATCCAGTATTTCATATCTCTCAGATCAAGATGTCAGTAAACGATCGCTTTCTACGTTCTACCAAGGCACATCCTCCCCCGATTATGACAAACACCGGCCCAGAATATGAGGTGGCCAGTATCTGTGATTCCCGTTATTATAGGGGCCGACTGCAATTTCTGGTAGACTGGAAAGGCTACTCCCCTGCTGAGAGAACTTGGGAACCTGCTGCAGGTATTCATGCCCCTAGACTTATACAGCAATTTTTTCGGTTCCACCCAGGAAAACCGGGCTCACCCCCCTTGAGGAGGGGGCATTCTGTCACGCCGTTACGGCGCTGGTCTCTTTGGCAGCGCCGCCGATTGTGCTGAGTAATACGCTCCAACCTGTCCAAGATGGCCGTGGATGTCCGCACCGTAACTGCAGACAACTGGATAGACTATGCACGCTCCCCAGAGACGCAGATGGCTGTTCACGTGATCCCATTTAGGGAAGGAAGTACGGCTACCCGCCGCGTCGCTACTGCTGATTCCGGCGCTCCGTAAGTTTCGCTACTAATTTGCCCTTCACTGACTTATGTGAATTCCTATTTCTGTAAAACCTCTGCTTATTCACTCTCCTTTCTATCCAGACTCTCCTCTTCTCTCTCATCTCAGTTTCGCTCAGAGTCCCGTATTTCCTCGGCAAGTCTCCCGCTCCCAACATCCACTTTGACTGGCCGCACTCTCGACATTCCCATCCAAAGGTGGGCTGGTACTACTTTCTGGACCTAAATACTGGAAACCGGTGTTCCCGATCAAACCTCCTCCAGTAAGTGTCAGACTACTGCTCCTTCTGCAATATTTCAGTCTAATCCTCACTGTTGAATTCTTACCTGTCTTGTGTCTAACTCCCAGACTCCATCTTCAATACGAGTGCCAGTTACTCCGAAGACCTCGTCCCGATTACCCGTGAGCAACATCGTCCAGGGTTTTCTTCCCCAGAGGGATTCCCTGGGGGGTTTTGCTCCTTCCCGCTCTGGCATATTATCATTTCCGGAGAGGGGAGAGTAGAGCTATCCGGGGGAACTTTCATTTCAGCATTTGCATCCTTCATGGGAAGTCGCTGTCAGATCAGGTTAGTGACACTTTTGAGATTAAATGTTGTTACTAAATTAACCAGATTATAACAGTGCGAGCCTTGAAGCCACAGGTGTTGGTGTTGTTTGCACAGGAACCAAGCGCCGCCGAAGACCTCAAGAATGTGGGAAGGGAGGCAAGCTTAGCACAAGCAGGTACAGTATACAGAAATGCAGGCACGAGTAAATAACTGAAGTGTTCTTACCTAAGTCCTGTAAGACTGTCCTGGTATCGGTTTTTGTGGTGCAGGGGGCGCGCACTGAATTTCCTGAAGCCGACTGTAAACACCTGATTGATTCGTGGCACAGGGTAAGGCTTGAATGCTTGAGCGTGATTCGTGACAGGTTAGGGCAAGGCAAAAGTCCAAAAGCACTCCGAGATCGATGCCAGGTGAGCAGGGAAAAGTCAACAGACCAGGGAGTGTTTCGGGGGCAGTCCGGTATATGTTGTCCAGAGGTCAAAATCTGTGTGGTCTTTGCCGGTTGAAGTAGTAGTACCAAAAGGAGCGAGCAAAGAAGTCCGTGATCCATAAGCCGAGGTAGTAGAGTGCGGGTTGAGGCAGAAGTACAAAGGAGTTAGCAAGGAAGTCCGTGATCCGTAAGCCGAGGTCGGGTAATGTAAATCTTGAATCCGAGATGAAATGCTGAACAGTGATCCGAAGAACAGCTGTGAAGCAACAAGCATTTCGAACTGGCCGGCTTTATGCACAGCGGTTCCTGGTCACGTGAGCAGGGGGCGAGACACCTGACTGGAAAAGCGTCCCGTAACCAGGAAGCCAATGCGATCGGGTCCTCCTACCCGATCGCAGTCTCCAGGGAAGTTGCCAATGGAAACGGGGATTCCAGCGAGGATGACCAATGCCCCTACGTTGCAAGAAGGAACGCCGCTTCCCCTGCACCACAGGTAATCTAAAGCCCTGAACTGCCTGCAGCCTTAGGAGTCTAGCGCTACTGCTGGTCGGGGAATTGTCGGGAGTAAGAGTGCTGATATCCCGGTCTGTAGTGGTTTGGACGTTCTGTCTGATAGGAAGCGAGCTGGTATTCCTTCCGCGCATGACACTCATCAGTGGCACTCCCTCCGTTTGACCCCTACACTGACCCTTCATCAGTTGGCCCAAGATGGCAACTGTGGTTACATAAGTTTGAGATGGCAATGGAGTGTAAAGACATTACCACTGCAAGGAAAATTAGGTCGTACCTATTGCTAAATGTGGGGGATGAGGTATTAGGCATGTGGCAGGAAAGACCACTATGCCAAGGTATGCAGGTTCTCAGGCGTGGAACAGCAGACACTGCAAACATCCCAGGACAGGAGTGGGGGAAAGAAAAAGAAACAGGCTAGCGCCCAGCGGATCGGAACCACAAACTCCTCCACAGAGGAAGAAGGTGATGACGCAGCACATGCCCAACAGGAATCCGCGACCGAGCAGTGGAAGAAAGGAAGGAAAGTCTACCTGGTGTCAGCCCTCAACTACGGAAACACCACGCCAAAGAGAAAGCTGAGAAGACGAAAATGCCAGGTAGCGGTCCAGGGCCAAAACATACTGATGACCATAGACACCAGGCCTCTGTAAACGTGATGCCACTCACCACGTTCAAGACTTTATAGCCCCAACCTGACATGAAAGCTACAGACACGCTACTATTTGCATACGGGTGTAAGACCCCACTGCCCATAGTAGGCAGGTTCAGAACCACCATCAGCCACGGACAAAAGTCACTGCAATCGAAAATGTATGTGGTAAATGCGGGCATCGAATGTCTCCTGAGTGGAGATGTAGCAGAGGACCTAGGGCTGGTAAGCTTCATTTGCGAAGTGACCGACTCACAATAGGTCGAGAACGTGCTGGAGAAATACCCAAATCTACTCAAGGGAATAGGATGCCTAAAAGGAAAATCAATCAGGCTACACATCGATGAGTCAGTTCAACTGAGAGCAGTGCGACACAGAAGGACACCGTTCCACATCCACAGCCAAGTGGAAAAGGAGCTAAGGGCACTGGAGAAAGTGGGTGTCATCGAGGAAGCGACGGGGTCCACGCCATGGGTCTCTCCCATGGTTGTTACAAAGAAGCCAAAACAACCCGGGAAGGTCAGAATATGCATAGACATGCGGCTACCCAATGCAGCAATCAAGCGGGCGCGCCGCATCACCCCGACCCTGGATGAGATAGTGGCAGACCTCACCGGGTCCAAGATCTTCTCGAAGGTCGACCTGAATGCCGGCTATCACCAGCTGAAGCTACACCGGGACCCCCGGTACATAACGACATTTTCAACTCACATTGGCCTACGCAGGTACAAGCGCCTGAGCTTTGGAATCTCCTCAGCTGCCAAGATCTTCCAGCAAACAATACAGGAGGTGATCTAAGACATACCGGGAGTCTTAAATGTCAGCGATGACATTCTGATTCATGTGAGCAATAAAGAGGGACACATTAAAAGGCTTCACATGCTGCTCAGCAGGTTGGAGAGCGCAGGCCTGACAATACATAAAGAAAAATGTGAATTCCTGAAGGACGAAATATCATTCTTTGGGTACACGTTCAATGGCACAGGCATCGCAGCGGACCCCCAAAAAGTGGCAGACATCCAAGCTGCCACACCCCCCACCATGCCAACGGAAGTACCCAGTTTTTTAGGAATGGCCACCTACTGTGGGAGGTTCATCCCAAATTAGGCCACGCTCTCGGAACCCCTTCGGGAACTTACAAAAGCCAGCACGAAGTGAGAGTGGGGACCCGCCTGCCAAGAGGCTTTTGAGCACATTAAAGCATCACTATCAGCTGACACTACCATGGCCTATTACGACCCAGCACTTCCAACTGAACTGTACGTGGACGCCAGCCCCGTGGGCCCAGGGGCCATTCTCATACAGGTGA
Organism: Ambystoma mexicanum; assembly: GCF_040938575.1. Classification (NCBI taxonomy): domain Eukaryota; kingdom Metazoa; phylum Chordata; class Amphibia; order Caudata; family Ambystomatidae; genus Ambystoma; species Ambystoma mexicanum. Next base: position 1,055,186,840 of record NC_090929.1, on the reverse strand, counting down.
CAAAAACGGGAGAGCAAATGCCGATTGTCTATGCCTCCAGGCATTGACACCAACGGAGCAGCTATACTGCCACTTCAAAAAAGAGGCGATAGCCATACTGTGGGGTTGCCGCCACTTCCATCTGTATCTGTATGGCCGGAAATTCAAAACCTACACAGATCACAAACCACTGCTCCCCATCTTCACGGACACCTCTTCTCACCGCCCTGCCCAGATCGCCAAGTGGTTGTTGCACCTCCAACAATATGACTTCGAACTGGCGTACCAGCCGGGCAGTGGCAATCCAGCAGACTTCCTGTCAAGATACCCGAGAGCAGCAACACCAAGGGAAATCCACGAAGAAGAGGAGACGGAAGAGCACATCTGGCAGGTGATACACACCATGATGCAGCCGAATTGGTGGTCGTTCTTTTTTGGTTGTTGCTTCTGGCCTTTGGAATTCTCTTCCTTTTGCTCTTAGAACCACAGTGGCTCATTCTGTTTTTCGCAAAGCTCTGAAAAACTATTTGCTGTAAGGAAATTCTTTGCTCTTTCATCTTTTCTGCAAGGAGCGCCAAGGTGCCTTTGGGCGTATGTTGCGCATAACATATTCTTTTTACATTACATTAGATATCAATATTAGGAGTAGGTGTGACAGGCTTGCTCATTGAAACTTGGTGATTCAGTAAGGTTTGGATCAATTCACTTTTCTTTCCTTTGCAACAGAGGTCTGTATCTACACAGATATCTTCACGTTTATCTACTCTAAGATTGATTAGAGCATTTGCTTTAAAGTTCTCCATTTTACAGCTGTTTAGTAGTTACGGTTTAATTAGAACCAGCCTGGTGGATGGATTCTCGGGACACAGGTACCACTTTAAGTCAATGTAATCCAACACTACTCAATCCCACCAGGGCCACCAGTGCCAGGGGAGTTTATGAAATGATCCCTTGGTATACAGGCTCCAACTTCTAGTATACATTTGTACTACTCAAGCTTTTGGTAGTATGGCAGAGCAGCCAGGCTTATTTTACGAGCGAGATGTGAGCTGTAGCTAAGTACAATGAACTCAGCAAATACATACGTCCAAAGAAACTCTTACACACTGTAGTTATAGTAAAAATAGATCTTTATTTCATATACACAAGGTAAGGTTATTCAGGTAAGTAAGTACTATTTTAACTAATCAACACAATAGAAAACAAATGTTATACTTCAGCTGAGTAAACCATAAGTGAAGAATTCAGTACATGAACACAGTTCAAAGTAAGCAAAATCATTTGTCAAATCAACTCAGAAAATGTTCTGTTCTAGGAATAAAAAGGTTAAGCAAGACCAACAATAGCAGGTCAGTACTTTAAGATATGTGTATTACTTTTCAGAGTCTTAAGGCTTTAGCAGTCTATCCCTCTCTAGGTATGAGTTCTTCAAAGTCAGACTGGAGGGAAGCAGGTAAAGCACAGCAGCAGAAAAGGTACATTTCCAGGGGATTCTTCAATTACAAGTAAGATGCTTTTGTTGGTCCAAATGTCTGCAGGGATCTTGGGAAAGTCTCCCTATGGGTGCACAAGCGTAAGGCCTGGGCCAATGGTAGGGGTGACAACACACACACACTGGAATCAGCACTCCAGCAGCAAAGGAGTGACAGAATGACTTGAGGTATGTAGTCCCACGAGTCCGACAGTACCTGAGGAGTTGGGAAGAGGATGCAGCTGGGTTATTTTCTCAGTGCACCAGCGGTGGACCCAGTATTGTGTTACTTAGTTGTGGTGGCAAAAGGAGGGACTCTGGAAGGGATGTCACAGCAGCAGTTGGGAGAAAGGACTCACGGCAAAGGATTCTTCATGCTCCCATGTCAGTCTGCAGTTTTGGCACTTTTTCACAGGCTCCAAGGAGGAACGTTTACTGCCCGGGCAATCTGCTTCGATTCATTGGTCCTGCACTCCAGTGAGGGGACTTTGAGGAGGGAGATCTCATCTCTGGAGGTCCAACTGAAGCTCAGCAAAGTTTTGGGTGGATTTGTTCACAGGAAGATGATGCGTTGCAATATGGCCAGGGGTCCCAGAGTATTGGCGGTTTGCAGCTCTAGAAGGTCGCAACACATCGTGGCATAGCTCGTCTTTCAGGTCATCTTATGGCTAGTTGGTACCACTAGCCAAAGCGAAGGAGTCATTGTCTTCTGAGCTCAACTGTCAATTTAAAAACGGGGTCAGAACAGCAGTGGTCTCTTCGCGGTTGCTGGAAGGGGCTGCAAGCATAGCTGGTCATCTTCAGTTCTTCTGTTCCAATGGTAGACTTGTCTTCTGCCTCAGGAACCTCACCTTTTATCAGGAATTCACACTGATACTCTGTAAACTCTCCCTGCAGTTTACAGAAAGGGGCGGGTGACTGTCCAATCAGGACAGCCAGCCCCCAGTGGGAACTGGTTTCTCTTAGGAACACCAGAAGACAAAAGATAGCAGAATTTTGGTATCCTCCTTTCCTTCTTGTCTTCACAGACACACGGGAGCATCGGCGGGCTACACAAAGGGTTCCTGCCGAAGACAAAACTCAAACCTGGGCCTACCCCACCCGAATGATAGAAGAAGGTCCATAAAAGGACAAGCATGCAAGAAATGGTGATAAAACAAAGAAGCCACAATTTTGGTTCAATGGTGACCCTTCTGTGCATAACTGCAGCTGTGGCGACAGTCTGCCAGTAAAAATTGTACAAAAGTTGGTAGAACACACCCACTGCCACAGCCATAAGTGTATACCTGCCACTGTAAAAGAAATGCTACCTGGCCAGTGAGAAATGGGATACAAGGTAACCCGTTAGCACTTCACATAGGTTGGTGTGTGCTTATCTCACAAAACTAACAGCTAAGAAAGATACAAAAGTACCCCCTAACCATGAGAACAGTAGTTCTTAAGGACAATAAAAGAATATAAAAAGTAGAGCCTAAAGGGCTCCCAGCAAAACTGCACAAAAGGTGCTGTGTGATGCAAAAGTGAAAAACAGATGCCTTCAAAAAGTAGAGAGGAAAGAAAGACTCCATAAATCAAAGTAAAAACACAATGAACAGGGTTCCCATGGTAAAAGCTGAAAACATGAATGAGGGGGAAAAATTCTCCCCCATTCAGGAGAACAGGAAAACATCTAGAAATCCATCTAAATGTGCTGTTGGTCTCACAGACAGAGGGCATTTGGCATAAAAATGAAAAATCTTCCTAACACTCACCCCCTGGCCCCCAGACTAAGGGACAGGAGGATCTGATCCACTCCAGGGTGGATCTCTGCTTCCATTCGGTCATACACTCAAGACTGACCCAAATCATTTATTGGATGCATCAGTCTGCACTAAGAAGGCCTGAGTGTAGTCTACAGCACTGGAGCTTTGCAGGAGATGTTCTTCCCAAGTGGGGCTGAACACTGCTCTCATCCAAGCATACTATGCAGAGGTTCTCTAGCCCATTCAGAACATGATTTACCATTCTCTGAAAAGTGGCAGGTGCATTTTACAGTCCAAAGGGCATGACCTTAAATGTATACAGGCCTTCTGGGGTAGAAAAAGCTGTTCCTTCTGTGGCATGGTCTGTCATGGTTATTTGCCATTAACCGGATGTGAAGTCAAATGTACTGAGGAACTTAGCTTCTGTAGCCCTTGCCTTTAACAGGGACACTGCCACCAGTATCAATATCACCCTGACCCAAAGGGGTCAGGCCTGGTGTCATTGAGAACAGTGGGGCAAACTGATTTAACAGAGCTTTGCACTCCTTCTGTTGCTGCAGTGTCAGGTTAAAGGAGAGTTTAACTCTTTCTACAGACCCATCTGAAGGGTGTCCTTTTAGAAGATCAGTAGTTATTAAGGAAAATAAAAGAATCTAAAAAGGAGAGCCTAAAGGGCTCCCAGCAACACCGCACAAAACGTGCTCCCTGCTGCAAAAGTGAAACACAGATTCCTTAAAAAGTAGGGAGGAAAGCAAGACTCTATGAATCAATGTAAAAACACAATGAACAGGTTTCCCATGGTCACAGTTGAAGGAGTGAATGAGGGGAAAAAGGCTACCCTTGTTCAGGAGACCAGGAAACATGTCCAGAAGTCCAGCAATAAGTGCTGGCGGTCTCACCGACAAAGGGGATTTGGCATAAACATGAAAAATCTCCTCAACAGTCCTGATTACAGTACACCCTGCCCTAGGCCAGCACACATGTCCATTTGAGGTTGTGTCTGAATTCTTAGCAAATAAATGGGCGAGGCTAGGCGGTCCACTTTTGCTACACCTGAATGACCGCCTTTTTCATGATTTTGGTGTACCTGTGTGTTTAGTATGGCTCGATAGGCCGCCTGTCTGAGAGAGGAGGGATTTTCTTCATATTCCTTTTGGATTGGGCCTTCAACATTTGCAGCAGGTAAAGGGACAGAGGTTTAACAGGTCAAGACTCAGGACTGAATGTTGAAAGTCTAACACCTTTAAGCAGTATGTCAGGCCTAAGCTAGTGTGAGGGTTGAGGAACGTCATTTCCTTTCTTTGTTTGACTGCCTGCCCTCTGATATGTCTAACTTTCCCTTGTCATTCATTTTAGAGGGTTGCGTGTTGTTGCCGGGTGTAGATCCCAAGGATTCCTCTGTGAAGATGGCACTGTACTGGATACAGGAACTGAGTCTGCGAGAGAGGAGAGCAGTGGAATCTACCCTTTTAAGTTTGGGCTATTAGGTGTACTTGCGCAACCTATAAGGCGAATCTATTGTATTGGAGTACAGATAGGGAGAAATGGCATATTGGGGGGGGGCACACAGCTTGCAACTGTTGTTTGGTTATTTGCCCACCCATTGACTGCGCACGGTCATGCTAATGCCTATGGCCATTCACATCCAGTTCCTGCCCCTCCCTACCCAAAACACTGCCTCATGGAAACTCTTTGAGCTATATTTAATCAAGCCTTGCCATCAAACATTGCACTCAAAGTGCCTGCCAATGTTTTTCGAAGCAGTCTTCTAAGAGTTAATGCCTTAATTGGAGCTGTAAACCAGCTACTGGTGTAATAAACATGTCTTAACAAGCTCTGCCTTCAGCCACTCGATTTATAAGCATTATGTGTGTCCTTCACTGAAGTCCTGTTAAAACAAGCATATACAAAGCCATCAGTTTTGGCTTTTGTATAGGTATTAGGCATATGCCAGGCACTACTATTGGATGCCCAGGTAGTCACACCATTTTGCACCTGCTACCATGAATGGCCAGTTATTGCAACTACCAGAGTGCTTGGCAAGTATATTCCCCATGCCCTACAGAAACGCCCAAACTCTTGGCATTGTCAATGCGTGTTTGAATTGGCACTGGGTGGAATGCAATTACAACTGCAGGGTGCAGTGATTGAAACCCATGTGAAGTCCACTCTTCTAGAGCCAGATTGTATTGTGCATTCACGATGAAACAAGTTGACGTCATCGGGAAGTGTGAAGGCATCATGAAGCAAGACACAAACAACAGATTCAAAGTTCAAACAAAAGATCTTTATTAACTCAAATGTCAGGATGGTGTAAGGCCTAACCTTCCCTATACTAAGGTTGGATTTCCCTACCTAAATAAACTAAGGATAGTCTGAGTCAGTAAGTTTGACTTAAAGGTTTGTCTGTGTCCAAAACCTATACTTGCCCCCACAATCAAAGCTAAACAATGTGCAGGACTGTCAACAACCAAATAAATAGTGTTTGAACTAAGGTTCAGAGCTTCTTCTGGCTCCAGGCTTGTTCTTGGCTCCGTTTCCCAAGTTCAAGACAGTTCAAACAAAATAGCCTTGGGGATCCCTTTCCGAAGTTCAGCAGAGTTCCACAAAATGGTCTCGGGGCTCCCTTCCCCAAGTTCAACACAGTTCCACCAAATGATCTTGGGGTTTCCTACCCCAAGTTTAACAGAGTTTCAGAAAAATGTCTCGGGGTTCTCTTCTCGGCGTTCAACACATTTCACAAAATGGTCTTGGGTTCTCTTCCCCAAGTAAGCAGCTCATCAGAATTCTAATTCACAGTCAATTCAACTTGCTTAGTTTGCCTTCTCTTTTATAACTTGAAGAACTTGACTTCCCTTTGTTTCCTCCAAGGAAGGGCTCTTCGGTCTACGCGCAGTTGTCGGACCACACGGTTCCCCCATCACAAGTCACGCAACCGATAACCCTTGGCATTTTGCAACAGTTCATTCTTTCTCATAGAACTTACTTGACAACACAGGTTCCCTTTCTGCGCCTGTGTTATAAGTCCACGTATTCCTCTGGTTTACTTTCACAGCTTCTTGCCTTTATCAACATGTGACTTTCACACACTTTCCAATGTGGTATTATTCCTGGTTACTCCCTTGCTTCCACACTGTCCAATAGTTTATTGCTTTTTGCTCTTTTCACGTTGTTTGCAAATTATGTCTTTTTAAATTCATCTGGTTTCCAAATGCACATCACTGTCTGTTTAATGTGTGCAATATTCTCATATCTTTTCCTCCGTTCAGCATTTATAACTTATTACATACTTGGCAGTTCGGTATTCAGTAGTTCATATTTGGTCCCCCAACCCATTTATCAGCATTCAAAACTCATTATGTGTTTGGCAACTTGTTCGGTATTGAATAGTTCACTTTTCGGTCTATAGACGTCTTTATCGTATATTCTTGCTTGACTGGCAATCACTGTTACCCATACCATTCCCATGGAACACCATTGCCTCAGTGAACCTTCCACGTCACTCACCGTTGTGTGCGGCTGCTCCTCCAGGTACTCTGGTTTCGTTTTCGGGTTCTCGCTCCACTGACACTCCCAGAGAGCTTTGACGAGCCACGCTCGCGCTCTTTGGACCTTCCTGCAGCGGTCGACAGCATCTCTGTGTTCCCCACTCCCAACCGGGAACGCACAGCAATGGGCTTTGCTCAGCTCCAGACCCTCTCGTGGCCCGCTCGGGCCTTTTCATCGGCCCATATTCTGCCTACTCCTCCTCAGATCGCTGCACTCTCCTGCCCAGCTGGTTTTCCTCTCTGCTGTTTCTTTCTCCTTTTATACACCTGCAACCATTTAACAGGTTGCAGGTGTGAGTTCTTAATTCTAATTGCCTGACCATAGTTATTGGGACATGCCTGATCCTCACAACATTCCTTATACCTCTTCCTTGTCTCAGTACCAGAATGGTGAAATGTCATGTCATTGTGCACTACTCTTAGTCACCTCTTCCTAGTCCCAATACTATAATGTTTTGAATAAGGGAAAATGGGGTAAGATGGTTTGCAGCAGCCTACAAAGGCAGGGGCAGGGTAAGGTTGGTTCTTACCAGAAAAGTTTTTTTTTAATTTGCATTTTTAAAGCGCTCACAAAGGATCGAATGACCAAAGGGCATTGAGGCACTGTTACGGAACATGTGTTAGTTGCGAATTTATAATGCGCTTGATACTCTGAGGTTTCTAAGCACGGACCCGGGGATCGAACCTGTGTTGCCTTGTGTCATCTTGCTTCCAAGGCGAGCACGCTGCCTCTGAACTATCTTCCCGGGACAGAGCTCAGTGGTTACCATGTCTGGCCTGCAGATATCCTCTCCCCAATCCCCAAGGACCCTCCAACCAGGTGATCCTCCATCGCATCTCCACTGCCAGGGTCAGGATCCAAAAGCAATGGCTTTTCCCTGGACACAAAAGAAGGAGATCCAAGGGGAGTAGGTATGAGGATACCCTCAGGCTTCTCACAGATGGCATATCCTATGTGAACATTTGTATTGATAATTGTCCGGGGTGGTGTCTGGTCAAAGGTTCGACACCAAAAGGATCGAATGACCAAAGGGTCGAGGTAATAGGACTGAAAACCAAAGGGTCGAATTTTCTTTTAAAAATATATTTTTTTTTTGGGTTTTCGCATTGTAACAAAAAGTGGTTTTTGCACCAAAAACAGGGGTTTGGGGGGAACTACCCAAAAAAAAAAATACAAAAAAAATATTCGACCCTTTGGTTTTCGGTCCTTTTGAACATTTGACCTAGAACCGTCCGGGCTAGCATGGTTATTCTCTGGAGCGATCGTGACATGATCACAGATGATCACAGGAAAGTATTGGGGGGAAAAGGACTTCTGGCAAGGCTATTTATTGTATCAGCATGTACGGTGAGCATTGGAATGTCGCGGTTTCAGTTCAGCAGGGTGTTTGACATCAAGTCACGGGCATTTGCTGAGTGTACATCACGGACGGATCATGTGCCACCATATACACCATACGGACAGGGTCTGTTTGTCTAGAGCTGGAAGGGACATATCCATTGAAGACATGATACCTTTTGCAAAACTGACTTTCCCAGGAGCGGAATCTAGGGGTGTGTGCCAGCTGAGTCTACGTTGGGAGCAGTTCCACCGACCAGTAGAGTCTGGTATACTTTGATGGTTTGTTTAACACACTGAAAAATATTGTAGGCTGGACTCTTCCTACACATTCTTTTTGCTCCTAGTTTGGGTTGAGGCTCAGGGTCTGCCGGACACTCATCAGCAGGTCCTGATTTGGCAGGTGTGCAGTGGTTAAGGGGAATAGGCCTGGGGATTGTCGGTCCACAAGGAATGATCTTATTTCCCCCAGGACCGCCACCACCACCACATAGAACATTTGCCCCACCCGTGCAGGGCTTGCGGGTGGATTTGGTAACAGACGTGAAGTGTTGTTTTGATTAGGCATTTTTTGTCAGTTATTTAACTGCCTTTCTTTATTGTCACATGTTTTGCAATAAACGTGCCTCAATGATTGGCACAAAGACTGATGTTGTCATAGCCCCTCCAGCCCCCCTTCCTTTGGCCTTCTCTCACAGCCGACTTCTTCCTAGACACTTTCTGTGCACTGAAAACCAGTGTAGCCTTTGCTCTACACCTTTGCAGAACACTGCTGGCATCTGCCCTTCAAAGGATACCTCAATTCACACTGGTGAACTTTGAGACACACTTAACAGCAGCATGAGTATCTGCATGCCTGAAATAAGGGCACTAGACCTCATCATTGAGAAAAGAGTGCATGCACGCTAACATTCCCCATTCCAATGTCCATTTCAACTCTACAAGTCCCAGAATCCAAAGTGAAAACCGGGACTGGATTTCCAACTCCTGGACGGAATGGATCAAGTGTGTACGAGAGTGATTTGTGCGGATAATGTTCTGACCCACAGGTAGTAGGACTTCAGTTCTCAGCCCCATACATGCCAATATGCCCCGTGCCTTTCTGGAAATGCAAGCCCAGTCCTGGTTTTAACTTTGCATTTTGGGACTTGTAGACCTGCATTTCCCCATTGCAAACCCAAAACTACAAATCCCAGCAAGCAAAGTTGAACCTGGGGCTAGCCCAGCATCTATAATGGAACGGGGCATGTTATGATACGATATGGCATTTATAACGCGCCTATACACATGTTGGCATGTGTATAGCTCTACAGCTGCTGTCCAGGCTCGGACTGGGCCATAGGGCAATAGACAGTGTCCAAAATGCAGCCCTGACATGTTAGCCAGATTTTTGGCCACATTGTGGAAGCTCGCTAAGCTACTTCACTGTGTAGGTAGTTTCGACCAGTGTTACTGAACAAACATTCTTTAAAATACACAATGTGCAACACATTTCACCAACAACTTTCTCTCGTGTACTACTCAAACCACCATTTGCTGCCGTGGGGCACTTTATTAATGGTGCCCGACCCAGTTTTATGCCAGAGTCCGACCCTGGGTGCCACTTTGGAGTTATTTTTTCCCTGCAGTGGGGCCATTAACGGCCGAGTGTAGAATAGACAAACACGACAGGAGGGCAGGTGTTGAATTGTGAAGCCGGGCATTATATGATGAGCCCTGAGGCTGCGAACGCTGGCATTACCTTGGCGTATGTAGTGCCGACGGCGGCGATACCCGACCTCACGGCACTAGGAAAAAAGCTACTAACAACAAAGATCTGAACTTAAGCACACCCTTTTGTGTATGCGACGGTTGCGGGGTTTGCTATGAATGCTTTTGTGGTTTTCACTGTTCCTGCACATAACATCAGAAATCAAGCACTGTCTCAGGTCAGCGCGTCTCGGCCAGCAGGCATGGGATCGTGTTGGGAGGGCTGTGCGAGTGGGGTTAGTGAGTCAAAATACTGTTCTGGAGACCAAGTAGGGTGCATGCTGTTACAGCAGGTAGGGAAATATCATTCCACTTACTCTTCCAATGAATTACTCTGGTAAATAAAGCTCTCCAGTAACATTCATTTTGGTTGAAACTCACATTTTTCATTCCATGCCAAAATGAAAAACACCAAGTAAATTTTTTTTTAAACTACACACCCTAGTGAATTACAAGCCCAAAATGGACACTGATACATTTAGACGAAATAAGTAAACCTCCCCACCTTAGTGATTTATGTTCTTACCAGAACTCCTAAATACGTGCTGGTAACACACACACACGCTCCCTTTATTCGGTTTCAGCCCAGGGATGTGCCAAACAAAGTGAGGGCTAAAGCCAGACCGGGCCATAGCCGACACCCCCCCCCCACCATTTATTCCGGGGAGTACAAGGGGATCCCATCCCCCCTACAGCTACAGGTCAGGCAGAGACAGTGGGGAGGGGCTTCCCCCCCCCCACCTGAGGGCGCCAAGCTTCAGTTAGGGGGTGGGGGAGACACGGTGTGAGGAAGAGGTGGTAAGGTGGGGGGTTCAGCCAGGACATCCCCTTTGCACAGCTTAAAGGAACAGGAAAAGGGGGTTGCAGCCTCAATCCCCAACACCACGGAGCAAGAAAGGATCCACCCACCCACCCGACAGATAGGCACAGGAAATGTTAATTGATGAAATGTATTAATATGTGTTTGCATTTTCTGCAGGATTGTCGCAGTGGAGGTACATGGTGCTCCAGGCTGGTAGGCCTGCTGGAATCCACAAGGGACAGGTAGTAGCCGAGTTTGACGGCAGTGGAGTGCTTAACTCAGCAAGCCATTGGGAAGGAGGAGGGAGATGTGGGGTGGTGGGGAGGAGTGGGAGGCGGACAGGTGCAAGGATACAGGTTGGTGGCGGAGGGATATGCAACTGAAGGTAGGGCCTTGCAGGCACAAGGAAACAGGGCGCAAGGGAATCCAAGTAGTCAAAAGGGGGGAAGGGGATACATGTACGCAAAAACAGGCGCAGCCACTTCAGTTGGCAGAGGACTAGTGGTCGGGGGGCAGGGGGGAGATTAAGGGGGGAGTCTGGGGTGGGGGGGAGAACCCCAGGGGAGCGAGGGGCAGACAACGGCGGTAATACGGCGCCTGCAGTGTGCGCAAATAGTGCCTGCTTCAGTAGGTGTAAAGCGAGCCTAACCACTAGCATATGAAATAAACTGTTACCAAAACTGGCAAACTGAGTTCAAAAGCACGAGGAAGCGGTGGAACACGCATGGGCCGTCCTAGGATTGACGCTTGGCAACTGTCCCAACCCAGTAAAACTGCACTTCAGTTCATGTTTTGGAAGGCTCTGTGTGGTGGTCCCAATGAACACAGGACACTGGATTGGGGTACAGGTGTATATTTGGACACCTTACATAAACAAAGCAGAGAGCAGGTGCTCACAGTTCATGGAGTGATACTCACAGTTCAGTCCTATTGCAGCAGTGCAGTTGGCCTCACTGCACTTATAACACAGTGGATGATATTTACACCCTCTACTTGCTAGAGCTCCCACAAGGCATATTGTCATCCATGGAATTACGGTCTACAAGTAAGGGGACTTGCTTATGATGCAGGCTTCAGTTCAGGAGCTGATTCCCAGCTTCAAAGCAGGAGCGTTGAGGCACAACCATCCTCCTGGTGCCTAGCTCCGCGTCTGCTGAGTTTCTGGCTCCGTTGCGTGCTTCTTGCACGTAGTCCCGCAAGATCTCGGCTTTGCGAGATCTCACTTGTCAGGTCCTCATACTCCGCCCAGTGATACAGTACAACGGATTGTTGCTAAGTGACAAACTAAATGAAACTATATGTGCATGCCACTGCACCATGGGTTGCTGGAATACCTGAGGGTTACACATGTGTTATTGGATCACGTGTAGTACTACTTTTACATAACAAACAGCAGCAAGTAACATAGTGCCATAGTTTACACAGCCTGATTTACAAATCGTTTCACAATGGGATTTTCCAACTGGAAAATACTTTAGTGAATCAGGCTCCTAAAGTATTCTAATCCATTGGACAACAGCATAATATGTATAAAGTTTTCCTTCCTCATTTGTCAATTAAATCCCTCACTGTACAGGCCAATTAGCCCTCTTGATTACCTCTTTAGGGATCTTCACCTGCAATTATAAACGAAACACAAAAGGACGTCATTTCACCAAAATGCCAGGGGTAAAGGAAGTGACATCACATGACCCTTGACCCCCTGATGACATCACAGGAAGTGATGTCATTTGACCTCATCCCCACGTGACATCACAGGGAGTGACGGCAAACGACCTGATTTATCAGATGCATCTAGCAACAATGTTCCCAGGTGCTCACATTTCAGCCAGATATAAGAACCGCGGCACAGAGGGAGCCATGATTTGTCCAAAATCACACATTTGGGGAATGTCATTTTCTGGATTCGACGTGGGGTCTATATGTAAAACATACATAATGCAGTATTTGTAACAGGGTAACCAAAATCTCTAACACAGGTAGTGTATGAAACCTTTATAGATTAATGGACACAGAAGTATGCATTATCTTTGGCATTGCTGTGTTCAACAAGCCAAAAAAGCACTGACCTGGGAAGGCGTGCCCCTCTGTTTACCCAGGAGAAAAATGCTCCACGAGCAAGGACTGAACATTTCATAATTGACCAGGATTTAGTATCAACAAAATTCCCCGTCTATAAATGTATCTATGAGTCAGCTACCACTACGATAGAAGAAACCTAATAGACTGGTCTGCGTGCACACAGGAGAGTGCTCCTCATAATGTTATCTTTGCTGGAGTATAATACCTGGAAAAGGTTCTTTCAATATACCCTAGACCCCCCATAGTTTTTATTATCTAAGCCTAATACTGTTTGCCAGAGCACTTAAAAAAACACACCATTTAATGTAATATCATTGCTGCACACATAAATCCATGGCACCACGCAGTTATTTTAAACTGCGAATACCCACAAGTTGCTTCTCACCCGTGGACTCACTGACAGACTTCAAAGTGCGCTACCCCTCTGTCAGACACAGTGGTGCCCAATGGCTTAGCACAAAATTTGGCAGCTCCCCTGCGAGCCACGCTGTGGCCCCCAAGCTCCTTAACAAAGCACAGGGCATGCCACACCCTGGGCCGGTCCGGACCACCACGTGTATGCAATGTCCATGATGATTATGCCACTGCAGGGGCATGCACTACTGCAAGTGAAAGAAGTAAATATGTTTTTTTTAACCAAGCTTAAATGATTAATGTAACATAGAAAGAAGGGGGAAGTGCCTGGTCCACAAATATGCCAGTTGTTTTTTTTGAGTGTGTAAATATTTGCCACAAGTTTATGAATGCGACCGAGCGTAGCAAGAGAGCCTGAACTAACGAAAATGGGGTTGGAAGGATCAAGGGGGATTCTTCTCCCTCCACAGAGAAAATGTTTTGGATAATGGGTTAAAATGGTCCATTACACAGCACACTTTCTGTGAAAATTTGGGCAAAAGGCCAACAATTTGGGTAAAAGGTCAACAATCGGTTTTGTAGGGCGCAGGGTAAATCATGAAAAAAGTACAATAGATGCAAGTCACCAAAAGTGCACAGTGCATTTCCCAATGCATTATCATGCCATTCCCTGCAATATATGCCAGAATAAAAACATTGTCATGCTGCTGTGCCCATCCATGCTGGTGCACCAACATATGCTAGTATTCCCATATAAGACCATACTCATATTCACTTTACAATGTTTATTTATAGTATAATTACTACCACTGGGCACAACAATTGCTCTGCCAATATATGCCAGTACTCCTATACAAGAACATGCTCCCTTTGGTTTTGCCATTAAAAGTGACATGTCACAATATGAAAATGTGTCCAAACTGGTTCCAATGTAAGTCAGTCTAGACCCATAGAAATACTTATCATGCTTGATTCATTATAGATGCTCAGTTAATAAAAAGACATGCTACAGTAACAAATTATACAGGCCGCTACACCAAAACATCGGTCTAGCAAGGTAACATTACTTACCATGCTTGCTTTTATAAAGATCCCGAGTAACACATGTCATGACACAGTAAGCAATGGCTAGACTGACTGCATCAAAATGCCAGTCTAGCCAGGTAATGACACACATGCACTTGGCTCTTCCTGAAAATACCAGTAAAACATGCAAAGTCAATAAAGGATGTGGCAAAAATGATCCAGTGATCCCCAGTCTCCCAGGGCCTTACACACACATTGAACCCTAGAGGCCCTTTTACTCAAGGTAACATGTCGTACTACGGATGGGACGGAGAATAACTTCTCAAACTAAATAATAAGACTGACTCAGGAAGTTGGCAAATAACTCTGTTTTAATATCAACTGTCTAAAACAGGGAGTACAACCAACATCAACGTACGTCACACAGCCTGATCTCGGAACATTTCATGAAAAACAACACATTTATACTAAAAGTTTGTCATACGTGATGTCATACTATGTGGCAAACTAAGAAAACCTACTGGAGATTGTGGTTGGCTCAAGGGGAATGCCTAAGTATACATTCTATATGGGATAGGATCATGATTGGGTCTCTATAGTAGGGTGGGCAACGTATGCCCTCCCCTAGTGCAAGTCATTTTTGAAAGTAACTAGGAACACAACACTTCATTGGCTCTCAAACCATAAGACTCTTTGTTATACAGCCTTCTACAATTGGTTGGCATGCTTGTACCCTTCTGGAACATTCAATGCTCTAGCAGCATGTAAGCTGGTACGCCAGGTGCTGGTGGGTGAACTTTACTGTTTCTCCTCACCCAATTCGCCTTATATCTTTCATCACTCATGCCGTCTACGAATTCACATTGTCTTTGAACTCTGCCTTGTAATAGCTCCTCGCCTCTGGGAATATAAGGGAGTGTGAGCACTCGCTATCTTCAATCTGGTTCACCATGCTCTCATCCCCAAGAAGGCAGCTCTTCTAGCTTCCAAAAACCCAATCAATTCAACCTTCTCAACTTTCAATAATGATTCGAAATTCTCTTTGTAACTTTTCAACAGTTCACATTACTTGTTCCTTTGTTTAAACATTTCAACACTTGTGAGGCATAACAACTTCAATATCTTGACTTCCTTTGGCTCTCCCCAAGTATGAGTTGCTCGGTCTAGGTGCAGTTGTCAGACACCACAGTCCACCCATTACAGGTCATGCAACCGATAACCCTTGGTACTTTGTTATGGTCACTTTTTCTCATTGGACCTCATTGCCAACACAGGCTTCCTCTCTGAACCTGTGACATTAGTCCACTTTCACTTCTATTTCTCCTTGGCAGTCTCCTGACTCTGCCACAGTGTGACTTTCACACAGTTCATTTCGTGGTGTTTATTCCTTGTCACCACCTTGCTTCCACACTATCCAATAGTGCTTCTCATTTGCTTTTCAATTGCTTCACAGGCTCTCATCACTGGCTTTCACTTGGCTCATACTTTCACATTGTCCATCAATGCTTCTTACTTTCTTTTCACTGTTTTCATGAATGCACATCACTTTATTTTCACTTGTGCAGTATTTTGCATATGCTTTGCATATCTTTTCCTTAGTTTGGTATTCAAAAACTCCTAAAGTACTTTGCAGCTTGTTCAGTATTCAATAATCCTCTATATAACGTTTCCAGACTCATTCATTACAAGTCTTCATTCGAGCGGGATCTCCCTCTGCCCAAATCCAGTCCTTGGAGTGCCCCGGCATGAGTGTTCCCTCTCTGTCACTCACCACTCTGTGGCTGCTCACCTGAGTGCCTTCGGTTTCTTCTCTGGCTTTCTCTCACTCCCCCTTCACTTGTCAGTAGCTCCGGCGTGCAGTGCTCGCCTCTTCCGAAACCTGCTGCTGCGGGCTGCGACACCCTTGAGTGTTCTGTGTCCCACAGCTCTGGCTGTGGACATACAGTGCAGGGTTCTGCAGAGCTCCCAACCCTCTCATAGCTCGTTCTGGCCTTAGTGTCTTTTTTGCTCTTCTGCAGTGCTCAGCGTCCTTTTCACTGACCCCTCTGCAGCCTGCTCCACGTCGGGTTGCTGTCCCCTCATTCCCAAGTGGGATTTTCCTTTCCTCTCACATGTCTCTCTTTTTATGCACCTGTAGCCATTGTGAAGACACCAGAAAGCAAGACACAGACCACATATTCTGAATTAAAATAAACATCTTTATTTATTAAATATCAGGATAGAAAAAGGCCTAACCTGCCCTATGCTAAGGTGGGATTTCCCTACCGAAATGAAAATAAGGAAAGCCTGGGTCAAAGAGTTCAACTTAGGGATCTATCTGTGTCCAAAACCTATACTTGCCCTCATAACTAATCTATACAATATTTAGGGATTTCAGCAACCAAAAATACAGTGCCCAACATACAGTTCTGAGCTTCTTGCAGCTTGCAACTTCGTTTGAGCTCCATTCCCCAAGTATGAAACAATTCCAACAAAAGTATCAGTTACCTTTCAGTTTTAGCCAATACTTGGAGTTCCCTTCCTCAAGTTCCAAAGAACACAGTGCCAAACACAAAAGCACCTTGAGACTCCATCCTCAAAGGAATAAATGGTTCAAGTTCCAAGGTTTCCTTCCCTAAGATTTTGTTTCAATACCACAAAATATCTTTTGTATTCTTAGGGCTCTTTGCCACAATTGCAGCCTTTTTTATGGTTGGTTTTCATGTAAATATCTTGACTGAGTTAAACTTCAGGATTCCCAAGGTATATTTCTGTTATGGGTAATTTTCACACAAGTTGCTATTCAATAAGCCTCTCTTTGATTCCATGTAAAAGTCCCATTTACTTTTAGAGTTCAGCATACTATGGTTTTGCCTGGATTTTAACTTCATTGTTAAAGTTTCATTTTAGAATTCATCATATAGTGGTTTTACTTGAAATCAAAGTTGTTTCCTTTTTAAACTCATTGCGTAACAGTTCTGCATATTTGTAAAGTTTTCATTCAATTTGGTGTTCAATAAGTATGGGTTGTACTCATAGCACACTTTTGACTAAACCCAATGTTTAATATTCTTTATGTTTGCTCATTTGTAAAGTTTCATTTTGTTCTATATTCAATAAGCAGGGATTTTACTCATAACACACTTTTAGCTCAACCTGCTGTTTAATATTCTTTAAGTTTGATTCAAATTAAATGCCCAGTACTCAGAGTCTTTTGAAAACATGTTTTCCTTCAACACTCCACCACTCTGATACAAAGTATTACTGAAAGTTCAATAGTTCACAAGGGTTTAACTCCTCTGAGTCCTTCGAATACATGTTTCCTCAAACACGAGCCCACTCCGATACAAAGTATTCCTTTAGAAAAGTTTAAACGCTCATGCACCAGGATTCTCACGCATTAGAAACCCAATGGTCATGTTTGCAGTGTCCCAGCAGCGTGGAACACAGAGCCTTCTGCCTTTCAAGTCAGGGGTCCAACTCCTGCCCCTCAGGCACTCCTGTGTCGACCTTGTGCCACAGGGGAACAAGCATCTTGAACACAAGGAGAAGGGACAGCACACGGTTCCCATCACGCCTTTCAGTCTGCTCCACGCAGTGCAAAGGTTTACTGAGAAGTCACCGTCAACACAGGGAGTTCCTTCCCTCCCACTCAAGTGGTTATGCAACAAACTGTTTAACAGATTCTTTTCTTTAGCCCTATCTCAGACACATACCATGCCCTTGGATCCCTCTCTCCCGAGCTAACAATGAACTAAGAACCAGGCTTGTGTACAGGAAATATATTGGTATTTATTTAAATAAAAGTAATAGAACTTAACATGAAAATGTCAAACACCACTTTATCCGTGGTACAACACAATCAACTTCTCTCAGCATGAATAAATCACGAAAGTGAGTTGAAAAGAAAACAATCACAATTCTTCACTTTCTGCAAATTTCACTTTACACAATAATTACACTGATCAATAACAAATGCAATTATCATGCAATGTTGTGCAATTTTTATTTTCCTGCACGCTTAAAAGGATAGCAGTAGGATTCAAGATTGGTACAAATACCTATGGAAATTATAATTTTGCTAAACATTTGGTTTAAACTAAACACAGGGTGATTTTTTTTGTTTTTCAGACCCCCCCCCCCTGCTTTGGTCTATGTTAGGAAGCCAGACAGAAAAATTGGAATGCTTTGGGGAATTTTGGGTTTCAGACCCCTCTTACTGAAAGTCCTGTCTTGGGGAAGCTGGATGAAAAGGTTGGACTGATTTAAGAACAAAGACACCCCTCTTCCTTAAAGAAGTCAGGGTCAGCAGGACAAAACGGATTAGCCAATTAAATTATAGGCTGTAGTTTCTAGCACACACTGGGAAATTCACCGTATTGTTCAGCCAAATGGGGAATTAATTAATTTAATATTTTTGGTTAAATAGGCTAAGGATCTACACAGTTTTGCCCTCCCCCCACCCACTATAAAGGGAAAGCATTCAAGACAAGCAGACTCCCCCACCTTTTGGTGTCCCAGGGCTCAGTTCTACTTACACATCAAGCCTCTGTTTAAGGTTCAGTAAAGCCAGCTGCATCTCAGGACACTCTGTGAAGATAGGGCAGGGGTCTGCTCACTCCACTCTCAAAGATGGCCTCCCGCTCTCCACCATAGGACCCAGTCAGCTTTGAGGCCTTCCTAAAAATAGACAGCTCCACCTAGATGCACTCTCAACAATCTCCTCTGGTGTCTCCTTGCAGCTTTCAGATAGTAAGTTTCAGCAGCCTTCCTCATGCTCTGTCTCTTGTCTGTCTGTTCCTGTGTCCCCTTTTTCTGTTCCTGTGTTCCCTGTCCTAGTGCTGTCCCCCTTATATAGCAGCAATGACACCACCAATTTTACACTCTTGGAGAAGTACCCTGCAATAATTTCTGCCACTAGGATTGGACAGTTACCCTTCTCTCTCCCCTCCCAAACCCAGCCTCCAAGTCAAGATTGGTTTAGGGGTCTGGAGCAACACATGGCAATTCCCATTTGTAATCGCCCTTTGTGCTCCTTTCAATTTTTTGGCAAAATCTAGTTATGTTTCACAACTTCATAATTTTACTAGCAAATGCCATACTAAACATATTTTCTGATCCAGCTAATCATGTAGAATTAGATAAGCCGACCACCAATTCCATACCATGTAGCACAGCCATGTGGCAACTTTCTGCCATTTCCATAAAAAGCCCAAAAGTTATAAATATGTAAGTTTTTAATCATATCCCTAATTTCATTTTCTGCCCGCACACCAACTCTCACATTTGGAACATATTCAGATCAGCCAGAAACCTAGTTTAACTGGCCATTACAGTTCCCTGAGTCAAGGGTAGATGAATTTGATGTTCCCAAAATCACCTGTAAATTACATTAAAAATGGGTCATAGATGAAATCCATCTGCCTTATGATTGCTGAGAAAAATGCCTAAATGATAACAGTCCTTTTAAATTAATTGTGAATCGCCATGTGAGACAAATGGCCCTCCTCCTGCCTTTCGGCCTTTTGTTTTCAGTGGGTCAGCCTGTACCCACAGTGTTTTTTGATTTGTCTCCCTTGTGGTGTAAGTTTGTTCTTTGAAGTGGGTGCCCCCATTTTGACACAGATTAGTCATGCTCCAGCCAAGAGTAACTTTTCTTGTAGTCAATGCTTTCAGAGCCAGCAGGTCTGGAGATCACTGAATTTTGACACTTTTAGCAGGATGCTTTATTACCGTTGGTCATTAGATAAGAGATGTGACACCCAGGCTGGGAGTGGGAGATTTCCTTGTGAGGTTTTGCCCACGGTCAGCAAAAGGGTCTGCCTTGGGCCGACATGTTTTCATGAAGATAAAGTGGCTCTTCAGATGTCACTGGAGTTTTGTGGGTGAAACATAATTTACATCGCTTTTTGTCAAACCACACATCATGTTTTGTTTTCCTAACATTTTTCTGAGAGCAGTGATACTTTTTCACTTTTCAAAACTGCTTTTATTTGCACACACCTGTGCAGTCTGTTTTTGTTTTCAGTGTTTAAAAGTCCTGTTTATCATGTGACAGGGATCTTTGATTCCTCTTTCTTTTGTAAATTAAAATGCTGCTTATCTATTGGTAATGACAGGAGGCACCTTTCCATATGGCTCTTTAATTTTACTTGAAAAACAACAACAAAGGCCAAGCCATTTTCGTTTCAGTGTTTAAAATCCTGCCATTCATGTGAAAGGGACTTCTGTTTGGGGCCTTTAAATGCACCCCACAGGAGCCTCCACTCCTACGATTCCCAGAGGCTTCCACTGGCCTTCCTGCCACTTCTCCTGCTGCTTTCATACAATTTGGTCTCCAAGTCAATCTCCTGGGGGGGTCCCGTGGTGCCCCCAGTGGTTCTATTTGCTGCTGGGCTGGTCTCCTTTCGTACATCTGCAACACCTTGACAGACTGCAGGTATAGAAGTCCAATCAGCCCTGCCTAACCACAATCAAAGGGACATGCCTGACCTTCACTGCTCCTAGCAGGCATCTTCCTCATCCCAGTACTAGAGTGGTAAAAGAACATAGTCTTTATTGCTCTTAGTTGTCTCTTGTTCGTACCTGTATTGTCAAATGTCATATGTGGAGAAGGAAGGGGAGCTGATTTACAATAACCTATGAAGGTTGGGGAAGGGTTGGGTTGGTCGTCAGTTGGGAAAAGGGGGATACCATGTCTCGCCTAGGAGCTGCCCACTCACAGTCCCCAAGACCCTCCACCTAGGTGATCCTCCCTCGCTTCTCCACCCCTATGGTCAGTATCCAAGAGCGATGGCCTTTCCCTGGCCACCTGCGCACAGGATCCAAGGGGAATAGGGGTGAGAATACCCTTGGGGTTTTCACACCACTCAATTTGCTCCAGGTGCAAGTTCTTTGTCCGACCACAATTAGACCCATTAGTGGGACTTGCCTGACTATTGTAGTAGTGCTTCATAGTCATCTTCCTTGTTTCGATATCATAGTGGTGTGCACCAATGGAAGTGTGCATTACTCCCAGTTGCCTCTCCCTCGTCCCAGTCTTAAAGGAATATGAGTATGGGACAGTCTGTGTGTGTGAAGGAGGGGCAGACTGATAACCTACAAAGGCAGGGGGGCGTGTACAGTGCATTCTGACAAGGGAAAGGGGGATACCGTGCCTTATTCAAAGACATCCTCCCTCCACTCCCCAAGGTCCCTCCACCCAGGTGATCCTCCCTCGCATATCCACCCACAGGGTCGGCATCCAAAAGCGATGGCCTTTCCCGGGGCACCTGAGAAGAGGACCGAAGGGGAGTAGATGGGAGGGTGCCCTAAGGTTCCTCACACTATCTATTGAGATACATTGAATATCTCAAAGATGCACCAATCCTCCCAAAGATGCTCTGAACTTCTCAAGCGTACATTGTTTGAAATAAGTGTTTGAAATAAGCTCTAGCATTGTCAAAGAGGCATGAAGCCACCACTCTGTATACAGAGACACTGACATTTCTATTGAGTCTTCCAAAAATACCTTTAATGGTCGAAGATGTGTTGAACCTCCCAAAGGTACAGTAAGCAATTGAGCCGTTCAAATTATACATTAAACCACTCAGAATTGTACTGAGCAGCTCAAAGATGTGTCATGTGCTTTGATCATGCACTGAGTGTCTGAGAGATTCACAGGACCACGCAAAAATATACAGAAACTGTAAAATGCCATTGAGTATCACAATATCTACTGAGCCGTCTAAAAATGTACTGAGCCACTAAAAGAAGCACCAAGTGGCTCAAATGTGCAGTGAGTATATCAAAGAGGCACAGGAATTCTCCAAGATGCCCTAAACCACTCAGAGCACCAAGCATGTCAAAGATGACTTGAGATGCGTAGATGCATTGAAAGGTGCATTGAGGCACTCATAGAAATAATGCCCTTCCCAAATAATATGCATAGCCTCTCTAAAATGCATCAAACTTCTGAAAGATTTACTGAGCCGTTGAAAAATGCTTTGAGCTTCTCTATGAATCATTGTCTCAAATGTGCCCTGGACCTCTGCAGAATTGGGTCCTGGGCCTCCCCAGAATTGAGCACTCGGCCTCTCAAGGGTTAACTGAGCCTCTAATAAATGTTTACTTCACCTCCTAAATTTATAACAATGGTCTCACTGATGCACGGAGCCACCCAAACTCTCAAAGATGTACCAAATATCTGTGCATTTTCTACAGTGGGAGTCTTTGGGGAGAGGGTAAAAGAGGTTTAAGCATTGCTCCAGTGCATAACCATTACTGCCTTAATCGTTGTTCACCACCTGCAGCGAGACGTGTCTGGGCTATGATCTATTGCATAGACAAATATGAGAGCTTTTCCGACTGTAAGCATAACCGAGTGACTTAGATACGTCTGACTGATATCTATTAACAAGCTTGCAATACTGGGTCCTTTTCCTCAGCACATGCCTGTTTTGAGGTGAGCCGTACATGAAATATTTTGGCCACATGAGGGAGAAAATATACTGGCATGATCCGGAAGTGCTCTTTTTAAAATCACTAACGGTTTTCAGCCTGATTCCACCCACAAAAAAACACATCCTGATAGAAAACGAACGGCAGCGGGTATATACATGCCCTGCTCCTTTTATGATGTCAGTGTGAGGTGGATGCCCCCATGCACACTCCCCTTTAGACCTTTCCCCTGTACCTACCCAATTGTTTGGGGGCGACATTAGGGTTTTGTTTGAATGTGCATTATCGTGATTTTGACACCAACCACTCCCCCCTCACCATCCTCCTGATCTGCCAGCCCCAGGATTCTCTCAACTACCTCTTAGATTTGGACCTCCTCTTTGACTCCATTCCTAACCAAGCCCCCTTAGCACTCATGGGTGAATTCCGCCTCCCCTGATCTCTTCCTCCCACCATCGTGAACTTCATGGCTCGTGTCTCTGGCTCCGGCCGACACAGCAGCTGAGGGACACACAGCTAGTTGCCCTCTCTCATCTAAGCTCATAATTGACCACTCACACAGAGGGGGTGGGAGTCAAAACGAGTTTTAGAGTTAACCCTGCATGATCAACAGGGTCGGACTGGGACAAGAAACAGGCCCGGTCACCCAAAAAGAAGTGGCCCACCCCTCACCTCAAAAAAGTGGCCCACCCCTCGCCTAACAACCCTTGACCTCTGATGACATCACCAGAAGCGATGTCATTTGTCCCCACCACAAAGTGACATCCTAGGAAGCGATGAAACACGACCTTTCACCCCTTGACAAAACAGGAAGTGGCATCAAATAGTATTGTTCCTAAGTACACTACGAAAAATATTGTTATGATTTCACTAATGTGACATACATTTCATACAATAATGGATCATCATATGTATCATTAATATTTATGTGTATAGATCCATATTGTCAAATTACTGTGAATCCAAGCAGATGTCCAAGGCCAAATGATGATGTTATTTTATAGCACTTATGCTTAAACTCTTTTTTATAGAACAAATATGCATACAATATCAACCAACCTGTGTTGGTACTCATTTATCGACCTAAGAAGGATGAAAGGCTTTTTGAGAAGAAAAAAAATGTGGAAAAAATAATCTTTTTTTTTTTTCAAAACCGGCCCAGGAGTGGCCAGAAACCGACCCCCACTCCCCAGGGACGATTTCGGCCGGGCCACGGGCCGAGGGGCCAATCCGACCCTGATGATCAAACCTTCATTGTGGTGCGCCCAACAAGCAAATGTGCAACAGCTTCCAACATGACAGCAAAAGGTAAGGGGAAACCACTCAGTGCACCAGAGCATTGAGAAGGGCAAGTAGTTACAAAGATGGCATGGGGTGTAGAAATTAAAGAGTGATTGGCAGTGAGAGCATGTACATCTTTTAAGGTAGGAGGGATGGAAATTTACTCCAGCAAGAAAATGGTGGTTTTGTTGTAGGACGGGTTTGGGTTAAGGCAGATGGTCCCCATGGTTGGATATGGGCTGAGAACATGAGGTCTGCAAGAAACAACTAGTTATCATAATGAACATTGGCAAACAATTGATTGAATGGAGACGTGCGGTTCCATTTAAAGAAAGGCAAATGTGACACCTGATTGTATTGCCATTGGTGTTAGTATTTAGCAAAAATAAGTGGCTGAGCCCAGACTGAGCTATATTTTGAATTTCAGTGAATGATTTTATTGAGCACGAAGATTGTTCAGTGGTATGTTGTGTGATGAAAGAAAGAGTAAGTGTCCAAAACTCAAGGACACTCGCGTCCCATGCGCACATTTGAAACTGCGGATAGCCACAGTCAAGATATTTTTGGATAAGTTAATACAATTTAAAGATCTTTCCAATTTAAGTAAATAAGGTAAACCTGTGGATAGGTGGTTTGGTCACCATCAAATATGGATATCCCGAATCGCGTAGACCTCATCCTTTGATTCTTTTTCTTATGTATTTAATTTGCAATTTTTCTTAAATTTATTATGTTATAAATTGATAAATCGATACACGCACACACTAATAAAATACTGACTAAGTTCAGTAGAAACTAGAAAGATTACTTCTTCTACTTACTTTGCCTTGCATCCCAACTGATCGTCTGACTCTGCCCACTGTACCCGGAACGGAATATCGGCAGACCGTTGAGGCAGTTTGGCGCATCGCTACTCCTGCTTGCCGCTCTGTAAGTCCGATTCCCAGGCAATTACTCATGCTATCCTTTCTTGTTGGCATTAATTCTTACCACTATCTACACTCAAGTCCGCCTGCGTGATATCGCGGCCGGACTGTTCAGGGTCCTACCGAAGCCCCCTACTACCTGTCCCTCACAACACAACTAAAGCAGGTTTCCAGACATCACGTTGTCCACTGTACCTGTCTCAAGACACTCGGACAACAGAGCTCCTTCATATCTCTCCTCACCGCGTACATAGTAGGAAAGGGTCATTGGTATCCGCGCATTCGCTGCTCCTCCAGGTTTATATTACTTACCCGAGTCTGTCATTGCAGCTTGCCACCTCACAGTTACGGAGAAACTCCCAATTCAGCTCAACTCTTGCATTCGTGCTTCTTTCTGTTACAGACAGGTAAACGGTTACTCTAATTTGTTACCTAACAATCTCCCATTTACCGGCACATCAAGCTAACTCCGCTACTCCTTCTACAGAAATCCTCTTCAGTTCTCAGGCCAGCACATCGTGACGTTACCTTCCAGTTCATTGAAAGGTATATCTCTTTCTAACCACCTATAGTCCTGTCTCCTTTCTAGAACCGAATACCTCTCCTTTTTCTCATATGTTAGACATCCCAAAGCTGCGCATCCTTGAAGGGTTTCCATTGGACCTGCCTACACCGTGAAGACCTGAAGACTCAGCGCTCACCACTCCAGCCATCAGGGTTTTCTGTCCCCGAGGGTTTCCTTGGGGCTTCTGCTTTCCTCTGTTCTTTCTTGTACAGGCAGAGGGGGGCAGGGACTTCAGGGGGATTTTCTATACATGAGCTGCTGTCATCTGATCCAGGTTAGTGCAAACCTCCCCGCCATGTTAGGAAGACCAGCAACCTGCATTAACCCATACACCTATCGGGTACAGAGTACAACAAAAGCGAGTGGAGGCACTCAAATGAGAACGAATGAGCTCCATGTGGCCTACAAGACAAAAATGGTGGCGGACGAGATGAGCGCCCGGCATTCCAGGCTATGATTGAAAACCAGCATGCAGAGCGAAACCAATGAGTAGGAAAGTTGGGAAGAAGATAAGGAGACATAAGTAGCAGGGAATGTGGACCGTTAGATTCTGAGGGAGCTTCCCAGATAGCGTGGGGAAACAGAACTCTGTCCAGAGGAAGAGTCTAAGCGTTCACCTTATGAGGTGTTGGATGGAAGCTATTTTAAAATATCGAGTTACCACTCCGTATCCTAAGGAGGATTTAAGCACAGGCTTGCTGATGTTTGCTATAATTTGAGTGTCTTGAAGATGTCCGGCAGCATGGCCTGCTGAAGAATCAGTATGGTCTGATGAACTCAAAAGTTTAGCGAATTCTGGTCATCTAATGTGTCTGGACGTGTTAAATTTGGGGTACTGCACTACGTTTATTTTGTTGCCTTGCGGTTTTCAGTCCAACTGTAGCGGATTCACTTATAGGTTTACAGAGCAGCAATTCGCCTACAACTGAGGGCCAAAGAAGATGCTACAGGAAGCAGACATTTTCACAGCCGTGGCAGGCTGCCCACCTTCAGCTGTGCACAGGTTGCTGTGGCCATCTCATCTACTGTTGTAATTGTCCAGTTTAAAATCCATAAAGGCTGCTCGGGACCTACCCTATTAACTTCTATTGGTTTTCACAGCTTAGATGTGTTATATGTGTTATTGAGAATGTGTTACAACATGTTCTCTGCACACGGTGATTGTACTTCACTCTTTTAAACCATTGCCTCTCTAACACTTTGATGTTTAAAACATACGTTTTAAAGACCTTGATTGACGTTAAACATATACCAGTTCTACAAGCAACAAGCACCCAACCTATTCAGTCAGCAGATATAAAAAACTAAAATACAAGTCCACACTTCTGCTGATTATTTGATTACTCCCGTGAAACATGAGCGCTGCCGGCCCTTCCTGGCGGGGGGCGGCAGGCGCTCAGTTCACCTGTGGCTCGCACAGCAGGCCAGGTGAAGTGCGAGACACCACCTTTGCTCAAGTGCAAAATTGGTATTAACACCTCTCTTTATCGAGATCCCACTGCAGCCATGACAGACAGGCCCCAGCCAGGCTGTCAGACGGCGGCCTGTCAGACGAGAGAGGACTGCCGCGGTGACGCACGTCAGCAGGTGACTACAGCGCATGCGTGTGGCAGAAGGAGTGGGCAAGCACCGAACTTCAGAGAGAAATGTTTTATAGAAGTGGCGCTTTGAAGTTTAGATATTATAGCGTTTCAAATATTGTAATGAATCGGCCGCTTAATAGTACACACTGCGTTGGCACAGGTCAAAGGTCGGTTGGGACATCAAGTGAAAACGAGACATACCATCCCAAGCTGTGCCGTGTAAGGTGTGCGTAGCTCATCAGTCATGGCTATTCAGTGTTCGAAGTGCACGAAAAGAAGTAGTGGAGCTATGTTCCCTGCCAGCCTGCACCCACTCCCCACAAACCCCATCATCAAACTGCCTCCCACACACAGTACAGCCCCCCAAACACATGCACCTGTTGTTTAAAGGAACGTTCAGTGCAGTGCACTGAAAGTGCAAGTCTCAACTTCTTCCTACACTGTTATTTTAAATAGGAGCTGTAAAACGTAATTTAAAAAAGTAGAGGAGCACCGCTCCCAGCCGCTCCCGCTCACTTCGACCACTGTGGCTATTGCTTTCCTTTCTGGCATATGCACTTTATCGATTATAAACTCAGAAGTCAATGCCTACTCAGATTTGATGTGAGACAAGTTGAGATGCAGCAGAAACATAGAAAGCATTTTGAGAGAGTGTAAGAGAGAGACTAGCCAGTAGTAATTCTATCGCCAAGAAATGCTTCACTTGTGGGGGACCTATATAAACAGGCTTTTATTAACAATATTGGAGAAAACAGGGGAGGTTTTCCAGTCAGTTGGTAGGATGTGATGCTTCTGAAAAATCGGAGTTTTGGGACAGAGTAATTACTTTCCATGCTAGGTGCAGCACTAAACTGAGCCGCTTCACGATATGCCAACAGGGGTGGACTGGGCAGTGGGCTATTGGGAACTCTGGAGATTTCCCGGTAGGCCTCTGCACCCTGGGTCTCTTTTGTGTTTTAACCTCTTTTATTTCTCATAGGATAAGGGTTGGGCTTGCTGGACATTTGTAAAATGGGGTCACTTTGAAAATTATCTCCAGGGCCTCTTTTGGTTCCCAGTCCACCTCTATGTGCCAAATCTCTCAGGGATGAAAACGCAGCCCCTCAAAGATGTCGGCTGACTTTTAAAAATGTGCTAACTCGTGCAGCATTGAGCCTCTCACACACGTTAAGCCATTCTGAGCTGCAACAAGACAATCAAAATGCATTAAGCAGCTCTAAGCCACAAATATGTAATGCAGTGGTGTCTCCAGAAATCAATATTGGGGGTAGGGGCAAACCAGGGGGCATGAATAGAACAAGGGGTGTGGGGTGGTGGCACATCAAATAATGGTCAACAGGGCAAGCTGGTTTCAGTAAATATATAGTTTAAGAAGCTGGATAAAAAAGTGACATTATGCAAGTTCAGAGTAGTTTGAAGACAATAAAGGTTTTGCATAAAGTTAATATACACCCTAAAAAGTTAACAAATGTTCAACAGTTGCAAAAGGGCAATAAAAAACTTCCATAGCTCTTTAGACTTACAAGTGTTTTACTGTGTGTTTTTCATTGAACAGAATCATCATTTGTTGCTGTATCATTTAAACAATTAATTAAAAGTGTCATGACCAAAGAAATGAACAGTGAAATCTCCTCGAAGCTTCCCTTTTATCAAGAACCTTCAGGGTCGAACTGAAAGCACCCTGAATGGCACCCCAGATAAACTTACATTTTGCAACTCCAAAATTACAGTTCAACTGTTTTCCTTAACATGCCCTCTGAGTGTTTTTAACAGTTCATCCATAACAATGTTCTATCTAATCCTGGTCCATTATTTCAAGTTTAATAATAACAATCATATCACACTTTTAAGTGCTTGATGGCAGATACCTCCGTCACGTAAGTGCTGTAAACGTGTTATTATTACCCAAATTGATGGTAATGTAATATCATTTAAAGTGGTCCTTTATAGTGCATCTCTTAAATTTGTGGTGGCCTTGTGTCTTGTGGTTTTGCGATAACAAAAGTGTCACAGGTTTCCCCTTTTCTCACCTGTTTTCTCTGTTTTGCGGAGTCCTTTGTCGGGGTTTTCTTTCGAGCAGTTCGGGTCTTGTACAAGCCCGCTCGGCCGTCTTCGGGTTCCAGGATTCGTTCAGCTTCTTCGTCCGGGATCTAGGAAACTCCAGGAAGCTTGGAATGGAGGCAGCACACGGAGGCGGTCTGCACGGAACGCGGAAGAGACAGGATCAAGGAAGGTAGTAGGAAAGGAGAAGGAGGAAGGTCCGGGAACTAGGAAGCAACACAGTTCAGGAGAACGAACTACGGAGCACGTCAGGCCACAGCTATCGGTAGCGTTGAGACGCGCGGAACCGCAGTGGAGTGGCTAATTTATAGAACGTGCTGCATAGGACGTAAAGGTCGATAGACCGCGTTCCGTGTATACGGCCATGTTGGGTGTACTACAGCGAGTAACCCCCGACGTGCCAGGGACCAGGAAGACCAGAAGGGGCGTGATCGATGGATCATGACAGCATGCCCCCTTCTAAAACCCGTTCCACCGGGTTTACCTGGATGTATTCGGTGGAACCTTCTGAGCAATCTGGGGGAGTTTGAATTCGAGACTGTTTCCCAGGTACGTTCACTGGGTGGATAGCCCTTCCATTCCACCAGGTATTGAAGTCGGCCTCGTCTATATCGGGAGTCACAAATACGAGAAACTTCATATTCCAGCTGGTCATCGACAATCACAGGACTAGGTCTAACAGTAGTCCGGGTGGTTTGGATGAATGGCTTCAACAGAGATTTGTGAAAAACTGGATGTATCTTCTTCCAGGAGTCCGGAAGTTGGAGTCGAAAGGCCACAGGATTAATGATTTCTTTTACAGAGAAGGGCCCATAATACCGGGGAGCCAACTTATTCGGTCTGAGATGTCGGGGCAGAAGTTTCCAGGATAGCCATACTTTATCCCCAATAGAGTAAGAAGGTCCTGGTCTTCTCTTTGAATCTGCATAGTGCTTGGTTTGGATTCACCCACTTTCAAGATGTTCCTTGGAGTCTTTCTGTACATTGATGAGTGTTTCGATCCAGGAATCGACAGTTGGAACAGGTGTTGGGTGTGGAAGAACAGAAGGTAAGACCGAAGGGTGGAATCCTTGGCTGCAGAAAAAAGGGCTGGTCTTAACAGCCGAATGATCTGAATTATTGTAGGCGAATTCGGCCACTGGTATTAAAAGTGACCAATCATCCTGGACTTTGGTAGAGAAGCAACGAAGATATTGTTCAAGGGTTTGATTCACTCGTTCTGTGATAACTTTGGTTTGGGGATGATATCCCGAGGAAAGAGCTTGTTATCCTGCAGACGTGTTTCCAAAACTGAGAGATATACTGTGGTCCTCTGTCCGATATGATCTTGGAAGGAAGTCTATGCAGTCAGAAGATGTGTTCCAGGAAAATACCAGCAAGTTCTGATGAGGATGGTAATTTATACAAAGGAGTAAAGTGAGCCATATGAGTGAATAGGTCAATGGTGACCAAGATGGTGGTATAACCTCTGGAAGGCGGCAATTCCACAATGAAGTCTGTAGCTATGATTTCCCAAGGTCTTGTTGGTGGAGTTGGCTGTAATAAAAGACCTGCTGGCTTCTGGGTATCATGTTTGTTCTGATTACAGACGGAACAAGATTGAATGTATAGTTGTACGTCTGTCTTCATCTTGGGCCACCAAAATTGTCTTTGTATTAGGCGGAGGGTGTTGGAAATACCACGATGACCGGAGTGAAGAGTATCATGGCAGAGATTTATTATCCTTTGTTGTAGTTTCTGTGTGGGGATGGCCAGGTTATTATCCTTGAACAAGTATCCGTCCTTGATTCTTACGTCCCATTGATTCTTCTCTGAAAGTCCATTCCAAAGTTCCGAAGTCTGAGTTTGCACGCAAATCTCTTCCAGGAGGTTGTTTGCTTGAGCTACAAATATTGTATGAGGAAACATCTTGGGATACGCCCGATCCTCCGGAGGTTCATAGTCTGGACGACGAGAAAGTGCATCAGCTATTACATTTTGGGTTCCAGGGACATGGTGAATCTGAAACTGATATTGGGCAAAAAAGAAGGCCCACCGAGCTTGGCGACTATTCCTACATTCCAGGGCTTGCAATACTTGCAGGTTTCGATGATCGGTGCGAACATGAACCGGAAATTTGGCTCCTAGAAGTAAATGACGCCACTCTGTGAAGGCTTGACGGATGGCTAGCAGCTCTTTCTCTAGGACGGAGTAATGGGTTTCACTAGGAGTTAATGTCCGAGAAAGGTAGGCGATGGGATGTTCCAAGCTATCCTCGAATTGCTGTTTTAGAACGGCTCCAATGGCGTAATTGGAGGCATCTGTCTCCACTATGAATGGTCTATTAACATCAGGCTGAGCAAGAATGGGAGCTTGTGTAAATTCACACTTCAACTGTTGGAAGGCTTTCTCTTGGGCCATGGTCCAATGAAAGGGAACATCTTTTTTCAATAAGGCAATTATTGGTTGGACAATCACGGAAAAGGAAGGTAGGAATTTCCTATAAAAATTAGCCAGCCCAGGAAGGATTGTATCTGTTTCACTGAGACAGGGCTAGGCCAGGATAAAATAGCCTTGACATTGGACTGATCCATACCGATACCATTGGGGGTAAGGACAAACCATAGGTAGTGAACAGTAGAAGTATGGAAGATGCATTTCTCGGGCTTTGCCAGGAGTTTATTCTCGCGTAAGCGTTGTAAAGCTGTTTTCACATGTTCTTCGTGCTTGAGAGGGTCCTTCGAAAATATTAGAATATCGTACAGATAGACAATCACAAAAAGGAACAGCATGTCCGAGAACACTCGATCCATGAAACGTTGGAACACCGCTGGGGCGTTAGCAAGTCCAAAGGGCATGACTAAGTATTCAAAATGCCCAAAGGGTGTTCTAAAGGCTGTATTCCACTCATCACCTGCCCTGATACGAGCCAAATGATAGGCGCCCCTGAGATCCAGCTTGGTGAACACAACTGTGCCTCTTACTGCCTCCAGGCTGTCTGAGATCAAGGGCAACGGATAGCGATCCTTGAGAGTACATTGATTTACACCTCGATAATCCAGACACGGTCTGAGTTCTTTAGTGTCTTTTTTAGGAACGAAGAACAGGGAGGCCCCTGATGGGTATTTAGATGGTTGTATGGTGCCATTGGCGAGATTAGTATCCAGGTATTCACAAAGGGCTTTCTTTTCAGGTTCTGATAGGATGAACATCCTTCCAAATGGAATCACCGCGGAAGGTTCCATCTCAATAGCACAATCTTCAGGTCTGTGGGGAGGTAAGGCCTGGACAGTGGCGGAGGAGAAAACATCAGAATATTCCTGGTAAGCATCCGGGACCCGGATGATGTTTGAAACTGCGATTGTGTTCTGATGGGTTGTAGGAAACCCCTTAGATGGTGTAGGATCAAGGTCTGGATGTAAGCAGTGGGACATACAAAACTCAGAACCCAGGAACAAGGATCCCGCTGCCCAATTGATATGGGGTTGTGTCTTTGAAGCCAGGACATTCCCAAAACCATGGGGTAATGGGCGGACTTGATGATGTCAAATCTTATCCTTTCTCGATGTTGATTTATAGCAAGCTTGATCTCCTTGGTCTGCAGGGTCATAGGTCCGGAAGAAAGGGGTCTTCCATCAATTGCTTCCACAGGTTGCATGATAGTCCGGGATTCGTAAGGAATATGGTGTTTTAAGACCCATTCATGATCTATGAATACCCCCATAGGTCCACAGTCGACCAGTGCCAGGATGGGGTATATTTCTTTCTTGGATGTTGTCAAGAAGGCCTGTAAGATTACCAAGGAATTTTGTCCAGGAGAGTGGATGGAATAGAGGTGGAGCAGACATCTCTCTCCCGAACCTGCGCTCCGTTTAGGATCGGGAGCTGGCGTTTCCCGAGCGCCGTGGGGGGGCAATCGGACATTCTGTTACTAAATGTTTGTCGGATGCACAATACATACATAATCCAGTATGAATCCTTCGCATCCTCTCTTGTGGTGTAATGGGTCCACGGAAGGCCCCTAATTGCATAGGTTCAGGCTCATTGCTTGGAGTAGAAATGCCTTCTGAGCTCGAAGGGGTTCCAATGGGGTTTTTCTGGAGTGGTAACTTGGTTTTCTTCTTTTCTGCCTTTCTCTCCTGAATGCGAAAGTCAATCTGTAGAGCGAGATCCATTAGGGCTTGAAAGGAACCCGGGCGTGCCACTCTGGCTAGTTCGTCCTTGATCTCTTCGTTTAGCCCTCTTCGAAATAAAGCAAAACAAGCTTCAGAGGACCAATCCACTTCCTTAGCCAGCTGTTTGAAGTGTGTGACATACGTGAGCAAGTCCTGGGTACCCTGATGAAAGTCGAGTAGATGTTCCTGGGCACTGTAAACGTGTTCCGGGCGTTCGAACATGGTCTTGAGGGCCTCTATAAAGCTGTCATAGTCATCCAGGAGAGCATCACCAGAGTTAACCAATGGGGCAGCCCAGGTCAAGGCATTCCCGGAAAGATGCGAGATTATAAAGCCCACTTTAGCCCTGGGCGCAGAAAAATAATAAGGCTGAAATGTAAAGTGGACCAAACAAGAATCTAGGAATCCACGAAGGCTCTTTGCTGAACCGTCAATCTTATCAAGGACGCCGCCTAGAATTACACTCTCTTTCGTGGCGGAATCACGGGATAACACCAATTGTTTTAACGCAGCGTTTTCTGCCTTTAAGTTTTGCACTTCGGTCGTCAGCTCTTGCATGCCACGCATAAGATCCTGGACGGCCGCTTCCATGTCTGTGTCGAGATCGGTCAGGTGGCGTCTCAATCTGTCACAGGTTTCCCCTTTTCTCACCTATTTTCTCTGTTTTGCGGAGTCCTTTGTCAGGGTTTTCTTTCGAGCAGTTTGAGTCTTGTACATGCCCGCTCGGCCGTCTTCGGGATCCAGGATTCATTCAGCTTCTTCGTCCGGGATCTAGGAAACTCCAGGAAGCTTGGAATGGAGGCAGCACACGGAGGCGGTCTGCACGGAACGTGAAGAGACAGGATCAAGGAAGGTAGTAGGAAAGGAGAAGGAGGAAGGTCCGGGAACCAGGAAGCAACACAGTTCAGGAGAACGAACTACAGAGCACGTCAGGCCCCAGCTATCGGTAGCGTTGAGACGCGTGGAACCGCAGGGGAGTGGCTAATTTATAGAACGTGCTGCATAGGACGTAAAGGTCGATAGACCGCGTTCCGTGTATACGGCCATGTTGGGTGTACTACAGCGAGTAACCCCCGACGTGCTAGGGACCAGGAAGACCAGAAGGGGCATGATTGATGGATCATGACAAAAAGAGGGAGTGGTTATAAGGGAAAGGCAGGTACTAAACATGTGGCACGGATGAGTGTGGGGCAGAAGTACCATAGTCCTCAGTGCTGGTATGGTTCAATGTGGTTTATTAGTGGTTCACAGCCTATTTTCTGGTCACTGTTTCTTGACATTGTGGTAATCACCTTCTTGCCTTGCAGCGGTTGGGGGTCTCCGGCGTTCCAGGTTCCTGATACTACAGCACCTAATACCTGTGGCCTCAAGGATCGCACAGGGAGTTATTTGAGTGTCTCCCTGTGTGGTACTTGGGGACAGAGGCTTTCATAATCTTCACGACCATCAAGTTACAACATTATATTACTTTGCTTTCTGGGACATGTAGTTGTCATTTATGATGTGTAAAATCAAGCTGCAATGATTCTTATTTATCTTAACATGTTGTTATATAGATGCATAATGTCAGGTTGCCTTACTATGTGCTTTGCATACTTTGCAAGCAAACCTTAAAAAATATGTTCTTGAAAGCCCAAACATAAATATGTATCCCAACTTCAGCTCTGAAGGTGCCTAAATTGCACCGTGGGTTAAAATTGCATCTCCACAGCTTAACAAACTGTGTATTCCTTGGCAAATAATTTAATGTCATGGTGCCTTATTTGCAAAAATGGAGAGTTGTCAAACTCTCCAGACTTTTGTACATCAAAATACTGGTTCAGAAAAGGGGTAACAGCTGTCTGTGATAGACAATATTCGTTGAGAGATTGCTGCATTTTGACTGACAAATTCAATTTAAAGTTAATGACTTAAGAGTAATCCATTATAAACAGATTTTGATTGGAGTCACTGGCTGAGATGTTTCAGCTCATCATGCTTACAAGGCCCAGGCTCAGGAAAAAGTGTGATTTAGAGAGTTAAAGTGGGAGTGAGAACCAGACTGAGGATGGGGTGTAGGTAAGTGGGAGAAAGACTAATAAAAAGTGACACAAAGTTTGAGACACACAAGGACAGGGAGCAATGGAAAACTATGCAAATGCACACACAGAGTCAAGGAGACCCATTACACCCCAGATAAAGAGTAGTTATTGGACCTGCTGGCTCTGAACCCTGGCCCACTCAAAAGCCTAGATTGAGAAGTAGCTGCACTTCTTTTTTCCATTGAAAGCACTGCTCAAGATATTCCCGATTTAAGTGTTGTGCAGAGGCGAATTGCACATGTCAGTGAAGTTGCCACAAATGTCTCAGTCGCTTTGGGAGTTGCTGGTCCATGCTGGTTCATCTGAATGGCTCTGGTGGGTCTTAAGTCCGAGTCAGGGGTTGGAATAGGTTGGAAGGTTTGCATTTTATTTTTTTTTGGAAAGGTAATGCTAGTTTGTCTGTTGCAGTCTGGTGGACAGACAGATTTAGAGAGATTTTCCAAGTGCCTGATGAAAGGTTTAGCGGTAGTGGTATAACAGATCTACATGATCCGACCGCGGCTAATTTTCCTGCGGCCGAAATTTTTGCATGTGAAATGTACGAACCACAAAAGGTTTGTACATTCCGATGCAAACACACGTTCAAAACCCCTACATACCCACAGCCCCACCCACACCCACAACACACCCACGACACACCCCCCACCCACACCCCCAACAAACCCCCACCCACACCCCCAACATAAACAAACCCTACTTACCTTTTCTTCAGGCTGTGTCCCTGCAGCGCTAGTTCCCTTTCACTTCCGTGATCGGGAACCGGCGGCGCAGCGCCCTTTTCTTTTTTATTTTTTTTTTAGGAGCTGCAGGGGTTTCCCCTGCAACCCCCTGCTCACTATACACTAAAGTATAGTGAGCAGGGTGTTGCGGGGAACACCCCTGCAGCCCCTGTTTAGTGCTTTTTTTCCCTTATTTTTGGGTGTGCTGTGGGGGTGTCCCCCGCAAAACCTCCCTCACTATACCACACAGTATAGTGAGTGGGGTGTTGTGGGGGACACCCCCACAGCCCCTGCAGTCTTTTTTGTTTATACTTACCTACAATGCTACCACCAAAGGTTCAAACTTTTGGTGTTCGAACCTTTGATGGTAGCATTTTCTGGACTTTTTGTACGGTCGGACCTTTTGTTTTTAGTCCAATCGTACAATTCCGGTAAAGCACCCAGTGATTACCATTACCGGGTGTTTTACGACTCTGCCAAATTCAAAATTTCATTTTTACTGGCTGTTTTTGGATTACCACCACACAAATGCAGTATTGTCTGGAGTAGTTACTGCATGAAGCAAGTACCGGCTCCCTTGGAGTCCCATGGGTCTCCACAATGGGGAATAACAGAAATGTCCACATGACTTGGAATCATACAGTCCTACCGGTAAACTGGGTAATTACCACAAGGGGTGAACATAACAGGTTGGTGGTATTACTCATGGTAATATTTCCAAACACTTAATCGGCCCTAAGTGTTCAAACTGGCCCTTTTATTTTGACATGACGCCACAAGGACTGCCTTATTTTTTATTTGATGGCTGATGCTTGCTCCCATCTTAAATTTAGGTTTAGAGTAGGTGTTTTCCCACCCTGCATTTACAGTTTAATAAACACCCTTGAACTGTGATCACTTGTGTCTGTCTTTACTGTTGCCCCAATGAGTTCCTTACATATGGTGTCAGCAGTGGGATGTGACTCAATTGAAACTAATTGGGGAACCCTACAATTTCAAAAGCTTAGTCAGAGAGCCTCTAACCCTTCCATCTCCACTAAAGAATCAATAGGGTTTGATGTCTGTTGCAGTAGGGAAGCTATTATTCCCCCTGGGAAAAGATGAATGATTCCTACAGACTTGGTTCTGATACACCCTCTGGGATTTTACATTTGACTGGCCCCAAAATCTGGCTGAGCGTGGAAGTTCGGGATAGACTTCTTGGCTGACTTTTGGGGAGATATGAAGGTTCTCTTACAAAACCATGTCGAGGTCC
Organism: Ambystoma mexicanum; assembly: GCF_040938575.1. Classification (NCBI taxonomy): domain Eukaryota; kingdom Metazoa; phylum Chordata; class Amphibia; order Caudata; family Ambystomatidae; genus Ambystoma; species Ambystoma mexicanum. Next base: position 1,055,149,705 of record NC_090929.1, on the reverse strand, counting down.
CTTTTGAGGTACGTCGGGGAGATCAAATTGCCCAGGGAATTTTGGAAAGGGCTCTATTTCCTCAGTTTAAAGAAAGTGAACCAGATAAAATGCAAAGAGGTAACTTAGGCTTTGGGGAAGCTGATACATTGATTAACATTGAAAAAAGGAAGGGAGAAGAACCCACCATCTATCCTGAACTAGCCTTCGCCCAGCGAAATGATCCAGCTCTCACTGAAGCATTTTACAAGCAATTCCGGAAGAAAAAGGCCTTTTCTTTCTAAAACAAGGATTGCTTTACAGAAGAGAGACATCCCTAGAAGGCATGGTAAAACACAATTAATGATATCCAAAAGCCACCGAACGGTTGTATTGGAAATCGTGCATTCCCATCTTACCGGAGGCCATTTAGGACAATCAAAAACACAGGCACATATTAGTGGGAAGCTTTACTGGCCAGGTATCCACTCAGATGTAAAAACTTTCATCCAGACGTGTGAAATATGTCAAAAGACCAGCACGCACATCCCACCCCTGCCCCTCTGAACCCATTGCTAATCATAGAAATCCCCTTTTCGAGAATTGGTATGGACATAGTTGGACTGCTTGAAACATCCAGGTTAGGAAATAAATATGCCCTGGTGATCGTGGATTATGCAACCCAATATCCTGAGGCATTCCCAATGCGAAATAATACTACCGAGCAGATCCTTAAACATCTTCTTTCGTATTTCTCCAGGGTAGGTTTTCCCAAGGAAATACTAACGGACCATGGTTCGAATTCTATGAGTAAGCTGATGGCCGAAGTCAAAGAGCTACTCCACATTACCACCTTGCGAACTTCTGTGTACCATCCTCAGACCGCTGGCTTGGTAGAAAGATTCAATAAAAGCCTAAAACAAATTCTACGGAAACTGGTAGACAAGGACGCAAATGACTGGGACCAAATGATCTCATGGGCACTATTTGCAGTGAGGAAACCCCCCCAACCCCACACCATTCTATAGGTTTCGCTCCCTTTAAGTTGCTCTATGGAAGAGAGCCGAGAGATGTCCTGGACATGCTACAGGAAACCTAGAAAGAACACGAGGATGCCTCTATTCCCATCTCAGAAACCACCACCCGAATGCGAGAACATGTGAAATTACTCATATGGAAAAAGCCCAGACCCAACAAAAGACCACTTATGACAAGAAAGTGAATTCAAGATCATTCTCCATAGGACAGAAAGTACTGGTCCTCTTACCAACCTCAGAGAACAAGCTTGTCTCTGAATGCCTATAGAGAGTTTTTATTGAAAAGAGACTTATCCATCAAAGAACCTAATAGCTCGAACAGAACTGTTAGCTCGTGCTGAGAAAGCTCAAGTGTGTGCTGTTCTCCAAGGTCTCACCTTGTCCCGTGCTGAAAACGTGGGGAAGGGAGACCCGTGGCAATGACATCATGACTTATTATTTGTGAACACTTCTTTCTTTATTGAACCCTTATCCCACACCCTTTTTGTAATTAGTTGTGAGGAATTGGCAATAGGTTTTTCTTAGTGTAGGCCCTTTTATTTTGACACGACACCACAAGGGACTGCCTTATTTTTCATTTGATGGTCAACGCTTGCTCCCATCTTAGATTTAGGTTTAGATTAGGCGTTTTTCCACCCTGCATTTACAGTTTAATAAACACCCTTGAACTGTGATCACTTGTGTCTATCTTTACTGTTGCTACCATGGGTTCCTTACAGAGGACATCACTAATAGTTCAACCAATTTTATTTTTCTTAATTGTATTTTCAGCGCTTTCTGCGCCTTCTCTTTGTTCCCTGCTCCCCTCCTCACCCGCTTCCTGACTCACCTTCCTCCCACCTCCCATCCCGCCCACTGTCCCCTGATTGCGCTGTGTGGCTAGACGGCAGAACAGCGAGGGTCTTGGCCCTCGGAAACCATCCAAGCATTGGCGTCCAGCGTGCTTGGTGGGGAGTTGTGCAGGCCTTGGGTCTGCTACCCGCTTTAGGTTTGCTCCTTTATATTTTGTTATTGTTAATTAGTATTTTCAGTGCTTTCTGTGCCTTCTCTATGTTTTCTGCTCCCCTTCCCAGCCGCTTCCTGACTCACCTTCCTCCTGCCTCCCATCCCACCCAATGTCTATGTGCATTTCCCCCCACTACTGTGTATCTTGAATCTAGGTGCATTTTTCCACTGCTGTGAATTTTAGAAACTAGGGACATGTTCTCCACTACTGCATAACTTTAATTATCTAGGTGCATTTTCCCCCCTTCTGTGTATTGTGAAGAATCCCATGGATCCCTCACTAAACCCCTGCCTAAAGTCTCCTCCCAGGTGACCAAGGAAAGGCAGATGCTTCCTGATCCTGACCTTGGGGGTGGTGTACTGCAGGAGGATCACCTGGGAGGAGACAAGGCCCAGGGTGGTGAAGAGATCCCGTGGGATGAGACACAGTATTTGTCATTTAAAAGGGAGAACCTTTTAAAGTTGCCAAAACAGGTAATGGCCTATTGTCATTATGATGTATCTGAACAACATATACAATCTGTGGCTCTGAAGGCAAATACCTTTAATCCTGAACAGACTTAATAACAGAAAGGCCATGTAAGGTAATTCAGTATATACATCCTCCCTACTCCCAAAGATATAATGAAAAGGAAATCAGAAATATTGCCTTAATTAAATTATCTTCCTCTGTAACAATGATTTCTAATGGTTCATCCTTAAATGGCTCTAAGGTAAATAAATCTACCCCCCAAAAGAAGTTACTAAAATAGAGCTAACTTTGTTGTTGGGGGCAACAAGTCCCAAAATCACATGAGTACTGGGAGTAGGAAGAGGGCTGAAGATTCATCCTGTAGTAGTAGTCAGGCAAATAGGCCTAACAGCCCATTCCTGAATGAACCTGAGAGGCATAAAAGGCTCCGTCAGGTGAAGGCAATTGAAGGGAGGAGCTGGAAAGGTAGCTGGAGATCATGCAGTAGTAGCAGAGGCAGAAAGAGGAAGCCAGAGTGCTGGCAATGCAGGCAGAAGTGGGAGAACCGGAGGGATGGCGGAACTCTAATGCAGCAGATTTTACCTTCTTGGTCTGTGAGGGCCCTGTTCCCTCAAACTCTGAGGTGCAGAGGCTACACAGTGGAAGGCATTCAGGAAGGGTACATTTCCCCATGGGTGCCTAATTGCAGAGGTTGCCATGTAAGAAGAGTGTCGGAGAGCGAGGCGAAGAACTGTTGTAACGCTGTGAGTCTCAAGAGCAAGAGGGCAAGAGGGTCTCCTTAATCGAGTGGCCGGACTGGAGACTACTTCAGCGAGTAAGGGTGTGGGTCCCAAGTGAAGCCCGAAGCAGTAGAAGTTGTGGAACAAGGATCACAGAAGCCGATGAGTTAAACCTGCTGTTCTGATTCCTTACTCGAGCACTGCCGGCAACAGTATCCAGCTCAATATTCACTTGCGTATAAGCAGAAGCGAGCTGAAGCTGTTTGTTGAATTCTTAAAAATGGGACAAATGAGAAATGTAGCACTCACGTGTTATCGGGTATTCTCTCTTTCAATCGCGTGAAGAGCAAACGCTATGGAAAGCCATGGTTGAACATTTAAACCTCGTAAAACTTAAGAAGTGCTTGCATGTGTCTAATTTTGCTTTTCCATAGAAGAGTGAACTTTGAGTCTGTATTCACGCAAATGATTGTTGCGCATAAAGAAATGTCAGTATTTAAACATTGTATCTGCAGTTGGAGAGAGAGTGCAATCATTACCCAAGTCAAGAGTATTCGACTATTAAGACTGAAAGCAACCTTTCTCAAAGCCAGAAAACTATTTAACCAATACTGTGAGCCTAATAGAAGTTCAACCTTGCCTAAGATACAAGTGTGCAAGCATTACCTGAAGCCAAGAGAGTGGCACCAAGACTTCTGGGTAATTATTTTGGCTAACCAGTGGCAGAGAGATGAAGGCAAAGTTGGGGAAAGGAAACTTGATGATTATAATTATTATTTGAAGTTGACACAACCTATATTGCCAAAGACTGTAAGAGAAAGAGAGAAGTGGGTCCTAAAGGCAATATTAGGTTGCTGTCAGGTAAGATAGACAAAATAGGCAAAGAGGCTGCCCCTTTGGAAGAGGGATATTCAGAGGAAGAGTGCATTGCCTATTTAAATGTGTTGAAGTACCTAACTAACTAACTAACAAAATAGGTTTTTGTATAGCGCATCACTCACCCAAAGTTCTCAGGGCGCTCACATGGACAAAACATCAGAAAACTGATCAGCTCTATGTGGGTTCCGGGGGCAGTTGAAAAGCCACTTTAAATAAGGTGACTGGCAGAGTAATTTCATAAAGCAGGTTGTTCGAGGTACTTGTAGTTAACCTTAAGCTTCAAAAAGGAATGTCTTAAGACGCTTTCTAAACTGCTGCAATGTTACACATTGTTTTAGGTAAAGCAGAATTTCGTTCCAATTTTTTGGACCCTAGGCGGCAAAACTTCTCAGCCTAATTTCTTCATAATTGTTCATGGCTGAGTCAGTAGCATTTGGCTATTAGAACGCAAGGCACTCTTTGGTATGGCCATTTTTAACCTAGTTTTAATATATTCCGGAGCATTGCCTGAGAGACATTTAAAGACTCTAACTAGCCCTTTAAAGTTTAATTGCTGCTCTATAGAGAGCCAGTGTAATCTTTTCCGCTGTTCTGTAATGTGGGATTGACGACTCAGTCCACAGACAGCACGGACGGCTCCATTTTGAATGGTCTGAAGGCTCCTAATGTTGCCTTTAGTAGTCCCAATAAGGATGCTATTGCAGTATTCCAACTTGGTGTTAATTATAGCTGCTGCAATTGACACTCTATTAGCTTCAGACAGATAGGGACGTATTTGCCATAAGAGATGTGTTAGGAATCACATGACGATTTGAGATATGCCACATGCTTCCGAAAAGTTAGATGACCAACAAAGAACACTCTGAGGGTCTTTACATATTCATATACTAGGATGTTATTGCTGCCTTTTTCAAAAGCCTTATAACAATCATCCAAATGTTTTAACCTGTTGGGTGTACTGATGACCATTAACTCTGTTTTCTTGTTGTTAAGGGCAAGGGCGTTTAGGGCCATCCATTTCTGGATTGCCTCATAAATCCTGAAAGTCAATATTGCCATAACCTGTTTGAAGTCACAAAACACAGAAGCTGTGGTGGTCTTTCTGATTGTCAGTAGATGCGAGGCTTCAGTACCACAAGTGAAGTTGAATACTCTGAGACAAAGGAGAATGCTCTCATGGTAAACTGTGGTAGAAGTGAAGTTGTTGAAGTACAAGCGGCAGCACTGTGAAGTCCTCCTGACATAGATATCTATTTTGAATCCTACTCTTGTAAAGAGAGACATTATGGGCCTCATTACGAGTCCGCTTTGCTGGAATGCAGTGATTCCGTATCGACGGTGACTCCGCTTCCGCGACCGCAAGGTTGCAGAAAGAAGGGCCGATTACGGCAGGTGGGTCGCATGCAACACACCGAGGTGGAAACGGAGTCACCGCCATCACGTAAACACCTACGCACGTGGACTTAGTGCCACAGAAAACAGCGCTAGAACCGTGTCCGCCCCCGCCGACACAGAAACACCGGAAGCGGAAATACCATGACCGCGGGGAAAGAACCGGAAACAGAGAGGCGGCCATTATATAAAGCACAATCCACTGCCATCCTCAGACACCACAGGTCAGATCACCTCCCTGAGACTGACAAACCATCCAACACCATCATGGCATCCAGGATACCAGCACGCAGACAGAGAAAGCAGCGCTTCAGTGAGGCTGAGCTCACAGTACTGGTGGAGCACATTGTTGAGCATGCCGAAATGCTCTTTAGTGCAGATCAGCGGCGCGCTACTCAGCAACGCCGCAAGGAGGTGTGGGCAGAGGCAGCACGCAAGTGCACAGCGGTTGGCGTGACCACACGCTCAGTGAAGGAGTGCCACAAGAGGTGGGATGACCTCAGGCTCCGGGTGCGCAACCTCATCATAGCACACCGCCAACACAGCACTGGTACTGGTGGAGGCCCTGCATTCCCTCTGAAGCTGCAATCGTGGGAGGAGCGCTGCAGCAGTGTCATGCACCTCGAAGGCATCCACGGCATAGGAGAGGCAGAGGCAGGAGGGAGCCCACCTGCAGATGCTGGTAAGTGCACAGAGTACAAAGCCATCCGTGTGATTGGGAGTGACCCAATGGACCCACTCCCAATGCTGCCACCCCCCAAACAGGGCAGGAGTTACCCAATGGACCCACTCCCAATGCTGCCCCCCCAAACAGGGCAGGAGTGACCCAATGGACCCACTCCCATTGCTGCCCCCCCCAAACAGGGCAGAAGTGACCTAATGGACCCACCTGCAATGCTGCACCCCCCCAAACAGGGCCAGAGTGACCCAATGGACCCACTCCCAATGCTGCCCCCCCAAACAGGGCAGGAGTGGCCCAATGGACCCACTGACTGGCCAAACGACGAGTATCACATCCCCAAAGCACAGTCCCTCGAAATTCACACAGTGTGTGCCTAACTGGAAGCAGAGACACACACCTGTGTGTATCAATAGTCAAAAGTGTTGAATTGCAAGTGGACATGGATTGTGATGTTTGATGCATGTGATGAACACATTACGTAACACCACACATCTAACCGCATGCCCTCTGTATCCCCACAGTCGTGACAAGTGACAGCGACAACGGACAAGAGGCTACGTAGCGGCCACCTGCAGGCACACAATGCAGCACTCATGTCCAGGAGGATGATGCGAGCTGCTCTGGCACACAGGCACCGGCTGCAGCAGGCACACCGGCAACATCAGGCACACCGGCTGCAGCAGGCACACCAGCAGACGACACCATCCCCATGCAGCCACCCACCCTGGCCCCGGATGATGATTCGCAACCCATCTGCACAGCTGCATCAAGTGATGGGAGTGCCCCGGCCATGCAGGCCGAAGCAGTACAACAGGGTGAGGGGGACAACATGGATGGCCTGTCACCCATCCATGGCCTACAGTTCAGCCCCCCAGAACTGCACAGCCCCATGCGCTCCCCAACTCCATCCATGGGCGAGCTCTGTACACGACTGCAGCACATCAAGCAACAACAGGCCACCCTGACGCAGCTGGTGGAAAGACAGCTGGAGGAGGCCAGGCTGCAGCGTGAGGAGGCCATGCAACAGCGGGAGGAGGCCAGGCTGCAGCGAGAGAGCAATGCCACGTCGGTGCGTCGGCTCACCAGGTCGATTGGACGATTTGCGGCCACAATTCTCACCCTGGCACGCCATGTCAGGGAAGGGAACAGTGTGCAGTCCAGCATTGCCGAGTCAATGTTGGTAGCCCAGCAGGCGTTTCAAGGACGCTTGCCCATAGTTACACCGACAGTCACCTCAGCCAGCACCACCCCATCCAGCTCTGCCACTGGCAGCCCACGAGGCGTTCAAGTCGGTTGACTGGATCCACCAGCAAGGACACACCTGCGCACAAGCACCCCCGCAAAAAGTGGCATGTGGGGATGCCAGTCAACATGACATTTGGGGACACCATAGGTGTTGGAGGGGTGGGAACGTTTGGGTGGTGGGGGTGGTGGGGGTTTCCTATTAGGTGGTTAGTTGTTAGGGGCCTGGTTGAGGGTGGGAATGTTTGGGTGGTTTGGGTGGTGGGTGGGCATGGGTGTACAGCTTCCCTACCCAATGCACTTTCTTCCCTTTTTAATTGATAATACAAAACCTTTAAAAACTACCATAATGAGTGGACATCTGTCATTTCATCAGCAGATAAAAATCATTTATTCACTGGCATCGTCATATCCATGCTTTGCTGTCAATGTGCAGTCTCTCAAAAGTAAATTCGAATGAGTGCATCCCGTGCTTGTTGGCCATCTTGCGCACCCCTGGGAGGTTGGGCTGCCACCCCATACCCATCCCCATCCCCATCTCCATCCCCATCTTCATCTTCTGCGTCTGGGGGCAGCGGAATGTTCCTGCGCAAGCACAGATTGTGCAGCATGGGACACACAAGCACAGTGATGCTCCAGATCTGCTCAAGCAGCGGAACCTGGCCTTCAGTAGGCCAAATGTCCTCTCAATCATGCCACGTGTGCGGATGTGTGCCCTGTTGTACGCCTCCTCATGCCTGTTCCTTGGCCTCCGTACAGGTGTCATCAGCCATGGCGTGAGTGCATATCCATCATCACCTACATGGGATGTAAATGTGTGGGGCATGTCAGTGTTTGTGGTTCATCTCACGATCTGATGCAATGCAATATTGTTCATCATACATTCATCCATATGGGCCTAGCCGTGGTCAGAAGGGCGGGTGATTGCCATCCATAGGTAATTGTTGTAGATGGCGGCATTTGGACATTGCACTATTACCTGCTGTGCATATGAAGTGGACCTTGTACACGATAGTGGTTGGTAAGCAAGGCACTGTGCAATGACAAGCACACATGGGGGAGTCATTCCATGGCCTGTGATGATTTGGCTGTTGCAGGATGTCTCATGTGCAGCCGTCATGTGCTTTGGGGGGGAAGTGGGCCTAAGTGTGGGTGGCTGGATTGAGTGGATCAACTTATATGGCCTATTGGTAGCTTTGGTCGTATGCCTCCTTAGGCAGGGTGAGTACTGTGGCAATCGGTCATGTGCAGATATGTGATGTGTGGGTTATGCTGACCGTCCATTACATGGGCCAGGGGGTGATGCATGTGCAGTTGTAGCAGCCCACTTACACAGGTCATTGGCCTGGGCACTCAACACACTTCAACAGGGCCTATGCATTGGGAGTTGTACTCACCCAATAGCCATGTGCTTTGTCCAGTGTAGCGTTCCGTGTAGCGTGGCAATGTGGAATTCCGCAGGACCATTGAGTCATGTGTTGACCCCGGAAAACGTGCGCAGCAATGTGTAATCAGCAGTCCGGCATCACATACCATCTGTACATTCAGTGAGTGGTACTGTTTCCTATTGCGGTACACCATCTCCATTGCACGTGGTACTGTCAGCTCTATGTGGGTGCAGTCTAATGCACCTATGCAATTTGGCATGGCTGCAATGGCATGGAATGCCAACTTGGTTTCAATGACCTCTTCAAGTGTACGGGGTAGGGCGATGTGTTCCGACACATGGCGCAGCAGAGCGTCCAGTACCTGTCCCAATATTTTTGAAAAACAGGGTTGTGAGAGCCCGTGCAGCTCACCAACTGTGTGCTGACAAGTTCCGGTGCCTAGGAAATGCAGTACTGACACCACCTTCTTTTTTTTTTTTTTTATTTGGTTGGCTGATTAAATCAACCTTTCAAAAAGAAACAAGTTTCTTACAGCATATTTCTTACACAACGCACCATAAAACAATTACAAAACATTTACACAAATGAAATCACTAATCTTCGATTATATAAAACCTCATTGATCAACTAGTTAAAATGTTTTCAAACCAAAAATAACACCACCTTCAGGAGGGGGGATTGCGGTCGAGAGGGCAATGTGGCTGCTGATGTTGTCCTCAATCATGGCGGTGATGTACATGATTGTTGGACGGTCCAGCCGGTATAATGTGTGGATCTGTCCTGGGGTCAGGTTCCAGGGTGAGGCCCTGATGCGGGTATTGCAGGCTGCCTGCGGGGTCGTGCCGGCTGCGCAATTGGGTTTGGCATGGGTGGAGGGTTTGCTAACTGACGCCTGCGCCTCCTCCGCCTCCGCCTCATCCTCCTCTGCACCATTGCTGCCACCATGTGCACTGCTGCCTGTAGGTTCAATAGTCCCAGTCCCAATGCTGCTGCTGCCTGCATTGTTGTGTTTGGAGTTGGCCTGGGTGTCGGTGTGGCCCTTTTGTAGCCTCCCAGTGACCTGCTGGGTCCGGCTGGCCTCATTTGGTGCACCTGTGGCCTGATTCACCTCACCTGGTACTGTTTAACGTCATGTTCGCAGTGGCGTCGATACCGCCTCCATGGCCATGGTTTTTCCCGCCATTTTTGTGGCAGTGTTTCCATGTCTGTGGTACTCGTGATGCCCATGGTGTTTCGTGTTGCCGGTAACTGGGTGGTTTGCCGCCGTCGCATTCTATGGATCCCTTAACTCTGCAGCGGCGGTTTGTGGTGGTGGTTTTTCCGGGTCCAGGGGTCGTGATTGCACGGTCACAGAAACGACGGCGGTATGGTTTTACTGGTGGCGTTAAGTCCGGGTCAGCGGACTCGTAATGAGGCCCTATAACTGTTAACCAAGAACTGTGTTTCAATAACATTTGCAGAGGCTGTATTTCATTTGAATTGTGATAATTCTTCTTGGACATCTGGAAGGTGTGGAAAAGCATCATGGCTAGGAATAACATTGATACTATTGTGGTGAAGTGGAAAGTCTTATCACCACGAGCAGAAGATTTGCTGTTGTTGGAACCTTTGTTAACAAAACTTTACCTTAACATTGAACCATCAGGAACTGAACTGAGACTGTTCTATCTACATGGATGTCCTTGTTTCTTTTTGTTGAACATTGGAGCTGAATTTACCTTGAATCCTGTGGAAGGGCATTCGCCCAGATTAATAAAAGGTTATGAAGGAATTGTATATATATAATGCAGGCCATACTAACATCGAAATAAGCACAATGGAAACATCTGGCTAAAAGATGGGAATCCTTAATTTCTATTCAAATATTAGGTGGGAACAAATATAGAATGAATTTGCACACAAATCATGAGAGATTTTAAGAGAGAGGGTTAGACATCAACTGATTTGAGCAATTTTATTTGCTTACAGATTGCAAACCTGTCTAACCCACCCTGACCAATGCCCCACATGTCCAGCACTTACAAGGGTTACTACCGGCTTGTCCGAATCCACGATTACCCACGAAATGCATGGGTAAGTTTCTTTTTTCTGGACATTTTTGACCAACAACAGTCTTTTAACCATTTGCAAACTGTAAGGCACTCTTGGGTCTCAATGTAAACATACATTTTAAAAAAATATATTTCCATTCCCACTCTTTGTCTGCTTCCCTCTAGGGTTTTGTCATAAAAAACTCGCCCTGAGGAAGGCTGTTCACATTTAAGCCCAGCAGGTGGCTTGCTTGCCGAAACGTACTGGGGTGTCTGTATACTAGGACAAGACAACCTCAAAACAAAGAGCAATTGTAACAATGATGTGTTTATATATGTATGTCAGAATGGCTCTTTCATTCTGATTGCGCCCTCGCCAGGTACTAATCAACAGTATTGGCTCATTAACTGAACCCATTTCATCATATATCGACAAACATCTACAACCATTGGCCGCCAACCTTGCCTCATTTATCAAAGATACCACAGATGTCATAAATCAACTGGAATTTATTGAATGGGAACTAGACTTCAGATTAGTAACATTTGATGTTACAAGTCTCTACACCAGTATACTTCACCAAAAAGGATTAGAAACAACACAAGAGTTCCTAGAGACAAGATCTATCTCCTACAAAAAACAAAATGAAATGATACTAGAGATGCTGAACTTCACGCTTAACAATAACATCTTTCTCTTTAATGGAGACATCTTCAAACAAAAACTAGGAACAGCTATTGGGGCTAAATTTGCCCCCGCATATGCCAATCTTTACATGGGTTCTTTTGAAATACGTAACGCGTGGCAACACTGACCTTTCAGTGACCTCAACCAAATAATCTACTCGAGTAGATTCATAGACAATATTTTAATCATATGGAAAGGAGACAGAATATCACTTTGTGAATACCACCAATTTCTAAACAATAATCAATACAACCTCAAACTGACCATGGATGAGAGCATCAACAAAATCCACTTTTTGGATTTAGAATTATGCATTCACAACAATAAAATCCATACCACACTTTATACGAAACCTACAGCAGGCAATAGTATCTTGTATGCAGAAAGCTATCATTCACCACATATCAAAAACAATATCCCCTATGGGGAATTTCTGAGAATTAAACGGAACTGCACAGAAAAAGCGGAATTGCACAAACACCTGCAATAAGCTAAAGATAAATTCTTGGCACCTCGACCAGACTACGCATCCCACAGCCAGAGATGGCACATCTACCAAACATGCTTCAAGCTTCCACTTTGAGAGACGCTGACAAATTGAACTATGAATGGATCCTAATACCTTTTCAACAAACAGCCAAAAATCAACCAAAGAAAACACATCAACATACATACAACCAGGAAACAGCTGACAAGAAAAAGTGTCTCACAAAATCTATATGTCGCCTGAAGAAATCAAAATCCGCAGAAAATACAGCATGGATAAAAAATCTGAAACAAGCATACTCCAACTGGAGAAAATTCCAACAAAAGATCCTCCAACAAGCTGACGCGGAAAACATAATGAAAACGTATGAATCACACAACACAAGAGAACTCTGGAATCTGCTCAACGATAACTCGCAAAAACAACACAAATCGACGGCAAATGTCTCACAAGAAAAATGGATTACACACTTCTCCAACATTTATGGGGCCCGACCAACTCAACACCTCGACAAAATGACCCCGAACAAATCAAAATGGCAAGTAAAAGCAGAATACGACTAACTCATCCGCCTGATCAAAAACCTAAACACTTCAAGAGCGCCTGGTCCCGACAGCATTTCCAACGCTGTCCTCAAACAAGCCCCACCGGCCTGGGCGAATTTCATGTGCCAGATCATAGCCCTGATAAACACACTCAACCAAATTCCACACTCTTGGAGGACTGCTACAATCGTCCCTATCTACAAGCAAAGCCCCCGAGACGATCCACAGAAGTTTCGCCCAATTGCACTACTCGACCCCTTGGAAAACTTTTTTCAGCAACACTACTAAAGCAACTAACCACCTGGGCAACAGACAATGGCAGGTTCTCGGCTAGACAAACTGGCTTCACCCCCAATGTGGGAACTAACATCAACTTGATACTACTCCACCTAATAAAGCACAAGGCCATCAAAAACCACACCACTGTACATGCCGCCTTCAGAGACGTTAAGATGGCCTTTGATGCCATATCGAGAGAAGAACTTTGGTCCAAACTCAAAGGATTGAAGTGCCCCTCAAACATACTCGAGCCAATCATCTTATTATATTCGGAAACCTCAATTAAGGTGAGACTATCCAAACAAGGCGCTACTACCAACGCCATCACCACGGTAAATGGACTAAAGCAAGGAAGCCCCCTTGCGCCAACCCTATACAACCTCTTTCCCGCAGACATCGAGGAACATATAACCAGCAACCGAACCAATCCTCTGAAAATAAATTCAATACCAGTTCCCGTTATGGCATATGCTGACGACATCATCCTCCTTGATAAAACAACCTCTGGATTACATGTAGCTCTGACAGCTCTCAGTAGATACATGAACACAAATAAACTTGCGATCAACATCGCAAAAACCAAAACAATGACATTAACTAAACTACCAGCCAAAAAAGCAAAACAACCCACCCTCAATATCGATGGAAATCAACTGGAATCCATGACAATTTTCAAATATCTTGGCATACCAATAAACCAGTCAAAATCAGAAGAACATTGGCTGGACAAAATAGAACAAACATCACAAACCCTTGCACAACAAGGTTGCCTTCTTCATCAGAAATATGGGAAATTCTCTTTCAGACCAATCGTTGCTTATTACAGACAAAAATACATTCCCATAATCACCTATGGCACCGAAGCAATGATGAATGCAGGCACAGTAAATTGGATGAAATATGAAGCAATATTCTGGCGCAAAATTCTCCATCTCCCGCCGTCATATCCAATGCCAAGAATAAGACACGAAATGGCAACCCAATCAATTGCATCCATCGTACTCTGGAAGAGACTAGACATATTCCGGAAAATCCTGTCTGACCAGAAAACCCCGGCCGTACAAATTCTGAGACCACACACAAACACCTTCAACAACTTGGTACTACAAGAATGGAAACAAACCTTAATGAAGGAAATGGCAAAAGAGGAGATATCGGAAGAACTACTAACTCTCCGCCCACAACATGCAAAAATCAAACTTCAACGAAAGGACTGGATAAAAACAATCCAAACCAAAAATGCCTATCAACGGAACCTCCAGTGCAACGCAGATACTCGGAAAATCCATGAGCTACCACCATATCTCCAAGTCTTTCCAGATCAAACCATCAGAACAATGTTTCTAAGAATATTCTTGAACATTCTGCCTACCAACTAACATCTTGCTATAACTAGGCAGATATCCACCACAAACAACTACTGCCGCTTCTGCAAGGTCGAAACAACTCTTGAAACCCTATTTCACTTTTTGATGGAATGCCTGTCACTTTCAAGCCAACGCAAACAATTTGGTGCCTTCTTTGAACTTTCAGCACAGCAAATGGACACAGAAGAAAGATGGATGGCCCTACTCAGTGGGAAAAACAACAAATACACATACACAATAACGCTATTTCTCAGCACTATCTTGGAACTCGACAAGAGAAACCTCTGAGACACCCTGCACCCTAGAGTCTAGCACAGTTTTAAAGAACAAATGAAAAAGTTTATAAACAAACTAAATCATTAAAAAAAATTTTTACAAAGAAATTCTTGAATAGAGGGTACAAAACCGATCTACTTACCTTAGCCAAAATTAAAAGCAAAGAACGCAATAGACTAGACTACTTACCTCAAAATCACAAACACAAAATAAGGCGGCAAAACAAAGTGTTCAAACCATCAGATTTGTAACAATTTACAATACAGAAGCAAAATCCTTGAAAAATGTTTTGACAAAACATTGGAACATACTAGCCACAGATCAGGATCTAAGACCCTATTTACCGGAGACCCCATGTTTAACGTATAGAAAGGCACCTAATCTGAAAAACATCCTGTGCCCCTCTCATTTTGTGGAAAATAAAACTACAAAAGGTCAACATCAATTATGGTCAACAGACAAACTGAAAGGATTTTACAAATGTGGGACGTGCAAGATGTGTGCTTTTGCAACCAATGGACTAAAGGAATGCACAAAAGCAGATGGCTCTACCTACAAAATTAAAGATTTTCTAAACTGCAATTCGAAATATATAGTCTATGCAATCAAATGCATCTGTGCCAAACTATATATAGGGAGTACAATCAGATCTCTCAAAACTCAGATTTATGAACATATCCGGTCAATCAAACTGCATGATATCCGCTATCCACTTAGCAAACACTTTCAAGAAAATCACAGAAATGGGGATATCACTTTGATCAGATTTTTTGGTTTCAGCAAGTGACCATATCAAACAGACGGGGCAACAGAGAAAAGCAACTACGTAAAGTAGAAGCAAATTGGATTTTTTGCATGGACAGCACCAATACCGGTTTAAACGCAGATCATGAACTATGTCATTTCTTATGAACTATATTGCATTATCAGTATTCAGTACATAAATGCATTATTAGTCTTTTTTGGTTGTGCATGATTATCAGCTAGTCAGCATCTATGAATGAGGACATTCCATGTAACAATATGGAAGTCCAACACTAAGATGTAACATGTCAATATACAACTATGCTCTCAAATGATGGTAATCTAAATATCTCTTTGACAAAATTTTCTTTTCATATGTATATTAATACACATATGATGTAATATGCCAATATACAATTATGCTCTCAAATGATCGTAATTTAAATATCTATTTGACGAAATGTTCTTTTCATATCACAACTATCCCATGGTGCAATATATCGGTTCTATTTTTCATTTTGCAGAATTTGTTCGAATTTCACACGAAACAAAGTTTATTGAAATTCTAACTACCCACTGGGTTAGCATTTGTAAAATATAGCTTGAAAAAAAAACATCTTTATGGACAAGGTTGATAGAGTATCAATGTGTCCAGTTAGAATAAGCAGCACGGACAGAATTAAACTTCAAAAATGACGTCCGTAACTGAATGACGCTCATCACGCAAACGTGCGGATGACGTCATCATGCTACGGCAGGCAAACAAAACTGGCATATCAGAGATATAACCAGCCAATCTGTAGTTCGAAAATACCGATCATAAAATTTGGGAAACCATTGACACTACTCTAAAGGCAATCGCCTAATAAATAGTTTTACTAAATTTGGGTGTTAGATAAGGAAAATGCCCATCAAGGATAAGCAGCACAGATTGAATATAAACTATAAAAATGGCGTCTGTAACGTGATGACGTTCATCATGCAAACGTGCGGATGATGTTATCATGCTACGGTACGCAAATAAATAGCGGCCATTTTGGTTCACAAAATGAGCAGTTCCAGCCTACCGAGCTCTAATCCAGCGCCATCCGACTAAAGGAGAAATCCAGGTATTTTAAACTATATTTTGAATAACATTAGACTCTAAGATCTAATTGTTAGAATCTTTATTTCTACAATTAGAATGATGCAGGACTCCAAGTTATAACTAACAAAGAGCCTTAGCATCACTAGTAAAAACTCTAATATTAACATTTACATTCCATTTACAAACGTGAGGTTTCTTTTACAATTAACAGGGACTGCTCCTTATTATATAAGAAGCACGCATTAAACAAAATAAAAATTCTATTAAGATGAACAGAAGCCAAGTCGATCCATTTGTACAAGCTGCAAACAAGCATTGAGCAGTAAGAACTAACTTTTGTTATATTTTCAGTCAATATATACAAATATATTTTTTGTGTGGTTATATTTTTTAAATATTGCATCAGCCAAGTAATGGGTTTTATTTGACATGTTATTTCACATAAAATTGAAATCTAAAGGCAATATGAAAGTGTCAAGAAATGAACGTTTATACTTCAATTTTGTTGTTGTTTGACAACCAACCAAAATCAATTTGAAAACTATTTTTTGTGCTCTTGTTCACAATGCTATATGTATATTTCTTTGCAGAAAAATTGTTTCAATCACAGCTTACCTCCTGAAGAACCACTGCATCATATGTGGGGAAACAAGTGTTGAGGGTTTAACATGTGACAACAATGCTCTTGTTTAATTTCATCTGTTAAAACAACAGATATTCTAAAAACTGTATCAAATAAACACTTTTTTTTGGAGCACCTGACAAACAGTGTTTGAACTTTTTCTTTGAAGTAATGTTTACATTCAGACCATTAATGAAAACTAAGCAGTGATATCTTTTCTTTTGGGTACACACATATAAATAATAAGAATCAGATTTTAAATAATTAATTAGCAGCCTTGGAACTTTCCTTGTAAATTTTATTTTAAGCATCTCGACACCAGGAACAAAACTTGAAAACCATCTTGATCTTCTTTTGTCCTCTTTTCTTCCTTCTTCATCACTTTTTTCTTTGTGAGTGATTTTAATCTCCCCTTTTCGAATCCTTCTTACTCACTTATTACTCTTATTACTTACAGCTGTTCCCATCCCCTCCCTCAGATCAGCCTGGCTC
This sequence comes from Ambystoma mexicanum, assembly GCF_040938575.1. Classification (NCBI taxonomy): domain Eukaryota; kingdom Metazoa; phylum Chordata; class Amphibia; order Caudata; family Ambystomatidae; genus Ambystoma; species Ambystoma mexicanum. Next base: position 1,055,132,314 of record NC_090929.1, on the reverse strand, counting down.
TTCCCCCAATTTAATCTCGTCCTCCTCACTTCCTTCCTATGAGCCTGCGTCTTCCCCTTCTATGCTTCTGATCACCTTTTACTTTCCTTCTCTCTTTCTCCTCTTACCCCACCTACCACTCCCTCTTTTACACCTACCTTTATTCATCACACCCTTTGTTCCTTTGAGTCTGTATCTTTTCTCTCTTCTGTGTACTCCTCTCTTTCATCTATTCCTACTTTCTCTTCCTTTTCTCCTAATGATGCTGCTAGCACCCTCCATTCTACTTTGCTGCCCGTACTTGACTTTGTTTCTCCTCTTCGTTCTGTTTCTCCTACACGTAAAACTACCCAGCCTTGGATTACTTCTGATCTTATCTCCGCTGCTGTCTGCGTAAAACTGAGTGGGACTGGAAAACATCTCAATCTCCCCCTGATCTTGCTGCACTTTCAGCTTTACATTCTTCTTTTTACTCTGCCTTACTTGCAGCAAGTAATCTTATTTTTCAGGACTTACTGTCTCTCTTTCTCACCACCCTCATCATCTTTTCCAAATTCTCCACAATATCCTGTCTCCTAAATCTCCCAATCCGTCCTTCCTCTCATCCCTTTCTTCCTCTGAATTTGCCAACTATTTCACATCTAAAGTTGCTAATCTTCATTCTGCGTTCACTTCTCCCCTACTTCCCCTTTGCCACCTTCATACTATTTATCTTCCTTCTCTCCTCTTACTGATTCTGATACCACTTCTCTTCTTACCCATGCTCACCCTACAGCGTCTCCTTTTGATCCTCTTCCCTTTTCTCTCATCCTCAAGGTTTATCCCCATCTTCTTCCTTATCTTACTTCACTTATTAATTCTAATTTTCAAATTCATGTTTCCCTGCAATCTTTAAGCATGGTCTTATTCTCCCGATTCTAAAAAAATCGACTCTCAATCCCAATATTCCTTCTAATTTTTCCATAATTTTGCTTCTTCCTTTCCTCTCTAAATTTCTTGACCGGGCTGCATTCGCTCAGGTAGTTAGTTTTCTAAATCTCTATTCCCTACTACCACCTCTTCAATCATGTCTCCAACTCTCCTCTGTCTGCTCGCCACTCTAAGCTCTACTCTATACTTATTCTTCTTGACCTATCAGCGGCGTTTGACACTGTTGATCACACTCTTCTTATTTCTTCTCTTTCTTCTTTGGGTATTACTGAGTCTGTCCTTGAATGGTTTCGCACTTATCATTCCCAGACGGCCTATACTATAACCTGGGCAAGACACACCTCTTCCTCTTCTCTATGGTGTCCCTCACGGTTCTGTACTTGGTCCTCTTCTCTTATCTCTTTACAGTGCCCGTCTCTCTGCTCTTATTATTTCATTTAATCTTTCTTTTCATCTTTATGCACATGATACACAAATATTTGACTCCATCCTACACTCTACTGTATCAACTTGCCTTTCTGCTGTGCAAAATTGGATGTCCTCCCATTTTCTCCACCTTGATCCGTCTAAGACTGAGGTTTTGTTTTTTCCAGCTGCATTTTCCTCTTCTGCGCGCAAGTTGGGCATTATCTTTGATCCGTTGCTTTCCTTCAGACAGGATATCTCTTCTATTGCTCGCTCGTGTCGCTATGCTCTTTTCAACACCTGTTGTGGTTGCCCCTACCTCTCATTTCACACTACTAAATTCCTTCTGTGATGTTTGGTTTTTCTCGTATTGATTACTGTTCTTCTCTTCCCCTTGGTCACTCCTCTCCGTTGATACGTCCTCGGTCCATCTTCTCTTCTCTTTACCTTTTCGCTCTTCTATTACATCCTCTCCACTATCTATTTCGTTGCTTCCCTTCGAATCTCACCTTCTCTACCATTTTCTTTCAATTGTTTTTAAATGTACTCACAGTCTGGCTCCTCCTTACCTTCTTCATTAGTGTTGTTCTATTCTCCTTCTCAGACTCACCGATCACCGAATCTTCTGCTTCTTCTCACTGTTCCCAAACCCGCATGCTTCCTCCCGTCTCTGTTCTTTTGTTCTCTTAGCTTCTAAACACTGGAATTATCTTCCTGTTTCTGTCTGCTCTTCTTCAGCTCTTTGTATTTTTCAATCTAATCTGAAAGCTCATCTTCTGTTACTTCTTTCCACCTAGTGATTATCTGTTCTCTTGCCCTCTTCCCCTCCTTCTGTTTTAAGTTGTTCTGCATTATCATGCAATTCTACTGACCTTTAATATTTTGTAATAGTGCTTTATAAAATCAATATAATGAAAATGAAGTTCCCATCAAAAACCACGTTTCAAGGCCCTGGGATTCACCGTTTCCAAGATTCGCACCGCAACGCATTGCACCGTGGAATGGCAAGGCGGCAGGTGGGGAGAGCGCACAGACGGTCCCAGTATACTGCAGCACGCCAACTCTCACCTCCCCTCCATGTCTGCTCCAGGGTATGTAAGGCAGCCACACATGCCCATTCTCTGTGCAGTTTACTCAGAGTGCAAAGCACATCAAACGATAAGCAACTCAGGAACAGCAACCTACAGGATCATTGAGTTTCAAAAAAGAAATGAGAGTGTTATCATGTTTGTCTACAGAACCGGTGTGCAGTACAGGTACATTTTGCTAGTTATTAATATTAGCTGATCCACACCTAATTTTTTCCATGATGCCAAACGCCTGGGATAATCAGACTTCAGCTATGTTGTCTAATGTGAGTGAAATATATATCTTCGTATACTAAAGTACAGGAATGGTTACAGGGGCTGCAATTCATTTGAATTAGGTCTCGATATGATATAATATCTATAATGCACAAATTCCGAGGGGAAATCTAGCAGAATAAACTGCATGTGGATGCAGAATAGTAACCAGTGAAACAACAGATGACAAAAGGTTTAGCAGAAGAGGAAGGTCTTCAGTGCTTTACAAAAGGACAGCAAGTTACGGGGAGTTCTGCTTTTATAAGGTAGAGTGTTCCATATACAGGGCTATCTGTCCCCTCTTGTGATGTACTTAGATTTAGGGACCGTAATGTGGACAATCCCTGCCTAGAGTCTCTTCCCCGGGAGAGGGCAGACGCTTTCTGATCCTAATCCTGCGGGTGGTGTGCTGCAGGAGGATCACCTGAGTGGAGGCAAGGTCCAGGGTAGTGGGGGGACTTCACAGGGTGAGGCATGGTATTGTTCCTGGGATACCTTTAAGATCATTCAGAGAGAGGTTATAGCATGTTACATTCTAATGAATTTCAGACTAGGGTTACAAATTTGCTAGTACAACCTAGGATTAAAATCTCTAAAACTGTCACCTCCCCAAACCATTATTTTTTACCCCTAAAATCGCATATCCTCCCCAATGTCAAAGGTATGCCAAAAAGAATGACAGAAATGTGACCTTTTCTGTCCTTTCTGTTCCAAAAAAGGTTAAGCCGTATAATCCCTCAATAACATCAAGGGAAGAAAAAGCATCATTAATCCTTTTAAAGAAGTGAGAATACCTAATTTCTCTAAAATTGAGTGCCTCAGGGACTGTGACAAAGAAGAAGCCTGGAGAGGCATGTAGGAGCCAAGGACAGGAGGGCAGGCCTAATAGCGTTTGGCAGGGTCAGGCAATTAGATCTAATGGGGTACCTGAAGAGGGAGATCCAAGTGTGACCCTTGTGACCACACCCAACTCGCAGCCTGAAGAAATGACAGATGCACATCACTCCTGGGCCCTTCCTCGCCATCAGTGATGTATTGCAGATGGGAGAAACCATATTCACTCATACAGCCATTTAAACCATACCAAATTGACAACATTGACAACATGGAAGAGATGCAGCTGTCATCGATCAAACAAGTTGACTTACTATAACCTCAAAGAAGCTGATGACGTCACCATTGACATCATGACATAGTTGCGTTAGACATGAAGCATATAGGCATCCTTACATGAAGATACACAAAAGCCTTTAGTTTATTGTAGATAGACACAAAGCAGATGCTTATGACCCATAAGAGTTAGAGGACCAGCACACTTGCACATGTATATATTCAGCTATGCGGAAACAGCAAGTTGCCAAGAATACGTACAACCATCTTGTACATGCTTAATTGGGATTAACATAAACGGCCATAGAAACAAAGATGGAAGCCATAGGTGCATTGAAGTGCATGGAGAAAGCCAGGCGAACTTCAGAATACAGGGAAAGGCTGACAGACTGGTCCAGCTAAAGCAGACAGACAAAGCTTCGAACTCAGACACTGTGTACAGCCTCACTAAGGGCGAGCAGACATGGAAGGTTTCTGGTTTACCAAGGCTATAAAGCAAGCCCTGCAAGGAATACAGTCTACAATCCTCATAATTACAAGCAGGAGAGGCTCATTTCGTCATCCTTACACACGTGACCTGAAAAAGCACGACAGAGCCTATTCATTTGAGGCAGATGGGAGAAAGCTGTTCCCATCGAACCAAAGGTGGAAAGACACAATTACTACACCGGTTCAAAGAAGAATGTTCTGTCTCAGGGCCTAAGTGATCAGAGATGGTAACTTATTGGGAACACACAGCACCTTTGTGATTGTTCCCAGTCCCAGTGGCTTGAGAAGTTTCACCTGGCTTGATAGCTGTCCAATGTCCCAAGGCTGAGAACACCTCTTCTACCCAATCCCTAAATGCCTTTCACGTTATGCACACTAAGTTGCATGAACCAGTTACTCTCAAGCTAACCTGCAACTTTGTATTTGTTACACTTAGAGGTGGTCCTAGGAGGAGACACCAGATATAGCTATCCAATGGTTGTACTAACCCCTATGCATTACATATATGGTTTCCCTGGACTAACCAGTTCCCTTCCTTGTAAGGTTTTTGTGACACAACATGTTTTTGTGACATCACTAGTGGTAGCGCACTGAGGCCCTCGGGCGTGTTGTGGTTAACAAGATGTTAATAACATAACAATACAGAAAATGGTTTGGCACACGTTTGGAGGATGAGAGCTCATGGAACCGTTAACTTGTTCTAGTGCGATCCCTGTCAATTTTGATTGATAATAAACACAGTACAATTTTCCCTATGGTTGGAGTCTTTTCTGGGGCCCAAGTACCCTCTTGCTGGTAATCGGGGAAACTGCTAAGAGTGCCCCTGCCGCTGATTTACAAGTGGTAGAAGAGGGATGGTCACTAAGACCTTTCAGCACTAAACCGCCTCATCCCGCTGCATGCCTAAAGGGCTGCACAATGACGCGCAATGATCGGAGCCCCAAGACCACTCATGGGAATAATAGAAGAGATCGTCAGGAGCTGCCTCAGAAGAACTCCAGCCTGCTCCTCATGAGACACCAAGCAGAACGGACGGCAGAGTGGCAGATTCTGGGGGAGTCGGTGTCCGAGGGGCTTCAGCAGATCACAGAGCTTAAGTATTGGCTCAACTTTATGGCAAATATTGGGGAGGAGAAAGTTTAATTTAGTGTTGTGTTTTTGTGTTTTATGTGAAGGTTACCCGTTCTTGAGGCAGTCAGCTTAGGCAGTGAGTTTACGCAACGGATGAAGAATAGAAACCTATTTTGTTTTTAAAAAAGAGGTTCCCTGCTATCTGGGCGTCAGCTTGGTTTATGGATGAAAAATGTATAAAAAAGGATACATATGCGCTAGGCAGGTTAGCTTGGTTAATGGAAGATATTATGTATGGTTCCCTGTGTCTAAGATTTAGCAAAATGTGCTAACTTAGGTCGCGGAAGGGGGTTTCTTAATTTATCTCATTGAGATGTATTTCTATATGCTGCGGTATAGAAGAAGGACCACAATTTTGGAGTTACCTGTGTCTAGGTGAGACGGGAAGATGGCCAGGCTTTATATTATGTTTGTGATCGTGTTTGTGATGTGAAAAGTGGGAGTATACTTTGAAGTAGTAGGGTTTTCTTTTGAGGGATTGTGACGTCACATGTGAGGTTGTTAAATAGGACTTAAAATGCTTAGAAGGTGATGGGCTTCATTTTGTTGAACTGTTGTTTGACTTGGCAAAACGTGTCATGCCATTTGGGCTGAGCTTGAGGAGCACATGAGGGAAGATATGGCTTGGCCTTACAGGTGAAAAACGCAGTCGGGGCGGTACATGGAGCACACTCTTAGTGATGACGGTGATGAGCATGAGAGGCTGTCGGAACGATTTTTTGGATGAGAAGTTTAATGAAAAGTGATCATAATTATGTGAACTGTGAATTAATAAAGGTATTTGAACGTGTTGAAAATCCCGATTTGAGGCCAAGTAAATATTGACGATTACAAAAAGAATGTGTTACCATGAGGAATCCACCCATTCAGCATTTGTGTAAGTATCTCCCACGGTATCAAGACCAAAATACGAAAGTATAGCGTGGAATGGACTTGCGATACAGAGGCAAAATGGCGAAACCTTGTCCCAGGGATGGCAGCTTTTCCAAATATGTGTAGCAACACATAACCACATATTTACATGCCACCTACAAGGGAAAGAAATTAAGTAATTGATTGGCTATATTAGAGCTATGGAAAATGTTTCAGGACCATGAAGGGAACCCATTCCAAAAGCAGTGAATGTTGAGCCAATGCAATGTGCGAGACGAATCACCCATGGCTCCCCCTCCTCCACAATCTGCAGACTCAACAGTGGAACGTCAGGGATTTTACCCCTTGAAAGAATTGAAAGCAGCAGCAGGATACACCAACCCTATCTTTGCACCACCCGCGTATAGCAGCGAAGACACACTTAGCGGCGCGAAGCATGTATATAAGAAAGCAGAAGTTATCAGAAGCGAATGTAAGGAGCTCAGAGACTTGCAAGCGAGACTGAGAAAGGATGATGGGCAGACAGGACATAGTGGGGATCATGAGGCTATAGTCCAGAAAAATGAATGGGTAGGCAGACAAATATTGCTTAAACTTGACGGAGCACTACAAATGAGCTAGGACACATGGGAGAGGAAGCCACGAATAGCAAAGATGCAAAGGAAGGAGCTAAAGAGTGGTAAGAGGTAATGGAGGAGGTACAGAGGAAAGAAAGGGAAGAGTAAGAAGAACATGACAGGTTGAGAAGAGAATGAGAATAAACAGAGGAGAGGGAAAGGGAAGAGAGAGAGAAGAAAAGGCAAAGGGAGCTAGTGGAGACAGTGATAAGAAAGGTTGAGGAAAAGAAGGAGAGTCAGTTGCAAGTAACAAGGGAAAAGAGAAGGCTGGAAATTGATTGACTCTTTAAAGAGCACAGATGCAAAGAAGAAGAGGAGGATAGGAGAAGTGAGCGGGAGAGAGATGAAAGTAGAGAGGAGTGTTTAAAGAAAGCGCCAGACACTAAAACAGAATTGCTGTGTTTAATTGACGATGAGGGAGAAGGAATACGAAGAAGAATAGGGGAACACTATAGGAGCAGGAGAGACAAGTAGGAGTATAGCAGGGTCTCCATTGAAGGAGAATGCAATTTATTGGACAAAGCAAAGGGAAAATGACATGGGGAAACAGATGTTAAGGAGGCTCTGCTTTGAGGACGAGAGAGAAGAAAACAGTGACGACAGTATTGGGACCATGGGGTCAGACGAAGACCGACAGGAAACCGACGATGACAAAAGGGAGAGGCATTGCTGCCACTCCAGGGAATTAAGCCCTGACAGAGACACATTATGGGGAGAAGGGGAAGACACAGAAATAGATGAAGGAGAGCCTGAAGGTTGACTGGAGCATTCTAGGGACAGGTTGCATAGTGCAGACAAAGTCACTCCGTATGTGCTGAGGCTCAGAGCCTTGCCAGGACGGATGCGGACTGAGATGATGAGGGCATTCACAGTTACTAAAGACATGGGGAGACATGATGGGGGAATGAGACTGACACGGTTTCCGTTACTAGAAAAGGGTGTCGGACGACCACAGTATATACCGTGGCAACAGATGGACAAGGATAATTTGTGGTATAAGTTACCTTGTTGACTGCAGGGGCTGGGAAATGGATTCATGAGCTAGAAAGACTGACGGCAGGCATGACACTGGCAGTGGGTGGCATGAAGATTTTACTCTCAGCCATTCTTGGGGAGGTAGCAGACAAAATTTGTAAAAGAGTAGGGTCTCCTGGAGTGACAGCACAGCACATGGTGCATGACAAAGCATCATTCAATAACTGCTGAACAGCCATATGGCAAGCTCTAAGGGTACACTACCCAGACATATCTGACATAAGTGCCATTATGGCACGTAAAATGCATGAGGATGAAGACCAAACTTCAGTACATTCAGGAGATACAAGAACGCTGGTGTCTTGAGCCAAGAGAACCGTGGGATAAAACAGTGGGGTTATTTTATCACGTAGTATGCCAAGGGCTGCCAGAACAGGTGCAGAAGCAGCTGAAGATGTTAGTGGGGATGGAGGCTTAGCCATGGTCAGAGATTCAGCTCACTATGGTCCACTATTGCTGGTTAATGCAGGAAAACGCGAGAAAGAAGCATGAGGAGAGAAAGCAGGAAGAAGCGAAGTTAGTGCAGAAGAAGCTATCAAAGTATACAAGTATAGAATGGAAGGGGCGATGGGGACGAACGATTGGAGAGGCAGTAGTTGCCCAGAATGTGCAAAATCAGCTGCAGACAGTAGGAGGAGGCTTTGTAGGAAGGGGCGACCAAACCACTGGCCAAGTGGGCAAGGAGGAGTGCCCCTGGAAGAGGAATAGGACAGCCAAATCTGATGTGTTCGATCCTATCTGTTACACCTGACCGCACGATAAACCACGTATGGGGGTGGCAATAAGTGACAAGACTTTCTCTTTTCTCGTACTTACAGGGGCGACTAGATACTGTATTAGGGAGGGGATATGAGGCGTTGTCATGAATGCACAGGGATTCTCTGGGGCTACAGATTTGGTTCCTTTTACTGACGAACTTCCAATTTCCATAGGAGAACATGATCTGACAATGCCATTGTTATATTGCCATCAAAAAATTCAGGCTCCTGGTATGGAACCTATTCTATCCAGGAAGGTTAAATCAGAAACAAAATACACCAATGAATAGGTTCAAGGGTACTCATACACGAATAGCTCCCACAATTGGTTTGAAAAAATGACTCTTCGAAATTGTTATCATAGAGAAAGATCTCTAGAGGACTTTCTATGTTGTAATTGCATGAGTCAAAACACAACAAGACAATTTACAGAGAGAGAATAGACATCATCAATGGTTTGTTGGACCATAACAGAACATAAACGTAAATGCTTTAAAACACCATTTACCACGAATGCTCGGGACAAAGTTGAAAATGGTGTGTGTGCAACAAACCCAACCTCTGTGGAGGTTTGTCAAAACAGACACAGTTCAATTGTGAAACAATTCAAAGCGGAATTCTAAAGACAACGTAAAACAACTAAGAGGCAACAGATAAGATTTTTCATGTGTGAACAGCATTCAATGTGCTGTGAATTCGGGGAGTAGTATGTCTACACCAGGTGTTTCGGCCGTTTAGAATTGGGCTAAATGAGCCTCATCTTTGGGACGGCCATCATCAAGACAAGGTTCTGTACACGGGACGTCTAAGCTATGTAGCAATTAATAGGCACTGTATTAGAGATCCATACGCCACACTGGGCTGGTCTCTAGGTACTCCTTTCACCGAATAACTACAGGTGAAAAGGTCCAATGTGTTGTAAAGCGGTCAGCCATCAAAGGTATGGCTTTGGTGGTGGGCCAGATAGGCTGTCAAAAGGCTGCGTGCAGAGAGCGGGGCATCTTCGAGTGACTGAAGGAGCACACTGCACAGCGTGGGAAAAAGCTTGTTATATGGCCGACAGAAACCAGTAAAAATAATGGGTAGGGACATGATGAGCCTACTTAACATGACCATTTAATAAACTGACCAGGGGATAGTAAGTTCAACTCAAGGAATTCACTACATGAATGTGAGGGAACTTATTCAGGCATATTGCAGGCAGACTGTACAGAGGGGTGCCAGCAAACCCTGAGCTATTCCAGTATGGAGTGTAAGTTTTGATAGCATGGCTTCTAGAAATACAAGGCAAGTTGCTACGTATACACAACAAGTTTTTGTTCAGACCAGAGGTTCCCTTAGATGAGAGGTATTAGGCAAGATTGTATGCAGTACCCTGTGGGAGACTGTACCAGCTCTGTTCTCCTGACAATAGATAACCCAACCTTTGGTATAAGTGTATACTACACAGGTTGGTAGTGTGGCTGAGCAACCAGGGTTATCTCAAGAGGGGTCAATGTGAGCAGTAAGGTTGTTGTACAGAGATTCACAGTGGCACGTATTCAAATAAACTCTTACACTCAAGGTTTCTTGGTTAAACAATTATTGATTTATTTAACAGTCAGTTGAATAAGCTTTCTTTAGAAGGGAGCAACCATATAACACAACATATACTTCAATAGATACACCCTCTCAGTTTCACTAAATCAGTTCATACCCATTAGGGATGGCACAAAGACACTTCTTACACCCTCAGATGACTTAAATAACTAGGACACTGTGGACATTGATTTATCACTGATATATTTAGAGCAATGCTGAGTGGGAGATCAAAAGGGAAAGTTTCAGAGGGAGCAAACAATGGTTAACAAATATTCTTAAGCAGGTAAGCATTTTAAAACCCTCCAATGCAAGTAAATTAACCCTTTCCTGGGGGAAAGGTAAAGAACAAAGTCAGAGGTAAGAAGAGTCTTTCAGGGGGCAAGGACAGCCAATGTTAGTTGAGCAAAGGTCTAGGTGAGCTGAAGCACTTCTTGCAGGTAGGTAAAAAGTCCTGTACAAGGTTTTAGAAATGCTTGTAGAAAATGAAATCACTGTAGGGGCACAAGCTGGGAGGCTTGTGAGGAGCGAAGCTGCAAGCAACTCTGCAAGGGCAACTAAGACTGGTCTCAACTGAGAACAAGCAAGGCTACATGACAAGCGGTAAATCCCATTAGTTTTACAGTACCTTTTGTTAGAGGAAAAACTGCTTCCAGCCGGCTTCGGTTCCTGTGTGGGTCTGCAGATCCTGTGTTCCTGGGCCTCAGTTGTGGGGACAAGAGGGAGGACATCTGGGGACTCCTGCACTACGAATGGAAGGTCGGCTAAAGCAATGGGCAAACTTCGGATCAACAGCACTTCGCGGTTTCAGCTCCTGGCATCTCTCGCAAACAGCACCACTATGATTTTCGGATATCTTAATGGACTTTCCTCACATCTGGGGTCCAGCACTCTGTTGAGGTAGCTCAGGCTTGGTCAGTCCTGCTTCATGGGAGTCCGGAGGATCTCCCTGGAGCTCGGGTCTGGCTTAAAAGCGATGCACTCGATCTGGTGTTCCTCTCCCTGGCACTTTGTTTCCTGCAGCAGCAATGGAAGTACAGCCAGCTCTGAGAGGATGTCCAGATGAGTTCACTTTGGGGTTGATTGGTCCCACCAACCCACGGGTAGAAGTCGTCCTTTGCAGGGCTTCTCTAGTCAAGGCGAATTCAGAGCTTCAGCAGTGGAGCAGTGCTTCAGCGGGCAAACCAACAGTCCAGGAGTTGCAGCAAGCATGTCTTCCAAGTTCTTCTTTGGATTCCTTCGTCCAGTGGTTGACTCTGCCTTCCAAGCAAAAAGCCTTGCCTTTTATGCAGGTTTCACCCATTCATTTGCAGCCTAGCTGTCAAGCACACAGCAGGGTGGCGGTCCTCCGAGGACAGACAGCCAGCCAATCACATTTGGGCGCATTCCTGTAACAAAGGGGATTAAACACAGGGAGTTTCGGGCACCTCCCTCACTTCCTGCCCCTGCCGGACAAGCTGGAGCCAGAGGCGGGATTCACCAGTGAATCCCGACAAAGACAAAATGAACAAAGGGACCAAACCTGGTTTGGTGCACAGAGTACATTTCAAGAAGGACCTTTCCAACAAGAAATGGCAAAAAAAGAAGACTGGAGCCATTTTGACAAAATGGGCCTCCATAGGTGTCTTACTGTAGCTGCAATTGCAACCTGCGGTAAAATTACACAATGGTAGGAAAAAGTAAACCACTGCCACCACCCATTAATTGTAGAAAGGGTAACATAAAAATTGCTTCATGAGAAACTTCACAACAGGGATACTAAGTACCCCCTCCAGCACCCTATTGTAAGATAGTGTGTGCTGGGTCTAGAAACTTACAAAATGTAAGTAAAGTCATGTTCACTTCACTGCACTTGGAAACAGTAGTTTCACAGAGAAGGTATTTAAACCTTTGGGAAATCTGAGAGTCTTCCCTGTGTCACTGCACTGAAGGTGCTGTGTATTATCATGCAAAGATGATGCCTATGGAGTTTGCCAGACGTCAATGTCAAAAGAAACACAGAAAAACACATAGGATTAAAAGTACAAAGTCCCAAAATTCAGCAAAAGTGCTTGGGGTCTCTAAGGTGGGAGGAATTTAGCACTAAACTGAAAATACTCCCTAACAAGAGGGAAGGACAGGTGTTACCAATAGAACTGGAGGTGATTATAGTAAGGGACGAGAGAGTAGTGCTGCACGGGAGTGACGACACAGGACGGGTATGAAGGACAGTAATCACAGTGGGGGAAGGACACAGTCTGACTGACTTGACAGATGAGGAACTGTTTTGAGATGATCATTCAGACCTTGAGACAGTGTTTTCTATGAGCATTACTTATTGGGTGAGGATACATTACAGAGAATTGCTTCAACGAGTGGTCTTGTTGAAAAAGGCACTTTCACCATTTCTCAAGGAAGCATGAGCATGAGTACCCAGTGTTCTATCGACCAGTAGTCTGTATGACGTTGGCTTGTTGAAGGGAGTAGGAGCTGTCAAAATAAAGCTCAAGCAGGGGCTATTTTATCGAGGGCAAGACAATACCCTCTATCCAGGGAGGCAGACAAAGGCATTTATGAAACGATCGCCGCGTTAGTGATGCAAGGAATTTTAGTCCCTTCAGAGTCGCAGTGTAATACAGCTGTGTACCTGGTGAAAAAGGTGACAGGGGGATTGTGGCGTTTTATCAGGATCTCTGTCCTTTGAACCAAAATGTTGAGGCAGAATTTCAGTTAGTTCCCAATACAGCAACAATTCTTTGTAACGTTCTACCAGAAGCTACCCATTTCATGGTAATACATTTGAAGAACGCTTCTCTATACCACTTCACAAAGAGTCCCAGGACTTTACTTCCTTCCTATATAGAAACTGGAAGTGGAAACTGTGAGAAACCAAAGGGTGTCTCACTTACTATTCCCTGGGGATCCCTCTCTCAGGTGGCCAGGACATGGCCATCGCCTTTGGATCCAGACCCTGGGGGTGGACCAGTGCAGGAGGATCACCTGGCAGAGGCAACCTCAGGGAGTGGGGGTGAGACAACCGATGGTGGGATGCTGTATCCCTTTGTTTCCTGTGCCCATACTCCATCCTATTTTATAGGATTCTCGATCGTCGCAATCCCCTCCCTTTCTACACAAACACTAGGCAGTGGAAGAACGTGACTGAAAGTAAAGAGGCTAACACTTACATATCTCATTGGACATATCCCGTTAATATGGTCAGGCAATTCCAGGCACTTGACCTTAATCACATACATCTGATACCCATTAGCTCCCCTACACAAATAAAAGGCGGAACATAGAGACACACTCTGAGTAAGGTAAGACACAAGAAGGAGCAGATCTTCCAGGGTGAAGGTGAACCCACTGGAGCAGGACGACTGATCGAGGGACCAGAGAGAAGGGTAGGAAAACCCTATAGGTCCCTGCAGGAGGTTGTTGCCACTGGGAAACTGTTAAGGATATGCAGAGAAAGCCAAATCACAGACAAGAAGAAGCCTGCATTGTGTGTCAAGGTCACCAGCGACCCTCTCGGATGAACGACAGAGTTGGGGAGGCGAGGCCAAGCCTGTGGTATCAACCTTGACTCGTGAATGAAAGCCGCAAGACAAGAAAGGAATGCACACAAACGTTGTGTTAGCGAAAGACATGAAAGGCCGGTTTGTGTAATGGAAAGATTGAAGCCACAACAGTGTATCTCACAATTGAAGGTTGCACGAATGCTGATGAGATGCAAAAGAAACTCTCAAGTTACCGATAACTGCGAAGCCAGTGATATAGAGTGGCGGAGTGGTCCCGCGAAAGGAAGTAGCCCACTCGAAAGTCTCTGCAAAATATTTCATGTCTTGTTACAAAGCAGCAAGTGAACGAACTTTGATATGCGCAATGGTCAAGATTAATCCCATCGAAAGGGGAAGTTAAAAGGTGATTGCTTTAAGAGAAAGATCTCTTTGAACTTTGTTCATTGTGTTATGGAACTACTAAGACCAAGAGACTCTGGGGCAAATACCATAAGGGAGAGATGAAGTGAAAGTCGAAGTAGTCCTGCAAAGATCTAAGGAAAAAGCCTTGCACATTCGAAAGTCTTTGACATCAGTGGAAGGTTCGAGCCTGACCGATGAAGACCTGGAATATGAAATAAGATAGGGGAAGGGAACCCCTAACGAATGTGAATAAAGCTTGGGGAAGGGAACCCCTGCAAGTGCTGTGATTGCGAGGTCTGAGCTCGACTGAGGGAGACCTACGTGTCGGTGAATCAGGTATTTTTTGTGTTGAAAGGTCCGAGACAGACAGAGGGAGACCTACGTGAACTGCCAAAGAACTTTTGAAAACTGGAATAAGTGACTTTAACATGGAAAGCCAAGCGGGCCTCTACCGCGTTTTAATCTGCCTTTTTTTAATAAGCTGAGCCTGAGTGTGTCATCCTGTTTACGGGGGCCGCCTTACTCCGTGCTGTCCAACGTGGGGAGGAGAGCTGCCTCAGCTACCTTGATCTTTAATGTTATAACACTGCCTTTCCTTTGTATACACATTTTCCTTTAAACACTTTTTGTATAAGAGATAGGGCAGGCATTAGGTTTTGTTAGTATAGTTCATTTTGATTTGACAAAGACTGTCTAGGACTGTGTTTTCTTTAGTATTTGATGGTAGAGACTACTCCCATCATAGCTATAGGGCAAAGCAGGAGTTTTTCCAAATCCCGAGAATTGAATAAAGGTTTTGAAACTTGTGACTCTTGTGTCAGTGTCATACTAGTGATAGCATGCCTCCCTTACAAAACACACGAGATTACCACAGGGGTACTGCGAATCACCCTCTATCTTTAATAGGGTCCGCCAAATGGACCCAGGAAATATACAGCTGGAGAGTACCGTCCTTCAGTATGTAGACGACATTTTGATTTGCAGCAGGTCTGAAGAGCAGTGCCGAAAAGACTCAGTGCAGTTATTAACAGTGCTAGCAGAAAAGGGTTACAGGGTAGACAGGGCAATGTTACAATATAGTCAGGAGAATTGTTGTACATTTCACATCTAATATCACAGGAAGAGTGAAAGGTGACCCCAGAAAGGGCAGAGGTGGTCTTTAGAACACTGCTACCATGGATAGTGAGAGTGATGCAGCAATTATTGGGCCCACTGTAATTATTGCAGGACCTGGGTATTCAACTACAGCACATACCCGAGACCCCTACCAAGCGGGCTTTGTGAGGCACAGAGGGGAGACGGTAACCTGTCATGGACACACAAAATGACTGAAGCATTTGAGGAATTGAAAAAGCAATATGCACAGCCCGTTGCTAGGGATCCCTAACTACAATGAAGGTTTCTATTTGCTCTCACACTCCAATGGAGTAGTGATGACCGTGGTACCCACACAGAAGACGACCTTAGGACACAAACCAATGGCATATTATAGTGGATGGTTAGACCCAGTGATGAGGGGACACTACCCTTGCGAACAAGCATTGGCTGCTGCTTCATTTGCAGCAGAGAAGTCAGCAAATATCACAAAGGTGTGCAGTACACACTTTATGTGGAGCTTGCCCTTATTTGCGATCCTCGAAAAGCCCAAAAGCACACTGATTACACAGAGAGCATCTGGATATGAGGTGATTATTTTGAATCCAGTGATAAAGTTAGTGAGATGCAGAATTGTAAACCCAGCGACATTCATAGCTGAACCACTAGAGGAGGGAGATTATGAGCACGACTACACTACGTACATGGAACACTATGACGACATCCCTAAGGTGGAGGAGAATGCCCTTGAAGGAGGGGAATGTAAGGAAGGCATGGTAGCAACAGTAAGACAGACATACATGACCACACTTCAAGGGTGTTTATTGAACTTCAGCAAGGGTGTGATGAACGCCTATCTAATCCTAAATCTACAGATGGGAGCAAGCTATGACCATCAAATAATAACAATGCAGTCCTAGTGGCGTCTCGTAAAAAACAACTATTGCCACTACATACCGCTAAATACAAATAGTGTGGGGTAGTGTTCATGAAAAAGAAAGAAGTGTTAACAAAGTGATATGTCAGGATGTTCAGGCCGTTGGCCTCCCTTCCCCACGTTGTCAGCACAGAACAAGGCAATTCACTTGAGCAAAGCACAGACTCTGGCTTCTTCAGCACAAGGATACAGTTCCATTACCAGCATCAGGGCCTTCTGTGCCCAAGTCTCTTTATTTATCAAAGTCTCTTGATTCATAGGGCCTGATGTACCATAACAAAACACAAAGCTCCTTTCCTCAATTCAGGTGATTCACCCTGGATCCCGCTCAGCTGGGCTCACATCCCTTTTCTATCACGCTTTTTACTGTGGATTTCCCTCTTCCAGGATCATATCCCCGTTTTTATAATGTTCAGAGAATATTTTTTTTCGGGTGACTCACGGTTCACCCCGGATCCCTCTCAGCCAGGCTCAGCTCCTTCCTCTTACACAATTAGTCTCCCTCAACCCGGCTCGGACCAATTTCAGTTTACATTAAACTATCAAAGACTGTGAACAGGGTTTAGCTTGACCACATCAACCTCAAATTTCCCTTTTGACACCAGTTGGATACCTAACAGAGACCTTTGAAGGAGCACTCAGGTGGCGCCGGACCACTCGGTCTACGGTATTTTTCTTGGCTCCCAAACTTCAGTCACTCCTCTGGTTTTCAATTATATTTGCGTCGCTCATCACACATGTTTTCACACCCTGTTCTCTTTAGATTTCTTCATACACAGACACATGCTGGTCTGGTATCAGTCTCTCTGACTCACCGGCTGTGCTGGCGCTGCTTTGTTGTAGGAGCCCCGGACAGTACCAGAGTGGCAATCGCTCCTCCACCACTTCGGTTATCAACTCAGTAGAGCCCCGGGTACCTCCAACACACAATGCAGGTCTCTTCAGCTTTAGTCCCAGGTGTTAGGTTTCTTAATTTCCAAGGTTCATGAAAGTAACGGTCCGAAAAGGTCAAGGAAATTTCCCTCCTTGCAAACCTATCTGGTCTCACCGTCTTACTCCTCGTATTAATCTGCCATCTCGGAACTGCTGCCTCCTCGTGTGCTTTGCCTTGCTCAGAGTGTGATTTCATGCTCTGCCTTTTATCTGAGTGGGAAAGCGTGATGGAAGTCAGGTGTGTGTAATGACCAGAAATTGCCTGCCCTTGCCTGACCATTGCATTGGGACATGTCAGGTATACGGCTCTGGTGTCAGTCTGTTTTTGCACACAGTGAGCTGTCCCTGAGAAAGTGTTTGTGTCTGTGGGGCCTTATTGTGCCTGGCGCAGCTAGAAGTGTTCGTAGTCCACATTAACCATAGGTGTGAAGTAATTAGCTACGCCGCACCTAGTGTCTGCACAGGAGCCATCCCCTTTGGGTAGAGTTTTAAAGAGTCTCTGCACTTTTTTCCCCTCATAGAAGAGCATCATGGAGCATTTCGTTGCATCGTCCCTAAAACCAGCAGCTGCAAAAAGCATGTTGTCAAGCTGGTCATACCACAACGTCCAATGTGATTCCAGTGATGCTGGCGACCCAACAATGTCAAATTCTGATACTGGGCTATTTTGGAATGGAATGGAGGTGGTCGTCAGACATTGATCAGATAGAGCTGGTCTGCCCTGCCGCCACCCATCTGTGGATGACAAGACATCATCATCGTCCAAATCGATCCTACCAGAGGCCCCTCCTTGTTTGGACATTCCTGTATATGGCAAGTATGGGCTCACATACACACACACACACAAACACTACCTGCGGATGGAGCTGCAAGAACTATGTAGCCGGACACGAACCAGGACTTGAGGGCGTATTTGAAACAGCCCAGCAGACCTTTAAAACAGGATAATCACCACACAGGGTGCAGGTGCTATGTCCCGCCCTATACCAACCAGTGTTGGGGAAGAAAATGTTTCCCTCCGTTGAAACAGTGTAGATGCTGAACGACGATGGTGCGTGCCGTACACTCACAGGCCCCCCATCGTATCTGCAGGTCAGAGTCCTGTCGTGCCAGGCACTCTGCAGTCTGTGTATTCAGTATTCGCTAAGAGAACCGCAGCGATCGCCTTATCGACAATTGTTGGGGGTGCTGGCACGGGGAGGCCGTGGCGTGAACGCCAGGTTACAGGGAGACCGTACACAAAGAACACACAGACCTGAGTCTGGCCTCCACTTAGAAGTGACATGGTCCTTTATTCATTTTCTACGTCATTTTCCCTGCACGTTACTTCACGTGACAGGGTTACATCACAGCATGCTCCATGGCAAACCTTCTGAATGATCCGTATTACGTTTTATAGGCTATAAGGTTGCTCTTTGCAACTAAAAGCATATCCCTGGTGATATACAATTCAGAATATAAACGTTAAGCCAAAGTGGCATTTTGTTATGTGTTTGGCTGCTTCCCTACACAGCACCATACATTAGATAAAAGAGCGGACACCAGGCTGCGAATCCATCCTCTTTATTCTGCTGCATAACATGACTGAACTGCAACTCCCTAGCCCTTCCTCTTCCAACCACCCTGCTCCCCGTGCCTTCCAGCGCCCTCCCACTAACACCTGACCACAGACATGATCCAGCAGGACACTACACCCTCCCCTCTTTTTAACCATTACTCCATTTCTTCAATTAGTCTCATTGTCTTGGTTCTGGCTCGTTGCAGCTGTCCACCAGCAGCCTCAAGAATTCTCTCAGGGCTGTAATGTTCTGGCGGCCTCCAAAACTCGCCTTCAGACCCTTCTCCATTACCATCATAGGGTTATTCTGACTCCATTATCTTGGCCTCGCCTCTCCGGGCCTCTCCGTCCAGTATCTCTGGGGACCTTCGAAAATGCGATGAGTTCCTGGTTATTTTCCACTGCACATCCCCCACCGTGGACCTTGGTGACAGTCAGCTGTGCACTGCTAAATGCTGCAGTGTGCTTGTGAGTGTGCAGTTGTCTTACCACAGTGGCATCTCCTTCTTGGTGGTTCACTGCCCTTGCCCTCTCTCTGTTGTCAGCATAGTGTTTCATACCTGTGTAGGAAGCAGCATCTCGCTCCCTTACTTCCTGATCTTCGGGGTACCTCTCCTCAGGTAGGCTGATGTGTGGCAGTCTCGTTCTGACACTTCGCCCAAACATGACCTCCGATGGAGTCTTCCCGTTGTGCTATGTGGAGTATTTCTGTAATCTCTCAAGAGTTGATAACATATCTTTTCCACTAGTTCTTCAGTTAAATGGGCAATCTGAACAGATCTTTTGACATTTCCCATGAAGCGCTCTAATATCCCATTGGCCTGAGGCGACAACTGAGTGATTTTTCGATGTCTGAAACCCATGTACTCTGCAAATGTCTTGAAGTCTTGTCCCGTGAATGGGTGACCATTATCTGATTTTAACCACTCGTGGTACTCTGTACGCTGTGAACATCCTATCCAGGGCCGGGATGGTGTGATGTCTGGGTATCGAGAGTACTTGTCCATGGCCATGTGTATGTGCTCCCATCCCGCAATGGGTCAGAAGAAATCAATGGACACTACGTCCCTTGCGTGCTCAAGTAGTTAGGTCATTTGTAAATGCTCAGGTCTGGTGTGTGGATTTAGGACAGTGCGTGCAAGACAATCCTTGAGCACAGCCTCCACCTGACCATCCAGATGTGGAAACCAGATCTTTTGTTGCAGGAGTCTCTTGGTGGACACTATGGGCCTCATTATACGGTAAGCAGTGCACCATGGCGCTATTAGCGCCATGGTTCATGCTGGTAAAATACCGGCACTGCCTTGGTGGAAAGGGGAATTACCGCCCTATTCCAAGATTGGCGGGCGGTAATTCCCCCTTCCACCATTGCCCTTCCCCATTCCCATTTTTGCCCCATAGGGCATAATGGGAATGGGGAAGGTTCTAATTATGGTACTGCAAATTTGCGGTGCCGTAATCAGCACCGAGGTCCCTTTGCGGGTTGGTTTTTAACACCTGCAAAAAGCAGGCGTTAAAGTACCAACCCGCAAAGGGACCTCGTAATAAGGTGGTAAGGGTTAACGGTCACCGGTACCATTACCGGTGACCGTTAACCCTTACCGCCTTCCGTGTAATGAGGCCCTATATCCCTGTGCCCCTCATGCGCAAGTTCCAGCATCTTCCTCCTCACACTCTGAGGTATTTCTGTTTTGGTACCTTTCAAAAGTAGGCCTTTTTCAGCCCATGGCAGTTCTTTCTTTATTGAGTAGTCCTTGAACGTCCCTTTGTGTCTCAGGACAGGCGTTTCCCCCCGTTTGTTTGGCCTGCTTCCATCTTCCAGTTCGTAGGCATCCAAGGATGATCTGTACGGCAGGTTCATTTACTGACTCCTGCGCAATCTGTGTGACATCAACTCCTTCCGGGGTGACACCTTGGCCACGTAATGTATCTATTGGTCCTCAATTGTGGGGTTAGTTTCTGCCGATGTAACCGGGTGGTAGGATAGGAAGTCGGTCGGGTTCTCTTCCTTGCCAGGCCTGTGTACAATATGAAATTGATAGTCCTGGAGTCGGAGGCCTCATCTTGCAATTCGAGAATGCATTTTTGCCTGTGGGTTGCCAAATTTAAATAGAAGAGCTTGGTGGTCAGTCACAACAGTAAATGGTTTCCATACAAGAACAAATGAAAATTCTCACAGACCCACACAAACACCAATCCCTCTTTCTCAGCCTGTGAATATGCCTGCTCTGTGTGAGATAGGTTTTTGTTTGCATATGATATAATGTTACTTTTTGTCCGGTGACTCTGGGTCCACTTGAGCCAGAATGGCCCCCAATCGCACAGGACTGGCATCCACTGTGAGCTCAGTGTCCCGAGCTGTGATGAAATATGAAATATGCCATGCTGTCAGCAGCTGATATGCGCCTCTGCATAGTTTTGTATGCTTCCTGGCACGCTTCAGGCCAAATAGAAGGCACCTGTTTACTGGTGAGCGTGCGGAGGGGTTCACTCACCGAAGGCAATGTTTTATATGTACCTTGTGCAGTAACTGGTGAGTCCTAAAAATGAACATAGATCGGACACATTTGTGGGCGGTCCCGCGTTGGTGAGGGCAGCCACCTTTTCTCGATCTGGCCCCATTACTTGCACCGAGAATATGTGTCTGAGGAATTGCAGAGTCCCTTTTTGAAATTCACACTTTTCTTTGTTTAGTGTAAGGTTTGCTGCTTCCAGAGCCATGCACACCCTGACCAATGTGTTATGATGCTGGTCCTGATCCTGTCCAAACACTAAAATGCCAACACTGTAGTTCCGACAGTTGGGGATGTGTTTGATGTTTTGTACATTTCGGATTGAAAAATCTCAGGGGCTGATGATACCCCAAAACGTAAGCGCTTGTATCTAAACAGCCCCAAATGTGTTCTGAACGTGGTTATGTATCTGGACTCTTCACTCAGGTCTAACTGATGAAATCCCTTGTTAAGGTCCAGCTTGGAGAATATTTGTACCCCATGCAGCAGATGGATCATGTCTGTAATTCTTGGAGCTTGATGCCTCTCCCTCATGATTGCTTCATTTGGCCTGTGCATGTCAACACAGATCCTGATGTCATCCGACCCCTTCTTCGGGACTGTAACTATGGACGAGACCCATGGGATGGGGCCAGTTGCCGGCCCGATAATGTCTTGTTCAAGCAGGTTGTGCAGTTCTTCCTCCACCTGCATTTGAATGTTTTATGGGTATTCCCCTGTAGTGTTGGGCCGTTGGGAGCACTTCTGAGTTTATGTGTAGACTTATTTGCGTATTCCTTAGCTTGCCAAGACCTTTGAACATTTTTGCAATCAGCTGTTCCATTTTGTCGGTAGCAGTACTTGTGTGCCATGAGGTGATACAGTATTTGGATCAGGCCCATGTCGAGGGCAGCCCTGAAACTTATGATGCATCCACTCTCTGGGGCTGCTTCAGACACATGTATGGGCAGCATCTTAGACTTCCCTTTGTATCTGCATTCACCCATGAAGTATCCTTTGCACGGCAGCAGTGTTCTAGATCTGTAGAGGTATATGTTTACCTCTGCGGGCTGCAGTCTAGTGGCCCTCAGAATTTTGCCACATTCTTCCTTGCTAATGACGTTAATGGTTGCCCTGTGTCAACTAAAAATTCTGTTGACCGACCTCCTATCTGAAGTAGCAAAATATGGCTATGCTGTTTTGCCATAGGGTTTCCCCTCAGAGCTGCCAGAGCATGGAAACTGCTCTCCTGAACATCCGTGAAGACCTGCTCTCTAACCTTGACTCTAACATTCCCTCCATCCTCATCCTTCTAGATCTCTCCTCTGCTTTTGACACAGTCAACCACATTATCCTGCTCAATCGTCTATGTGACAATCTGGGTATCACCGATCAGGCTCTGGCCTTGCTGACCTCGTTCCTATCTGATCAATTCTCCCAGGTAACACTTGGGTCTTTCCTATCCGCTATCTCCCTCTCTACCTGTGGTGTTCCCCAGGGGTCTAACCTCTTGCCCTGGCTTTTCAACCAATACCTGGCAACCCTCGCCTTCCATTTTCTGCTCAAACTTCCAGTGCTATGCTGATGAAACTCAACTCATTTTCAGGCTTCCTTCAGCAACAAACGTTCGTCGATGCGCTCCTTATGGAGCGTGCTCCTTTCTGGGCCGCCGTACTGTGGTGTGGGACCCTCCAGAGTGTTTTGCCCCTTTAAGAGGGTGTGTCCCTCCCCTGTGTGTTGCCCTTTTAACATGCCATGACTGTGTCATGGCCCAAGCTAATAAAAGTAGTCTCTGCAGACACGTGCACCAGAACAGAGTGTTAGAGATAAAGCGCTAAATACAAAACTGACAGACAAGCATCAACCCGAGCCGAACTCGCTTAAAAACGGTGACGGCGCCATTGCAGCTACCAGAGAAGACGTAGCATGACGTGGCTTCTTAGAACGAGCAGTCCAGAAGTGTCATTCTCTGATAAGTTTTTTGCGTTCTCCAACGCGCGTTTGATGTTAATTTCGCAGAAGTGCGCCCTCAACTCAAAATAAACAAGAAAAAGCAAATCCACACAAAACAAGCACCCACTTATTTGTGGTGCACGTTTGACTGGGCATAACGCCTCGTCGTCAATGTGCCTCGTAATCGGATGTGAGCGGCGCATGCCGTCTTGTTTGCTGCAAAGCATTCTGGACTAGTCCTGCTTTTATGAGGTTGCAGGTAAAAGAAAATCTGACATAGGGAAGCCTGGCATGATGTAGCGCTGCACAAAAAGATGCTTTAAAACCCAGCAAATCTCATTCGGCCGAAACAAAACTCATTAATACGCCCCCCACGTCTGCTGGGCTGAAAAGTGCCAGACTTGTGTCCGACAGATGACCGCGTCTGACAGAGATACCCGTCCTCCAGGTGAATCAAAGGTGCTAATTAGGCAGTGGGAGTTTCTTTTCTGAAGAATGACAATGCTTTCTGAGACAGGCGTCCCACTTGATTTTCAGGCCATGCATTGCAACAGACATGCTCGTGGTTAATGCCCGGGCACATACTACATCTGAAAGATAAACCCAAAAGGATTTTTTTTAAAAATAAATAAAAATTAGGAATCCTCTCCCCATGGCCACGATCCTTCCAAAACCCCTAGAAAAAAATTGGAAATGCAGGTGTAGCGCCAGCAGCACCCCCCTAGTCCCCCACCACAAGACAGATGGAAGGCATTGATTAAGCAAGCAAATAGCTTCCAAAATTATTTTCTAAGTCCTAAACAGGCATGCATAATCTGCCTGGCACATGGGGTTTATTTACTATGCCAAGGGACCGATTAACTACAGGATAAATATGTTACCTACCTATCTCCCTGGGCATACCCTCCACTCTGGTACTGCCTGTTTGCTTGCTATTTTCTGCTGGCCAGGATTGGCGGCCGTTTATTCTCCATCGCTGCCGGTGACATTGTTGTTTGTGCATTTATATAGCGCTACGAACCCTCAAGTATCTGAGCGCTGCTTATTTGCCTCGGTGTGTGGTGCTCATTTATGGAGCTTGGAAGGATGAGCTTGGCCCAGCCGGGATTCGAACCTGCATCAGCAGGCTCTGCATGGATGTCAAAGCAAACGCTCCACTCGGTGTACTATCCGACCTGCTAAGTTTGTGGAATGCTTTGCCATTCACTCTCAGATGTACTGAGACTCATTATGAGTTTAGGCGCTCATTGAACACACTGCTATTTTAGATGCTCAGTGTAGGCCTCAGTTCTGCTCTGATTGTCCTAGTGCCAAGATGCCCTTGGTTGATGTGCGCTCTATACATTTGGTTAACAATAATAATAAAAATAAAAAAATGTAAATGAGGTTTAGTTACTTCCCCATCCTGAAGTCCCATAGGACTTTATTGCGTAGTCGTGGTATTACTTCACCCGATAGTATCACCCATAGGATTCCACGCACAAGCTGGCGGTGTCATGCCTTGTGGGTTTCCCAATGTATAATGGGGCGGTGTGGTAAAAAAGGCGGTATCTGCGAACACTGCCTATTTTACCATGAGCGACATTCTCTTTATGAGGCCATAAGACTCACCAAGCCATCTAAGAGGAAACACAGTTTACCCCACTGTCCCTCCTCCCCAACAAAACATTACGTGTTCATGCCTCGACAGAACAAAACTTTATCAAAAGCCTTCCACTATTAATTCTGGACCCCCTGGAAATTATCGTATCGTACCATGGGCCAAAAAGAATGTCATCACAGTCTCCGGTCCAGCAAGATGATGGTATTGGATAGCAGATCTAGGGTTTTGTACTGTTGTACACCAGCGAGGGCGGTGTGTGGCAGAGGCTTTGATGACTGTACCCACTGGATGAATGGCAGACAGCAAGCACCTCTACATTGACTTCCGCAACCGTCTGCATTCCGGTCCCACAGCAGGAATTAGATGTATTAGTTATTAGGCTTTATGGTGTTTGGAAAAATATCTGTGCATCCCATTTGAGAGGTCTCTCCCTAGACAGGCAAATGGTGTACAGACTATCTACAAGATGATAAAGAGAGATTATAAAAGGCCTTAGTGAGTGATTCGTTCTTATATAAAACAAAATGCCTTCTGATTCCTGAAGAACACCTGACCTTCACATTTATACTCTCAGTTTAGTATTTATTCGTCAGCACCCAAATGGCAGTGAACAAAGTTCAATATGTCTTTTTATGTTTTTTTGTTTTACAATTTTTTGTAAAAGTTTAATCTTTTGAATTTTAGGCAGAATACAGGCAAGGACAACACCGAAAAAAACATAAACAGCACCCATGCGCAAACAAAATGAAATGCATTGGCAGTTTCCCTCACTGCCATAAAAAACACTTTTAGCATTTTTTTAAATGCTTTCCGGGAGGTGCTTCAAAGATGTGGATGACCACTAGCCAATCTCGCTTCCTCCACCAATCCTTGCTGGTTACAAAGTAAGCTGGACATGGACACTGGAACTCACACACCCTGAGATGCTTCCTGGAATAGGACGGGGTCTTTTGTGTGTGTGCACCACACCCTTGCTGCTGGAACACTACCCACTCACAAGAGGGACACGTGCTTGCTTAGGATGTTGTGGCCAGCCTCCTGCTCGCATGTTTCTGTTGATAGGGTGGATTGTGTCATACACGTTCCTGCACCAGTGCTGCAGGTGGTTGGGGATTACAGTGGTACTCAGTGAATGGCTGGCTGAGGTTTTACCCCTCCTGACACACCTCACACAATGCACACTGAAAAGGTTCCATGTCTGCTGGTAAGAATGAGAAGGGTGATAATGATGCATAGAGGGGCAGCGTTCTGCCTGCCCTCTATTTACCTCGAGGGACTCCTGAGCCTGCCCTATGCCGTTATTGGGCTTGACCCCTAATCTACCTAACCAAGCTCAGACTCTATACACACAATCTTCTCTCAATAACATCACAACAATACCTTGTTCCAACATCTTTTAAAGGGACACGCTTCTGTGTGTTTCTTGCAATTTCAATGATTGAACAATGCTATTCATACTCTTCTTTCATATGGTTATGGTTAAAATGTTCAGCTCATAAAATGCGATGCCAATTCTTTTCTTGCACCATTGTTCAAATATTTTAGGCATATCTTCCTTTCGCTTTCTTTTTTCTTGGTATGTGCATGAATCTGTGTTATGCATCTTTACATATTTTTTAATCCATTTAATAAAAGTGAAGCTAAACACAAGTGTTAGGATCCAGCACAGTGTGATTTTGCTCTAATTTAACAGAGAACAAATATTAGGACTTTCATAATGTGTAAATAATTAACACAGTGTATACAGCTTCCTTGAGACATAGGCAGTGACTTAATCCACCGTTAGCAACCACATGAGTTATTGAGCTTAGTGCCTATTCCGGCACCCGTGCTACTGGCTGTGTTACCCTATCCTCCAGAGCCCACTCATTGACATGGCTTTCTTCCCTTTCCTCCTCCACATTTGCATGTTCCTCCTCCCTTTCTTTCTCCATCACAAATGCATACTTCTCTGTTTCCTCAATCCACCACCCTCTCACCTGCTTGCTCCTCTGCCACCGCTTCTTTCCCCCCCTCCAACTACCCGCAATCATCATCATATTCACATCATTCCTGCCATCAAACCCAGCCCCAGCATCAACACCTGTGCCACCACCTGTCCCACCATCAACCTCAGTAGCAGCATGTACTGGAGGAGCAGGCACAGTATCTGTGCCTCATCCCACCAAATATGCTGTATAACCGTGCCCCCCACTTCAGATTCGAGGTAGAGCAACAATCTGTGTCCATCTGTGCCCTTGTATCATGTTTGCTGTATTTCATGGTGACAGCGCTGCATATTTGGCCTCCCACCCAGTTATTTTCTTCAAAATAAACACCACACCAACATGTTTCCTTACCAAAGGTTTCACTTCACAAACAAAATGAAAACAATTATTGTTTTGACGAATCAGAACAAATTTACCAACCTAGCTTCACAAAGCAGAATGCTCTTCCAAACTAAGTAAAAATAAGGGTCCCTGCAACAATCACAACGTTTTTACACCACCCACTACACAGTCAACGTGCAATCTTGCTCACCTTGCAAGAAAACACATTTCTGACTAATCTCCTCCCAAAAAACCCTCCAGCTCCCATTGCACTGTGGTGCAGACAAGTCCTAACTGGCCGTACTGCACCCAAAATCAACCTACAAAGAAAACAAGAATGTACATGTTCCTTTATAGATAAGCCCACGCTTACTGCTTAGTACACCATGCAGCACCATTTAAGCTTCTGGTATAAAGACTGATTACCCGCTCTGTTGTAACCCTTACCATAGCCAAATCCCCCTGTTACAGTAAGCTGATTTAATGTCTCTGTCCACACCCTTGTAAATTGTTCACTTTATCATTACTGATGACTTGGCCTCCTACTTCTCCCCTACAATCACTAAGATACACGCACCCTGTCCACACTTCTGTCTCTTCTGTCCCCTATCTCCTTCTACGCTCATCCCATGTACCCCACCATCTGCTATCTATCCCCCTTCTACACCACCTCCCACAATGAACCTTCACCCATCCATCACTCTACCAACCCATCCTGTGCCCCAAGTGACCCATCTAAACCACAAAATATAAAATAACTTGCACCTGCCACTTCCTCTGACCTAATCCACTATCTCGAAGTTCACTTACTCAGTGATATACTCCAATAGGGATTCTGTTTCAAACACTCCACAATGTCTGCTGACTCTCGCCTCCAGCTTTCTACTGTCCACCACTCATTGGTCCTCTATTTCTATTCTTCTAGATCTTTCTGCAGCCTTTGACACTGTCGGCCATCTTTCCCCCTTTAAACATTCTCTCCCAGGGTTCAAAGACACCACATTTGACTGATTTCCCTCCAATCTCCCTGAAAGCTTCTTGATCTTTTGGCACTCCAGCACCTTCTCCACAACCATCCTCCCAGTGGGCATTTGTCGAGGATTAGCCATGGGCACACTCATATTCACCCTTTACATCTCCTCTATAATTAAACAAATTTCCTCATTTGCCTTTAATTATCACTTCTTTGCCGATGATACTCAGATCCGCACAAACAACTGTCCCACCGCCATCTGCCACTGGGTCTAGGCTGCCTCATGCTCAACTCACAATCAGAAGTCGTCTTTCTTCCAGGCTCCAATACTAACCCACTCTCACCATCTAATTTCTTTCCCCACATGACCTCCTACTTACTTTGACAGGTACCTGAAAATCTTCCAGTTCGTCATGAAGGGGAAACAAACTTTCTGCACCCCCAAGTGCTTTAGAATAAGGCAAGGGCCATCATCAGTAATATAAGATACTAGGTGGGGATGGAGGGGCACTTACAGGCATCTACACGATCATAATATTGCATGTTTTATAGTGTACATGTGTGAATAGCAGCCATCTTATATATTAGCAGCCATATTGTAGCACAAAGCTGAAACATAGCACGACAGACAGGGATGCACACAAGGCAACTTCACTCAAAGATGACCGTTTCCCAGATGCAGCCCTCTGCCTGATGGTGTCCCCTCCCTCTGCCTGTCCTTCCCTTGGCCCGGATTGGTCAAGAAGTGCTATTACACAGTCATCCAATAGCCAGCCAGCGAAGTAAGGCCAGGAAAGAAGGCCTTGCACTGACCGAACTGACAGAGCGCCACAGGTGCTAGGAGCCGCCAGGCTGCCCGCACGCATATCTACACACCTAGAGTCCACACTACGCCAAACTCTTCACATAGAGTACCATGCACCCAGGAATATTCCTCCTGCAACGCTTTTAGAGTCCATGTCTCTCTACTGTCCCTGCATAGCTCCACGTAAGCTAGCTGTAAGTACTTTAGACCCACTTGCACTACCTGCGTAGGTGTCTCACTCCAATTCTCCTGCCTCACCCACGAACAACTGAATGTATATCTGCCCGACCTTATTCTGCTATAGCGGCCATTGATTGCTTCTACCACTGCCAGCCCCTAGTGGCCATTGATTGTTTTGACCCCTTCCAGCCCCTAGCGGCCATTGATTGTTTTTACCACTGCCAGCACCTAGCGGCCATTGATTGTTTTTACCACTGCCAGCCCCTAGCGGCCATTGATTGTTTCTACTACTGCCAGCCCCTAGCGGCCATTGATTGTTTCTACCACTGCCAGCCCCTAGCGGCCATTGACTGTTTCTACCACTGCCAGCCCCTAGCGGCCATTGATTGTTTTTACCACTGCTAGCCCCTAACCCCTAGCGGCCATTGATTGTTTTTACCACTGCCAGCTTCTTAGCCTATACAGCCTAACAAATGCACTGATTACTATGTTATTGAATCTGCCTAACTAGTTCTGCACTAGCACTCTACAGTGTCTGTTCTACAAATGCATTCCTCTGGTACCCATTCTACAGCTCCTATACCTCTCCTCTCCCCCTCCTCCATCTTCCTCATTACTCTCTCTCTCTGGGCTACCTACAGCATGCCGCCTGCACAACCAGACCTCACACCACCACCACACCTCATGCACTCTGCATCATCCACAGCACTACAAACTGCACTCAATCACTGCACCACTGATCTGTATGGACACTACCTTAGGCTCTGTAGACTAAGAACGCGCACCAAGCCTCCTTTCTCTCACCACAGCACTCCACCCTCCACTTACCGTAGGAACCACAGGCTTAGCTCTCGCACCCAAACACCATTCTCACACACACACCTCCCTGTCCATGCACACATCACCCAACACTCTGCTCCCATTACACTCCAACCTCCCCCTCTCATACACGCACCTACCACCTCTCTTACCCCCAACACAGCACTCATACTCCATCACCCTCCAACCTAGACTTAAAATGCGCACTCATTAATGCTCACTCTATCCATGCCCATGCTATTGAGATCAATGATCTCATTACCTCCCACAAATTAGACCTACTAGCCATATCCGAAACCTGGATCCATGAAGCATCCAGCCCATCCATCCACCTTGCCCTCCCTCAAGGTTACACCATCCTTAGACAGGACCGCAAAACCTCTAAAGGTGGTGGCGTCGCCCTCATCTTCAAAAACACCCTCGCCATCAGAATGTGTAACCAACAGTGGGACAACAACGCTGATCTTCTCACTGCCAAACCAACTCTCTCCCCTAACTGCACCATTAACATTATAATCACATAGAAACCTCCAGGATCACCCCAGACTACCAAAAGCAACTCCTCCAAATCATAGGTAGCAAACTTAAAAGCTCTACTAAAACCATCCTACTCGGTGACCTTAACCTTGGCTTAACTGACCCTAAGGATAAGGCTGCTGCACACCTAGCTAAAGAACTCTCACACATGGGGTTCGAACACAAAATCACTACACCAACTCATTGCAAAGGCCGGACCATTGACTGGATTGCAGATCATAACTGCTCATCTGCCATCACCTCCATCTCAGCCCTCCCATGGACGGACCACTACTGCATTCAATTCTCCATTCCCACCACTCCTACCCACAAAACCCTTACTCATGCCCCCCCGCTAAAGTGAAAAGCTCCAAAAAACTCACTGCTACCAACCTCGCTCCTCTTCTCGATATCCCTGAACTCAGACATCCATTTAACCAAGACCCCACCTCTCTCGCCAACATTTATACCAATGCTCTCACCCAAGCCATTGAGACAATTGCCCCTCTAGAAGATAAAAAAGAAAAAAAATCTATGCACTCCAACTCCTGGTTCACAGAAGAACTATCTGCCTTGCGCACCAAGAAA
Source organism: Ambystoma mexicanum (assembly GCF_040938575.1). Classification (NCBI taxonomy): domain Eukaryota; kingdom Metazoa; phylum Chordata; class Amphibia; order Caudata; family Ambystomatidae; genus Ambystoma; species Ambystoma mexicanum. Next base: position 1,055,101,406 of record NC_090929.1, on the reverse strand, counting down.
CGAAAAGCCCTATCCAGGTGGCAATCAGCGCCTAACCAATCTTCTCTCAACTAATTCAAAGAGATCTCACTGACCTAAAAAAGGCCATATTCCAAGCTAAATCCGAATCCTATAACCAAAGAATTACTAAAGCCAGCTCCAAATCAAGAGAAATATTCTCTATATTCAAAGAACTCACCACACCCGCTTCCAGACCTGATGAAATCATCAAGGATGAAGCATGGTGCACAGGCATCCAGACTGCCCTCCTCAACAAAGTTAAAAAAGGCTCCAAGATAAAATAGCATCCCAACGTAAAGTTCTCAATACCCACTCCAGTCCTCCCACACCTCCCACTCACAATCCTCACCCACAAACACCCCTTTTCGCCTTCAGAGAAGTCACAGAGCTGGAAGTCTCCGGCCTTCTCAAAAACATCAAACCATCCACTTGCAAAGGGGATATCTTCCCACCCACCATCATCAAAGAGTGCACAGAAGCACTCACCCCCATCATTCACAGCATTAATCAATGCTTCATTCTCCCCTGGAACCGTTCCACAATGCCTAAAAGAAGCCTGGGTTTGCCCGCTCCTAAAAAAAACCTTCTCCTGATCCCACCTCCCCCAATAACTATCGCCCCATCACCACCGTCCCCTTCCTCCTCAAAATCTTAGATAAAGCCGCCCATTACCAAATCCAACACTACCTGGAAACCTATGCCATTTTAGGCAGAAGACAATCGGGATTCCGCAAAGGCCATGGTACTGAAACTGCCCTCCAAGATTTTAAGAATCAAATCACCAAAATAATGGACACAGGCAAACCTGCTCTCCTTCTACTGCTCGATCTCTCTGCAGCATTTGACCTAGTGGACCATGGCATCCTCACCTCTCACCTATTCAATGCAGCTCACTTCTCTCACAAAGCAACCACATGGATCACCTCATTTCTAGAAGGTAGGGCCATGAAAGTGTACTCTGACCAGGCCAACGCTCCCCCCACCACCATCAGCTGTGGAGTCCCACAAGGGCCATGCACTGCACCGACCCTCTATAATCTCTTAGACTAAACCCCTCTTTGACTTACTGGACACTCTCGGCATAGCTTACACAAACTATGCCGACGGCACACAAGTACTCCTCCCCCTCACCGGAGACTATGACCAAGACACAGAAGCTCTCCTTAACATTTACACCACTATCCAAACCTGGATGGCTGTTAATGGGCTTTGTTTAAACGGCGACAAAACCGAGATCATCATCCTATCTCCCAGCGAAACTCTAAGCAAGCTCAGCCACGAATATTCACACATGACCATTGACAACACTAACATATCTGTCTCCACTGCCGTGAAGACCATAGGAGTCTACCTAGACACCACACTCTCCATGACAATACAAGTCAGCGCAATCTCCTCCGCATCCGCAGTGACCACCAAACTCATCTATGCCATAAAACCGTACCTTACAGCACCCAACTGCCTCTCCATCGCCAGAGCCACTATAGGAGCCAGTCTGGACTACTGCAATGCCCTTTTAGCTGGCACGTCAACCAAAAACATAAACAAGCTCCAAATAGTGCAAAACAATGCTCTCTGTGCTGCACTGCACATCCCCAAATTTGACCATGTACCACAGGCCCAAAGAAACGCACACTGGCTCCCAGTCAAGGAAAGAATCAATTTTAAAATACTCACCCTCGCACACAAATGCATCAATCACACTGCACCTCCCTACTTATCAGAAACCATAACCAAGAATTCTTCCCTCCGTCCTAAAAGAAGCAACCATGCTAACCAACTCCAAGTTCCCACAATAAGAAGAGCCAAAGCTGGCGGCATTGACTTCCCACACATAGCACCTAAGCTCTGGAACGCTCTCCCCAACTCTCTCAGAGCAGAACCCTCTCTGTACGCCTTTTGTAAATCTCTTAAAACCACACTATTCACATAACCCTCACCCTTGCCCTCTCCATCCCTGACCTTCAACTGTACCATAACGATTTATGTCTGTAATGCCAGCATATGTAACCAAATATGCTTCGGTAATGCAAATTGCTTTGTAACCACTTTTGTCTTCCTCTGTAACCAGCTTGATGTCTTTATCTGTAACAGCGCCACGATGCCCACAGGCTGTTGTGTGCTTTAAAAATATGAATAAATAAATAAACAGCACTTCAGGCCTAGGCCGCGTACATGAGCAAGGGAATAGGTTGTATCCCACACACCGATGAGAAAGGCCAGAGCTGCACCTCGCCATAAAACCCTCCATTGTCCTAAACTGTTGCCAACCTTCATGCCCTGGGAAGAATGTGCCTTGCAAGGCCACAGGAGGAGGGCTGAGTGTCTGTGAATGGTGCAATCCCATGAGAAGAAGGGCACCGCCCTCCAACCCCCACCAGTTCCAATCCTAAAGTATTGCACCCCAATGCCCTGGCTTTAGGACCCCTGAATTCCAGAAATCCCAGACCACTGCTGGAATCCCCGATCGATCAAAAAAATCAGAAAGCAGGACATTCCTGCCTTCAATCCTAGGTCACGTGATTTGTGCTGCAAACACCACTGGCAGGGTTACCGCCGGACCCGTAATGAGGCCCTTTGTCTTTTGAATGGGGTCTGTGAAATACACTTTACTTATAAAGTAAACTGCTTTCATTATTTCAAAGAAACACGCATTTTCCAAAGCCAATAGTTCTGGGTCTTTTGTATTAGCACTATAAACCACACTTTACTTGTATGGGATTAACAATGTGCTATGGGCAAAAGAAACAGTTTCTATATTTTTAATCACACTGTGTTAGGTAAAACAAACAGTACAACTCTATTGTTGTTTCAGATGTTTTTTTTATTTTCGCAGATGATGCTACAGGCTCTTAAAACTCCTTTAACAGCTCAACATAAAAACACAACCAGATATTATAAACAACAATTTTCTTATTAACATATAAAACCATTTTTCTTAACATTTTATCCGCATTAAAATACTGAAACCATCCCCACCTCTATATAAAGCTCGATCATTTTATACCAAGAAGCTATCAATTCTATCCTGCGTCATTGAGATTATACATTTTTTTTATAGAGTTGATAGCAAAATTAAAGGTTACAAAGGGACGCAGCAAACTCCATAGCCCATATAAAATTAATGACGTCATCTATACTGGCTATAGAATGTACATCCGCTTCCTATCACCTCAGGGCAGAAAGCCTCTGTGACGTCATCGCCTTGTCACTCTGCAAAACCCTAGATTCACAGTCTCTGTCTTCAGAGCTCACTTTGCTCTCAGCGCTCAACCAAGCAACATCGTCGCCCGCTGCGCCCATCTTTATATAGATTTGATATAAAATGCATATTCACTTATTATCAAATGATACAAAATGTATACTCACTTTATATCAAATGTAGATTTGATATAAAATTGATATCAAAAAAGTTTTATATCATTTTTATATCAACTGTATATTAAGTTTATTTCAAAGGCTATCAACAGGGGCATGCCCACCTGTCCAAATGTAACATGGAGAGAAAAGGGTGCTCTCTCTATTACTCACATAAGTCCAGATGGCAGAAGCACTCCCAGGTCATCCTCACTTAGAGAACTACACGGTTGCTTGAAACATCAAACCATCAAACATCTCGTTATTTGGTATATACTGCAATGCAACTAGCAATATAATCCCCTTCACGCAAATAACATTTGAAAATCCAGTTAACTCTTTACCCGTCCGTTCCCTCAGTCTCAGAGTGTTAACAAATAAGACCCAATATGACTAAGCGAAACATTGGTAATGATAGGGATGCCACTTTCCACATGTTCCAGCCCCAGACCACTTCAGTCAGAGGTCATGATGTTACCTTTTTTAATAAAACATTTTGTGGGAGCTAATCCCTTACGTCGATTAGATCAGGGTAATATTACCTCATCTCCGAGCTCCATCCTCGCAGCAACAATTTTTGCAATAATTTTGTAACAGCTAACACAGAGTTAGTAAACATTAAGGTTGACGTCCAACATTTCCTAGGTCATGAATACACCAATAAACTCTGGAATATATACTCCCTGAGCCCCTTTTTATGTTCAGTGTAACGTTTTCGGCGACCAATTTTAGTAGCTCTTCTGCTCTCTCTGCATCCCAAAAGATGTATGCTTTATCATTCAAAGACACCCTCAGCTTGGCAGGTCTGAGCAACTCCGCTCTGAACCTTCACAACAAAAAGGATTTCTTAAGTACATTGAGTTTCTTTCTCCTCCTTTTGGTCGTCGGTCTTAAGTCAGGAAAGAAGAGAATTCTGTGTACCTGATGGTGCAGACTTTCATTTTCAGCAGCTGCCACTCTCAACATTCTCTCGTTGTCTGAGACATCTGATAGCTTGACAATAAGCTTTAGACCAACTGTTAGTTCTGAGGTCTTATTTGAGGCCTGAGTTTTTATTCTGTAGCATTTATCCACAAACATAGGGCCTTCCTCCACCTCCAAATTAAAAAAGTCTGGGAGCTAATTTGTTATAAAGGAAATTGGTTCATCTCCTTGAACACAAGCAGGCAGCCCAATCACCCTGATTTGTTTAGCTCTCACCACATTTCCTCGTGAGTCGAGTCTGGATTCTAACATTTTGTTTCCTTTGATGACCACATCCATTTTGCTCCTGATCTGCTTCACCATTGGGAACATCCGGGTATGTTGCTGGTCTAATTCTGCAGTCTTCTGTTCGAGCAAAGACGTTCTTGCTTCCAGCTGCACCATCTTTTCACTCAATTTGTCAAACTTATTCTCCATACGTGACCTTGATTTCTCAATATGCCCCAACGAGGCGAGGTGGAGAAGTGGGCCGAGACTCCTCATGTTTTCCAATACGCACCTTGATGTCCCAGATATTAAAGCCCAAACTTTCATCTTATAGCATGTATTATACCTATATTTTACATATTCAAATGCATCCCTATGGTACTTTCTCTTAATCTCATATCATCTTCCTCTCATACATCCCCTATAAGTTGTATTGTTTAAGCAATTTCAAATATTTTCAAATTCTAGGTGTAATATAGACCCCGCTGTAGTTATTAGAGAAAACAAGCATTATTGATCTCTTCATTCAGTCCCTTAGGTGTCAATGTTCCAAGCTTGTCGATCCAGAAGGATTCTCTCTGGTCGAGCCTTTGTTGTAGATTCATGTGTGGTTCTCTCCTTTTGACCACCTCTAGTATTTGGAATCTTATTTGTGACAGATTGTGCTTCTTCAGATCCCAGTGTCTTGCCACCGCCAAATTTTTATTGTGGTTCCGTATACATGAGCGATGCTCGTTCCATCTCACCTTCGCAGTCTGTGTTGTTTGTCCCACTTAATAAAGTCCACATGGGAATTTTATGGAGTAGATGATGTTGTTAGTGTTGCAGGTCCCAAAATTTCGGAGTTTTTAAGTATATTTCCACAATTGGAGCAACTAAGACATGGGAATGTTCCAGTTTTGGTTGTGTTCTGTTTAGTCTTAAGGTCCCTTGTCCTTACCAGTTTATCTTTTCAATTTTGGCTCCTTTTGTAGGCAAAGGTGGGTAGTTCCTTGAATAATGTTTCAACTCTCTCATCTAAGGCCAAAATGTTCCAGTTCTTTTTGATTATTTCTTTGATATGTTTACTTTGCTTAGAATATTGGGAAACAAACACTATCGGAGGTGTCTCCTTGCTTTTTTCTTTCGACATAAGAAGCTCTTCTCTCTTTTTCTTGTCGAGTCTGACCTCTGCTTCTTCAATTTCCGATGCAGTGTAGCCCCTATTCAGAAATTTCTCTCCCATCTTGTTTATTGCTTCTTCGAAGTCTGTAGGATCGCTAACAATCCTTTTCACTCTTAACATCTGGCTGTAGGGTAGGTTTTTGATTAAACTTGGTTGATGAAAGCTCAGCTTGTGTAAAATGTTGTTCCTATTGATCGGTTTTTGATAAATATTAGTTCTATATCCTGAGGTCTCCTTGTTGACCTCTACATCTAGAAAATTAATGCTTTTTCTGGAGAATTCTGATGTGAACTGGATTCTTTGGTCTATGTTATTCAAATACTCCAAGAATTGTGTAAGTTGTTCTTCATTCCCATGCCATGTTCCGAAAATGTCATCGATGTAACAAATCCATAATCAATTTTCCTTTTCCACTCATCATTTTTCATTACGTGCTCAACTTCAAATTTGTGCATAAATGCTTTGGCATAAGATGGTGCCATCGTCGCACCCATCGAGGTTCCAGCTGTTTGTAAAAAGAATTATTCTTTGTATTGAAAGTAAGAGTTTTCACTAATAAATTCCAAAAGTGTCATTATAAATTCTTTTTGAGCCGGAATATCCCCTTCTTGGAGTACAATCACTCTACTGCCACTCTTCCTTGATCATGTGGGATGGAAGTGTAAAGACTTTTCACGTCAATCGTGAAAAGAATATCTGTTTCTGTGTATTCTGTTTCCCTTAAGTATTTCAAAAAATTAGTGGTGTCCTTCACATAGGTGCCGGTTTTTTGTATTAGGGGTTGTAGAAAATAGTCGATATATATTCCCAATGGTTGTAATATGCTGTTGGTTCCTGCAACAATTGTTCTGCCGTGTGGATTTGTGAGATCTTTATGTACTTTCAGTAGTGTGTAAAAATGGGGAATCTTTGGAAAATTGTTGGTCAAAAATGTCTTGGTATGGTGATTAATCCAGCTCAGTTCTTCTGCCTTAGTCAGTAACTCCTCAAAATGTTGCTTTATTTCAACAGTGTGGTCTTTCTCCAATCTAGCGTATGTGTTGTGGTCATTCAACTGTCTCCTACATTCTGCATCGTAGTTATCTGTGTCTAGAATTACCAATGCTCCTCCTTTGTCCACACTTCTTATAGTTAGATTTTCATTGCTATAGAGATTTTTTATCAACTCCCATTCATGTGGTTTCATATTTCTCCCTCCTTTGGATTTGAAGTTGATTTTTTCGAGATCTTTAATGGTCTGCTTCCTAAACATTTCGATGGATGGTACACTGATCGGTGGAATAAATCCACTCTTTCTTCTAAATTCTTTGTATTTCTCTTCTTCGACTTCTCTCTCCTCTGATGTTTCCAATTCGTTGAAAAATACTTTCAGTTTCATTTTCCTCTCGAGTCTGTAAAGTTCTATGTGTGTGTCAAACAAAGAGCTGTTGTATGTTGGCATAAAGCTTAAACCCTTGCGTAATGTTTTTATTTCTTGTTCTGTTAATTCTCTTGAAGAGAGATTCAGTACTAAACTTTTCTCTGCTTCTGTCTTGTTTCCGGTCCGTCTCTTGGCTTTCCTCTTCCCCCTCCTGGTTCTTTTTGTTCTTTCCGACCTCTCTCTAAAAAAAACTGAAGGATTACTTGTAGAGGTGCTTGGTCTTTGCGTGTGACTCACGTTGTCAGTTCCCTGTTCCTCCTCTCTTTCTGTTTGCGGTGGGGTACTCTCTAATCCAGAGCTTGATGTTTCACTGGTGTTCCCAGGTCTAGGTCTAGACTTAGGTTTGCCTACTGGGGGCCCATATTTTTCCATCCACGTATACACTTCCCCATTCAAATAGTCATATGTATCCCTACGAAACTTTCTTACTTTCTTTGCTTCTAATTCAGATGTGTATTCTTCAAGCTTCTTGTTTATATCTTCAAGGATCGTTTGTACCTCTTCTTGGTTCAGTGTTTTTACCAATTCTTTCTCAATTTCTTCTATTTCGATGTGTGATGTGGTCAAATCATTTGCCAGTTCTTGTATCGTTAGAAGTATCAGATCAAGGGAGCACTTGTTGAGGATCGCCTCCCATTTTCTTACAAACTCTTTACTCTCTTTGCAGAGTGTAGGGTGCAATTGTATACGTAAACCATGTGGTATCCTTTGATTTGTGTGGTATCTAGTTAAGGTTATTGCGTGCAGTTTTCGATTAATTTATTTCCTGATCAAGTATTCCAATTGTTTGATTTTTCTAGCTGGATCCTGTCCAGCTGTTGAGCTTGTACTGAATGAGGAATCGGTTATTAAACCCAAAATCTTATTCGCCTCTTCTGCAGAAAATCCTAAGGGATCTGCCTTGTTATTTGTAAGTGCCTCGATATCTGCAAACGACATGTCTTTGTTGTGTGTCTTCTTCAATAGATTGTTTTCATTCAATGTTAGGTATTGTGTGCCTCCACCTCCTTGTGTCAAGAGGGAACTGTAGAAAAACGTGGGGCTGAGGTGGCCACTACTTTCTTTATTTGTTTTATCTGGTACTGTTCATCTTCATTCGGTGTGTTGGATATTATTATATATACTTCTGGTTGTATATGGAGCTACTGGGTTGAAAAGAGCCCAACGACAGTCGGGCTCTATAACTTATATGACCAAAAAGAAACAGAGTGGAGACCACCCTTCAGACCCTGTGCTCCGCCTTGCTCCTCTTGTGGAGCTTCAATTTCAATTCTCAATCCTTAGTGGATTATAAATTCAGTACATTCTATATTTATTTCAATGGGCATTCTTCAATTATGAATTTCCGGAATATTTATCATTATGTAATTCCAGGTATTTTGCTTCACAAGCATTATATAGATAATTTGTGTTTTATTCACACAATTTTTTGAATTAATAATTCCTCAATTCAGAATGTAAGCTAATTTTGCCAATGCATTTCAGTGCAGAGCACCATCATCAGGGCTGTAGGTCATATAGAAATATATTGCAATTAAACAGTAGACATATAAACATCAATTTCAAACATTGCATTAATTAGCCAAATGTACATACCAACAGGTAGATGAACGAAACAGTAATGGGTTCATCCGTTCATGCAAATAGGTAATGGTTGTTTAACATTTCCCAAAATTATAAAGAGGGGAAACACAAAATGTCACTAACCCACAGGATAGTGACTACTCTACCTCTTTTTGGGAGGTTAACGAGAATTTATATAAGAGAGGTAAGTATAAACCCAACAGCACTTCCATATGCCAAGTTAATAATTCAAAAAAAATCTATTTATTAATAATCAATAAAACACAATTAAACACAATCAAGATAAAACACTTTAAAATAAAGTAGAGGCTCTAGGGCAAGACCTAGTAACTTTATGTACTAGAGATGTATTAAGATCTTTGTTGATCAAACTTCATTGTCAAATGAGAAAGAAAGCCCTGATTTTGAAGTTAACGGATGTGATAAAACATATCATGATTGAATTGTTGCTATTAGAAAAGAAGCCTTTTGGTGTCACAAGTACCTTATTTTATAGTGTTTGATCTTGATTGTGCTTAATTATGTTTTATTGATTATTAATAAATTGAAAATGTTTTGAATTATTAACTTGGCATATGGAAGTGCTGTTGGGTTTATACCTACTTAACATTTCCCAAGCATCTATCTAGCAGTTTCAGTGTTTAAATAACAGCCCCTAAGCAGTGATAAAGATTTCTCTTCCTCAAGTCATTCAATCTCTAAGCATTGACTAAACCACTTAGAACATGTTCACTGTCTGCTTACTTAGCTGATTTATATTTTCCGAGCCTTATACAAACATGCCTGGGTAGTCCACAGCAAATGCTTAAATAAAGTTTTTAAGAATCTGTTTGCTTAAGAAATGCCTTTCTTTGTAAAGACTAGATGACTCCTTCCTGGCTGTGTGAAATCAGGTATGTTAGTGTGCTTGGTGAACGGGTGATATGAGGTTCTTTCAGCTTGCCACAAAGTTTGAATTACAGGTGACACGAATTGTTTTCTGAAGGCTGGAAGTTTGGGGTTTTGGGGGAGCAGCTGTGTCTTAAGTCTGAAGGCCTGCATTTTAGTTGTTTAGGGGCATTGTGAGCAAGGGTGGACTGGGAACCAAGAGAGGCCCTGGAAATAATGTTCAAAGTGGCCCCAAATTACACATTTTCACCAAGCCCAACCTTTTTCGTATGAGACAGTTTGGAAATAAAATAGGTTAGCACACAAAAGAGGCCTGTCGAGAAATCTCCAGAGTTCGCTGTAGGCCAGTCCACCCCTGATTGTGAGTACTGAGTTGTTTTCTGAAGGCTTGTATATTGGGATGTGTTCAGGATCCTTCAGAGTCTTTTATTCTACCTGTTTGGGTCTTCACACACCCCCTCCACTGCCCAAGAGTTGACAACAAACGTTGTGTGCTGAAGGGTCTGGGTTGCCATGAAGCTGCCACATCAGATGGCTTTGTGTGTGATGGTCATGGCTTAAAATAGATGGTGCTTCGATTGGGAGCAGGTGCAGATTGCTGGTGGCTGGGTGCGGCTCTCTCCTTTCAGTGGGTGATCTTGCTGGATGCACTGTTTTTGTGTTTATTGAAGTCGCCGATCGTTTTCTCTGGTATTTCCCCGGTAGAAGTTTCAGCTGTTCTCCCGTACACACTCTCGTTCTGACCCTAACCTTTGGGCGCCAGGCGCTGAACGAGTTTAGCATCATGGTGTATTAGTGGCAGGATATATGTGGAATGCATAATTGTAAAGGTAACTTGCAATGTATTTGGACCGTGCATGTTTAAATCCAACAAATACACACGTTTGTTTTATGCGAAACGTTTAGTAATAGGACTATATGAAACATATTTATTTATTTAAACAAAAATAAATATGTTTCATATAGTCCTCCTTACTTGAATAATTAAATAAATAAATATGTTTCATATAGTCCGCCTTACTTGTGCAAAAAATACAGTCCTCGCTATTCTAAAACCACTCCAGGTCTGCTGGTTGTCGACGCTATCAGGTGTCCCCAGGGGGCCTCGCATTGCCTTGAGTCCCTGCGTCTGCAAGAAATGCAATTATTTCAAGTGATGAGCTGATTTTCTAAGATGATGATGCCTCTTGGCACCGCCGCCACCTTTTCTGTTCTATCCAGAGGATGTCCAATCACCCCCACTCACGTGCAGACGCAGGCCCCTTGTTTCTTGCTCCCCGGGATTGTCTAGACGCCCCAGACATGCCCAGGCAGCGTCCAACCGCACTGGGTTGGGCCTTTCACCATGCCCTCTTCTACTGAATTCGTCCTGACTGTCACCCTGCCGAATTTCAAAGCACTTTTCATAGCGACCACCAGCCAAGTGCAAGAGCAACACATTTTATTTTGGCGAGTTACAATAAAAACTCAAATCTGACCACATTTTCGGCAGGTAATGGCTGTGTGTCGAGTGGATGGATATGAAAGCAAGTCATGGCGCAACCAACAGGCACCCTTGGGATTTTAAGGCCCTCCACTGGAAAAAATCTGCTTCAGACAAAAACTATGCAACGTGGTCAAAGCGCTTTCCTCTACCGCCACCCAAAGCGCCTCTAAATGCACATAGAGTTCTAGACACTTTGGAACCTCTGAGAGGGGCTGCAACGGTCTGCTACGTGACGCACACTGCCGCAAGAAAGACCTTTTAAATACTACGCCTTTGCATCCATGCTGCACCTATCCCCAGCCCATACTTTTCAATGAGCACTATTTGGGCCTTGTTCTTGGTAAAGGAAGGCTGTACACACTGGATTATTGTGTCATGTCTCTGTTGGGGTTAAGTACACAGATGGGCTATATAAACTGCACGGATTATCACACATGTTGCTACAAAGACAGGCCTCAAACACCGCACTTTATCCAGCTGCCCAACACAAACTGGAAGCACTGCTCTGTTTGCAGTGCTCAATTTGTGAAGAATTAAGCACCGGGGACCTCAATATTTCTAGCACGCCTGTACCGTAGGGTGACTGCTGCCACACGGCTCCTTAAAGGTGTCAACGTATTTCGTGTTGCAGTTGTAACTCCCACCGGTCCATTGAGGGTGATGGTTGAACTCAGCGCTTTAAGTGGGATAGTAAATCGAGGGGAGCTTTAGTACGACGTGAATCACATTTTTGGGAGTGGTGCCTAAAAAAGAACTGGCACACCCTCAAATTCAAAACACTTTTAAAGAGGTGGGACCGAGTGACCTAACAGCCCCCAATCCAGTTTTCATATGTACGATGAAAGGCAGCAAATTCTACTTTAATATATATGTATTAAATATAATAAATGTGTTTAGAAATATGTACCAAAATACATATGTTCACATATAATATAGACATCAAATCAAAATAGGTCACTGCACCATGCAAACCCATAAATCCTATGTAATAAAATAATCCATGATTCGTATGCACTAATTAACCTCATTGGAATGACAATACTTTAATATGATGTGTTGCCATAATGAAACCTGTTTGAAAGCAACCCAATTCAAAATGTATTTAACCAATCTTGCAATTATAAACATGGCTGACAGTGACATCTAACGGTGAAGAATTGTCTCTTAGCTTTGTGGTTACATTACTGCAAGGAAAAGATACTATTGGAAAAGTCATTTCAGCCCTACAGAACCCCAGCTAAAGGGCAATATTTAGAAAGTACCGGAACTGAGCCTGAGCTAGCCCCAGCCCACTTAAAACCCTGGTTGACCTACCTGTGCCAGAAGGGCAATTTACAAATAGAAATCCGCATAACAAATAATAGTTTAACACACTTGTTGCATCTTGAAATGAGAAATGTTTAACTGCTTCTTTAAACATACCATCCTTAATAGCATTTTTCCTCTGACTCTAGAGGTGGGAAGTTGAGCGTCTTGACAGGCACAGAAAATATAGCAACTTTGTTTTCCTCCAATAGTAAAGTGATAGGCAGTTCCAGACAAAATCATTACTGATCTGAACTGTCAAGAACTGCAGCAACATCTTGTATAGATCAACACTCAGCACAGGCATTCCTTCACGGTAGTGGCCTTTTCTCTGGTCTTGCCCCTCTGGTAGTGGTGCTGGTTGTTGACTTTACGGTTGTTGCCCTCTATCTTCTTGGTGCCACTCTGCCATGCTAATAGCCCTGGTGAATGCGCAGCATGGATCGCAGGCACATGTGGGTGTATACGCATGGATCGCAGGCACATGTGGGTGTATACGCATCGTCAATGCTGTCTGCAAACCAGACGAGAAAGGGGAAATGAACAGCTTAACAAAGCCCAGCATGTACACCCCCCCATGGACAAAGCAGAGATAGAGCAGTGTGCCCCACATACCACCAATGCAGATGACAATGAGCCCCACATACCACCAATGCAGATGACAATGAACCCCACATACCACCAATGCAGATGACAATGAACCCCACATACCACCAATGCAGATGACAAAGGCATGGATCGAAGTAAGGTAAAATCAGCTCCTGGGTATCCGGCATCGCCCAGTAAGCTGGAGATACCTCTGGAAACATAATTTAACTCCCACATGAGATGCAAACTATAACTTTATCTCGGGATCAAGGGCGCAGGAGCTGCTTTTCTTGTGCAGGCTGCTGTTTGCCCTGGAGGGCCACCATACTCCCCTGAGGCCATGCCACCCTGCCATAAAAACCCCACTGACATCCCCCGCAGGGCCAAAGCCTGCAGTATCAAGTGCGCGAGAAGCTATTTTCTTGTGCAGGCTGCTGTTTCCCCTGAAGGGCCTTCATATTCCCCTAAGGCCAGCACCAGTGCTTAAAGTGGGAATGAGCCGGGTCCCTGCCGGGGCCCCGTCCTACCACAACATATTTCTATGTTTAGAAAAGATGGCTTGAAAAGTACACAAACCATAGTAAGGTACACACACACATATATAATATTTATATATATTTGTGTGTATACCCTACGATTTGCGTACTTTTTAGGCCACGCCCCTCCCACAAGCCACGCCCCCAAATGAGCCCCCTCCCCCTCGATTTCTTACCCCACTTAAAGCCCTGGCCAGCACCTCCCAACCCCCCACAAAACCAGCCGACATCACCCAAAGGGCCTAAGCTCATGGGAACAAGGGCACGGGAACTACTTTTCTTGTGCAGGCTGCTGTTTGCCCTGGAGGGCCACCTAGTCCCCTGAGGCCACGCCCCCGCCTTCAAAACCCGCCGACATCACCCTCAGGGTCAAAGCTCTCGGGATCAAGGGCAGGGAATTGCGCTCTCGCCGTGGAGTTACGCACGAACAGGGGATTTCGCACGGCACCTGGTCGTTTGCTGGAATCACTGCGTGGAGCCTTTTCGGTGAATCAGGAAAACGGCGTGAGGGCATGTAGCAGTCAAGTGAGAGTGCTTGTATGTCTGCCATACCATTAGCCTGCGTCACATCTACTGCCCTAGAAGTAGTGGCCCATACAGTGCATAGATTCCACTCCCTAACCCGACTCAATCTCTGTCACAATTCACCTTTGGCTTGACTCACCAAGGATTTTAGCGCTTATATTGGCTTATATTGGCTGTGCCACTCCCCAAGGCGCACAATGCCACAGATATGCCACGGATCCCTGCGCCACAGCCAGTATGCTCCCAAAGAAAGAAGGAACATTCTACGAGTAAGGAGGAAAATTCCATCAGTGGACCTATTGCCAACTAAATGCTACTGAGTCTAACCTGGTTAATCTCACAGGCCCCTCGGAAAATGTGCAGTGCCTCATTAGCGAAATGAACAGATTCTTGGGCCCTTCCAATGCCTCCCTCAGTTTTGACCCGTGGGAGGGCAGAGGGGGTGTTTGTTTGTTTGTTTTGTTTGTTTTATTATTTAAAATGCGCGTCAGACCTAGGGGTATCAGGGCGCAGCAGTTACAAGGATATGCGAAGCTTAGTTACAAGAATAGTGGTATACGATACCTTAGTTACAAAGCATTACTTACAGAAAAGGTATATACAAGTGTTGCAGATAGCTTACACAAAAAAGTATATACAAGCGTTTACAGATAATACAGGATAAGCAAGGATATTTACAAATATTGCAGGCAGTGTGTAAGGAGATATGGTTACCACCGTGGGGATCGGCAGTAGTGAGACTCAAGGAAAGATGTATTACATATAGGCATAAAATGTCGTTGTTTACCGTTAACAGAATGTCATTGCTAGATGCTGTACAGGATTCAGTGTCGTACAATTTAGTGGTCATTGGATTTCAGCTACAGGATGATGTTACTTCTAAAGTTTTGGTGAGATTGGTCTATTCTCAGTGTAGAAGGCAAAGAGTTCCTTAATTTGGCTGCTTTCATGGGGAAACTATTACCTCCAATCGTGGATAGTTTGAATCTAGGGATGGACAGGCGATCTCTGTTTACTGATCTGGATGGCCTCAGGGAAGTCTGTTTGTGGAATCTCTCAGCAAGGTAGATTGGGGCAGCGTTATTGAGAGATTTATGGGTGAGTGACAGGGTTTTTAGAAGAATTTTGTCCTAAGTCCGGAGCCAGTTGTTATGACGACTACTCTCGGAAATGTGATCTCTCCTGGAAATGCCTAATGCCGCTCTAAGGGCATTATTTTGTAGGGTTTGGATTCTTCTGACGGATTTGGTAGAACCTAGGTAAAGGGCGTTGCAGTAGTCCAGGCACGACAGGATGAGGGCTCTGGCCAGGATAGTATAGCTGCTGTTAGAGAGAAATGGCTTACAGGTTCTGATAAGTTTACATGTGTAGGCCGTGGTGGACGCTAATGAATTAACCTGTTTGGCAAAGGAGAGAGTTGAGTCGAGATAAAAACCTAGTGTTTTTACCTCCTGTTCTACCTTAATGCGGTTGCTGTGAATTATGAATGAGGAGTAGTCAGGTCCTAGTTTTTTTAGATTAGTGGGGGTGCTCAAAATGATGAGTTCTGTTTTATCATCATTCAGCCATAGTCCATGCGTGGCCATCCATGCCTGGATGATGATGTTCACTCTGTTCACCAAGGCCAAATCCTTGTCATAATCCCCTGAAAGTGGGAGGAGGACATGGATATCATCTGTATAGTTAGTGTAGGTGATACCAAGATGATCCAGATTGTCAAAAAGGGGCTTGGTGAAAATGTTGTACAGTGTGGGCGAGACACAGGACCTCTGAGGCACGCCGCAGGTGATGGGTATGAGGTCAGCCGCTGCTAATTGCAAGAAGACCCTCATTGTTCTGCCGCTTAGGAAGGATCAAATCCATGTAATGGCATTCTTGGAGAAGTGTGCTGCTGTGTCAAGATGGTTGCATAGGATTGTATGGTCTACCAGGTCGAGCGCAGCCGAGAGGTCTAGAAGGAGGAGCAGAGCTAACTTACCATAGTCCCTAAGCTCATCGACTTGAGTCTTGAGATCGATGGGGGCAGTCTCCGTTTCATGTTGTGGACGGAAACCTGATTGTCTGACTCCTAATAACTGGTGTAATTCCAGATATTTTTGTATTTGCATATAGGCCACCTTGTCCAGAATTTTTAGAAGAAAGGGCACTGTTGTAATTGGCCTATGGTTAGTGGGTGTTGATGGATCTAGGGTTGGTTTTTTTGGGAGTGGGAGTGCCCAGGATTGTTTGAGGCTGGTAGGGATGGTACCAGTGGCGAAGGACGCGTTGATTAGCTTAGTTATGAAGGGTGACAGATCTCGAGCCGCATCCTTGATAAGCTGTGCAGGGCAAAGATCACCCTGACAGTTGGAGGGTTTGAGGGACAGACTAATTCTTTCCACCTCAAGAATAGATACTTTCGAAAAGTTGAATCGAGTAGGTTGGACTTCGTTAGTGTTTCCAGTTATTTTAGGTGGGGGTAGGTCCTATAAAGAAGCTTTTTTATTGGATATTTTGTTTTGTAAGGTGGACATTTCATTGGTTAGTGCATGTTGGATGTCTGAGCACCATTTTTTAAATCTTTGGTACAGGTGTCTGGTATTGCTATGGGAGTCTCTATTTCTTTAAGAATGGTAAATAATTCCTTCATATTAGATTTGGCTTGAGATATGCAGGTGTCGAAGGATATTCGTTTAGCTAGGCATATTTCTTTTTTGTAGAGGGATGACAGTTTGGTAAGCTTGAGTTTGTTAGCTTCTGACGGTAGTATTTTCCACGCAGCTTCACAGTTTCTTTTTTGTTGCCTTAGGTTTTTTAGAAAAGGAGTAAACCATTTATTTAGATGGATTTTCAGCTTACTTGGTCTAATTTTGAGGGGGGCGATCTGGTCCAAGGAGGAAGCCATAATTGTATTGTACTCCTCGACCAGGCTCTCAGGGTCAGTGCTGTCAGGCAGCAAGTTAAGGGTGGGGAGTACCGCAGGGATACGCCTATCCACTGTGATACTCCTTTTGTTTCTAGTTAATGTAGGTGGAGCCCTAGGGGCGAGTGGAGATGGGGGTCTGTTGGTAGAGAGCATGAATGAGAGTGTGTAGTGGTCAGTCCAGGCTAGTGGTGAGTTGCAGAGGATGTTGGCATTGCAGTTGTGATCTGCCACCCAATCGAGTATTCTACCTTTGTTATGGTGGATGTTTTGATTCTCTGGGTAAATCCATGTTCTGATAGAATATTTGCTGTAGCTAAGGCAGGCTGGTCAGAAAGGTCGTTGAAGCCCAAATTAAAGTCACCAAGTAGAAGTACTTGCATTGAACTTTTAAGATTACTAGATATAATGGTGTTAATATCCTCCTCAAATGTCCCTGTTGGGCTGGGGGGGGGCGATATATCAAATGGATATTGAGGGTTTGGACGTTAGTCAGAGGTACTTTAACTGATAATACTTCACATGATTGAATGTCGAATTTGCGCCAGATTACGAGTAGAGGTAAAGTGGTAAATCCCCATTTCCCATTGAGTCCAACGCTATTAGCGCAGGTGCAATTAGTGCAGCACTAATAGCACCGAAAACAGGTGGAAATGGTGATTTTTACGTCCAGCAAAAAGCTGCAGGTAAAACTCCCATTTTCTGCCCACCCCGTGATTGGGTGGAACGGTAAAATGTGGCGGTAATAGTGCTACCGATGCATTTTACTGTTCCGCCTAACTTGTGATGAGGCATATAAAAACAGTAAACACTGCACTATTTCTATCATGGCTTAGTGTCGACAGACACTCATTCACTAAATGGTGCTGCAACAGGAGTATTTTTCCTGTGACTCCCCTTCTTGTGATATAAGTATTTAAGTAACATACATATGCCGTTAGTATAGCATTAGATGCCTGTGGCTTAACTGGAGTGTGTGTTTCTGCACAGGTATTGGAATTCATGCAGGTATCTTGGTAGCAGAAAGTTACAATTGTATCCATCTTCTGAATAGATGTTTGCTAGTGAGCTTTCTAGGGATTGTGTCACTGTGGTAAGTGATACACATAGACCATGATGTAGGCATGAAACAAGGTTTATTCAAGACAAGACTCCCTGCGGTCTGTTCACCAGCAAGTCAGCTCCGATCTGACAATTGGACCCAACTGTCAAATGTGAAAAAGCAGTGCGCACGTGATGGCATTCCAATGTGGAACGTTGGGATGCCATCCCGTGCACGACCGATGTGACACGTTTCCTCTTACACATAAGAGATGAAAACTGAAACGAGAAAACGTGGTTACAGTGAATGACAAATACAGAGGTAATATGTATAGCCACAATGACGGTTATACAGTTTTATGACAATGTAAGTAACTGGAATTTATGAAAAAAACACATTGATCAATGTTGCATAGTCATCAAATTTCATTGGTCTTTTCACCCAACCAGTGGTGCCCTCGGGTCCTTTCCCCACACCATTATGCTCTGAGACCTGGAAATGGCAGTGTTATCTCTCGGGGGGGTAAGCATCTGTCCAGCCAGAAAACCCATACCTCATTACAAGGCAATATTTCAATTTGGCAACTGGCTCCATTTGTATAAAATCCATGTATACTATTTCAAATGGTTGTGTAGGGAGCTTTCTATGACCTGCTGGCACCTTTACAGATGTACCCATATTATGTTGGAGGCAAATGGCGCACTTTGCTGCCCATCTCTGGCAGTACAACCCAATTTTCCGATGTTTCCACACTTTGCTCAGAATGTCCTCCCTTGCACTTGCGTTGACATGAGCATTACCATGCGCCATAGCTATTACCATGGGAGAATAACTGTCAGAGAGCAACCCTCTCATTTGTATTCTATCCAGCACACACCCTTGGATGTTTGTTCATTGTTTCTGTCCTTAGTCCATGCTTTAATTTCACAATGTGTTGCTTCTTCTTGAATGTCTCTGGCTACTTCTTTAATGTCTCTTCCTACTCCACCCTTCCCTTTTCCTTCCACATCCCTCTGCATCATGTTACATTGTGGAAGGGGCAATTTACAGTGTCCCGCGGCTTATTTAGCCACCTGGTCTGCCAAATCATTCCCTTGACCCACAACATCTACTATCTTTTTGTGGGCTGAGCATTTCACTATAGCCACCTGAGCGGGTTCAACCAATGCTGCTAACAATTTGCTTATTAAGTCACCATTCTTTATTTTGGTACCATGTGAGGTATGAAATCCTCTCTCTTTCCATAGTAGGCCAAAATTAAAGGCCACACCATGTGCATAGGCTGAATCCGTATAGATGGTTACAGCTAAGTCCTTAGTTCTAGAGCCTTTGTCAATGCTCTTAATTCTGCAGCCTGTGCTGATAATTCCGATATGTGTTCCATATGGACAATATCATTTATAGTTGTTATCGCATACCCACTGTTTCCCCACTTTCCAATTTGTAACATGAGCCATCACAAAATAAAATCTCATCGCCCTCCTCCAAAGGAAGGTCACTAGATCGACCCTTCCTCGGATCTGTTCATCAGTACGTATTAAACAATTGTGTATATCTTGGTCACCTACTCCGCTGGATAAGGGCAAAAGGGATGCCGTATTCAAAGTATTAAATCTTGCAATAGTGACATTTGTTGCAAACAATGTCAATTCATATTGTGTTAAACGGGCTGCTGTCAAATGCTGAGTCTGTGTTCTGTTGAGCAACACATCCCCAGCATGGTGTACCCTGACAGTTATTGCAGTTCCCAGTACCAAGCCAGCGCTCTGTTTAAGTGCTACTGCTGCTGCAGCAACTAATCTCATGCATGGGGGCAGTGCAGCTGCCACACTATCCAAGGTGTCAGAAAAATAAGTACAAGGCCTCTGCCTTACATTTTGTTCCTGAACTAATACTGATAGGGCACAACCTTCTTGTTCATGCACGAAAAGGGTAAATGGTTTGCCGTAATTGGGTGACCCGAGTCCCGGGGCACTACACAAAGTGCTTTTCAAAGTGTTGCAGGCCTCCTTCATTTCCTGCATGCAAATGAAGGGGGTCTGATCCTTCTCTGCTTTTAAACATTGTAGCAGGGGTTTAGCCAACAACGAGAACTCAGGGACCCAATGACTGCAATACGATGTAATACCTAACAGGTGTCTCAATTCTCTAATAGGTTAGTGATCGGCCATCTGCAGTGAGAACATACCCCAAATAATCAACCTTCTGCTGTACATAATGCCTTTTCGTAAGCAACACTTTGTGGCCATGGTATGCCAAAAGTAATACAATTAACGTTCCTTCCTTACAACTCAATTTGGTATCTCCACACATAAAAACATCATCAACATATAGTATCAGCATCACCCCTGGGGGCAATAAAATCTCATCCAATTGTTGTTTCAATGCCTGACTAAAAATAGCCAAACTCTCTGTGTATCCTTGAGGTGCTCTGCAAAACCTACATTGCTGTTGTGCTAATACAAAGGAGAAAAGGTGTCTAGATTCTTCAGCTATGAGTATGGAGAAAAATGTGTTCTTTAAATCAACTACACTGAAGTAAGTTGCTGTAGGAGGGACCATTGTAAGAATACTGGTCACACTGGGGACAACTGGATATCTTGGATCCACAACTTTGTTGATCTGTCTTAAGTCAATTATAAACCTGTAGGGGGTCCCTTCCTCTCCTTTCTTATGGACAGGCAACACAGGAGAATTACATGGACTGTCATCACACTCTTCGACAACTCCTAACTGTAGCAAATCCTGTACAATTCTGACCAATGCTGCTTCCCCTTCTGGCGATATTCTATATTGCGGAGTCCTTGGCAGAGGAACCCCATATTTTACTTTTATAACAACAGAACACCTACATCATTACTGCCTGTGGCCCAAAGTGCTGCGGGCAGTGCCTGTAGTTCTGGTAGCAATGGTTCAGCCGGATAACAACCTTCCATTTTGGAATGACATATAGTCATGCGAACACCTGCCGGGGAACAATAAATGGTTGCATTCAAGGCTTTCAAAAGATCCAATCCAAGGAGACTTTCAGGGAACCTATTAGTTAATAAGCATTTACTTGCCAATTTTATTCCACATATATATGCCTCAATTTCCTTGGACACCAGAGTACATATGGGTTCCCCACCAAACCCTACAGATACCTTATTTTCACCCGATAGTGGAACTGAGGGGACGGTCTTGACATCAACCGAGCTGCTGCCTGCTCCTCTGTCAATTAAGCATTTAACGGTGGGTGCTGTCCTATTTGTAATTTAACATAAGGTCCTTTCTGATCTATAGGAACAGACACCGCCTCCCCAGGTTCACTAGGGGTGTTTTAGCTGAATGTTGCAGTATCATCAAAAAACATCATTCCACTCAATTCATCGTCCACAAACCTATTCCCATTTGCTCCAACCATTTGTCGTTGTGCAGGGCCTGCTGAAAACACATTACCCTCCGGGTTACTGAATCTCCCGCTCCTTTGGGGTGGCTGTACAATGGTTCCCCCTTGTCCCCTACCTCTTCCTCCTGACTGCTGACCACTCCACGCCATTAGCACAGGACAGTTATTATTCCAATGTCCTGTCTGTCTACAAAATGATCACTGGTCCAACCTGGGCGGTTTCAATTGCTGGGTGCCACCTGTAGAATTTCTTACCTGGGGCCTCTGGTCCTTGGGTTTATTATATGGTGTCTGCGTTAATTGTTGCATCAATACTTTGTTAGTTTCTGTCTGCCTGCCTTTTACCTTCCATTTCGTCCTCCTCTTGCAGTTTGTAATATTTGGCCATTTCTAGAATCTGAGACAAAGTGCCAGCCTGCCAAGTACTTTCACCTAATTTAAGTGGCTTTTTGATCCCTTTCCACAATCCCTTTATGAATCCCATAGCACAATACCTTTGTCCAGTGGGTTCACTAAGCACTTGACCACTATGGGCCTTACATGCTCCCTCATATCTTAGAAAATAATCCCCCACTGTCTCGGCGGTGCCCTTCACAACGGCATCCATTTTCTCTACATTTACGTCTACTTCAGGTATTCTTTCATTCAGGGCCTTTAATACCCTCATTCCCAGTGTCTTCATTTCTTCCGACAGTGGCTCGGTAGCCTTCCTATTCTTACTTGCCCCTTCCAACGTATCCCAATAAATACCATGGGCAGTATAGTCATTTTTCAAAATGATTCCCAAATTTCAGCTGGAGTCACTGATGTCATAACAATATCTATGTCCTGAAACGTCAGAGTTCCTGTTTTAAATAGTGCTCTCAGCTCCTGTAATATCCTGCTGGATCAGTCCTAAGATGTACCCTTTACTATACCATGCAATTCTGCTCGTGTCATTGGTACATAAGCATATGTTTTGGTGAACTCGGGATCCTTACCTGTTTCCTGAGTAATTACGGGAGCGCATTCCGTCAAGGGACATTGAGTCCGTGTTTTCGTGAGTATTTCCATTATTCATTCTTTAAACAGATGATGGATTCTTGGTGCTACATCCTCCCAATTCATTCCATACCTTCCCAGTTCCTCATGACATTCCCGGGCCTTCCCACATACCTCTACACTACTCCCCTGTTGCTCACATTCTGTTACTACCAACGTAATTAATTTTTCCAACCATACTAATTGCACAGCCTTGTCATGTGATTTAAACGTGTTAGACCAATGCTCTGCCATACCTTCCCGCTTCTCTTGCAGTATTTCTTGGGCCATCTGTTTCCCCTTTCCCTGCACCTTTCTTAGTTCCTCATCTCGTCTAGTTTGATCTAACTTTTTCCCCAATTGTTCTTCTTCGTACCTCTTAATGGTTGAGGTGACCGCGTTAATAATACGGTCATACATTTTCCATAATTTCTCGGTCGCTCTCAGCGGCCAACTCATTGTACATCGCATTGAACCCTTCAGGCCATTTTTTTCTCCTCCCCCACCCATTTGTTTATTAACAATCCATGTTTTTCCACCATTTTCCTAAATTCCTGTTTTGTGCATTTATTTAATGAGGCTAAAACCTCAGTTCTTTAACGAAATTATAAAAAATCTCTTTGGCCAAGTCATGCATTTTGCTTTCTCTTTCAAGGGACATTGTATGTTTCCTAAATTGCCTGGTTTCTTCCTCCTCTAGATATTTATTAATGAGGCCCTGTCTTCTACATCTACCTGGTGTTCAAATTCCTTGTTATCTAACTCACAGGTTTTCTGTTCCAGTGTCCGTCTTTGTCTCTTTCTTTCCTTCTTTTCTTCAGACATTTTAGTCTTAATGGCCTTGCACCACCATGGGCGAATGGCATCGTGCTGGGCTGGTCAAACCTTTTTCCTAAGTATAACTAATTCCAGATGTTCTATTGTTTTTAAATGGCCACTGGCATTATACTGACTTCTTCGTATATTCTTCCCAATTTTTACAAAATTGTGTTGCTCCCAGCCCAGAATTAATAAACATCTGATAACATGGGGTGCTCTCAGCAGGTGCATGCATAGGTTTCTCATTACCATACTTATCACAAAAATTACCCATCTTCAATAATTTATCCTTACTAGGATCAAAATAATACATACCATATAACTGATACCAATGTGGCTTGCCATCCACCAATACAATATCTGCAGATACAATCAACTCACCACACAATTGGAGACCTCGGTCCTCTGTCAGGTTCATCGGGCCTTCAGAAGGGCAGCCTCCTATACCCCGTCCTGAGCCCGTCTATCAACGAGGACAGCACTGTTTGAGCATCAAAGGTGCGATAGACATGGGGCCCCGATGTCGGCGTCGTAAGACAGGGTTCAATGGAGGGCACAATTAAAATTGACGGGCCACCGCTGCGAAGGCCCACCCAGTGACGCCATTGAGAATTCTAAAAATTCAATGGGCAAGGCCTCCATCAATAAACACACTAGTAAGTGGGTTCAATAATCATTTATTGCAATCATTAGGGCTTTCGCGAAAGGGCTCGCTCCAACACACCACCAGAAAGTTAGTGGCCAAGTGAGCTGCCAATGTTACAGACGCAGAACCTTTTATAGCAAAAACTGACATGGAGCCTTATGGTTGCCAAAACAGGATACACATACATAATTGCAATTTCCCCCCTAAAATAATTTGGATGTTTTCCCAGCAAGAAATACAAAGACCGGACAGGGACTGTCTTTACATATATTCCAGGAAAATGCAGGGATGTCAAACAAAGGCTGTTTTCACATATATTCCAGAGAAAGCGCACAGATGACGAACAAAGGCAGTATATATATATATATATATATATATATATATATATATATATATATATATATATATATATATATATATATATATATATGGATGGCGCACAGATGCCGGACAAAGATTAAAATGTCAAACAGAGACAGTTTATACATACATTGCAGGAAGGAACGCAGATATTGCACAAGAACTGTTTATACATACATTGCAAGAAGGAGCAAAAAGGTCACACAGACTGTTTTCACACATGTTATAGGAAGGGACACGAAGGCCGGACATTGTGAGAAGGAATGCAAAGAGGTCGGCCAGATACTGGTTTTGTATGCATTGCAGGAAAGGAAAACAAAGGCCGGACATTCTTGAGTCTATGGCTGATGTTTAGTCAAGACAAGCGCAGGATGCAGCTGCAGTGCTGACGTGGGAACACAGGCTAGCTGTGCCATCAGTTTTCAGAGCCAAATGGCGATGTACTGTGAACAGTGTTTTTGTCTTGCTGAGGCAAACTAAAATGGCAGTCAGGAAAAATTAGTTTTATATTAACAGGTGCCTTGGGGAGGGACCAAGGTAAATCCTCTGGGAATCAAGCGCTTCTCCCCAGGTGGAATCAAAACATCTTATGTACTTTGTAAATAAACCCTATGATTCTTTCGTGGGCACCGTAAGGGCTTTGCTACTTAATTTAGTATATAGCACAGGTCCACAAATTATATCAGTTGGCTGACATCCCACTTCTGACACCATGTATGGCGGCTCTGAAGAGCGTGTAAACTTTATTGATCGGATTTCTCCATTCACATACATCATTAAATATATAATAGCAAAAAATGTTATACAAAATTTAACATCAATTAAAAACACAATGTTAAAGAAAAATTCTCCCCTCTTCCATTTCAATCTAAAAATGTATTTGATCGTCTTATCAGAGCCTTGCTCACACAGGCACCCACGTTAAAAAAAAAGTCAAGGTCTGGACAATTTCAAATAAAACACAACGCTGCTTTGCAGTCCCTTATCTGATTTTCCAAGAAGAAGGGCCTTACCAGATCTATTCGCAAATATTAGCAAAAAATGCTTAACACCCTCCCTTACGTTTAGCCCACATGTACATCTTTTTGATGGGTCTCTGAGTCCCTGATTGGTGCAGGCTTTTAGTGGTAACATGTTTAAATGCATTAGTAAGAGTGCCTACAGTTAGGCAAGGGGATACTACACACACTGCCCCCCTGCTCGGCATTAAATCTGATAGCCGAAAACAGATTCAGAGAGCCTGAGGCCTGAACCGCGTTCCATTCTTGAGTCAAGTACCTACTAAGTGTCCCCTCTTTAACCCTTGATTTTAACTCTGTCAGGCTCAGGTCTCTTGCTGAGGCCAGGAACTCGATCCCTGCTGTCAAAAGTATGTTAAAACCCCCCCGAAACCACTTAAACTTTAAACAGAAACCCAAATCTGCCATCTCCAATAACAGGTACTGAATATTATCATTTTTTAGGGGTACCTGCAGAACCTTTGAAAAGAAGGCACCTTGTCTCAGTTTAGCTTGTGTGGCTATCCTTGTGATCCCCAGATCCAAACGCAGAGCGCAATTTGGGGTTTCCATTGGGAGACCTGTCAGCCTTCTCATAATTTTAGTTTGGGCAACCTCCAACTGATCACAGTTCGAACTCCTCTAGATTTCACTGCATATAGTAGCATATTCCCCACCGTACACTTGTAGACCTCTATCGAATTGCCCAGCATGCGCCCACCAAATTTATTGTAGAATCTAATGAACCCATTTAACCTGGCCTTTAGCCATACCAAATCCAAATGTTTTTCCCACTTCCCATTACTGTCAAAGGTCAGCCCCAGATAACAAAATGAGTCCACAACCTCAATTTTCTCACCATTGAGATACCATGAATAGTCTACCTTCTTCCTGCTATTACTAGAAACTACAATCTTTGTTTTATCCCTATTCAGGGTGAACTTATTAGCCTTAAAATACTCAGTGGCATAATCAAGACCATCTTGTAGCCCCACAGGGGTCAGATCGATCAGAGCTGTGTCATGATATGATATGATTCGATATGATATGATAAGGCATTTATAATGCGCCTATACACAAGTGTTTCAAGGTGTGATGAGGCAAGGGAGGGTTAACAGAGGGAAGACAGACAGCGATCCAACTAGGCCCGGTGACATTGATATCGGGCAAGTGCAGGGGGGAGGGGAAAAGTACAGGGGAAAATGGGAGGGCACAGTGCATTTCAGTACATAGGATAACAGTCACATAAATAAAGACAATAATTAAAAGTGTGGCCAGCTGGTGGCAAGTGCAAGGGTAAGAGCAGACATCAGGGGTCAAGTGCTAGTGGGGGTTGTAGGGATACAGATACAGTCCCCAAGTGCAAGGGCTGCCAAGGGGCAGTGCAGGTGTGCAACTGGCAGGCAGGGGACCTGGGCCTGAGATCATAGGGTAGCCAGGTAACCAGTGCAGATTCAGAATCAGCCAGGAGATCAGCAGGGGAGAGGAGGAGAGAAAGCAGAAGCAAAGAGGAAGGTCTTGAGGTGCTTCTGCAACCGGAGATAGTTCTTCTCAAGTTTCATAGAGGCAGGGAGACTGTTCCAGAGGGCTGTCCATGAGCATATAACAGTGCCTCGAACAACCTACCCCCCCCAAACTGGGCAGATTGGTCCTAGAACTGGCTTCTGCAGGGTTAAAGATGGCTAAAAATAGGAGGAACAGCAATGGAGCCAGGTTGGAAGAAGGACGAGACAGTTGAAGGACATTATGAGTATGGTTTCTTAAAATTAAAGACCTCTCCATCCCTATTGCTAAAGGGGTTTCCCTGCTGTGAGAAACCCGAGGGTATCCTCGCTCCCATTCCACATGGTCATCTACTCAGGTGGCCATGGAAAGGCCTTTGCTTTTGGAACCTGACCCTGGGGGTGGACAAGCGAGGGAGGATAACCTGGGTGGAGGGTCTGTGGGACTGGGAATGGGATGCCCTTGAGAGAGACATGGTATCCCCCTTTTCCTATTAATGACCAACCAAAGCCCCCCCCCCCTTCATGGGGTCTTATGAGTCAACTCCCCTAACTTACTCATATATAACTACTAACAGTACTGGGATGAGGAAGAGGCAAGCAGGAGTAATGAAGAGTAGGTGCTTTTACCACTCTGGTACTGGGACGAGGAATAGGCCTGATGAGAGTAGTAGAGGTCAGGCATGTCCCCTCAATGATGGTCAGGTAGGGCTAATTGTGCATTCAAACTTGCAACCTGTTGAAGGGCTTCAGGCAGTGGCAAGAGAAACTGTGGTGTTGATGGAAGAGCATCAGCAGAGTGGCCAAAAGAAGCAGCAAGGAGTGGTAGGTGCACAGCACGTCGGTGGTGCAAAGGAGTGCAGCCCAGGAGCCGGACTCCGTGGAACCGAGCAAACGCTGTAAGGGGAGCCATGCTTGGAGGCTGCCCCTTCTCGTGGAGTTTGCAGTGCTCATTCTCCTGGAGGTACACCCAGGAGTGCCTGAGGGGCAGAAGGTGGGGCCCAAAGGCAGAGAACCAAGTTTGAGAGATCTGCACTGCAGGAATGCCGAAAGAAGCAACCAACGAGTTTGTCTATGAAAGGAAACCCGGTATGTAAGTGTTTGAAGTTCCACAGAGGATTACTTTGTATCAGTGTGGTTGTGGGCAAGCTAAACCATGTTCTCGAAGGTCTCCAATTGAATTCCTGATTAACTTTTGAATAAATGAGAATACTTTGTAGTGGAGTAGTCACGTGTATAAGAAGACACGTTTTCAAAAGTCTCTGAGTGCTGGGCACGCTACAGAGGCAATTTACAAGGACTTATAACAACAGAATGAAACAATGAAACTGTTTTCAATTGTTACAAAAGTCTATGAGTGCGCGTGAGATTACAATGGCAATCTTTAAAGACTTATAATAGCGAAATGAAACAAAAGAAAGAAACTTAAATTCATCATGTATCAAGCTCAAAAGTGAATGCAACTTTAAATAGCAGTCAAAATATATATGTTGAATGTAACTCAATCCTTATTGAAGCTTAAAGTGAACAGAACTTCAGCAATGCAAATGGGCCAAATATACACTGTACTCCAGAGTGAATGGAACTTTGGAGGTGAACTTTAACAAGTGACTAAACTGTACCTTTCAGTCAAGACATTCTTGTACATAGACCAACCATATCCAGAGGACGGAATGGTGGCACAAATGTTTAATAAAGCTGGAAAATATCCTTATTCATTGTAAGTGAACCTTGGGGAAGGGAACCTTGGGGTTTTGTAACCTCTTCGTTGATTTGAGGACAAAGTCTCAAGATATTGTGTGCTTGGAATCATGTTTTGAAGCTTAGGGAAGGGAACCCAGAGTGTTGATTAACTCTATATCATTTCTGAACTGAAGGCAATCCTGAGACTTTTACTGGAACTGCTTTGTACTTGGGGAAGGGCACTGAAAGAAAGCTGTGAGCTCTGAACTTTGTGTTGTACACTGTTTTCTTGGTTGCTGACATCCCTACACATTGTATAAGATTATTTGGGAGAGCAAGTATAGGTTTTGGATACAGACAGATTACAGAATTGTAGAGAAATCCCACCATAGTATCAGGCAAGATAGATGGTTTTTCCATCCTGATTTAAGTTAATAAAGTGTTATTGTTAATTCAGAATCTGTTGTCTATGTCTTACTCCAAGATGCCTTCACAAATGGTGTCAGGAATGGGATGCGGCTCAACCGATACAAGTTGGGGAACACTAACATTTGTGAATTTGTGTGCCAGAGCATCAGACCCTACAGTAGACACTAAGGGCTATTTCGGGTTTGATATCTATAGTAGTAGGGATGAAACACTTCCACCTTGAGAAATGAAACTAATACCTACTGACTTGATATTGATTCCACACCCTGATACATATATTAGACTGGCACCCAAGACACGGTTAGCCTGGAGATTTGGGATTGATGTTTTAGCAGGGGTAGTAGACCCAGACCTCCGAGATGATGTTAAGGTCTTACTACAAAACCATGGAAAGGATCCATTCCAGATCCATCAAGAAGATAAGATTGCTCAATGGGTGCTTGAAAAAGCAGTATTCCCTAGGCTTAAAGAAAAATCTTGGGAGGGAAGCACAGACAGGGGGACTCGAGGCTTTGGAGAGGCCCATGAAATATCTGACGACCCTCGCAAAACTGAAGCTAGAAGACCCATAGAGGAAGAGCCCGAAACACTTCCTGATTTAGCCTTCGCTCAGAGAAAGGCCCCCTTATTGGCTGAGGCATTCTTGCAGGTTGTTTCGGAACCGGAGGGCCATGAGAAAGGGAGACCGTTCTTTATAAAGGGGATAGCACTTCGGAAGGTCTGGTAAAAACACAGTTGGTGGTCCCCAAGAGCCAAAAGTGGGTGGTATTAAAAATATCCCATTTCATCTGACGGGAGGTCATCTAAGGCAGTTCAAGACTCAAGAGCAAATAGCAAATGGTTCTATTAGCCCCGAATTTACACTGACATTAAAATCTTTATCCAGGCCTGCTCTGTCTGCCAGAAAACTAGCTCACATATGCCACCACCAGCTCCCTTGAATACCTTACCAATCATTGAGGTTCCATTTTCCAGGATTGGCATGGATATTGTGGGACCGCTGGAGACTTCCAAATTGGGAAGTAAATATATCTTAGTCATTGTAGACTATGCCACCCAGTATCCAGAAACCTTCCCCTTGAGAGCCATCATGACCCAACAGATTGTGAAACATTTACTTCACTTTTTCTCTAGTGTGGGGTTTCCGAAGGAGATCCTAACGGATCAGGGCTCCACTTTCATGTGCAAGTTTATGGGGGAAGTTAAGAACTATTACACATTGCTACCCTTAGAACATCAGTGTATCATCCTCAAACAGATGGTCTCATAGAAAGATTCAACAAGACTCTACTCCGAAGGTTAGTGGAACAAGATGGGAAAAATTGGGATCATATGATACCGTGGGTCTTGTTTGCGGTTAGAAAAACCCCTCAGGCCTCAACAGGATTTTCCCCATTTGAACTTGTTTATGGGTAAGGACGCTGGGATGTCGTAGATATGTTAAGGGAAACTTGGGAGGAGAGAGAGGCAGTTCATATTCCCCTCTCCCAGACTGCAAGTAGGTTAAAAGAACATATGAAAGTTGTAAGATCTATGGTACAGGCCCACATGGTTGAAGCACAAGAGCAACAAAATACCTCTTATGATAAAGGGGTTTCCCTTGGATCCTTTTCAATGGGTCAAAAGGGGCTCGCCCTGTTGCCTACTTCAGAAAATAAACTTGTGTCCAAGTGGCATGGAACATACAAAGTAATAGAACAAACAAGCCCATGTAATTATAAGATCTCACAACCTGATCATCTCCTTAAAACACAAATTAATCATGTTAACTTGTTAAATGAGTGGAAGAACTTCCCACTGAGATTCCAGCCATAATATTGTCCTGTCTTTTG
The DNA here is from genome assembly GCF_040938575.1 of Ambystoma mexicanum. Lineage (NCBI taxonomy): Eukaryota > Metazoa > Chordata > Amphibia > Caudata > Ambystomatidae > Ambystoma > Ambystoma mexicanum. Next base: position 1,055,070,740 of record NC_090929.1, on the reverse strand, counting down.
TCCGAACACGCAGAAAGTAAGGCTCTAATTTCATCAGACCTCAATAATAATCAGAAACAAGATCTATATGAGCTTATAAAACAGTGTACTGATGTATTCTGGGAAGAACCTGGGAGAGTGAGGGATATTTATGATCACATCCGCACTCCCATAAAGTCGTACATCTAAAACGGTACCGGTTACCTGAGGCCAGGAAGGAAACCATAATTCAGGAAGTTAAAACCGTGCTAGAGGCTAACGTCATTGAACCTTCTACAATTGCGTACTCACGTACAGAGGGTCAGGCAACCTGGAAGCCCTGTAGACTGAAATCCGACTGATACCGCCAAAACACAACTTGAACCCAAGAAGGGTCTCCTCAATTGAGGGTGACCTTTCTTTTGAGACACCGTGCTACACGTAGCATATAACGGGTAACACAATGGTTCAAATGAAAGAGCAAGGTACAACCAGTACACGTCATGCTGAGGAAGAAAGAACAGAGTGTCAGATGAGGGGAGTGTTGGGGAAAATAGTAGAGAATTGCAGGCTAAATTAACACTAACCTTATGTAAGCACAAGTCAGTTCCAGGCGTGTGCAGAACAAGAATTTAGCCAGAACTTTGAAGGTGGATGTAGAACCCAGCACCGGAGGTTGGACTGAACGGGAATGGTTAGTGGGTTAGTAGGACGTATCCTGAACGGAACGAAGGTGCACTACAGTTCTAAGGGGAAATAACCATTGAAGGAGAAGTACTGCACAGTGTCCAGATCCAACAGAAGGGGAAATATCCTAGAACATCCCTGCGACAATACAACCCAGTGTGTGGAAATATAATGTCCCAAAAGTACCTCAATGATGGCAACCAGATAAGGGTTCAGGTAGAGGCAGGCTGAAGCATACTGAAGGGTGTTCCTTTATCAGAACGTGCAAAGACTAGAAATGAGCAATAAGGAACAGGCAGAGGCAATCCGTAAGCGGTCCGAGTTCAGGAGACAGAAGTTGACCGCTGAAAATAACCAGGGAGCCGGCAGTAGCAGTCCAAAGAACATTCCAGGGTCAGGAGGAAGGGTTTTAAATGAGGCCAACAAGGAGCAAAGAAAAAGCAGTCCGTAGGACAATCCAAGGAGATAATACAAGAAAAGGCAATCAGAACGGAGCAAGTTCGGAGTACAAACTTCAATCAGAAGCACAGCCGGGTAAGGGCGCTAAACAGAAGTACGTTCTGATGCAGTCACGTTTTTACATCGTCCTACATCATTGCCCAGGCGACGGGACGCTGGGCAGCCTCTGTATGTGTACCTGGCGTTGCAGAAGGCACCATGGCAACCGCCAGGGACGCGACCATAGAGAACGCTTAGAGAGCGTTTGGCTTACAGGGCAACGCACTGGTTTGCCACGCACCGGTTTACATATTTTGACATACAAGCCATTGGTCTTCTCCTATCTTGTTGGTGGCCAAACCTGATGGAGTTGGAGATTCTGTATAGATTTCCACAAATTGAATTGCGATTTCTGCTTTTGATGTTTACCCAATGCCTCGTGTTGATTATCTAATAGATCGGCTGGGCAATGCTGTATATCTGTCAACACTCAATCTCACCAAGGGATATTGGCAAGTTCCTTTACACAGTCCTGATAAAGAAAAAAAACTGCACTTGCCACTCCTTTCGGATTGTTTCAATTCAAGGTACTACCCTTTGGGCTACATGGTTGATTGCTTTTTCTCAATAAGTGCACAGATATATTAGATTTCTCCTTTATTAAAGAATAATACAACAAAAAATTAAATCAAATTAAATGGCATACTTTGCCAATGCCACAGGTGCAAGCTTCATCTCGCCAAAAGAACTTCAATGGACAGCTTCCAGACCAGGTTGCCAGAGATGCTCTTTACAACAACGGTCCCAGAATGTCCACCTTTTTCCAGCCTAGTAGAAGCTTTTCTCTGACAGCCTAATACTGTGCTCTTTAATTTAACCATTACACAAATGCGCAATGACATTTTTCAGAGAGCCGTGTCTTTCACAGTTCACCTGTGGCCTATTCCCAGAGATTGTTGGCCGAATAAACCCATGGCCATCTGAAGAGGTAACATTTTGCTTTCTCATGGACCAGCTTTCGGCTTCTGCAACAATATCAGGCAGTAACTCAAAACAATCCTTGAACGTGTTTTTCTAGTGAATGCAGACAGTATTCAGAGCTCACGTTCAAAACTGAAGCCTTCACTGAGGCATGCATTTCAAATAGCAGTCTCACATTAAAATGAAGCAAAAATCTTACATTTTTAAAAAGCATTACATTCCACCCTTGGACATTTGACTACTATAACTCAGTGGCACTAAAGTCGACTTCTGAAACAGATGAAGTATTATAGCTATGCTAGAAATGCATTGAAAACAACAGAAAAAAATAAACATAATCAAAATAACAAAAATGCAAGCAAAAGCATAACATAATCTTTCTCCAATATTTGGACTCCATGACAACAACCAGTCCCACCAATTCCCCGTATGAAAAGATATCACTTGCTTTGTCAAATCCTTCTAACTTTGGATGTGGCTTTGCACAGACTGGGACTGGTCACTTAAATTAAAGGAATATTGCGCTCAAAATTTGTATTGTCCCGAGCGTTCTGGCATATGGTTTTAAGCAAACTATGAACGATCGTAAAAACATTTCTTATGCACCTTACCATAGTTTTCCACGTTTTTACACATGCGAAATCAGGCAGCGGTTGTGGCCATCTTGTGCTAATCTTATCCGTTTATCCATAGCCCTATGCTCAACTGCCCTTGCAGCACTAATTCATATCCCCCGCCCTTGAAGCTGACATTACTATTCCTAGCGATATTCTCCACCTATTTTCATGACTTTAGTGGGTAGCATAGCCAGACGTGCCCAGTCATCATCTACGTCTTAACGTTAGTTGACACAGAACCTGAAATATCAACACACACATTCTCTCACAACACAGCGCGTCCCAAATCGGAATAGAAAACACTATTTATAAAGGTAACATTAATACTCTGCAATTACAATTGCCCTCATTACGACCCAGGCATTGGACCATGGTGCTAATAGCACCAAGGTCCATGCCGGTAACTTACCGACTCCGCCATGGCAGAATGGGGAATTACTGCCCCATTCCGAGGTTGGCGGGGCAGTAATAGGGCTCAATGGGCCTGGGGAAGGTGCTAATTACGGGACCGTAAATTACGGTGCCATAATTAGCTCCTAGGTCCCTTTGCTGGTTGGTTTTTTAACGCCTGCTAAAAGCAGGCGTTAAAGTGCCACCCGCAAAGGGACCTCGTAATCAGGCGTTAAGGGTTTAACGGCGCTGCCACCTTTTACGGCGCCGTTAACCCCTTAACGCCTGGGTTGTAATGAGGGCCAATGTGTTTTCATTTCACAATAAACGCTCTTTGAACATCAGCCAATTTCCACATTCAACCAAATTTTTTATTTCTTTGTTTTCAAACATCAAATCTTTATCATGATGCACACAGTGTTCATTGCGGTAGAAGAAGTGCATTTGACGCACCATGAATCGCAAGGCTTGGGTATCAGGTGCTTGCTAGACCACCGTAAACAGACCCAAGGTTACTTAAATATGCAAAAAAACAAGAGGGGTCCTGGGAGTCCCTCTGATGGACATTAGTCCCGGTTCCGAGAGACTTACCCAGAGTCTTTAGCTCACTATCTTTCACAGAGGAGAAATATCAAAAAACATATCAGTCTTTGTCCGGCCCTAGGGCAGTCCAGCACTGAAATGCTAAGCATGCTAGCTCACTATTCGTAGAGAGGCACAGCCCCATCCTACTGATGAGGTTTAACCAGACGAAACACGTGTCTGGGGTTGCTGTTGGTACTCTTTTTCAGAGGAGAGTTGCCTAGCATTTTGGTGCTGGACTGCCCCAGGGCAGGACAAAGACTGATATGTTTGGGATATTTCTCCTCTGTGAAAGATAGTGAGCTAAAGACTCTTGGCAAGGCTTTCGTAACCAGGAATAATGTCTGGCAGAGAGACTCCCAGGACCCACCATGTTATTTGTATATTTTAGGTAAATTTGGGTCTCACACTAAGTTACTAGGGGAATCCAGACGTGGATCCCTTGCTCACTATTCTTAGAGAGGCACAGCTCCACCCTACTGATGAGGTTCAACCAGACCGATACACGTGTCTGGGGTTGCTGTTGGTACTCTTGTTCAGAGGCGAATTGCCCAGCATTTCGGTGCTGGACTGCACCAGGACAGGACAAAGACTGGTATGTTTGGGATATTTCTCCTCTTGAAAGATAGTGAGCTAAAGACTCTGGGTAAGGCTCTCTTAACCAGGACTAATGTCTGGCAGAGAGACTCCCAGGACCCCCCCTGCTATTTTCATATTTTAAGTAACTTTGGCTCTCACCCTAAGTTACTAGGGGATTCCAGACGTGGACCCCTTGCTCACTATTCTTAGAGAGGCACAGCTCTACCCTACTGTTGAGGTTCAACCAGACTGAAACACGTGTCTGGGGTTGCTGTTGGTACTCTTGTTCAGAGGAAAATTGCCTAGCATTTCGGTGCTCGACTGCCCCAGGGCAGGACAAAGACTGATATGTTTGGGATATTTCTCCTCTGTGAAAGATAGTGAGCTAAAGACTCTGGGTAAGGCTATCATAACCAGGCCTAATGTCTGGTAGAGAGACTCCCAGGACCCCTCCTGTTATTTGCATATTTTCAGTAACTTTGCGTCTCAACCTAAGTTACTAGGGGAATCCAGATGTGGACCCCTTGCTCAATATTCTTAGAGAGGCACAGCTCCACCCTACTGATGAGGCTCAACCAGACCGGAACACGTGTCTGGGGTTACTGTTGGTACTCTTGTTCAGAGGAGAATTGCCTAGCATTTTGGTGCTGGACTGCCCCAGGGCAGGACAAAGACTGATATGTTTTGGGATATTTCTCCTCTGTGAAAGATAGTGAGCTAAAGACTCTGGGAAAGGCTCTCGAAGCCAGGACTAATGTCTGGCAGAGAGACTCCCTGGACCCCCCCCGCCCTGTTATTAACAATTCGTACTGAATGATTGTTGATTGTGACTCAACTGTGGTGAACATTTCACCCGAACTAGGCAAACTATAGTCGAGATCTTTGCCAAGTTCCTCAGACAATTGCGTTGAAGCTGCAGTCTGTGTTAGTTCAGCTTGTGTTAATTGCACATGAATTGGAGAATCCGTCAACAACAAATGTTTATTGGGTGGACCTTTTTTTCCGGGTGTAGATTGTGTCAAGTGGTCCTTGAGGAATTCCAATGAATCTTCATTATATTCAGTTTCATCTTCACCTTGTTGAGTTCTCACATTGTAGCGATGGTCCAACAACACTTTGCTGGCTTCGGCGGTCACATTCAATTCCTTTTCTGACCATTGGACATAAGCATCTTGAGTCTGCTTATTGACTGTACCATGCTGCACCTCAAATAGTAGTTGCTCCATGGTGAAATCTGTTTGGCAAGCAGCATCTTTGGTTTCATTTGTTGTCTGTGTCTTTATACTTCTTTTCCTTCTGTGCCTCTAGGAGATGGGTTGTAAAAACATATTCAATGTAAATCACACATACAATAGATAGCACTTTAAATTAAAAAAAACATGTTATGAAGAAAACACCAGCCCAAAACACTTCAAGAAAACAATTTTTTTAATTTACCCTTGTTTTCTTGTTTTTCTGTGAAACCGTGGTCTTTTCTGTAACGACCGCACCAGCAAGCTGGTCCACCACCTCTGATCCATGTGCCTCCTCTTCTAATTCCTGACCTTGTACGCATTCCTTGAATAGAATATTGATAAAAAAAACAAAAATCAAACATTTTTTTAAATAAAATCTTTCATTGCACACATTGCTTAAATGCATACCCTTGTAAACAGTGTACGTCATTTAGTCAAAATAAACATTTTGAATTACACCCGATCAATGGCAAGTGTACTCGATGAGAGATCACTGTGCCAAACATACTGATTATAATGTTGCCCTCAAACATTTTGCAATGTATTCAGCATAAGGGAGAAATTGTAACGTTGGGACTGAAATGACAAAAGAATGAAAGAATGCACGTTTATAAGAATGTCACTGTCTGATAGTATTCTATCTAGGATTTACTTTCTTTCATTAAAGGGAACTGTCAGTATACATACCTCATACTCTGGACCAGCTCCAAAGGATGATGTAATTGTATTCGAAGTACCAGCATCCCCCTGTAACACAGTACTTGTTTCAGTATGGATGAAAACAGCTAAATGGAACAGAGACAATGGGATGCAGACAATGGAACATATAAAAAGAAACCCTTCAATGACACATAGTGTAAACAACCGACCGGATACATAAACAATTTCATATTATTTGAAATTCCAAGCATAATACATTCTCATAATTGAAAAGTAAACAAAAAATACTTGATAGGCGCTAGAAGTTGTTGTTGACTCAGGAAATAAAATGAATGCAGAATCTTGCTTCTTCATTTTCAGTGCATTGTCATGAAGTGGCAACAGGGAAAATTAGATTTGCATTAGATATGTGGGAAGATCCAACTCTTGATAATATGAAGTTCTGCAAGTATGTAGGGCTTACCATTGGTATAGTGGTCATGTCGGTGTTGTCGTCACTTGCGAGGGTCTGTGCTCCAGTCAGTATGCCGCCCTAAAAAAAAAAGGACTTGTGAAGCCCGCAATTACGAAAAGATTATGCTTCTTTTGAAATGCACTATGGCATTGTTTTCTATGGTCATAATTACTTTCTATTATGCTCCATAAACCAGGGACAGATGTGTAGTAAGTTAAAGAGTAATACAATCTGGTAAATATGCAATTCATTTTCTGGGACTCACCTGAGGCAGCGTGTGCACAAATATAGTTGGAATTGCATTTGGAAGCAATTTACGAGACGTTCTGTTTTGAGTAGATGCTTTTTTGCCTACTGCGATTGGTCGTACATATCCGGGGTAAAGTGCAGGCTACAGATGCGGAATCGATTGGCCATCTTGTCTTCCCAGACAGCCATGACTCTACTTTGAAGTTCGTCCACTGGAAATCCACAACGTCAAACCCATTCTCTTATTAATTTGATATTCGTCAGGAATTTATGCATGATAGTGCCTACACTTTTGACATGGCTCCAAGAATGGCTCCTTGGAAAATCTGTATAAAAGAAAGTCCACATAATTACAAAACAATCCTACTGAATGCATGTGATGGATGGGAATATATCAAACTTTTCTATGCAATTTTTCTTTTGGTCAAAGAAGCGAAACCTGTGCAGCGTAGTCCAATAATAAACTTTCATACAGATTTGATTAATATAACGTAAATCTCAACGTTTTACTCGTCCATTGAATGTACTTTCATGCATCAAAAGGAAACATGCTTATAGACAATGTTTGAGAAAGATGCAATTCTATCACAATTGATACTGATGACATTTGCTATATATCGAGATCAGAACACTTTAAACTTTAGACACTGGTAAAGTCATTGAGATCAATGAACATTACACTACTAGGTACATTCGTTTGAAATAGATAGAAAATTTGAGATCAGAAAGAGATGATTAGGTGACCTGCCCTTACCTTGACTAACAAACAATTGGATTCAGCAAGCAGGGTAGTTAGTAGCAGGAGAAAAGGTAGCATCATCACAAGTTGACTTCCCATGCTCACAGATGTTCCCAGTTTAACTATCAAGGGGTTTATAAACAATTAGAAAAGTGGGTGTGTATGTGATGCAGAAAAGGGCTGGAACACTGTTGAATGGATTGCACGGGAGTGGCTTGCTTCATGGGAGCCTGCAAGGAGACACAGGGTCTGGGGAGGCCATGTGAGCAATGGCCCCTGTGCGTAAGATACCTTTGAAGTGTACATGGTGTTTGGCACCTTGGCCGATCCCACCCTGCCAGCCCACTTGGGAGGGCACAGCCACAGGTGCGAACTGCCATTGATAGTGGAGTGGGGATGGAGGGGCATGTGGCATGCAGAAAAAGGCTTGGAACATTGCTGAATGGAGACACACTTATGTGGATTGCAGGGGCGCCGCCTGCCTCAGGGGAGCCTGCCTGGAGAAATGGCCCCTGTGCGGAAGTTACCTTTGAAATGTACATATTGTTTGGCACCTTGGCCGTTCCCACCCTGCCAGCCCTGCCAGGACAAGTGACCGTGTCCTTGATTCAATGAAAAATTGAAACAACTATTCATAAAAGATAATTTTTATTTTATTTTGTTGCTGATGTTGATGGCACAAATGTACTACAAATTGTATACTTCGGGTTGCAGCAGAGTGTGGGAAAATCCCCTGTACTTACAGTTGACACTGGGTCATTTGGCTCGAATGGCGCCAACGACACAGGCGGGTATTACTCATTAAACATGGTATCCAAGCCTCCCATGAAACCACCATGTAAACGCACGATAGGCAACCAGCGTGTACCACCTGTGGAAGAGAAACATACAAACTGTATTTAAATGAACATGATAAGTGTACAAACCTTAGTTGAAAATGCAATCTTGTATCCTATGGCATAGTTGCCAGTAGAAATGGTACTCCATGGATCAATCAACTTGGGCTTTACAGTGTAGACACATTACAAAAGTGAACACCCATGCATTCCATAACATTTGGGGGACAGAAAAATATTGTTTCTTGGTTGTACGTGAAAGACACATAAGATGACCCCTATGATTTCCCCAAATCACGAGAGATGTATTGAATGGCCAGACTACATTCATTTGGCAGTGCTAGATCAAAGGTACGACAAAATAGGAGACAAACATGAAATGTTAGTGGCCTAAGTTACATCACATCTAGAGTACACTTACTTGTTACTTGGATTGCGAGGGCAAACTGTTGCGCGAAGTTCGTGCATAAGCACCATCATAATCCTCAACACGGACCTTGTGAGGCAGGCTGCCCTGAAATCATGCAGCTCGGTAACGCATTGCGGCCGTGTCTCGTCTTCTGATATGTAGGCCAGTTTTCTCTGCAGCAGCAGTTCTTCTCCTCGGTTGTCATGACCTTGCACCGATTGCAGGTAGACCAGGTGGAGACGTCATCCATGCGTCTAGGCTCAGCCTCATGATCCGGTGATTCGTCCTCCCAACTGTCGTCCGATGCCCTATTGTTTCCGCATCTTTCTCTTTCAACTAATTTTGCCTCGGAATACTCTGGCTCGTACTGATAGGGCTTTATTGTTGCCATTATACGACAAAATTAAAATCGATAGTAATGTTAGTACAAGTATCTGTTCGCACAGGCCACGAGCAACGAAGATAGCTGAACAAAGCCGAAACGAGTCACAAGATATACAAAAAAAGACAGTGATACGATAGAAAAAGCAACTCTGATGTTGTCTGATGAGAAGCAGTCTGTTGTTCCAAGATTGGGTGCTGAGAAAGTGACGATGTTGTTGTATGCTGACGATTTGATATTGTGCTCCAAAACCCCAATCGGCTTACAAAACTCTTTGGAGGTTTTGGCAAATTATATGGAGTCTAACCAGCTCACAATTAACATCGCTAAATCTAAAATCATGATCTGTAATGCGCCCAGATGTAGATTAAACAAACACCACTGGAGACTGCAAGAGACAGAGCTTGAAGTTATAGTGCAGTATACGTACTTGGGTATGAGAATTGACAACAAACATTCTAATGAAGCCCACCTAGAACTGTTATATTCGAGAGTCACGACTGCTATTTCGCAAACAAAAGTGATGCTATATAAATATGTCAAATTTTCGATATCCTCGGCTATAACATACTATAACCAAAAAACAACTCCAATGCTTCTTTATGGGCTAGAAACATGGCTCCTTCCGATGAATGATATCTTGAACAAACTCATAGGTAAATATTGGAGATCAGTTCTTAACCTACCTCAATGCGTTCTAGTTGTGTTTGTGCACCATGAGCTTGGTTTGTTATCTTTAGCAATTAAATACAAATGGCGACAGTGCGCACTACTGAGGAAATGTATAATGGCCGGTAATTCACATACTCTACTTGAATCCCTGTCATCTTTCATGTTGCAATCGAATTGTACCTTTGCTAACAAATGGAAAACAGCAGTTTTTGGAATAATGGCTGCAGGAGATCTACCTTTGCATATTCTCTTGGAGGATCTGACCAGAGCCAATAGGAAATGATATCTTTATGATTGGATAAAGACATGAGAACAGTGTTGTACACACAAAGATTTTAGTTCCAATCCATTCACAATTAAAAGGTTTGGGCAATGTGAACCATATCTGTTACGTTATCCATCAGTCGCGCTGCACTCAGCCATCCTACCCTTTCGATACAACCCCTGGCTAACACGAGAAGTAATGGTTAAACGTAAACTCATTGATACTTCATTTGAATTTTGTCGGTTTTGTAAAAATGAAAAATCACTGAGACACATTATGTTAGAGTGTGTTGAACTGTCTGCCATGAGAGAAATGTATTTATCTAAACACTACAACCATTTTACTACTCTGAATGCTGATGAAAAATGGAATGTATTCTTTTCCACTAACCGTATCTCGATTTATATAGCAATCAAACATTATTTAGACAAAGTGTTTGTATTGTTACAAACTGAATGAGGCTTGTTGAAACATTAAGAACATTTTTTTTGTCTGATTTCCATTTGTGATCTGGTTCTCTGTGGATAATTGCAGAAAAATGAAAGAACATGTGTTGTTTCTTACTGTTTTGTGTTATTTTAATTCTTGTATTAATTTTTCACAAAATTATTGAAAAGTTGATTGTTTCAGCTATAAACAATAAAAAAAAACTAAGAAGCGGTCTATTTATACTTATACATGAAAGAGGCGCCCTGTCATTTCCATGGAGACACGTCATTAGCTGGCGCACAGAGAACGTTGACACCAGACGTGCTTTCGAATTGTGAAATGGGCTGTACGTGTCTAGTGATGTCAGCTTCAGGGGCGGGGGATATGATTTAGTGCCGCAAGGGCAGTTGAACTTAGGGCAATGAATAAACGGATAAGATTAGCACAAGATGGCCACGCCCCGCTGCCTGATTTCGCATGTGTAAAAGTGCAGAAAACGATGGTAAGGTACATAGGAAATGTTTCTACGATCGTTCACAGTTTGCTTTAAACCACATGAGTGCACTATTCCTTTAAAACAAATTGAACGGAGTATAGCACAGCGGCAAAGTGCTGGTCTTGCCAACACGACCACACAGAGCAACAGAGGTTCAAATCCCGGATCCGCGCTTAGAAACCAAACTCAGGTACAGGTATTAGGCGCGTTATAAAATAAAACAATTAAATAAATAAAATGAACAGCACATTCCTTCAAATGCATTACCCCTTCAATTATGTTTTAATAACATGTAATCAATGGCATTTCTATTCTGCAAAACTGCTTTTCTCATAACTTTGCTACCTAAAAGCAATTCTTCTAGGGCTTGAGAGGTGTGATTCAACCCCTTCACTACTAAACATGCTAAATTAATCAAAATATGTATAGCCCCCAGCAGATAATCCCCAAACTCCCACCAATCAATATGCAAGAGCTATGACTTCTGATTCAGACAATAAATTCACATTTGAATCACAATCTGGGGTTAGCCCTTTAGATTCAAAAACTGATCTTTTAACTTTAGGTACAGGTCATGATATTGTCAACATTGGTGCATGCGCTTGGAGCATGTGAGCACAGTTGTTATTCAAACACAGTCAGGTTTATTTGTTGGGTCATATTCAATTGCTGACATTTGCCAACCTCTTTTGGCTGCCAAGTTAACTTAAAACAGATGCCGTCTAAGCTAATGTTATATGTTAAGATTTTAGTTAAATGTCTACATTTTTAGTTGGTCTCCTCGCAAAATTTGAAATATTCATAAACAGAAAATGACTGTCGCACATCATTATTCTCCACCAAAGAGTCGTTATGAGTCATGCTAAAATGCATCTCAAACTTGAAGCAGGTGTTGGCACCGCTACCAGGCACGTTGTTTTTGATCCCCACTTTATATAAGGCAGAACACCCCTTTTAAAACACACTTGCACGGTCAGGGGATGATCCAAAATATAGATATATCAAGGAGCTCGTTCTATCATTAATAACATTTTTTTCTGATCTTATGCACATGTCTTAAAGCACACCCCAAATTCCTGGTACCTTCAGTCTTGAAAAAATAGACCTGGTACCTATTGCTACTGTTGTCAACAGTTGTTTAGTTTTAATCAATAGTTCATAAAATCAGAAAAAAATGTTATTAATGATACAACTAGCTCCTTGATATATCTATACGTTGTTTTTGATAACTTCTCGAGCAAGGTAAATCCATATGTTTTCTGTTGGGGAAGCATGTACTTGGGTTATCCCTAATGCTTTGTGAATCCATTTCTTCATGGCTGCTGGGGCTGGTATGTCAGCGTTAACATCAAGTGACCCATGAACATTATTCCCCCATTATCAGACTCCCAGTGATTGGCTGTGCAACTATGACATTTTGCTTCTGTCTGGTGTATTTTGACTTGTCCAAATGGAGTCTATTTAGAATTGCACTTACACCAGCCAGGCACAGAATCTGCAAAGCAAACCAGAAAAAAACGTCAGTGTTGATAATCATTCTCTTAAATACCATTTGTCAGCAGGGGCATAGTCATGGAGCCTGGCAGTGAAAAATGGGACTAACACAACTTGGTCTTGCCTCTTTGCAAAGTGCCCTATACAATCTATGGGATGGGTCTATGCTGATGATGTTGACACACAGGACATTTAGAATTATGAGTGCTTTCACTACCTCTAAAGGGATATTGATCCCCAAGCTTGTGCCCACCTGCAAGTAGCTTTTTCTCCCATGTGGCTACAATTCTGGTGAACCCATTTGGCCAGACCCTTCAAATCACCTTCCTGAGTCTCTGCGTCCACAGGTGAAATCTTGGTGTGTTCATCTCCAACAGAATTAAACCAACATTCTAATGAGTCAGCATTACAGTGTGCATCCACATGATACGCTGTTACTTCACTTTGTGATAGCATTTCCCAGATATCTTGCTGCAGTTCCTTTCCCCACAATTCTTTTGAATGATTTGTCCATCCATTCTTCTGCCATGTTGGCAGCCACACAGCTATCCCATTGGCCACTGACCATGAATCTGTGTACAAATGACATTGACCAGACGTTTCTTGTTTCAAAGCTTGATAGACTGCATAGAGGTCTGCAAACTGACTGCTCTTCCCTTTCCCTTACGTTGTGAAGATCTTTTTTGTCTTTAGATTATATGACACTGCTTGCCAACACCGCTCAGTTCTTACATAGCGAGAAGAGCCATCGGTAAACCAGGCATGCTCTGTTTGCTCCACTGTCAGGTCTCCATAAGATACTCCCCATTTCACTGGAGACGTCTGTCACTTCCTGTGGTATGTTATCTACGGGTGGTATATTAGCCACTTGCTCATGTTATTTCATAACCCCACTCTTTCCTGATTTGGCTGTCTTGAATGTAACATTTCCATTTGATGATACCAGCCTCTTGGGCGTGTCCTATTCTGTGTGTCTTAGGAGAACTCAACACCCATTGCATAATTTGTATTTCAGGTCAAATCAGTACATCATGACTCACTGGCAATTGTTCTGTGTCAATAAGAGCCCAAAAACATGCTAGCAATTGCTTCTCAAATGGAGTGTACCTATCTCCTGCCTCTGGTAATTTGTGACTCTAAAATCTCAAAGGGACGCACTTATTGTCATGCTTTTGCCACAAACTCCAGTTAGAATAATTTTCTTGTACAGATACATTTAGCTCCACTTCTCCTGATTTCAAAGGCCACAAATCAAGTGCACGCTGCACTTTGCCAAATCAAATGCTCTTTGCTGCTCTTCACCCCATTCAAATTCATATTTCTTTTGTGTCACTTTGTACAGTGGGACTAAGATTTGCCCTAAATTTGGTATATGATGTCTCCAAAATCCAAACAACCCTATGCTGAGCTTGTTTCTTGTTCAATGGGGTAATAAACTCAAGTATCTTCTTTCTGGCTTTTGCCACTATCTCTCTGTGCCCATTATGCCATTGAATACCCAAAAATATCACAGTCTCAACTGGCCCTTGAATTTAATCATGGTTAATCTCCCAGCCTGCCTTCTTCAACCCATTAATGATTGCTTCCAATTGATTTTGCACACTGTGCTCATCCATGCCCTGAATCAAAATATCACCAATGCAACGTGAGATTTGTATGTCAGGCTTACATTGTATTTGTCTAAATGTTCTGCCACGACCCAGTGAGAGGGTTGGACTATGAAATAGGCAATCTGGTGAAGGCTTACTGACGCCCACCCCAAGAAAATGAGAACTACTCCCGGCACTCCTCGGCAATTGGCACAGTGAAAAATGCATTTGCCAAATCTAACACAGTGTACCAGGTTCACTCAAACCTCTGTATGTTCTCAATCAAGGTAACAGTATCTGGCACTGCAAGGGGAGTGTGTGTTTAACTCTCTATAGTCCACAGTCCTTCTCCAACTCCCATCCTTTTTTTTAAATAGACCAGACCAGATTGTTCCCAGCAGTACAGACTGGCCTTAATACTACCGTATCTACATATTCTTTAATGGTGTCTGAAGTTTCCTTATGTCCCCCGGGAATGCGGTATTGCTTCATTGACACGCGCTTCTTGGCCAATGGCACGTGCACCGGAGGGATCTTCAATTTGCCTACAATAACTGGTGTGCAAGTCAATTAATTCACTCCAAATTGATACGTTTGACCTCCTAGCCTTAGACTCAACCCTTCCAGAATGTCAAACCCAAAGATGTATTCAGGTATTGGGACAATCAATACTTGATATTTCAGTTTTTTCAAATTGCCTATCTTCATCTCCACTCCTGTCTGTACTGCGAGTGTCTCTTTTCCACCTAGTCCAATAATGGTAAAGTGTCAACCTTGAAATCTTGAAGGATTTCCATGAATCAATGAGGCCTCTGCCTCGGTATTGATCAAAGCTCAGACCTCTTGTGTATTCCCAGGCTTCATAAATAGATACTGCTGGGACTTGGCCATAATGTTATTCAAATTTAGAAGGAGTGTACCCACACTCAGCCTCAAACATTACACTCACTGTTTTTCTCAACTCAGCATATTTTAGTTGGTTCTGGGAAGGGATCCCCATGAAACCTTCTCCCTGCTCCTCCTAAGGAGGCACTGATGCTGAAGTGTCACTTTTCTGCTTGAATACCACCCGTCTCTTGACGTATTTATAGCGTTCTTTCTCACCAAGCTCTCTCTTTTTGTACAACTCATATCTCCCTGGTTTCAATACCATCAATTTCTTCCCATGGCACGTCATCTTTCAACAATGCCAAAAACATGTCTTTTCTGGACACCCGGGAATCTCTGCTATCATGTCTCCTGCCTTCTGTTCTCCTCTCACAGCGCCCCTCCGTCTCTCGAGGTATGTCCTAATTTTTGTCCCATTCACCCAGCTCTGACAATTGCTGTATTGCATCCACCACTTCACCTGTTGCCTTCTCCGTCATGCCCACCAGCAAGGCCATTATGACACTCTTATATGCAGGTGGGGCAGTTCTAATAATCATGTTTCTGGTTGACCCTGACAGTGGGACCACCCACATATGTACTGGTTCATCCACATGAGCAGCCTCCTTCATAGCATGTTCTCTGATCTTTTGAATAGCCTATTTTAAAGTGTACAGTTTTCACTTCAGTAGGCCAAGCAGTGGTAATAGGATACTTCCTGTTACACCCCTCAGCTGCTATGTGCAATAATGACACCTGTGAGGCCTGCCCATTCGCATCGGGCAGAGGCCTGCCCATAACAGCTCCTGTCTATTAATATCAGTGGACAAAGGCAAGAAGCGTGGAGAGTCAGTAGAATCAACTAACAAGCCTCCATCGCTACCATCATACATACAAACCATATAAGGGCTTGTCTGACTTCTGCCTCAATCGAGTAATAATCTCAACCACTTCCTGTTAAATGAAGTCCTCCAGAGTGGTCAAATCCACAATACCACCACCTGGATTATGTTGGTGAGGGCCCGCTCTCCGTCTAGTCAATGGGTTAGCAGTAACAGTCTTTCCATCCTGTTTTGGTGTTGTGAGAAACCTGATGGTGTCTCCCTGTCTAAACCTCAAGGATCTGTCTTCCAGGCATCCAGGACATGCCCATCGCTATTGGATCCAGTTCCTGCCGTGGACCAGTAATGGCAGATCACCAGGAGGGGGGTCTTTGGGGAGTGGGAGTGGGACACCGACTGGTGAGATGCTGTGTTCCCCTTCCTTTGAGACCTTTTCCCCATCCTGTCACTTAGGACATTCCAAACCACTGCCCACTTTTCTAACTCTAACTCTTTCACACAACACAAAGGATAACGGACTAACACCAAAGCTGTTTACTTGACATGTCTCAAAACAAGGGTCAGGCAAAGTCAGGCAATTGATCAGAATCACACATACCTAACAGCCCTTTCCTTTCCCCACATGGATAAAAGGTGGAGCCAGAGAGCACAGTAGGAGATAGGAGAGTACAGCAGAAAGCACGACGATACGGCTACCACAAAGCAGTTCAAGAGAAGGAGAAAGGTGGAAGGAATTCAGAGTGTTGCGAGGAGCGAAGGGACCATGCCCTTTTTGTCCCAGAGCCGCAGAGCGTTTGTGGAAGAGCCTAAAACTGCAAACAATAGCACAAGTGTCCTGCAGCAGAGGTCAACGGTACACAGGGCAAACCTATGCCGATGAGCAGGAGCGAGGGAACTCCTGCGCCTGTGGTACTGGTCTTGACTCCAGAGAGGCAACAGCCAAGCAGTTCTTCACAGCTGGTGTGTCGAGGGGAGAGCAAATAACAACTGGGCTGTGTTGAGTGAGAATCGCAAAGTGCAACTTTTGAACCAAAGCTGATTAACTTTGAAAGAACTGTAAAGGTATAAAGGGGAGACCAGCTGCAGAGGAAAACGGCACCAGATAGCTGCTAATTCAAGAAACTCTGGTCGAGCCCCATATGAGAGAAACTACAGATACCAGAAGGGCATAGGAGAGCCAGCGGAATAGGTCAAAGTGGTCATACTGAGGGTCAATCAAAATCCCTGTACAATCGATCTACAAGCTTTGTGAAGAAAGGGAAGTGAATCCATTGAACTGTGTAAAAATAGACGGCAGAGGAGTCAGTGCCCCGATGAGGGGGACCGAAGGGTGAGCCTCTATCACCCAGATCTAGAGGCACAGTAAACCCGGTGAAGGGAGGATAAGAATCGAGAGGGGTCAGAGCCAGGTAGAGGGATATCTAAGAAGGAAACGTTGTCAGCCCAAGATTGAAAGTGAAAGCAAAGTTAAGAGACAGCAAGAGTGAACCTGAAGGAGCAATGCCAGAGATGAAGCTACCTCCCAAGTACTAGCAGTCAAGAAAGGTCCAAGCACAGCAGAGGGAGATCCAAGGATGAAGCCCTCAACCGAGTACCGTCAGTTAAGAGGGGTCTGCGCCCGACGGAGGGAGATCCAGGGGTGAAGCTGTCATCCAAATATCAAGTAAGAAGAGAATTGAGATATACATTTATGTAATGTAATTGAGAAGGTTCAGCACCCATAAGAGGGGGACCGAGGGGTGAAGCCATCACCCTACTAACATTTGAAACAAACTTTCATTTGTTAGCAGAACACGCCAGGCCCTCGAAGGTAAGAGACTTTAAAGTGAAACGAGACTTAGCCATCAACAGTCCTGCAACCTGACATTGGAACTGTAATCTTGTGCTGGAGAAGCCCGAGACTGTACCGTGCTCCAAGCTCCCATCTTACCCTGTGTCCAAACGTGGGGAACTAAGACCGAGGCTATCGCATCCTGACAAATTAGTTGAGAACACTACTTTTTTTTCTTGAGAATCATCCCACACCCCTTTTTCTATTAGTTGTCAGGTTTGGCAATAGGTTTTTCTTAGTATAGGCCCTTTTAGTTTGACACAACGCCACTAGGACTGCCTTATTTTTGATTTGATGGTTGCCCATCTTAGATTTAGAATAGGCGGTTAGCCAACCTGCATACAGAATACATTGTTCAATAAACACCCTTGAACTGTGATCACTTGTGTCTGTCTTACTAGTTGTCACCATGAGTTCCTCACAGTGTAGATTCAGCCTTCACATCACGGCAAGAATCCGTACCACTCGAGCACCAGATGTCACCGTCCCATGAATCAAGATTCCAAATCGAATCAGCAGATGCAATGACTGCAGCTACCTTGTGTTTGTCAACAAGGTCAGAGTGTTTTTTATATTTGTATCTTGCCACACGGATAACCACCCTCTCAGCAATTTCCTGACATCTAGAGGCCTTGCCACTCCAGATATTTATTTACAGTGGTTGCATTAAAGAAACCTGTCTTTCTGCTACTAACTCCTTTTCCAAACGCAAGACGTCTGCCTCTAATTGCACATTTTTCTGATGTATCCTCCGGTTAGCATGGAGAATAATCAGCACCTCCTTCCCAGGGTTTCTGATTCATTACCCTTCAGCACTGGGACATTTTCTAAACAAGAAACTATGTCGCCAGGTTCTGCACTCTGCAATGATTCATCCAACGGCTCATTGAAACTGGCAGCGCACGCACAATCTTTAGCTAATAAATTGGATGGAGCAACAGTCCAAACAGGAATTAACCCATCAAAAGACTTTCCGCCATCGGAAGAAATCTTATCTCGCGTTTTAAACAAAGAATGCATAATTACAGCAATGTGTAATGATCTACATACAATAAACAATTCACTAGAGTCCAAGAGAAGCCACTCAAAACAATTGCATGCAAAGCGCTTCCAACATAGCAAAGCTTTCCCTTCAAAGAAGGGAAAAAAAACAAAAAAACATATGCAACATTATTCGTGCGTTTCAAGCTATGACCACAGATTGATGGCTGCTTGGAATTAAACAGCACAAGACAGCTGTTTGTGACCCCAATTTGTTTTGCTTTTTCTAGATACGTGCACAGCCATATAACTTAGTTTTCTCCCTAATACAATGTATAATAAAAAATCATTTGTACACTTGAAATACAAGAATTTACAGGTACAATTAACTGAATGGTAAAAATGGCTCTTTAAGGCTGTTTATTAATGCATATTAATGAATAATACAACAAAATAAAAGCAAATTAAATGATATACTTCACAGTTGCCAAAGTTGCAAGCGTCATCTTGCCAAAAGAACTTCACAGGACAGCTTCCAGACCAGGTTAGCAGAGAGACTATTCACAATGGGACCCAGGAAAGATGCGTCCACCTTTCTCCAGCCAAGTAGAAGCATTTCTCTGACAGCCTAATCCGTTGCTCTTCAATTTAAACATTACAAAAATGCGTAATGGCATTTTCCAGAGTCCTGGCTCTCACCGTTCACCTGTTGCCAATTCCCAGAGACTGTCGGCCAAACAACCCATGGCCATCCGAAGAGGTAAACACTTTGCTTTCTCATGGGACAACTTTCGGCTTCTGCAACATTATCAGGCAGCAACTCAAAACAAGCAAAGAGAAATAAAACAATCCTTGAACACGGCAAAGTATAATAAAAGAAAAAACAAGATACTTTTCTAGTGAATGCAGACAATATTCAGAACTCGCGTTTAAAACTGAAGCTTTCACTGAGGCGTGAGGATAATGTCCACTACACCCAGAATGCATTTCAAAAAGCAAACTCACATTAAAATAAAGCAAAAATATTACATTTTTTTAAAAACATTACAATGATGCTCCTGCAACATTTCAGAGACTTATGGACAAGATCTTACAGCAATACACAGAATTTTGCAGAGCCTACATAGATGACATTTTAATTCATAGCAAGACCTGGGAAGTTCATCTATATCACCGCTATACCATCCTGAGAGTGTTGAGAAAAGCAGGGTTAACTGCTAATCCGAGAAAGTGTAAGCTGGCCCAATCAGCAGTAAAGTATTTGGGGGCTATGGCACCGTCCAGACTCATCAAGGTAAGGTGTATCCTAGAAACAATATCTCCCACAACAAAGATCTAAGAGCTTTTTGGGGTTTAATCGGGTACTACCACAGATCTATCCCAATTCTTTCTAGTAAAACATCAAGACTGACAGGCAATTGGAAAATCTGTCCCCAAAAGATCAGGTGGGAAGAAGAGACTGAGATCTGCTATACAACCTTGAAATGGGCCTTATGCTAGAGTCCAGTTTTAGGCATAGCCGACTTCTCTAAAGAATTAATTCTTCAGACTGATGCTTCCTTAACAGGGCTAGGAGCTGTTTTGTCACAAAATGATGATGGGTTTGACCATCCCATTTTATACATCAGCAGAAAGCTTCCCCAGAGAGAAACACTATTCAGTCATTGAGTTAGATGCATTGTCCATTAAATGGGCCATAATTCATCTCTTAGGCTGCAGGTTTCGCCTGGTGACAGATAATTCTCCTCTAGTTTGGATGAGTCAAAGAAAATAATCCAACCCTTGAGTAATGCAGCGGTTCCTGGACCTTCAACCATATTGCTTCACAGTGGAACACCGGAAAGCAAGAGAGCAAGGTAATGTAGACTTCCTCTCCTGGCTCTCAGGTGAAGCACCTAGGTCCAACCTGTATTGGGGAGGGGTATGTGGAAACTCCTATTCCCCATGGATCCTCTGTGCAGGTGGCCACAGAAAGGCCATTGTTTTTGTATCCTGACCCTAGGGGTGGACAAGCGAGGGAGGATCATCTAGGTGGAGGGTCTTTGGAGACTGGGAGTGGGATTCCCTTGGGAGAGACGTGGTATCCGTTTCCTATTAATGACCAACCCAACCCTTTTCCCACCTTCATGGGGCATGTGAGAAGCCAGAAGGTGTCTCACCCACCAGTCCCAGGGGATCTGTCATCCTGGTGGCTAGGACACTGCCATCACTCTTGGATCCAGTTACTGGGGGTGGACCAGTGTGGGAGGATCACCTGGCTGAGGGGTCTTCGGGGAGTGGGATGCTGGATGATCGATGTCCTAAAAGAAATTGAATACATAAATAATCTATTAACATTGTGTTGAGAGGATCTGAGCCCGGCTGAGGGGATCCGAGGTGAATAGTGAATCGCCTGAACAATTGAGAGTACTTGTGAAAATCTGAAAGAGGAAAATAATGTTTTGTTTGTTTGTAGCATCAGTCCCTCTGAATGAAGAGACTTTGAAAGGCAAAGAGACTTGGGCACGTAAGGCCCTGATAGTAATGTTTGAACTGTATTCTCATGCTAGAGAAGCCAGAGACTTTGACAAGATCGAGTGTACCGCCTTGTCCCGTGCTGAAAACTTGGGGAAGGGCGGCCAACGGCCTGAACATCCTGACAAATCATTTTGTGAACACTCCTTTCTTTTTCATAACAATGTTCCCCACACTATTTGTATTTAGAGGTAAGGATTGGCAATAGGTTAAGTAGAATAGGCCCTTTTATTTTGACAAGGCACCACTAGGACTGCATTATTATTATTTGATGGTTGTAGCTTGCTCCCATCTGTAGATTTAGGATTAGATAGGCATCTTTCAAACCCATTTCAAGTTCAATAAACCCCCCTGAACTGTGGTCACTTGTGGCTGTCTTACTGTTGATACCATGCCTTCCTTATACAATACAATAGTCAGGCGAGGTCAGGCAATTACTGACCATCACTTACACCTGACTTCCATTAAGCTTCCCCACACAGATAAAAGATGGAGCACGAAAACACAAACAGAGGGAGGCAAAGCACACAAGGAAACAGCAGTTTCGAGATGGAAGTTGAACGAGAGAAGAAAGACGGCAAAACAGGAGGGGTTCACAAGGAGGGAAATTCCCTTGACCTTTCCGACAAGAGACAGTTACTTTAGTAAGGATTGGCAATAGGTTTATTAGTATAGGCACTTTTATTTTGACCAGCATCTACTAGGACTGTGTGATTATTATTTGATGGTCATAGCTTGCTCCCATCTCTAGATTTAGGATTAGATAGGCATTTTTCAAACCCAATTGAAGTTCAATAAACACCCACTTGTGTCTGTCTTCACTGTTTGATTCCATGCGTTCCTTACATGTGGTGTCAGGGGTGGGATATGATTCAATTGACAAAAATTGAGAATCCATGCTGATAATCGTTGTACCACCAGAAGGGGAAAATGGAACGGTTGAACTCCTCGATTCTGATCATGTATCCACTCTTAAAGAGGTTTTGTTTTCCCAGCTTCACGTCCCAACTGGTCAACAAGATTGATTTTTCAAAGCTCAGCTGTTATTAGATACCCTTCCACTTTCCCACTATAACATCCAACAATGGGATCGAATAATCTTAAAAATATGACCAACACACATCTTCATTGGACCTAGGACTCTGAATCCACCTCTTCCTGAACTTTTTCTATTTGATACCAAATCAGCTTAGGTCCCTGGTCCATCAGGTTTAGCAATCAACCTACTCAGACCTTCTCCTCTGACGGAATTAGACTCTGAGGAATCAGACAACTTCGAAACCCAATCAGAGGGAGTCGAGATCTGTTTTTTTTTCAGATTCTAAAAATACTAAGTAAGGAACCCTTACCTCGCCAGAAGACATGGCCGTCCTGACAGCCATCATGGGACAGCTGGCCACCCATTAGATTCAAGCCGAAGTTTGGTTTCAAGATAATTTAATGAAGTTGGTTGAGTTACAGGCAAGACCCCTGCTACCTAAAGGGATACTACATCCATATCAAGAGGGTGAATACCTAGGGAATTTATTTTTGAATTTTTAGCGATTAGCCGAGCAATTAGGATGGGAAGAGAATCTAAAAAAATGTATTTAGGGCCCCTCCTGAAAGGTGGGCTACAGATCGCTTACCAGCTACTTAACGTTGCCTAGGTGGCTTCCTTTATATCTATAAAAGAAGGGCTGCTAAAAAGGGTAGGCCAAACCTTTAAACTTCGATCGGTACAAATTAAGGGCCATTAGACTCAACCCCGGGGAAACCCTGCCTTGAATTAGGAGAATTAATTAAAAACACGGTCACCCTCTGATTAACAACAAAACAATGGAATCATTGGTAGAAATAATTACTCTAGAGGAATTCACCAATTATTTACCATCCTTTTTGCAAAATGGCAGTACTACAGCTGAATCGACCTACCCTAATCATGGCTATTGAGACTGGCCAAAAACACTCAGATGCAGTCAAACACTTCCACCTGGTACATCAAAGTGAGGAGCAGAAAGATCACAAACTTACCTACCACTCCCAACCCCAGGTACTAGATATAGGGGGAAGATCCTATAAATCCAAGGAATGGATAAAGAAAGAAAGAATGGAAGTTAAAAGAACGGACCCAATGGGTAGAGAGAAAAGCAAGAGAAGAACCTAAAGGAATCAAACCCTCTCCTCCTATCTGTTTTTCATGTAGAGAAACTGGCCATCTGGCCAGAAACTGCCCTAAAAATCTAAAGGAGCAAACAGACCGCCATAAGGGCTGATTTGGTTACACCAACATACCTCGAAAAAAATGCAACCCTAGTTAGGGTTACATGTGTGAACAGGGATAACAAAATATACCCCAAGATATCCGTGTACATTATCATCAGGGGGGAATCATTTTTGGTATCATCAATCATCATTCCTCGGCTCCCTGAAGAAATCATTGTGGGAAGTAATTTCTCTGAGTTCTCCACTCTCTCGCAGGAACTTCCAACTCCCCATAGAGAATGTATACCCCAAGACCATTGGCACTAAAACTTACTCCCAAACCTCTCCTGTGTCGGAGTGGACGGAGACAAAACACCATGAGCTTACAATTTACCAAAGCCTTCCACGAAATATAGAGAGCATCTAATTCCAGAATCAACTCCTCAATGCCAGTTCATGGGATATGTGAGAAACCAGAAGGTGTCTCACCCACTAGTCCTGGGGATCTGCCACCTAGTTGGCCAGGACACGGCCATCACTTTTGGACCCAGTTCCTGGGGGTGGACCAGTGCGGGAGGATCACCTGGGTGAGGGGTCTTCAGGAAGTGGGAGTGAGACACCAGATGGTGAGATGTGGTATCCCCTTCCTTCTAACATCTTTACCCCATCCTACCTGGTAGGATGTTTAGGAACTGTGCCCCCCCTTTTACAAAACACTTTCTCACTGACAGCAACCTCAGAAAGCATCCAAGAGCAGACAACAATCCCGCTGCAAGTTTTGGTCCGGCAGCTCTTTCATGTGGAGTAAATGGAGGTTGCCGTGGAGATTGTCAACTAAGGCATTCCTCTCGAGTCACGTGAGGAACCGACATATACTGAGACGGCATGCTCACGCTCTGTCTCTGCCCTCGCAGGAAGTTAAATAGTCGTCCCTTCCTGTGCTCCGGTGCTTCTAGTTGAAGTTATGGTGTTTATGCTCGTATCTCTGATGAACTGCTTTTCGTCCTTTGTTTTGAACCTTTCTGTGGATTTCCGCCTTTGATTCCTGCCTCGTTTGTGGACCTGACCTTGTCTCTCGATTTTGTAATGATTCTCGCCTTTCTGGTAACGGACCTCGGACTGCCTCGACCTGTTGATTCACATAATTTCCATTACAACGCTTACCTATGTAGGATTCCTCTCCTACTCCAGCCCACTCCCCTCCAAGCTCTGATTCCTCTTCACCCGCGGCATGCAGCAGGAGTTTAGCTTTGCCTTATGGTATCTTCTTCTTGCTGCAGTAAGCCCACTCAGTCATTTTTGGGAACCAATTATATACTCAAAATATTGCTATCATTCAACATGCTCCCTCATACCAGTGCTCCTGAACTACCGGTACCATAACGCCTTGCATTAACCACATACCTTGGATTACTTTATTCATACTAATTTCTGCTGTTAGTGTATCAAACTTTCTCCATTAAAGGACTGCAGCAACCATTGGAATTACAAGTGCACATTGAACGCTCTGCTGATTAGTGCACCATCCCGTAACCAGTGAGTCCCTCATGCTGCCCGGGGTAGTATCCTACACTAACCTTCCTGTTTTTTATTTTTTTTATTTACACAGATTATATGGTTTTCATATTTAAAACCTTTAACCTTTTATCATGACCAATTTTCTGTGGTTTATCTACTGTCTGATATGCATTATATGGCTCAAAAGTCTTGGTTAATTGTCCCTGGGCCTGTTAATGTTTTCCAAACCTCGTCACACTTTTAAGGCCCTCCAGTTTCTTAAGTATTAAAATCACCAGTCTTATGAGCGCTATGTTGGTCTTCATTGTTTCTCCTTCAACGGGAATCCTCTACCACTCTTCCGCGCTCCTTGTCACGAAGCTTCTCAGAGCTTCCCCCAAGAACTGTTCACGGGCTTCCCTTAATCCAACACAGTATAGTGTAAGATGTTTCAAAGTTTCTTTCTCTCCTTTAGTCTTGCACATTCTACATCTTACGTCTCTATCCATCATTTTTCTCCTTTGCAGTAGTTCTCCCGTTGGTAAAATATTCAATCTGATTCTCAGAAAAAGGTCTCGAAAATACCAGTTCGGGAATAAGGTCAGGTAACTCGGTATCTGGTTCAGTTTTCGTGGTTGTGCCCAGAAGTCTTCATAGCTTTTGTATTTGCAGTTGTTTTCCTGAGTTTCTATCCAGTCTGCCATGTATAGTTTTTTCTTAGTTTTATCTGGGTTGATCCATAGGTCGTCCTCTGATTCGTTTATATTCACTAGGATCGCTCGACACGCCTTTAGCCACTCTGTTAAAATTGCATCAGATTGTTCTTTTAAGGCTTTGTTCAGCACACTGAAACCGCCCGTTGTGTTTTCCTCTAAGCATTTTCGATAGAAGCTTAACATTTTCCATACCACTATAGTTTTAAGTGAGATTAATGCCAACTTTCTCTTTATCTGCTGTATAGGTACCGATTTGGGAAGTTGTAATACTTTCCACCAGAAGTGGCCCTCCAAAATTGACCATGTTTGGGTCGGTAAGGGCGTTGGTGATTCGGCACCATATATCAATAGGGGCACGACTTTCATCCTGTAGAAGGTTACCAGTGGTATTAAGGTAAATCTGCAGTATCTTTTAAGCAGGATTTTCCCTTGAGAAGCTAAGTTGTTTACTTTCCGTTTTAGCCCCTCGATTCTTGGCGCATCACTTTTCGTGTTGTTAATGCAAGCTCCCAAATATGTGAAGGCCTCCACTTCCAAGATTCTTTTGTTTTTCAGTGACCAGCCAGATTTTTTAGATCTATTTTTTCTACCTCCTGGACGTAGCTTTAGGATCCTAGATTTTTCTGGGTTTATTACCAGGTCGTTTGCGTCCATGTACAGTTCCAGTGCTGTCAGCTGTCGTTGCAGGCCAATTTGGGTCTGGTCCATCAGGACGATGTCGTCTGCGTATAGCAGTCTCCCTATTGGAATCCCTGCAATCTTAGGTGGAAAGCAACGAGTGAGCTCAAAGGATTCCTCGATGTCTGATGTGTACAAGTTGTAGAGTTCTGGTGCCAATGGGCATCCTTGTTTTAGGCCCGTTCTTATCGAGATTTGGTCTGTCAACGTTCCTGCTTTATCCAGCCTGACTCTAATACTTGTATCAATGTAGAGATCTTTAATGTTCTCCACCAGTATCTGCGGACATTTCCAGTTCTCCAGTTTCTCCCACAACGTAGCTCTTTTTATTGTGTCAAAACCTTTTGACAAGTCGACGAAGGCTATGTAGGTTTCTTGATTTTTGTTCCTTATTGTTCTTGCTTTCATCAAGTTAATCAAGAAGATGTTGAGTGCAGTGCCTCTCACCCTCACGAAGCCAGACTGCCAGGGATCATGTCGTCCACTTTGCTGTACCCAGGCAGCCAAATCTTTCAGCAGTGTAGATGCAAAGACCTTCCCCAAGACGTCCAGGAGTGCGATCGGTCTATAGTTGTCTGCTGATGTTCTAAAACCCTTTTTAAAAATCGGCACCACTACAGCTTTCCTCCAGGAGTCTGGAATTTTTTCTGTGTGTAGTATATATTTGAACAGGTAATGTAAAAACTTTGGCCACTCACTTATGTTGCTTTTTAGTGTTACATTCATCAGCCCATCGGGGCCCGGGGCTCTTGAGTCTTTTAGTATCCTTAGGATGTTTTCAATTGCCTCAGTACTAATATCTATTGTTGCCTCTTCTTTATTTGCCAATGGTTTTCTCTTGGGTAATGCATAACTTTCCCCTTGTAGCTGTGTGTAGTGTTCACACCATGTGGTTGCACTTATTGGGTTCATTTGGCTTATCTCCTGAGGATTCTCTGCGTCGTTGATAATTGTTCATATTTCTGCAGTGTTTTTAGTTCTTATTTTTTCTAGCATTCTTTCTGCATCCTGGTTTAGCATGGTCTTCTTGTGTAAATGAAGCCAGTTGCGGTACCTCTGTTTTAACTTGTTTATCTCCTTACTAGGGTTACTGAATTTGATCTTTTTTAGTCGCCTAATGTTTCTCCTTAGTTCTTTTTTCCTTTCTCGTATCCAGCTGTCGTACAAGTGTTGGTGATTCATAGTTAGGTGGTTACTTCCAATTTTTCCTTCTATGACAAAGGCTCCAAAGAGTGGTGTGTAGTCGATCCTTTGTGATTCTTGTTCAATTTCGAGCAGCAGGATCATGTATTTTAATTTGTAATTTAATTCTTTGATTTTATCTGGTCTAATCCTTAATTTCGTTCCTCGTTGGAGTGTGACTAACCTGTTTGTTGTTTTCTCCCGCCGTTGTTACCTTCTGGTTCTTCAGTGTCCTTCATATTCTGGTGGTAAGAATTGAACCCTGACTAGGGGTGGGGTGGTGTTGGATCTCTTCCTGCCTATCTAGTGTTTATTGCTGATTGTCTCAATAGGTTTGGGAATCCTGTCTTTAGCAAGATAATATCAAGGTACTTGTTCCTCTCTATTGTGAGATTGCCTGTGTTTATTGGTGTTCAGGCCATTAACGCTTGTGGTTTCTTTTTCAGAATTGGAATATGCGGTGCTTGTGTTCCCCGCTATTTTGTGGGATCAACTCCTCTCTCTGTCTTTTATAAACAGCAGAGGGGTGTATCGTAAAAAAGAGTTCCCTCAAGTTGAGGAGGCTTGTAGTCTGGGAGATCATTCTGAATCAGGCTCGCTGTTGAAATCGGCTCTGTGGCTCGTCATCTACTCCGAGACGACATCACCCCTAGCAGTATAGGTGCAGCGAGTAACAAAAACATACTAACACCTGAGTCGTCTACCTGATATGTCCCAATACTATGGTCAGGCGAGGCCAGGCAACTATCGACAATAACTCACATCAGACTTCCATTACACTTCCCAACACGGATAAAAGGCGGAGAACGAAAGCACACTCTGAACGAGGCAAAACACACTAGGAAACAGCGGTTCCAAGATGGCCGTTTAACGAGAGAACAAAGACGGCAAACCAGAATGGGATTGCAAGGAGGGAAGTACCCTTGACCTTTTCGACAAGGAACCATTGCTTTCAGGAGTCCTCGAGATTTGAAAATATAAGACCAGGAAAACAGGCTGAAGAATCCTGCACTGTGTGTCAGAGATACCCGGGACCCTCTTGTGTCAATAGTCAAGGTGGGGCAAATCACCAGCCACCATGCTACTGTCCTTGGCTCCAAGAACAAAGCAGCGTCAGTGAAATCAACATGGCTTGTGAGCTGGGGAGACCGATACAAGACTGGTCTGTATTGAAGCCAAGGTTAGGTTACAAGCAGCAACATTGAATGGCGCGCGCTGGAACGAACATTGATAAAACGCAGGTGCTAAGAGACGCAAGCGAAGTTAAACTGCTGATGAGTGACTGAACTTTAAAGCAAGCTAGAATACCTTTGACAGAGAGGCCCAGCACAGCATTGGTGCTCAATCAAAGGTCTCTGTAAGGTATTCAGCTGAGCAGTAAGGAAAGTAGAAAAAGGTGATCCAAGCCCGGCAGAGGGAGATCATTTGAAAGTTAATGAATAAATGAGAATCGATGTGGTCATGCGACGGGTCAAGCAAAATCCTGTGCACAGTCAAAAGTCTTTGATTTTGATGAAATAGAGAAAGTTTGGCAAAATACATAATTCTGGTACGAGCCAGAAGATTTTGTATTAAAGTGGGTCAGAGCCCGGCAGAGCAGGACCCGGGGTAAACAGTAAATCACCCAAGAAGGTTTTGTGTTAAAGTTGGTCTGAGCCCGGCAGAGGGGGACCTGGTGTGAATCAAAAATCACCCAAGAAGTTGTACATGAGAATCCTGAGGAGAAGGGAACTTTTGGATGTTTGTAGGATAAGGCCCGTTGAAGTAAGAGACTTTGAATGGCAAAGAGACTTTGGTACAGAAGGCCCTGATACTGAATTTGAACTGCATCCTTGTGCTAGAGAAGCCATTTTTTTGAAACATTTCCTTTGGACAACATTGTCCCCACACTAGTTCTATTTAGAAGTAAGGATTGGAAATAGGTTTATTAGTATAGGTCCTTTTATTTTGACAAGACACCACTCGGACTGCGGTATTATAATTTGATGGTCATAGCTTGCTCCCACCTTTAGATTTAGGATTATATGGGTGTTTTCCAAACCCAGTTGAAGTTCAATAAACACCCTTGAACTGTGATCACTTGTGTCCGTCTTACTGTGTGATACCATGCCTTCCTTACATATGGTTCAGGCATGGGATGTGACCCAATTGAGACAAACTGGGGAACCCTAAAATTCAAGAAGCTTATTCATAGCACCTCAGATCCCTCAATCACCATGAAAGAATCAAGAGGCTTAGATATCTGTAGCAGCAGAGAATCTATCAAACCTCCAGGGAAAAGAGGAATTATTCCCACAGACTTTGTCTTGATACTCCCTCTTCTGTGTTATATACGATTGGCTCCAAAATCTGGCCTGGCCTGGAAGTTCAGTCTGGATGTCCTAGCAGGTGTCATAGATCCTGACTTCCAGGGAGACATGAAGTTTCTCCATGATGAAAATCCATTTGAAAGGGCTCTATTTCCCAGTTTTATAGAGAATGAACCAGAAGAGAAGTACATTATGCTTTGGGGAAGCTGATGAACCATCTATTATAGAGGCAAAAAGGGAAGTAGAACCTTCCATCCTTACCGACCTAGCCTTCGCCCAGCAAAATGATCCAGCACTCGCAGAGGCTTTCTTGCAGGCGACTCCTGAAGGGGAAGGATTAGCAAAGGGAAGTCCTTTTTTCTTCCAATGACAAGGATTACTGTACAGAAATGAAACCTCCACAGAAGGCTGTGAGAAACCTGAAGGTGTCTCACCCGCTAGTCCCTGGGGATATGTCATCCAGGTGGCCAGGACACAGCCAATGCTTTTAGATCCAGTTCCTGGGGGTGGACCAGTGCGGGAGGATCACGTGGATGAGGGGTCTTTGGGGAGTGGAAGTGGAACACTGGATAGCAAGATGTGGTATCCCCTTCCCTGTAACACCTTTTCCCCACCCTACCAGGTAGGATACTTAGAAACTCAAGCCCCACTCCCTTTTCCGACATGAACACTTTCTCACGGACAGCTCACTGTGAGAGAAAACGGACGCCCGAGCCATATACCTGACATGTCCCAATAGAATGGTCAGGCAGGGTCAGGCAATTACTGATCATTATACACACCTGACTTGCATCACACTTCCCTACACAGATAAAAGGCAGAGCACGAAAGCGCACTCTGAGCAAGGTAAAGCACACGAGGATGCAGCAGTTCCAAGATGGCAGTTTAATACAAGAAAAAAGACGAAAGACCGAAGAAGGTTATAAGGATGGAAGTGCCCTTGACCTCTTCAGAGAAAGGCAGTTATTTTCGTGAGCCTTCAAGAATAAGAAACATAAGACCTGAAATCAAAGCTGAAGAAACCTGCACCGTGTGTCGGAGGTACCCGGGGCACTCCCGTGTCGATAGCCACGGCAAGGAGGATTGCTTGCCGCTGTGATATTGTCCTTGGCGCCCACAAAATAGCAGCGCCCGTGAAGTCAGCACAGCCGGTTTGTTGGGGAGACTGATACCAGACTGGCCTGTGTTGAAGCCAAGGCTGCAAGCGGCAACATTGCATATCGAAAAAAACTGAAGCGAACAGTGTGTGAAGAGAATGTGACAAGCGACAAAAATATAATTAAACAGCAGATTAGTGACTGAACATTTGAAGCCAAGACAGATACCATAAACAGAGTGGTCCGGCGCAATGTGGGTGCTCATTTGAAGGTCTCTGTTAGGTATCCAATCGAAAGGCGGCAAATGTAGTAAAAAAAAGGAATTGGGAAATCAAAGTGATCCTGTAATGGGTCAAGTCAAATCCTGCGGACATTCGGAAGTCTTTTATACTTGATGCTAACTGAAATTGGTCCAAACCCGGCTGAGGGAGACTAATTGCACTAAGAAGGGTATCTGAGCCCGGCTGAGGGGCATACAAGGTGAACCGTGAGTCACCCGAGAAAGAATATCCTATGAACATTGTGAAAGAGGATCTGAGCCCACGAGATGGGGATCCAAAGTGACGAACATTGTATCAGGATCTCAGCCCGGCTTAGGGGGATCTGGGGTGAATAGTGAATTACCTGAATTGAGTGCTTGTAAGAGGAAAATAACTTTTCATTTGTTTTGACGAATCAGGCCCTCTGCATGAAAATACTTTGATAGGCAAAGAGACTTGGGCACAGAAAGCCCTGATGCTAATGATTGAACTGTATCCTAATGCTGAAGAAGTCAGAGATTGTGCTACGCTCGATACCGCCTTGTCACATGCTGAAAAGGTGGGGAAGGGAGGCCATTGTCTGGACATCCTGACATATCATTTTGTGAACACGTATTTGTTTTTCATAAACACTACCCCCACACTATGTGTATTTAGAGGTAATGATTGGCAGTAGGTCATTTTAGTATATGCCCTTTTATTTTGACAAGACACCACTACGACTGTGTTATTATTATTTGATGGTTGTAGCTCTCTCCCATCTGTATATTTAGGATTAGATAGTAATTTATGATATCCTTGTTGAGGTTCAATAAACACACTTGCACTGTGGTCTTACTGTTGATACCATGCCTTCCTTACATGTGGTATCAAGGGTGGGATGTGACTCAATTGAAACAAATTGGGGAACCATAAAATTCCAGATGCTTACTCATAGAGCCTCAGACCCCTCTATTGCCATGAAAGAATCAATAGGCTCTGATATCTGTAGCAGTAAAGAAGCTACTATCCCTCAAGGGGAAAGGGGAATGATTCCCATAGACTTAGTTGTGATACTCCTTTCTGGGTGTTATATAAGATTGGCCCTAGAATCTGGCCTGGCCTGGAAGTTTGCGCTGAGGTTGGACACTACCAATCCCTACAAAGAAGCCGAGGTAGTTCACGGCTGATTGGGCCACTCTGTATTTGGATGGATTGGTAGTTAGGCCAGCTTCTCTGAGGGCTCTCATAATAGTAAAGAGATGGAAAAGATGATCTTTCCAGGTTTACTATAAATTACTATATTGTCAATATAAGCTCCACATAAATCAGAGTAGGGCTGTAATATTCTGCCCATAAGTCATTTGAAAGTGGCTGGAGCCCTGTCTAAGCCAAAAGGGAGGACCTTGATCTGAAACAGTTCCACGGGTGTCAAGAAAGCTGTCTTTTCCTTATCAGTTCCATACACTGGGACCTGCCAGTAGCCCTTGCTTAACTCTAGGGTTGATAGTGGCGTTTCTGAGTTTATCAATTAGGTCGTCGATGTGTGGCATCTGGTAGGCATCTAAATCGAAAATGGCATTCACTTGGTGGAAGTCTATGCAAAACCTGCAGCAATGGTCAGGTTTTGTGACCAAAACTATAGGGGAGGGCCATGGGCTTGAAGAAGGTTTGATAATATTCACTCTTAACATTTTATTCAGTTCCTCAACCACTATCTGTTTACAGGCTTCCGGGAGTCTATATGGTTTCAGATGGACCACCTTTCCCTTGGGTGTTCTAATGTAGTGATAAGTGCCTTTCTGTCATGTTGGGAAGCCCGAGAGGGCCGCGTACCTGATGTCTTGGAGGTCGATCTCGCAGAGGTCGCCAGTCTGGAGCTCGTGAAAAGATGAACAAGTGGCACGAAGAACCAGCCTCTCCACCACCCACGATTTGAAATGGGTGGAGGATGGACCGACTCCCAATGTCACAAAGGCACTCTTCTGATAACTGTGACAGTGGGACTGTGCAAGCACAGACAGGTGAGGCCAAAGTCTTGGTGAAGATTGCTGGCAAGACGAAGTCCGATGACAATACTGCGAAGGCTCAAGAACTGCAGTAGTAGTCAAAATGTCCGACGCGGCATGACAGGTCTATACCGCAGAAAGAAAAGATCTTGGCAGATGCTGGTGGTCCGACAGGAGCAGGCCAGACAGGAATGAGGGAGACCAGATATAACTAGCAGACTGGCCCTAAAAGGAGCCGAGTAGGCGGACTCAGGGTTGACCCGGAAGAGTTGCTTGGCAGGACCAAGGCAGGACCCAGGTAAGTGATTGGCAGGCCCAGGATGGGATTATAGCAGGAGTGAGCAGGCAGGCCCAAGACAGGACCCAGGTAAGAGTAGCAGGCAGGCCCAGGGCAGGTCCCTGGTAAGTAATTAGCTGGCCCAGGACAGGACCCAAGTAGGGATAAACAGGCAGGCCCAGGGCAGGTCCCAGGTAAGTAATTGGCTGGCCCAGGACAGGGCCCAGGTAGGGGTAAGCAGGCAGGCCCAGGGCAGGTCTCAGGTAAGTAATTGGCTGGCCCAGGACAGGACCCAGGTAAGGGTAAACAGGCAGGCACAGGGCAGGACCCTGGTACGGGTAAGCAGACAGGCCCAGGGCAAGTCCCAGGAAGGTAGAAGGCTGCCCCAAGACTGGACCCAGGTAAGTACAGGAGCACAGGAACAAACGAAGCGGAGCGAAGCAAACCGCGTTGAGACGCGGCTTGCATCGATTCGTGGCCTCTTTTATGGGTCGCCGGCGCCCGAGAGGCTTGGAACGCAAGCCGCTTCGTCTCCGGGCACCGGCGAACCCATAACGAGGCCTGGAAGGCAAGCCCTTCCAAGGAGGCGAGCCCAGTCCACGGCGCATGCGCGGAACCGCGACAGAGGTCTCCCGCGCATGCGCCGTAGGCCGCCGGGCCCAACACCCAACGCTCCTCCCCTGGCGAGTCCCCAGACGCGAACGGGCGGGTAGACTCGCCAGGAGGAAAAGGGAGCGGCAGACTCCGGTCTCCCACGTGACATGACACTTTCACTCTTCCTGGTTTCTCCGAGAATACACTGGGAAAATATATAACTAAATCCTTTAAATCTTCTTCTTGTTGATTATATAGCTCTTGAGGAATTAATTCAAAGTTATCTACTTCTTATGGTACCAAACAAGATAGTATTGTGGCATTGTTGGAAGACAGGGTTTCCTTCCACTCTTTTTAGAGATTTACATGATATAGATGGATCTTTTGTTTCATGTCGGGTTGTGCCACCTTGTAAGTACAGGTTCCTGTTTGTTCCAATATTTCATATGGCCACTTAGAGACAAGTTTGTTTTCTGAGGTAGGCAAGAGGACCAATACTTTTTGTCCTATGGAAAACCATCTTAGATTTAGCTTTTTGTCATAGGTGGACTTTTGTTGGATTTGGGCTTCTTCCATATGAATATAGACTAGATTTTGAACAAGTCTCATATGCTCTCACAATCTGGTAGTGGTTTGTGAAAGGGAAATGGGTGCCTCGCCTCTCTTCCCAGGTCTCCCGCAGGATGTCCAGGGCACCTCTAGGTTCTCTTCCATAAAGTAGTTCAAAAGGAGAGAATCCAGTGGATGACTGAGGGGTTTTCCTTACTGCAAATAGTTCCCAGGGGATCATACTACCCCAGTCCTTCCCATCCATATCTACCAACTTCCTTGGGATCATCTTGAGTGTCTTGTTGAATCTTTCTACCAATCTGTCTGTTTGGGGATGGTAAACTGAAGTTCATATGGTGGTAATACAGAGCAGCTCCTTAACTTCACCCATGAAATTGGATCCTTGGTCCATCAGGATTTCCTTAGGAAAGACAACCCTGGAAAAATATGGTAGGAGATTATTTAGAATCTTCTGGGTGGTGTTGTTCTGCATATGGAATGCCTCGGGGTATCTGGTTGCATAGTCAACATTCACAAAGTCTAGAGGTTTCTAAAGGTCCAATAATGTCCATCCCAATCCTTGAGAAAGGGACTTGAATTATTGGTAAAGGATTCAGAGGTGCAGATAATGGGATGTGAGTACTGGTTTTCTGAAATATTTCACATGTCTGAATAAAGTTTTTTCATATCAACATGGATACCGGGCCAGTAGTGTACCTCTGTCATATGAGAATGCACAATCTCTAGTACGATCTTCTGGTGCGTTTTGGGGGTTACTAATTGAGTTTTACTTCTGTGGATGTTTCTTTTGTATACAGCAATCCTTGCTTTAAGAAGAAGAAAGGACTTCCTTTCTCTACTCCCTCCGCTTCGGGAATTGCTTGTAAGAAAGCCTCACCGAGTGCTGGGTCATTTCACTGGGTGAAGGCCAGGTCGGAAATTATGGTAAATTCTTCTTCCCTTTTCTCTTCAGTGGTAGATGGTTCATCAGCTTCCCCAAAACCTAAGGTACCTCTCTCAGTTTCTTCTGGTTCACCCTCTTTAAAACGAGGAAATAGAGCCCTTTCAAGAATTCCTTTGCAATGTTGTCCCCACGAAGTACTTCAAATAATTGGATTTCATCATGGTTCTGCGAGATAACCTTTATGTCTCCCCAGATGTCGGGATCAATGATGCCAGGTAGAACATCTACACTGAACTTCTAGGCCAGGCCCCATTTTTGGGGCAATATTACATAACACCCAGGAGTGGGTATCAAAACTAAGTCTGTGGATATCTATCCCATTTTCCCTGGAGGGATAGTAGTCTCTCTACTGCTACAGATATCAAAACCTATTGATTCTTTCATGGCAATAGAGGGGTCTGAGGATCTATTACTAAGCATCTGAAATGTTAGGGTTTCCCAATTTGTTTCAATTGAGTCAAATCCCACCCCTGACACCAGATGTAAGGAAGGCATAGTATCAACAGTAACACTGGCCTACAGTTCAAGGGTGTTTAGTCAACTTCAAAAAGAGTTTGAAAAATGCCTATCTAATCCTAAATCTATGGATGGGAGCAAGCTACGACCAACAAATAATAATAATACAGTCCTAGTGGTGTCTTGTCAAAATAAAAAGGCCTATACTAAAAAAAAACTATTGCCAATCCTTACCTCACAAATAGTGTGGGGAATAATGTTATGAACATGAAAGCCGTGTTAAATGATATGTCAGGTTTTCAGGCATTGCCCTCCTTGTCCCACTTTTGCAGCATGGGATAAGTCGATTTTGTAGTGGGGCAGTTATTGACTAGAGAGCATGTTCAAGCTCTGCCCCCCTGCCTTTCTCAAAAGAAATGAAAGTATAAAGATAAGAAAGGACACATTTGAAATGGTACTTTAAATTCTCCTGGAAATGCAGCTGGCACAAAGAATAGCTGTTTTGCGCTACACAAGAAGGGAACAGATAAGGCATTCGCTTGCACAATTAGTGTGTTTTATAGTAGAATAGATTAGGTGACAGGAAGGCGTGTACACAAGATAGGGACTCACTACATAGGTAGGACAGAAAATTGTAGGTAGATAAGGTTGCTGCTACCCATAGGGAGGGAAATAATGTGACAGGCACGCACCAGGAAATCGGTAGATAGCAAACCAAATGTGTCCTGCATAGGAGAAAAACATGCCAAGAAGTTGCGATTTTAAACTGCACAAGCACAGCAGAGAATAAAGCCTGTACCTTTAAGAGGTCTCGCAGCTAAGCACGCCATTTGAAACAAATACATTTAATTCAGGAAAAATACTGTAGTGGCTGGGCATAGCTGCCTGAAAGGAGTGTCAAAAGCTGAGGACACTAAGTTTACATAACGGATGATACCAGTATCTGGGTACTGAGCGTTCAACCAATAAGATAAATCAGTTACGACAACACAGCAGACTTTTTGAAGTCCATGGGATGAACGGAGCACACTAGGACATTTCATAAGTAGTTGACAGATGAATGTCTGAGAGATCAGCTAGGCGTGACAGAGAAGCAAGTGCGGCTAAAAAAACAAAATAATTGCTGCAACGAAATCGTAACATGGCGAAAGCAGCATGACTCAGAATAATAGTTCTTCATAATGTGTCAGGAACAGAATGGCACGTTTACTGTTGCACGACAGGGAGGGCTGGACAACTGGAATTTGGGCAAGGACAAAGTCCTTGAAACTCAGGGACATTATGGCAGAGATAACATGGACTGTTTTATTTAATTTAATTAAGAACAAAGGTGATACACTTGTCATCTCCTCCCATCTACATACACATGTTATCCTGATGAGGAAAGTGATGGTAGTAGGAGGAATGTGAAATTGGTAAAGGAAAGGTGCCATTAGTGCCAATGGAGAATGAAGCATGTGCCACTCAGAGACAGTTAAGGGATGAGGAAGAGTATAGATGCTACATGGCTTAGTAAAGCAGCTAAGGAAGTGCTCCAAGAGAGTGAGAGGCATGTAGATAGATGGATACAGGGTGAGAAGCGTACCCATAGGTAATGGAGATAGTGGAGAGACTATGATGGAACGAGAGACATGGGTAGGAGGAAAAATATTGTTCAAACTCGTTGGGAAAGGCACAGAAAATAATTATAATAAGGTAGTGGAATATTAAGAAATGAAGGAAGCAGTCAGAGAGGAATTCAGAGGGAGACACAGGAAGAGATAGGGCAAAATGTACAGAGGGAGAAAGAGAGGAGACGGATAGAAGCAGCAGAGAAGATGCAGAGAGAGAGAGGAACAGGAAAGACAAAGATAGAAAAGGGTGGTAGGAGAAAGAGATAAGTATGCAAAGAGGCTAAATGAGAAGAACAGGAGCATGGCAAGTGAAAAGGAAGACATTGAAAAGATTAGGAAGGAGATGACCCAAAAGGTGACCAGAAATAGGATGCCAGAGATGTGGGGAGAAGGGAGTGGGACAGTTACCCCAGAGGCCAGGGGCAGAGATGTGTTGCCAGAGATAATGAATGGAACATATGTAAGGGAGCCTGTTAAGGCAATGCATTTTGATCTCCTACTTGAGGATCACAACAGTGGAGAAAGTGACAGAGACACAGATTGGGTAGATATTGATGAGGAAGAGGGGGGAGAGGAGGATGGTACAAGGCCCACAAATGGATACCAAAGGACCAGGTTAAGCATATATCCATGGCTCAGATTAGTACTTCCCATAAATGAAGCCCATAGATCGCCATATTTTTTAAGAAACTTGCCAGAACGCCAGCTACACGGTGTAGCTGAGACATTGAAAAGGAGAACTTGCACAGCATCACCTGTGCGCAAGAAAGGGATAACACAATTCCCACTCCTCCACAAGGGATTAGGGCAGTACCACTATACTCCATGGAATCAGACAGACAAAAATAACTTGATGGATAAGCTGCCATCACTCACAGCAGGGGTGGGCCGGTGGATCTACAAGCTAGAGCGAGAGACAGCTGGGATAGCATTAGCTAGAGGTGACATGAAAAGCCTATTTGCATCCATATTGGGTGACCAGGCAGAGGACGTGTGGCAGCGAACAGGCTATTTTGCAATGACAGAACATATCACCACTAAATAGGAAGGGGCACCATTTAATAATTGTAGAGCTAATGTATGGAAGGCACTGAGGGTGCTATTTCCAGACCAATCTGACTTGAGTGCCATAATGACTAGGAAGATGGGGCCTACTGAGGACACCGCTACCTATATTCAAGACATTAAAGAACGTTGGCGTTTGGAAACTAAAGACCATTGGGATAAAAATATACCAGTGTTTTATCATATTTTATGTCAGAGCCTACCTGAAGATGTACACAGACAGTTAAAAATATTGTGGGGATTGAAATGAGACCATGGCCAAAAATACAATAGACTATTGTCCATCACTGTAGGTTAAAGCAGGAGAAGGACCAAAAGAAAATAGTGGAAAGGCAAAAGGAAGAGGCAAACTTGGTGCAGAAGAAATTATTCAAAATAGCGGTAGAAGGAGCGGTATTGATAAATACAGGAGACTGGAATAATGGACAGGGAGCCATCATGCCACAGCAGGGCATGTGTGGTTATTGGGCAGGAAGAAGGGAGAGTAGTTTTTACCCTAGAGGAAGAAGAGGATTTGTTCACAGAGGGAGAGGATTTGAGTTTGGAGCACAAGGAGGGTTTGGTGGGGGACAGCCCAGGGTTCGGAGGACATGGGGGCACCAGATCAGTATGTTGGACATGGATGGGGGAAAGTAGAACACATTTCAAAGTGTGTAGAGCTAGAGGAGTAATGCAGCAAGG
Source organism: Ambystoma mexicanum (assembly GCF_040938575.1). Classification (NCBI taxonomy): domain Eukaryota; kingdom Metazoa; phylum Chordata; class Amphibia; order Caudata; family Ambystomatidae; genus Ambystoma; species Ambystoma mexicanum. The sequence goes on along the minus strand of NC_090929.1, from coordinate 1,055,031,454 downwards.
AGCCATGCAGTATGGGCAAGAGGGGGATGGCATATCCAGCACCATATGGTGCACCGCAGCAAGATTATGGTTATTATGACTACACACAATATTCATCAGATCGGACACAAGCGCAGCAGGTGCAGCAACCACAAGGGCCACACATACATCCACAACAAACACAGCAGACGGCGACACAACAACAACCACAGAATGCAGCGCAATCACAACAAGCAGTGACACAATGGGATACACACATTTTGCCACAGACACCCTGGATAGGAGGTGTGACAGCAGTTGGGGGGAAGCCTTTGTCAGGGACAGGACTGAACATGCATCCTCCAATAGGACAGCCCACAGAATAGCTTGATGTGCCCTATCCTATCAGTAACAGGAACAGAGGGTGGAGGTATCTGTAGGCGACGGACTATTTCTTTCTTAGTTGACACTGGGGCAACAGAATCCTATGATAGTAGGAGAACAGACGGTAGCTATCCCATTCCTGTATTCCAGAAAGACACCTGTTAACATATTGGGACGCGATCTTAAGGGTAAACTCAATATGTCAATATCATTCACAGAGGATAGCATAATATTATCTACACCAGGCATACATTTGAGACAGCAAAGGAATACATACAAGCCTTTCATGGGCAGAAAGTACAGAGGGGAGTACCAGTGGATTCAGAAGTATTTTTCAATGGAGTGCAAGTGATGTTAGCATGGCTTCCCCCACATTATGGGACAGCTATTGAGAATACCCACAGGCTTTTTATTCAGAAAACAGATACCTACAGATGTAACTTAAGGGGAACTGGGTACAATTGAGCTAGGGATGGCTGTAGTGAGGGAGGACAGAGTGATTTTACACAGCACAGATGAAGAAGGGTTGAGCTGGCACACAGTGATAGCACTTTACGCATCACACAGACGGACCCAGTTGACAGATGATGAGTTGGTTGACTACAGTGACTCTGATGAGGTATTGTGCGAGATACATATATCATGTCAATTGAGAATAGAGTATACAGAGGTGCCACAACAGATAATGCTGGCTAAAAAAGTACCATCATTTATGGAAGAAGATTTGGCAAGGGTACCCGGCACACTGTAGGCAACCAGTCCATATGATGTGATCCTTTTACCCTGCGCAATCAGTAACGCTCAGACAATCACCTGACTCCTTATGAGTTGGTGATAGGTCGCAGGATGCATGTACCCATTAGCCCACCCACGTACGCGCAGACAGATGCCCAAAGCACTGCGACTGTGTTAGGAAATGTGTTACATGACAATTCATTTCTCGACAGGTAAAGGAAAGGCAGGGAGATATCACCGAAGGCACAGAAGACAACAAGACAGAATTAAACACTACCACAGTTATTCCATCCCTCCAACAGTTCCCTGGGGACCTTGTGCTGTGCTGAAACCATGCGCAAAAGTGGCACCACCCAATTTTCATGGGTCCCCATATTGTGACTTATTGTACCCCCACATCAATAAAGTTGCAGGACAATAAGGTGTGGGTCCACCTTACTGATGTAAAACCATACAAGAGTGCCGCCTCCCTGTCCAACTACCAGGATCCTGAGGGAGAAGAGAACGAAACCAGACCCAAGTGCATGCTGAGAAAGAAGATAAAAGGAATAAAGAACTTGAGAATAAAGGAGATTAGATCACGTTGAACATCTTGAGGAACACTGATGCTGACCTATCACTGGCACAGTAAGAAAGGAGTTGATGCTGAGGACTTTTTGAATATATCACCAGCGCAGTATTAAGGACTGTTTTTCACAAGAGCGTACATCTGTAACAGACTATTTATTATATTTTTCTACCTTTGCATTTTTATTGGGACCATTTTTTTTATCTTCCATATTTATATATTTTTCTGTTTGTTTATCAGCACTATTTTTATATTTTTACGTTCTTGATTAATGAACCACATAATAGTGGAAGTGGTTTGAGAAAAAAATCGAATCTTTTATTATTGTCATTATCAGTGCTTGCAAATGCTCTGAAAAAGGTATATACAGCTCGCCTCACTCACCATTGAAAAATAGTAACCTACTATTGCCCGGTAGTAAGTAAACTGCAAATGTTTTCATATCCTTATTTTCCTGATCTCTTCATAATACTCTGATCAATACGCCGTAGGACACATCTACAAATGACTGACATTATGGCTATTGCTGTCCTTCGGTTTTCCTTGCTCTTTTGTTGTTTTTATTTTTTATTTTATCTGACACTGCATTTGACTGATTATGATAAGATAAATGGGTCCCTATGGCATAACGTTAGTGAAGAAGTTAAAAAACAAGTGGATTTCCAGTTAGAGCAGGAAATGATATTCCGCCCAGTTGTGGAGACAGTAAGGGCTAGACGTATTGCAGATGATGAATATCACATGAAAAGGTATTTTGACAATTCCATAAATATTGAACGACACTCATAGTATATGTCAATGGAGATGGTGGTGGGAGAGAGATCAAGGGAAAGTTGCTTTGTTTGCTCACTTATCACCTATGCATGACAGCCTCTCGAGTAGTTATACTTCAAGAAGTACCTGAGTACAGAGCACACTGCTTGGTACATCTCGCAGTATGACAGACCAGAGGACAATTTCAGGGACAATCGGTCATGATGAAGTATCTCGCAGGATCCGAATTCCCATACGTGGACAACTATGTAAAAGAGGCACACATGATGGAGACTATAAGAATGAAAAGTAAGGTGCTCAAGTACATACTATCAGGTCCAACACTAGGAGATGCCGAAGTAGTGGATCACCAAATATTAAGGTGTACCGATGCCCAGTTTAATTTGATACCTTATTGTGCCGACAGACTGCAATTTCAAATAAAAGGGAAAGTATATTCCTCGGGAGGATGGCTTAATGGAATAATGGGATGACTGTGCCAATAGAAGTGTTAACAAATGTTAAGAAAGAGTGTGCTGTTAGGAATGGAAACAAACTGCAAAATGTTTAACATAGGCGAAAGATGAAGCAGGACCACTACCCATAACCACATTACAAGCACCAACATTATTCTTTAGAAATAATGGTTAGAAAGCTTGGTAACAATGAAGGATGCAAACGCATTATGGATCTAACAGGTATGAAAGTTGGCACAGCTGTACTAATGGCACAGTAATGTGCTGTACTAATGGCACATTACTGTGCTTGTGGTACAAGAGCATAAATGCAGCTTCCACCCAACTGGGGTGGCATATGTACAATGGTGCTACTAAATGCATCAGCATTGTTAATACCACCAAGTGAGGTTGACATTGGGACTTTTCCTTCAATGGCACACAGGAGGAAGAAAATATCCCTAGGCCTAAAACGCACGAAAATAACTAACTATTTTTCCAAGGAGGCCAATGCTGCATTTGATGAACTCCCAGAGAGTCATAAGTGAGTTGGTAAAACAACAATATTCTTCACATCCTTTCTAATGCCTGGCCTGCAAGCAGCAGCAAATGCACACTGGATCCAGATAACTAGGTGGGAACTGTTACAAACTATTAATGCCACAATAAAAGGCTTCAATGTCATCAAGGAAGAGTTAAGAGCAGTCAGATTGATGACCCTACCCAACAGGTATGTTCTGGACCTCCTCACAGCCATGGAGGGAGGAGTATATGCAAAGATAGGGCCAAGTTGCTGTAAGTATGTACCCACACATGATGAGGAGAATGGGGTCTTGGCAGAAGCCATGTACTCCTTGAAAAAGCTGCACGATAAAATGGAGGAGGAAGTGGACTAAATTGAGGTTGATAGCTGGTTCAGTTATCTATTCCCCTGGATGCCTACCCGGCTGGCAGAAGCATTCAGATTCCTGTTGGCAATTTCGGTACTGGTCTTAATGGCTTTTTGCATCTTGAGAATAGTAATAAATCAATGTAAAACGACTGGCAAGAAGGTACTCCAAATGACAGAAACGGTTCATGTGGCTGACACCGTACATCAGTACACTCAAAGTGATGAGGAAGTTTACTATCCCATGCACCCATTTGATCAGCTAGACAACCTGCAGCATTGTTTACATGCTCAAAAGATATCAATAAGTACAATGAGCACTGGAGCAAATCTGACGAGCATGACGAGTGCTGGCTTATGACATGCAGTTCAGCAGAATACATAGCACAATGAGGTAACTTGAGGGGGGGTCGCCAGAGTGTGGCTGCCTAAGGGTGGCTATAATATGATGATACAAAATGAAGGAGTTGTCGATGACTCTAACAGAGGGGGGAATGTACTGGGGAAGTTATTGACTAGAGAGCATGTTCAAGCTCTGCCCCCCTGCCTGCCAGAAGAAACAAAATTATAAGATAAGAAAGGACACATTTGAAATTGCACTTTAAATTCTCCTGGAAATGCAGCTGGCACAAAGAATAGTTATTTTGCGCTACACAAGTAGGGAAAAGATAAGGCATTAGCTTGCACAATTAATTTTTTTAAAATATAGAATAGATTAGGTGACAGGAAGGCGTGTAAACAAGATAGGGACTCACTACACAAGTAGGGCAGAACATTGTAGGTATATGAGGTTGCTGCTACCCATAAGAAGGGAAAGAATGTGAAAGGCATGAACCAGGAAATTGGTAGATAGCAAAGCAAAAGTGTCCTGCAGAGGATAGAAACGTGAGAAGAAGTTACTGCACAACAGAGAATAAAGCCTGTATCTTTAAGAGGCCTTGCAGCTAAGCACGTTATTTAAAACAAATACATTTAATTCAGGAAAAATGATGTAGTGGCTGGGCATAGTTGCCTCAAAGGAATGTCAAAAACCGAGGACATCCAAGTTTACATAACAGAACAAGATACCATCTGGGCACAGAGCGTTCAACCATTAAGATAAAATCAGTTATGACAACGCAGCAGACTATTTGAAGTCCATGGGACGAACGGAGCAGACTAGGAAATTTCATAAGTAGTTGACAGATTAATATCTCAGCGATCAGGTAGGTGTGACAGAGAAGCAAGTGCAGCTAAAAAGACAAAATAATTGCTGCAATGAAATCGTAACATGGAGAAAAGCAGTATGACTCATAATAATAGTTACTCATAATGTGTCAAGAACAGAATGGCGCGTTTACTGTTGCACGACAGGGAGGGCTGGACAACTGGAATTTGGGCAAGGACAAAGTCCTTGAAACTCAGAGACATCATGGCTGGGATAACATGGGCTGTTTTTATTAAATTAAGAACAAAGGCGATGCCCTTGTCCTCTCCTCTCATCTACATTCACATGTCATCATGCCGCCATTTCACGCAGAGTGTGACCGCATTTTAACTAATAAGCATATGTCCTCAAGCATGATGAGGTTGTACATTTTATGGGATGTTTTATAGGTGTGACCTTAGATAGAGAGTTACCCAACCATTAGGGTGGGACATATAGAAACTATACGTAGCTTAGCAATTAGGACCAATGAACAGTAGAGATAGGTTTTCATAGCTCAGGGTTTATGATGACAGCAAGATGACTCATTTTCATTATGTAAACTGTTTTCTGTTCAAACAGAGAGAAGAATTTGAGAGAGAGAGCATTGCTGTTGATCTTGTTTTCTCCCCAGCTTTTGCATACTTCAAATAAAGCTGGGTTACCTTGCATTTGGCATACTGTCTCCTTTTTGGCAAATACCAGGTAGACGGCTTTACTGTTTTTGGACCTTTAATTTTCAGTTTACTCAAGCGTAGCACAGTCTCTGGCTTCTTTAGCATGAGGTTGCAGTTCACTCATCAGCATCAAGGCCGTTGAAGCTTAAGTCTCATTGCTTCTTAAAGTCTCTTAACTCAAAGGGCATGATGCAACCAAATAATCAACAAGTTATTTTCTCCTCTAGATTTTCACAATTCACATTGGGTGATTCACTATCCTTCCTGGATCCCCCTCAGCTGGGCTCAGATTGTTTAAGTATAAAGTTCTGCACAGGCTTACCTCTGTCAGTACTGAGCCTGTGTTTCACCTTTCACTTTATTGCATAATGTTTGTGGGTTCTTCTTTTTTGGGTGACTCACGGTTCACCTTGGATCCCCCTCAGCCAGGCTCAGATCCCTTCAACACAATTGGTCTCCCTCAGCCAGGCTCGGACCAATTCCAATTTTATATCAAGTATCAAAGACTTTCGAATGTGCACAGGGTTTGGCTTGACCCGTTGCAGGACCACTTCAATTTCACAATTCTCTTTCTTTTAACGTTTACACCCTTTCGGTTTGATACCTAACAGAGACTTTCGAATTACCACAAACGTGATGCCGGACCACTCTGTCTATGCTATTACTTCTTTGCCTCAAAGTTCCTTCACTCATCTGCTGTCTTAATAATCTTCTTTATACTATGAATACAAGAAAGAAATAATCAGTACCAAAACAAATGTGTTCAATGAAAGAATCTCCAAAGCTAGCTCTAATACGAAAGAGCTCTTTGTAATCCTCCGGGTACTTGAATTCCCCCATACCCCCTTTAGACAACGCACCTAAGGACAAACAATGGTGCAAAATAACATCCCTCCTAACTAAAATTGCTAATAAAAAAGCCTCACTGCCACCTACTGAGCCACATGTCACCACTCCTGCTGAAGTCCCTAGCTTGCTTACACCCTTTAGCTTCACTATAGTCTCCATTCTGGAAACAGAGAAAACCATCCTATCTCTAAAGCCTTCCAACTGTCAAGGTGACAACTGTCCTGCCCGAATAGTCAAAGATGCAGCAAGAGATCTAGCGCCATTTATATCAAAATTAATTAACACCTCATTCAAAACCAACACTGTCCCTAAGAGCCTAAAAGAGTCTTGGGTTCTACCACTCCTCAAGAAACAGACTCTTGACCCATCCATCCCTACCAACTACAGACCCATCACTACGGTACCCTTCCTCCTTAAAATAATTGACAGAGTAGCATACCTACAGATCCAGGACTACGTTGAAGCCAATCACCTCCTAGGTTCTCGCCAATCCGGTTTCAGACCACAACATGGTAGAGAAATGGCATTAATCGACCTAAAGACAAAAAGAGACGAGCTTAAGGACAAAGGCAAAACTGCCATGCTACTCCTCCTTGACCTGTCAGCGGCCTTCGACCTGGTGGACCACGCAGTCCTGTGCAAACACCTAGCATCAGCGGCCCACTTCTCAAGCGACACAATAGCCTGGGTCCAGTCCTTTTTTAGCTAACAGAACAATGAGAGTCTTTTCACCACTGGCGTCGGCTGACCCGATTCAAACCATGGTGTCCCACAAGGATCCTGTGTCTCGCCCACTATATATAATATATTTACCAAGCCCCTATTTGATAAACTGGACAGACTAGGTGTCATCTACACCAATTATGCAGATGACACCCAGATCCTCATTCCCCTTTCGGGCAATTTTGATAAGGATACGGCCTGGATAAATGAAATATACATCCTCATTCAGGCATGGATGGCATCCCATGGCCTCTGCCTGATGATGATAAAACAGAGATCCTGATCCCTGGATCCGAAGCCAATCTAAAAAAACGGAGCCCTAACTATGCCTCATTCAACATAGACTGTAACATAATCAAAGCAGTAAACAAGGTAAAAACACTAGGATTTTATCTCGATTCCACCCTATCACTAAGGAAACAGGGTAATTCCCTGGCTTCCTCTACCGCTTACACAGGCAAACTTATCAGAGCCTGCCGACCCTATCTAACAGAAGCTAGCCGTATCACCCTCACCAATGCTCTCATACTATCAAAACTAGATTATTGCAATGCCCTATATGTAGGAGCCAACAAATATATCCTCAACAAACTACAAACGCTACAAAATAATGCCTGAGAACTGCCCTAAACCTAACCAACAGAGAACATATCTCTAACATCAGAAGAGACCACCATTGGCTAAAAATAAGCGATAGGATTCTACTTAAAACCGTTTCACTCACCTTCAAATGCCTCAATAACGCAACTCCCCCATATCTCAAAGAAAGAATCACCAGAAATACCTCAATTCGCCCATCTAGAACAGCCAACTCCCATTATCTGAAGAAACCTAGGTTTAAACTAACCAAATCCAGAGGAGGTAGCTTCCCAGTTAAAGCTGCACAACACTGGAATGCACTACCTCTGAGCCTTAGAATTGACAGTCCTACCTCAGCTTCAGACGCAACTCATTGAACTGGTTGCAATCCAATGACATATAACTGGCCTCCTGTTGTACCTACCAGTATGCCTAGCCATGTATGTATTTATCCCATTGCACCACCCTGACTTGAATCTAGGTAACCTTATGTATCATCAATGTAACCTACCTGTATCTGTCCTGTTTTTTTTTTGCACTGTATCGATGCCTGTTGTAACTAAGTCTAAAGTTTTCTTATGTGCTGCGCCTGGGAACTACGGGTTTGGTGCGCATTACCAAATAAACAAACAAATGAACAAACAAACAAACAAACAAGGTTGCCGCTTGCAACCTTGGTTTCCACACAGACCAGTCTGGTATCAGTCTCCCCAACTCATTGGCTGTGCTGACTTCACTGGTGCTGCTATGTTGTAGGAGCCAAAGACAGTACCACAGCGGCACGCGCCTCTCCCTGCCTTGACTATCGACACGGGAGGGCCATGGGTACCCTCGACACACAATGCAGGATTAATCAGCTTTAATTTCAGGTCTTACGTTTTCTTTTCTCAAAGGTTCATGAAAGATGTGGTCTTTCAGTGAAAAGGTCAAGGGTACTTCCCCCTACTTGCAATCATCTCTGGTCTTGCTGTCTTCTCCCTTTTATTAAACTGCCATCTTGGAACTGCTGCTTCCTCGTGTGCTTTGCCTTGCTCAGAGTGTGCATTCGTGCTCCGCCTTTTATCCGTGTGGGGAAGTGTGATGGAAGTCAGGTGTTTGTAATGATCAGTAATTGACTGACCCTACTTGACCATTATAGTGGGAACTGTCAGGTATACGGCTCGGGTGCTAGTCCGTTTTCCCTCACATTTAGTTGTCCATGATAAAGTGTTTCTGTTGGAAAAGGGGGTTGGGGGTTGAGTCCCTTCGTATCTTCCCTGGTAGGATGAGGTAAAGGTGTTACAGGGAAGGGGATCCGTGTCTCGCCGTCCGGTGTCCCACTTCTGCTTCCCGAAGATCCCTCAGACGGGTGATCATCCAGCACTGGTCCACTGCCAGGAACTGGATCCAAAAGTGATGGCCGTGTCCTGGCCACCTGGATGACAGATGCCCGTGGACCAGCGGGTGGGACACTTCCAGGTTTCTCACAACTGGGAGACTGCCCAAGGTCACCATTTGTAATTGTCTGCACCATTCAAACAGGCAGTGGGTATCAAATCATGGACATCCACTGACCACAACATCTGCCCAGCAACAGATATTCAGGCACTGGGGATGTTGATTGGGACTAGACAGTCCCAGTCCCCTCCTCTGGCCACACACACACACACACACAAACCACCCCTTAGTCCACAAAAGCCAAATCTTTTCCAGGGCATTTCCTGCCCTGAGAAGGCAGGAAGAAGGTCAAAGAACAATATGGCCAAAGAACAAGGAAAAAACATCATGGCACAGCCATTTTAGGGTGCTATCCGCCTTTAATTACAAAGGTAAAATGAATCAAAAATGGGGAAATATCACTGCTGCCACCAGTTTGACTTAGGCACATTGGAAAATCAACCAAAAAGCCATTATATAAAAAGATACAAGGATACAAAGTATCCTAATTGCACTTCATTGTAAGGTGAGGTGTGCAATTGGAACAATACAATAAATTCACAGTCTCTCAGTAGTGATTAGTCTTGGGGACTAATCAGTTTCCTCACAGGAATGAGCAAATAGGCATAGGAAGCAAATCAGAAACCTCCAAAAAGTCAGGACAGGATTCAAAACAAGCAAAAAGAAAGGGTGTCCCATAGAAGTCTATGGGGGGAAGGCAACAAAAAAGAACTTTCCTAACAAGGAGTATGACAATAAAAGAGGACAGTAGGTGATGAGGAATAACAGTGGCTGGTGAGAAGTGCCTTAAGAGAGGACAGGAGGAAAGAGGAGGAGGGACAAGAGAGAGGAGGTGAGGAGGTATACCACCGAGAAGAAAACCAGGGCAGTAGCCTAAGGTAAGGCAGATCCTAAGCCTTAACATGCAGCGCTTGGGAGAGTGGAGAAATGAGAATGTGGCAGTGGCGAAGGAGGGCAGTTGAACAACAAAGAGGAGGAAAGGGAAAGGTGGATGTCATGTAGGAACAACCATGTGGTGAGAGGTCATGGAGGAAGTAGAGAGTGGGCCAATATGCAGAAGAGGCAGGACTCTGAGAAGTGGTGAGAAGCCACGGGAGAAACTATGGGAAACTGTAACCTGGCCTCGTGTTTCTCAAGATACCTGTCCTTGGTAAAATGTGGGCTCAGTCTAAGCTTCTTACACCGCCACACTAGCAATTACTTGACTGGACCCGAGAACGAGGTGGGGGTCTGCACACCATTTGCAAGCTACAAAACAGAGATTCTTCACATAGTGACCGTGATTTCCAGGGAGAGACCCCAGAAATTTCGACTGAGGGGAAGTTCTAAGAGACATTCTAATTTGAGATGTTTTCTTTTGGCCATCTTTATAAATAACCCCAGAAAACCATGTGGTTGTGTTTTTTGGGGGAGACCACATGACTTTATGCAAGTGGTGTAAGAAGTGTGCTTGACAAAGGTCAGCACAAAAGCCTATACCAGACCCCCAGTAGCCAACTGAAAGCTGGTCAGCACCACATGGTCAGCAATGCTTCCCTTCTTGGCTTCTATATCTTGATGAGTATTTAGGCATACCACCATGGGCCTAAGTGCTGGGTTCCACTGGCTTGAAAATGCAGCTCACTGAAGGTGATTGTATTTTACTCAAATCACAAAGAATTGTATTTTGCATCTTGGTCCCATTTTCTGATCAGTCACCTTTGAGACAAGACATACTACATTTAAATTAAGGAGAGTAATTCCAGAAGGTGCTCAAGAACCTCCTCTTCAATTAATAAATCCCTTGCAGAGATATACAAACATGCATACACACTCATGCACAGACACACTGTCATCGTGACATACACACATACATGGACAACTACAGACTCACTCAACTAGTCATGTGCACACACAATGTATTACATTCAAACACACACAAGCATACATACATACACACTAACACACATACATATACACACCGACTTACCTCAGCGGCAAGGCGAAGCAGCACACTGGACAAATTCAGGCACACAGCACTGGCATGCCCTGGAAGGACTTAAATCCCCAGGGTGCACTGGCATCATGCGTGTAGCAAGGTCAACATGGTGTCCATGGTATCCCGGTGAGTGGTGTGGTACGGTTTATTTTGTTGTATAAATATGAGGGCTGGACGCATCATTGCACTGGACTGCACACAGATGTCATTGGTAACTCCAATACGGGCCATCAGAATCGGTTACATAGTCTTTTATTGTGTTCCTACCCAGATCCAGAGCCATTCTGTTAGGATTACATCTTCTGAAGTAGGGTGGCCAACTTTTTGATGTCCTTTTGTGGGACACTTGCCCACAAGGCGGTGATGACGTCACAGCGTCATTCACGTTTGACACGCCCCATTTGTATTTTAAATTTGTTAATGGTTCTTAACACCTGGTTTAATTGCAATGCAAATGGTTTGTTCTTGGGGGGGGTGATGGTCACGTTTTTTAACTGCAAACATGACCATCATGACCCCAGGAACAAAGCATTAGCACTGGAATGAAGACAGGTGTCAGAGCGTTAGCAGCTCGACCTACAGGCTCTGAAGGAGCCAGGGCCGCAGAGTCGCCCAGAGAAAGAACACAGCAGGTGGTAGTGCCGTGGTGTGTAGATGGCCAGTTCAGTTTGCAGAGTGGCTGTTCTGGACGCAGGTTGTCCCGACTTGCTGTCTCCCAAGAGTTACACTTCATGGAACAAAGCAAGTCTGGACATCTTGCGTCCTGCACAGCCACTCTGCAAACTGCGGGACAGAGGGACAGAGTCACCAATTCATAGCTCTCAACTCACACGCTTTTGGCGGGTGTCACCCGCCTTCTAAACAGCTGACTCACCCGCCAAGCCTCCTGCATGCCCATTCATTTCAATGGGCCTCTCACCCGCCAAAAATAAAATCGGGTGTTATCACCCGCCTTTGTGACACAAATGGTTGAGAGCTATGCCAATTACAGGACAATCCCGCAAAATACGGGACAGTTGGCCACCCTGTTCTGAAGACTAGTCATTGCAGGCTTTCATTCAGGATGAGGAAAATAAATATGGAATAATATTATTTTTTATCAGCTGTATTGTCAGGTTGGTTTCTCGGGTTATTTGTGCCCGTTTCAAAACTGTCTATGCAACTGCTATGACTCCACCCTTGCCACGCCCACAGAATATGTTTTCATTTCCAACACTGTGCTCCCTAGTTGGTTTGACCTGCAGAGCCTCTTCGCTATTTTACGTATCAAGCATGCCCTCTCTATCGGAGTATAATGAGAAAAGCCCCAAATTAGAAAGCACTGTGTCAGTCGGTTTTATTGCGCTCGAACACTGCAGCAAGGGATTTCCCCCATTCTAATGTAATGGTTAAAGCGTTTGGCACCTAGAAGAGACGATTATGTGGCTGAAGGACGGTTGTGTTTAAGAACGATGGGAGGTTGACATGCAGAAAATCCTGCTCGAAGGCATGATTGGCATTGGGGCGGATGAGAAAATGAAATGAACTGAACCAATAGCAGAGCTTGCTTTACAGCCATTGGTCAATCGGTATTAAAGGTGACCAATAGTTGATGTGCTCCCCGAATCGCCCGTTTCCTGGCAGAGAAACCTTTGCTACTTGTTGATGAGCACAGTTTGCCTGTCCTACTGTGGCAATCTGCCTTAATATTCGCACGTCTCCGTACAGGGTCGCCCGCAGGTGTCCTACACCCTTCAAGGTCCAAGCTTCGGACTCGCGGCGGCAGGAATGACGGCGAGATCCGACTGTGCTTACTTCCGGAGGAGCAGCCTCTTATGGATGGTGCTTATTAGCCTTTCAATGGGCTTCTTTGCAGTAAGTAAAATGTCAGGGCACCGAGTACTGAAATATATGTTTAGGTCTATTTTGCCTGCCCCACGAGACCAGGACCCTTGTTTTACAGCATGCTTATTGTGCATTATTTACGTACGTACGAACAGCACAGTTTAACATGTGCATAATCTGACAGGTATATGTCCCCCACCCCCACCCCCCCCTCTTCTCTCTCACACCCGGCTACGGGACTACCCATCTCGTTTGAGAAATGAATCCCGTTTTTCTTGTTTATTTACATTTTCAATTATGAGACCAAAGCTACACGTCACAGAATGAAAGTAAAAACCTGGTCTGGGTGGGCATTTTACGAATTACCTGGAGCGTGTTGACATGTGTTTGAGTGGGTCTCTTGCACTAGGGCTCTAACTATGGGGTGAGAAATCGAGGGGGGGGGGGTTTGTAACAAGGGGGTGTGACCTAAATGATTGGCGTTGCCTTAAGTGCCCCGAACACAGTGTTGGCGGTCTCCGGATGCCGCTGTCCGTGAGCCCCCCACCCCCGTGACACAGAGACACGGAGACAGCGGTGTTACCAGTGTGGGCTCCCCGGTGACTGTGTCGTCACTGGGAACGCCCCGTTTATTTAACTGCGCACGCGACGGAGTGAACGTCACCCCGTCGCGTGCGTACCCTTAAAGGGCCAACGCCACACTCCTCCTTTTCCATAACAACAAATTGGAAACAGGAGGGACTAACTATCACACATTTATAAAGCACACAACTCTGTCAACTCCAAAAACCCCCATTTATTCACAGCCACCCTGGATCCCCCGCGGGTACCTGTCACGGCCTGACCATTACCCCCGGTCAGCCTCCCCAGCTTAGTCCGTCACATAGTCTGTGAGACGGGCAGGTTTCCCACGCCCTGTTCTCAGGGGGTACCTCCTGCCAACGTCCCTGGCCGGTGACTCTTGACCTGGTCTGCCTCGAGCCGGAGAGTCCACGGCGGGGCTTTCACCTCACCTTCATCCAAAGCACCCTCACCCTCTCGGTTGTCCGGGCTGTCCACTCTCGGGTCGCCGATTCTCCTGAAGAATGAAGCATTCCTTGTTATAGATGACGTCCCGTCAGAGGCTGTCACCATAGAGCCCTTGACCGCCACGACATCTAGAGGAGCGGGTTCATACGTGAGGGACAACTTTCCTTGTGGGTGGCGATTCCTCACCAACACCTCATCTCCCGGCGCGATGTGTGGGGGTCTCAGGCCCCTCCGGATGTTTTCCATCTGCGTCCTGATTCGTCTGTCCTCTTCGACCTGTTCATTGTCAATGACGGCAGGGTCCCTGTCCCCCACCTCCGGTATGACGTCTCTCGGCCATCTCTGGAAGAGAGCCTCTGCCGGGGCCACACCCGTTGAGGAGTGAGGTGTGGTCCAATATCCCCGCAGGAAGACGTACAGGGCCCTCTGCAAGCACTCGCCCTTTCCATGAGCGATCCTGAACACTTTGTTGAGGGTGCGCATCATGCGCTCTGCTTCCCCGTTGGCCCGGGGCCACAGTGGGGTTACCCGCCGGTGTTGAATGCCATACTCCCTCATGAGCTCGGCAAAACTCTCGCCTTGGAATGGTGCCCCGTTGTCGGAGCACAGCACAGAGGGCAGGCCATGGGTGGCGAAAATCTTCTCCAGCGCCACCACCACGTTCTCACATGCGACGGGCTCTATGAACTCGACCTCCGGGTATCGAGACCACTCGTCCACCACAACTAGGAAGTGAGTGCCTCTCGACGTGGACCCGGAGTCTGCGTGCACTACTTCCCATGGCCTGGTCCCTCTGGGCATCGCTTCAATGGATGGTTCAGCTGGGCCGGTGCCGCAGCCTGGCACCATACGCACGACGCCACAAATGCTTCCACCTTCTGCTCGAGTTCCAGGAACCACACCTTCTGGCGGAGGCGAGCTTTGGTTTTGGGCGCCCCTTGGTGACCCTGGTGCGCCAAGGCGATGACCTGTGCAATTTTGGCCTGGGGCACCACGATTCTCACCCCTCAGTAGCAGCCCCGACTCTGAGAATGTCAGTTCTTCTCTCACTCTCCATAACTGCTCGAGGGCCACTCTGGCTTCACATGTCCTGCGTTCCACGGCCTCCAGTACCGTCTTCCAGGTACCCCTCTGCATGGCTTCCCTCAGGATGGCAAAACATTCGTCGCCTTTTGATGCAACCTCAAGCTCTTCCACCTGCATGGAGTTTGGGGTGGCCGTCTCCACAACCAGGCAGACATGTTCGTCGGCCTCTTCTGCTGATGCAGACTCCTGCGAGTCCCCTCTTCGGTGTCGAGAGAGGTAGTCTGCGGCGTTGTTAGCCCCTGGACGATATGTCAACGACACTCCATACTCGAGCAGGGCGAGCATCCAGCGCTCTATTCTCACTGGTGGACGGGATGATGAGCCCGCCATGATCGCCAACAACGGCTTGTGGTCCGTGACCACAGTCACGGGGCGCTCCAGAATGTAGAGGCGAAAATGTCTGCAACCCCACAGCACCGCCAGGGCTTCCCTCTCGATCTGGGAGTACCTTTGCTCGGTGTCGGAGAGCGCCTTACTGGCGTATGCTATGGGTCGAATCTCCTGGTCATTCCCCACTTGTGTAAGCACTGCCCCCAGTCCATATGGACTGGCGTCCACAACGATCTCTGTCTGCAGACTCGGATCGAAGAACGCCATGGTGTCGTCCGCCGCCAAGGCACCTCTGATGTCATCGAATGCCGCCTGCTCAAGGGGGCCCCACTGCCAGGTGGTGTCCTTCTTTGTGAGCGATCTTAACGGCTCTGAACGGGACGCCAGATTCCTGATGAAACGGCCACAGTAAGTAACCATACCCAAGAAGCTCCTCACCTCCGCAACATTCTCTGGCGGACGCGCCTCCTTTATGTCCCTCACTTTGCGGGGGTCCGGCGACACCCCATCCGCCTTGAACACGAACCCAAAGAATTCGATCGTTGTTTTCAGAAATTCACACTTGTCCTTGTGCAGGGTGAGTCTCAGCGAGCGCAGGCGTTCAAAGGTCTTGGCCAGGCGTGCCAGATGCTCCGTCTCCGACCTGGCATACACCAAGATGTCGTCGCTAATATTAAGGACTCCATCCAAATCCGCTAGTGCCCCTCTTATGATGTTTTGGAAAACCTCCGCCGCGGAAGACACCCCAAAACTCAACCTCTTGTATCGGTAAAGACCTCGATGAGTGGTAAAGGTTGTGATTTAGCGGGACTCGGTGTGCAGGACCACCTGATGATAGCCTGCTCTCAGGTCCAGTTTGGAAAAGAACCTCGCCCCTTGCAGTTCTGCTATGATGTCATCGATGGTAGGGGTCCAGTGTCGCTCCCTCTTTATGGCCTTATTGGGGAGTCGCATGTCCACACAGATCCTCACCGCATCCGGCTGTTTAGGCTTGCGCGCGATGACAATGGGCCCTCAACCTTTTCAATAATGTCCAGCCCCACCAGATTGTCCAGTTCTCGATCCACCAGATCCCTGAGATGAAAAGGAACTCGCCGGTGCTTCAGCGCCACTGGTTGGATTGACTCATCGATGTGGAGCCGGAACGGCTCACCCACCAACTGTCCAATGCCTTCAAACAGGGAGCTGTGTTTGGCCAGGAGTACCTGAATGTCGTCTAAGTACACTGAGTATGCAAATGTGACAATTCCCAGCGCCTCAGCTGCAGCACAGCAAAGCAAGGTGTTGTCGCTCACCGGGGTGACATAGAATCTGGCCCGGATGTGTGAGTCACCATATTGAACATCAGCCACAAATACGCCGTCCAGAGGGAGGGGCTGATCGCCGCCGAAAGCGAATATGCGTGCTCTCGGTGCGGTCAGCGTGGGCGGGGCCTGCATGGTATCATAGTGCTGTCTGGCCATCACATTCACGGACGCACCTGTGTCCACTAGCATTGGTACAGAGTCACCATTGACAAGCACGTTGCACCTGGGCTGTCTCTTGGAGCAGGATTTCAGCATGCTCACACTGGACACGAAGAAGACGTTTTCCTCGTCCTCTTCCTCCTCCTCCCCTTCCTGAGGCGCCCCTTCGTCACCCTGGTCCACCTGAGCGACGTTGGACGTCCTTTGGGGTCGGAAGAAACCGGCTCGAGCAGGCCCCCTAGGCACTATCTTGGGAGCTGCAGATCTGCACATCCTGGCGAAGTGGTCCGCGCCTCCGCACCTACCGCACTTAACCAGTCGCAGGGCATTCAGCTGGGTGCGGGAGATCGTACCCACACTTTGGGCACGAGGAAGTGGTCCCAAGCGGGTGCGGGCTCTGAGTGTTCATGGGGCGCCTCGCTCCACGGCCTCTTCCGACCGCGCAGACCTCCTCCACCTTGCCTGGGCGGGCACCAGCTTCCATTCTGGTCGCCCGCAATTCCGACACCTCGTGGCACCTTCCCAGTTCTAGGATGCGAGGAAGGGTGATGCCAGGCTCGCGCAATATCTGGCGCCTCAGTTTCCCAGAGACACACCCCTGAATGAGTTGGTTGCAAATCATGACTTCAGGGTCGTTCCACGCACATGGCGCCGCCAGTCTCCGCAGCCGCCCATAGAATACATCCAGAGTCTCGTCATCCTTCTGTCGAGCCGTTCCCATGAGAAAACGTTCATAATCTGCGTTGGCCATTGGCAGAAAATGATTATGGAGTGCATCCTTTGCCGCCGCAAACAACCCATCCGCCGGCTGCAGGGACAGAAATATCTCATGCACAGCTGGGCCAGCAGAGTACAGGAGAGTGGCCAGCTTGCTGTCGTCGCTTGTCTCCATCGTGGCCCTGAAGTACATCTCAAGCCTATCCATCCACATCTTCCACCTCTGTCCCAGGCTTGATGGAGCACCCGAGGTATCAAACTCAGGCATTGGCTGTAGGGACCCAGGTGGTTTCAGCGGGGGAGCAGGCGGAGGCGCAGCAGCAGCAGCAGCTTGACTCATGGTGGATAGCGCACAGGCACCCCAGAAGATATAATTGATGGGGCCGCAACTCACCACCAGCAGTCAGCCTCCAGAGATGGATTGAATTCTGCCTCTCACCAGGTGCACTCCTCGCAGATGTATCACTCAAGCCAGCAGGCAGACAATGAAGTGTCCAAAAATTGAGCTGGGGGGGAGGCCCCTAGTGCATTCAGCAGGCTTCCCATAGAGTCTCACCCATCTACTCGGTGAAAAACAGTGAAAATGTCAATGAATCATTCTGAAATTGACACGTGCTGTTTCCAGCGACTGTCCGCCGCTGAAATATCCAAAAATTATGTCCGGATGGCTCACCGACGCTTCGCTATGAAGCCGTGAGTCTCCGAGGCCTATTCATCAAGATGGCCGCCGGCCGCGTGTGTCTCTTCCTTCTCCGCGGTCAGAATTCGCTGGAGCGTTCACGTAGGATCATCTACGCTCCGAGCGAATGTCTCCGCCTGTTCCAGGAAGTGATCCCGGCACTCGTCGCCACTGTTGGCGGTCTCCAGATGCCGCCGTCCGTGAGCCCCCCACCCCCCGTGACACAGAGACACGGAGACAGCGGTGTTACCAGTGTGGGCTCCCCGGTGACTGTGTCGTCACTGGGAACGCTCTGTTTATTTAACTGTGCACGCAACGGAGTGAACGTCACCCCGTCGCGTGCGTACCCTTAAAGGGCCAACGCCACACACAGGACAATAAAAAAAAAAGTGACTTTCATAACTGTACTTCTTATTTATTTATTCATTTTTTTTAAATGATCCCGTGCTGGGTATTCGAACCTCAGCCCTACTGTTGACACTGCAGTACCACATTGCACGGTGTTATTTCATAGGTACTTAATTTCTTTTGTTTCATTCAATAGACTGTTTGAAACATGAAGCGCCCGTAAGGTCAAGCCGTCTATTGAATAAAACATGATTCCAGCAACTCTGAAATAGCACAGTGGTTGTGACACTGGCTTCATACCAGCAGGGCTTGGCTTCCAATCCCCAGGCTGAGGCAATGAGAACAAAAAGAGTCTTTTGTTGCTGGTGGGGAGGGATCCCGGGCAGGGCCCTTGCTCAACCAGCTTTGGAGACCCGACTAGCAGTGGCTCATTTAAAGTCCTATCTTGCACACAGTCTTTACAGCATACAAAAAAATCTATGTATTTATTTAAATATGTGCGTAGCCATCACTGACTTTACATATTACAAACATATACATCATACAAAGCTTACTTCAATGTCTAAAAATAGTTAAAGCTATCAATTATGAAACTAAAATATCAGCAGACACATTTTTTAAAATGCTTAAAATGAACTCATAAAATGTCATATGGAAGATAAGATTAATATTGTTACCTTCTAACAGACACTGCCATGTCTCTACTATATTATCTAACATACTGGAATTATTATATCTTTTCAAGTACTTATATCACAGCTAATAAAGGCTTTCACAGTTGCACATAAGGTGTTTAGCAGTTTCAATATTTACAGTACCACATATTCTGCATAATCTCTCATTTCTGGCAATACCAGATTAAGCACCTAAAATGTCCATCGTATCACATTTATTAAATTTAAAAAGCAAATAAGACCTGACAATGGTATGATGGGGGAATGCATATTGGTATTTAGGTTTTTTACGATCTACTGACCAATGTTCTAAAAATGTTCCACTAGTAGCCTTAGTGGCTAAATAGATCATGTCTCGTTCTTTGGCATGCTGTAAATAGACATTTTGAGTACGCGTTTCACCTTAGCATGGGAGTAATACAGCCATGTAAAGACATTCTCTTTAGCCAATCTCGCATATATCAGATATGAGTAAATCGAATTTACAGTTATCTCCCTTATTAAATATTTTCATCAATTCCACCACAAATGTTTTATTAGTGAGGGTATATAATTTCACAAATAGCATGGCGGATTTATATTCTAAAATGTCACTGGCATATCTAAAATCACATTCTAATAAAATATTCACAAGATACGACAGTTGGCAATCTAAAAAGCCATCTTAAAATTTTTCCTTCAAACTTGCTGATTTCATTACTAAACTTTGACCAGATTAAAAAAAATAAAAACCGGGACAGGGCAACAATCATAAAAGTAGGACTAACTCTTGAAGTGGCTGTCAAGGCACTACACTTCAGTAGCGTTTGGAGAAGAAAGGGGTTTAAGTCTTACTGTTCAAATAAACACATACTATAACTAATTCATGACAAACTAACACTATATTCAGTTGTAAAATGCGGCATTTCATCTGTGCGAGATTGTGCATTCCTGCCTGCCAGCCACGAAGACCTACTAGAAAAAAACGGGACCACTGCAGTTTCCATTGGGAACATAATCTTGAGAAAGGGGGACAGAGCACCAAATACCGGGACAGTCCTGGCAAAACCGGGACGTCTGGTCACCCATACCTGGTGATCCACCTTTCACACATTCTGTATGTACGGCATGCATATGACCTATGTGTTATACAAACACATACCGCTTGAGGACAGCTTATCATGAGTGGGCGATCCACACTATGCCGGTTCATCGTCCCTTGTATGGCCCTCAGATTGATGGTTTGGCTCGAGTTCCTTTTGGTTTGTTTGATTACAGGGATCGCTTGTCGTTGGGCTAGATTTTGCTAGGTCTGACAGCTGGCAAATTGTCTCCCAGGATCTTGGATTCGGCCTTCCTCAGTCCCTGGCCCAGAAGGAAACTTGTCACTCTGGAGTTTGGGGCGCACGCAGCAGATTGGCACCAAGATTTTATCGCTCTGCCCCCCTCCCTGCATCATGCAGTGCCCGCTTTGAACAGAATGCACGATTGCGTATCCGTAATGCAGGACAAAGCAGCAACGCACGCGAGTGTGATCTCGGTCCTAGCGGGTGCTCCGCTAGGTCCTGAGACAATAAATCTCGCACGCACACGCACATGCACATGCGTGCGTGCACGCAACCGCTGCTGTACTCGGACACCTCCCGCTTCCAGGACCCATGCTTCCCTTTTATTTCAGCTCAGCAAGACAAATGAGCCCTAGTCGGACTGGGCCATACAATTGTCTCGGGCACCAATGGAAAAAGTGGCCCACAGTTGCAAATGGCAATTCCTTTTGTTACACCGTTTGAATAGGTACCAAGCAGGAGTTTTTTTTTTAATAAAGTGTGATGTAAATTGTGCATTTTAAAGAATATTTATTCAGCAACCCTGGTCAAACTTGCTAGCCACAGAGTGAATTAACTCATCAAGTTGGCCAAAAAAGTAGCCCATCTTGACCAGAAAAACGTCCCCACACCAGCATTTTGTGTTTTTGGTTCAGC